>NC_142785.1:21039477-21639477 GCF_988280905.1 Pimephales promelas | reverse complement strand
GTCAATTAGTCAATTTAGTCAATTTTGACAGATAAACACACACTTCAGTTGTCACTGCACTTATACATGAAATTCGCCATTAGAGACTTCAGTTATTTGTTCAGACATTACAAAGACTGTCTAGACCTTCAAGGCAGAAATTAGCTCTATAAAAAAGAGCAGAGATAGTTTTAAATTAAATCTAATACAATCATTCATTATCTGAATCATATATGAATATTAATCAAAAGTTCATAATCTTTATAATAATATAATATAAAAGACTCTTAGACTCTTTTAGTCTAATGATTTCTTCCATTAACGTTTTCTTCCATCAACTCCTCAGAGAAAATGTGTCACAGATTGTGGGAGAAAAAAAAAAATACACTGCTTTGTTTTCATCAGACTTCCTTTGACAGATTAAGGATCAAATGCACCTGATGCTACATTTCCTATAAGGACTGCATGGTTTTACTCATTAACCACCTCTTTGTAATCTAATATATCTGTGTGGAGCTGTGATGTGATGTCATGAGGGTTTAAAAAAAAATGCATTATAATGTGTAATGCTATGTCCCTTTTACTCTTTCCACAGATACGCTGACATTCTCACACCATACATGAACTCTGTGCCTGCTGTAATTGCCAAAGCATCCGCCATTCACAACCCAATCATCTACGCCATCACTCACCCCAAGTACAGGTATGATGATGCTGATGAGAGTAGGCCTGAATATAGATAGTTATCTATTCTGCTGCATTTATGAAGAATTTGCAGTATATTCATGGATACTAGTTGCTGCACATTATCATTTATTTGATCAATTTACAATTATATGCTGATTTATATACTGCAACTACACAGTGCACAGCAGCACAAAATAACTGTGGTATAGCAGCATAGTGCTTTTGTTTCAATAAATTGTTGTATTGTACGGAGCCCCCCTAGTCCCACTTTGGCAAAAAAAAAAATAATTATAACTATCTCGTGACCTCAAGATAGTAACTTGTGGCCTCAAGATATTAACCTGTGGCCTCAAGATACTATCTCGTGGCCTCAAGATACTAACTCGTGGCCTCAAGATACTATCTCGTGGCCTCAAGATGCTAACTCGTGGCCTCAAGATGCTAACTCGTGGCCTCAAGGTAGTAACTCGTGGCCTCAAGATGCTAACTCGTGGCCTCAAGATGCTAACTCGTGGCCTCAAGATAGTAATTCGTGGCCTCAAGATACTAACTCGTGGCCTCAAGATAGTAACTCGTGGCCTCAAGATAGTAACTCGTGGCCTCAAGATAGTAACTCGTGGCCTCAAGATGCTAACTCGTGGCCTCAAGATGCTAACTCGTGGCCTCAAGATACTAACTCATGGCCTCAAGATACTAACTCATGGCCTCAAGATACTATCTCGTGGCCTCAAGATAGTAATTTGTCACATGATCACATGATCTTTTAGAAATCATTATATGTTGATTTGCTGCTCTGTTTTATGTGTTTTTTTATGAATATAAAGTTAAAAAGTTAGTTTAAAAAGAGCAGCATATATAAGAAATAAAAGTATTTCTTTTGATAAATTTAACACATCCTTGATGGATAAAAGTATTCATTTCTTTTTTTTTTTCTTTTTTTTTTTTAAAAAATCTTACAGACCCCAATATTTAAAATATATATTTTTGTATTTTATTGTGAAATAAGTTCCTGTTAAATAATGTAAAATCCTGGCAATATTTGAGACTGTATAGAAGTGCCCAAAAATTGAAAGACCTTGGCAGCATATTGAGGCACTGGAGCACACCGATTCAGTTTTCAGTACAAAGAGATCTGTCCAGTGAAATGAAACATTGTTCCACAAACATGCACGCTGCATTCTTCAAGGTAGACCCAAATTGATCAGCAGCTTTGTGTACAGCTAATAGAAATACCTTGGCTTGAGACGACAGAGGTAGACTAATTCTGACCTTTAAAAGTCAGATTTACTTCAGATTGATCTGCTCTGAATGCATTGGACCATGTGTTGCTCATAACAGATCTGTGGTGAGCTGGCAAGATTGATGCCTCATGATTATGCAACTAAATGATGAGGTCATCATTTGCCCATACCTATTGCCTCAATATGCGATCCCTGTAAAGGATTGACCCGAATTAAGTCTGGTTCTGACATAAGACACAACAAACACAAAATCCCCTCACCCCAATGAACCTTAACAGGTGTCTTTTTTTAAAGGTCACTATTTCATTGAAGGCTATGGAAATTTGATGTGAATTGCAGTTTGACATTTCCTCTTTTCATTTTCCCGCCCATTTTTTTTTTACAAATCACCCCTTTGTCTCTTTCTCTCTCCCAGGTCTGCCATTGCAAAGTACATACCATGTCTGGGAGTGCTGCTGTGTGTACCTCGTAGAGACCGGTTTATGAGCAGTAGCTTTATGTCCACACGACGCTCCACCGTAACTAGCCAGTCCTCTGAGACCAGCAGCAACATGCACCGTGCCGGGAAAGCACGCTTGTCCTCGGTGTCTGACAGCGAGTCGGTAAGAAAACACCTTTAGGCAACAAACTCTGTACAAGAATCATCCTTATCTTACACGTGGAAGAAAGGAATTTTCTGTGAATTTGCAAGACTTCATTAGCCTCTATAGGTAAATAACTACAAGAATAACAAAGTGGTTTGAGAAAGAAATTTGAGCCCTGGAAATTAAGGGTATACCTTTTTTGGTAGCATATTTTTTATCATACAGTAGCCTATATAACAAACAGCATTTGTTTAATATTCTGAAATAACAGAAGAATTCACTGTGGAGATATCTATGTAAATATCTGGGGCATTTTTATCACTTTTGTTATTATTTTTATGGTTAATTTCTGAACCCTGCAGTAACTAATGTTGACCAGGTACACATTGTATTAGGGAGGTCACCAAGTGAACTGAACTGCTTTAAAGGGATAGTCCATGTCAAAATGAAAATGATATAATCAATTGCTCACCCTCGTTCCAATCCTTTTTGAGTTTTAAAACCAAAAAAAAAGAAGATATTTTTAATGTTGGTAACAAAACAGTTTTGGTTTCCATTGTATGGACAAAAACATACAATGAAAGTAAATGAGAACTGAAACCAGAATTCTTCAAAATGTGTTCTGCAGTTTTGAACACCATTATAGGGTGCATAAATTATGATAGAATTTAGATTTTTGGATTAACTATCCCTCATGTAATATGTTTGCCAAACATTCTGTTGGCCAAACATTATGTATGCCATTGGGTAAAGTACGTTTCTGGCCTTCCTCACCCTGTAGCCCGAGACTGGTTGCCCACTGAAGCTAAGCAGGGTTGAGCCTGGTTAGTACCTGGATGTGAGACCTTCTGTTAAAACCAGGTTGCTGCTGGAAGAGGTGTTAGTGAGGCCAGCAGGGGGTGCTCACCCTGTTTTCTGTGTGGCTCCCAATGCCCCAGTATAGTGATGGGGACACTATACTGTCAAAGAGCATCGTCCTTCGTATAAGACATTAAACCGAGGCCCTGACTCTCTGTAGTCATAAAAAAATCTTAGGATGTCTTTCGAAAGAGTAGGGGTGTAACCCTAGCATCCTGGCCAAATTTTCCCAGTGGCATCTGTCCGTCGTGGGCGTGGCCTCCTAATTATCCATATACATGGATTGCTGGTGGATGCTGCACATTTGTGTTGGTTGAGGAGATTCTCTCCTCTACTGTATTCAAAGTGCTTTGAATGCTAAGAAAGAGCTATCTAAATGTAATTAATGTTTATTATTCAATAGTGCACCTCTCCTTATTGGATCAGCATTGAGTGTTTGTTGTGTATGGACAGGGCTGGACGGACACAGAGGCAGATCTCTCCAGCATGAGTTCACGGCCTGCTAGCCGTCAGGTGTCATCTGACATCCGGAAAGATTTGTCAGATGTCAAACACACCAGCTCTCTGAGGCTGAATGTCAAGAGCAGAGACTCTGGTATCTTCGACAGAACCTCAGCTCAGAGTCTAACTGAGCCGATCGTGAACTGGACCAGTGCATATATCAGTGTAAGTGAGAGTCTTCAATAAGTGTCATATCTCACCTCATTAATCAGAAGCTTCTCAGCTCACTCGTCGCTACTTGATTTATGAAATTAGGAAGCCCACATTCATTTTTAGAGAGGAAACGACTCCATCAGATTTAAAATTCATTTGGAAATTTAATTCCATCCATCATATCTTCATACTGCCCTGGATTCAGTCAGCGATTTTCTGTGAAAAAGTGTGCATGGTTGTATGTGCTAATGATATTTCATTTGACTGTACATAAAGTTTGAGAGAGAGATTTGTACTTTTTTACTGGCTTTTCTCTTAGATGTAGTGGTGCCGAGATATCACTTTCTAAAATCTACACACAGTTGTTCTTGCTCTGCAGATAAAGATTTTTTTTTATTCAGCCTCTTGGTACTGCTTAAAGGTACAATATGCAAGATTTTTTCGCCACCAGGGGTCGCTAACCTCTTACAATAACAAAGGTGTATATTGATGACGTATATTCTGCATACAGCAGAATTATGGATCTTGTCTTGGATCTTGACAGAGTGAATACAGGGATGTTTTTAACATGACTGTGAAATGAAGCAGTGCGCGATTGCTAGACGTATACCAGCGCCAGACGCAACGCTACTCCCGCGGATATAAAAGAATAAGGACATTTCATTCTACTGAACTACACGCAAGTGCTGAATTACTCACACAGGTCAGTTTATTAGAGGAATTATACTTGAGGTGACGCAGTGCTGCTTCACTTGCTCTAACTAACAGTTACACTATCACACTTAACGGGATTTGAGTGTGTTGAATGCTGTTTGTTGGCTTTATGAGACTAAGCTAGATTAACATTAGAGAATAACATACAGATCATATTCTAACATTTCATCATGTTGAACTACATAACATTGATTAGTTTAATGTACATTTGCTCAACTGTCTAATAAAGTAACATTCAACATTCGCGTCTCTGTCAAGTCGAAGTTAGTCGCGGACGTGGAGCTCTTGGCCTCTCGAAAGATGTTGATCCTTGTTTTAGTCCTCTGTTTGTCTCAAAGTCTCCTTGCCATGGTCCAAAATGTTTGAACAAAACAACAACAGCGTGAGCATCCTTCTAGGCACAACCGACCCAGTTTTCAACGTCTGTCGCCCTGGTTATCGTATGAGGTCAAACCTGGCGGAAACCGGCGGATATGACGCCATCGACTGGCGACTCCTCACCCCTGCTCACACGCCCCGTTTCCTTGGTTATAATCACAATTTTCTCACGATTTACAAATAGTTGATAATATTTGGGATATTGTAAGTAATCAACTAAACAAAATATATAACATTGGCCTAGTGGTTTTGGGATATTTTACTGCAAAAATCTTGCATATTGTACCTTTAATAATGATACATTTTCTTTTCCACTTGAGTGAGATAAATCATGAGGGAACCTTATCATAAATAACAGTAAATATCATAAATAAGTACCCTGACAGTTTCATGCACTGCTTATTCAGTGGCGTCACTTCTGAATTTTCAGGTTGACCATTGCTGTTAGGAAAGAAATGACTCTTGAGAAACTTCTTTTTAGTGAATCAGAAACATAGAGTGCAACCAGTGTAGCGTGATTCTCAGACAATTGACTCCTATTAAAAAGGTGCCATTAGTGAATTAAACACAACGAGAATTGCGCAGTCCAATTTTTAGGGAAAACCGACTCCTACAAGCCAGTTATAATTTTGCATTTAGAATTTTTATTTGTCTGAATAGAACTGTGACCCATTTTTGGATGGCGACTCACCATTTGAGAACCATTGATCTACTTAAAGGGTTAGTTCACCCAAAAATGAAAATTAAGTCATTAATTACTCACCCCCATGCTGTACCAACCCCGTAAGACCTTCGTTCGTCTTCGGAACACAAAGGAAGATATTTTTGATTAAATTTGAGAGCTGTATAACTACCACATTGGCTCCTAAGGGACTGCCTCTTGACGGCCCAAAAAGTCAATGAAGAAAATGTTTAAATATCCCAAGTGACTACCGTGGCTCAACTATATGTTTATCAAGCGACGCGAATACTTTTTGTGCGAAAAAACAAACAAAAATAACGAGTTTATTCGACTATTTTTTTCTTCCTTGTAGGCCAGAACGAGACTTCCTTATAGATTTCCACGACGCATGCGCGAGATTTGCGATCTGCGTACACAGCTTACACTACTTCAGATCGCAATTCTCGCGCATGCGTCGTGGAAATCTATAAGGAAGTCTCGTTCTGGCCTACAAGGAAGAAAAAAATAGTCGAATAAACTCGTTATTTTTGTTTGTTTTTTCGCACAAAAAGTATTCGCGTCGCTTGGTAAACATATAGTTGAGCCACGGTAGTCACTTGGGATATTTAAACATTTTCTTCATTGACTTTTTGGGCCGTCAAGAGGCAGTCCCTTAGGAGCCAATGTGGTAGTTATACAGATCTCAAATTTAATCAAAAATATCTTCATTTGTGTTCCGAAGACGAACGAAGGTCTTACGGGGTTGGTACAGCATGGGGGTGAGTAATTAATGACTTAATTTTCATTTTTGGGTGAACTAACCCTTTAACTGAAGGGATTGTACAACATAAAGTAATATCAGACAATAACTCTCTCATGTTAATGGACTTTAAAAAATCCTGCTTTTCTGCCTATCACCAGTCAAAAGGATATACAAAAAAATATTTTTTAGTTTCCAGTCAGACACTTGATTCTAATAAAAGATCTGCTAACACTTTACCATTTTTTAAATGTAAAGAACTCTAATCAAATTGAATCCGCTCCTAAAGGTTCCTTTTGTTAATATGTTAATGCACGCAGGTCTTGAGCCAGTAGAGCATGTGAAAGATGTACGGTGTGGATTAGTGCGCATAACGTTTCTTTAAAGCGCAGGCTTGAATGAGGGTCCATTACATTGAGATTAAGCCTGCTTTAATTCTCCTGCCCTAATCTGCTGGTTTTAGAGAGATAATCCCCATAAACAGAAGCTCATCCCATGTCATAAAGATGAACAGCATCAGTGTGTCCACTGGGTGGCACCTTCTGCTCTGCCCTTCCACCTTTTTCTTTTGACTGGTCACAGTCCATTTAAACACTGTGCGAACTTAAAGGCTTAGTTCACCCAAAAATGTTATGACTCATATTCTCATAACTGAAATTGACTCACCCTTGTGTCGTTCCAACTTCGTTCCAACGCTCCATCTTCGGAACACAGTTTAAGATATTTTAGATTTAGTCCGAGAGTTTTCTGTCCCTCATTTGAAAATGTTTGTACGGTATACTGTCCTTGTCCAGAAAGGAAATAGACATCATCAAAGTAGTCTATGTGACACCAGTGGGTTAGTTAGAATTTGTTGAAGCATCAAATATATTTTGGTCCAAAAATAACAAAAACTTTATTCATCTAAGATAATACACTCAGCTGAAAATTGCATTTTTAAGTTCACTATCTTTTCTAAAAATCCGTTCAAAAATGTGATGACGTCACATAACAGCAGAATGCTAGTATGTTCTGGCCAACAACGACCTACCCTTACGAAAAAGAAGTATATTTCAAGTTCATTTTATGTAGTATACTTAAGTAATGTTCAAGTATATTTTTAAGTATACATTATGTAGTAAGTATACTAATGTCGCTATGTACTAGTAGTAAACTTGTAAGTGTACTATTTTAATACCGCTTGGGACTAAATTGGCCCACTTTTAGTACATAAAAGTATATGTTTAAGTGTACTATAAGTGTAACAGTAAGTGCACAACTAGTTCATAATTATGTATCTCATGTGTACTGCAAGTGAATTTATGGGTATACTAATAGTTTACTTTTTTACTTATACAAGTATACTTTGAATACTCAATTATACTTTTAAGTATTTCTGGATCAAAAGATTGAGTACAAGAACAGGACAAATATACTTGCTTTTCTCTCAGTATAAGTCAAGTACACTTAAGTGTAATTTGAATTATATTTCTGAGAAGTACATATAGTATACTTCTGAGAAGTACAGGAAAAATAAACTGAAAGTATACTTTCTTTATTTTTAGTTTAAAAGAAGTATACTAATGGCACACTTGAATAAACGTATTTTTCGTAAGGGTAACCTGAAAGAAATCGAAATGTAAGTTCTCGTTCATTTGACTTTTGGACTATAATCTATATTGAACTTGCGAAATGGACAATAAAATCTATGTTGATTCAACGACAAGTTAGAAAGGGATACATTTAGAAAGGGATAGATTTAGCCATCTAGCTTCATAGACTCCCATTCATTCTGCTCTCTCCCGCGATCACCTCCAGTGGAATTCTAATGGAACTGCAACCAAGATGATACAATGGGGCAAATAGGTAGTGCCAAGGCTCTCCGATAGACAGGCTCTGGGGAAACGTACGCTGTAAACAAAATCTTCGCAAACATGTCTAAGGATTTCAACACAGAGGAAGACTTGCATTTTTTTTGCCCAGCTATATTCATTTGAACGCGAAAACACCTCTTTTACTGTCTGTGGAATACACGGACGCACCAGATACACATCAGCATCGTCTTGAACGCGGATTGACAACAGAACCGGAAGACAATACAATGCTGAATAAAGTCGTAGTTTTTGTTATTTTAGGACCAAAATGTATTTTCGATGCTTCAAAAATTCTAACTAATCCACTGGTGTCACATGGACTACTTTGATGATGTCTTTATTTCCTTTCTGGACAAGGACAGTATACCGTACATACATTTTCAATAGAGGGACAGAAAACTCTCGAACTAAATCTAAAATACCTTAAACTGTGTTCCGAAGATGAAGATAAGGTCTTACGGGCTTGGAGCGACATGAGTCATTAATGACATAATTTTCATTTTTGGGTGAGCTAAACCTTGAATTAGTGATTAAATATCTGAACATTAAGAATGAGAAAGAGAAGTGCTGAACGCATCTATGGCAAACCCTCAAAATCGTCAATTTCATTTGTATCTCTCCTCTCCCTCTTTCAGGTGGCAGGCGACAAAGAAGAGATCTCCATGGCTGAGGTCAGTCCGTCCAGTTGTATCTCGTCCTCTGTAAGTGCTCTTTTCGGACTGGGTTAAGTTCTAAATGATGTTTGAATTACAATTATTACATACGATCCCAGTCACTTCATGTACTAATTCAAATGGGATTGAGTGTATCGCTGTAGTCATATGCATCACAAAACCCACTGAAATGGACTTCTGTGTAATTGAAGGAATTTATTTAAAGCAAAAAACACTTTGTTCAATAAATGTCAAAAATAGGAGAAATGTGGTGACAATATAGTACACAACAGGCAGATATTCCTGTCAGGATGCTGAAAAACAATAGGTAATTTGCTCTGTTATCTTTTATTGAGGTTGTACACAGACACGTTCGATTCAAATGGGATTAAAATCACAAAATCCATCTGTGAAACACAATGCTATCTAACCTCCTCAGGTAGCACTATTCCTATCCAAATAGGTCTAAAATTGACATTACTGTCATGCAGGTCAATTAGTGGTATATTTTGCTATATTATTCTATTTTGTTGTGCGCTTGGTGTAAATCTTGCAATTCTTAATGTATTAATGAAGATAAAGGATTTTATAACACAGAAGCAGTATTTTAGATGCAGTTGTGTGGATCACAGGCCTAGCTGCACTGTCACAAACTCACTCCAGTGTGTCATTATTAAAGCTGCAATCCGTAGCTTTTTTTAGGTTAAAAATGATCCAAATTAGAGAATGATGCCAGTATCGACACCCGTGCGGTGATTGACAGCTGCAAACATTGTGTTCATCCGCGCTGTGCAGTGTTGAACTACAACTCGCATAAAGTTGATAATTTCACAAATGACTGCAATGGCAGATTTTGAACAGAGATGGCGACAAAGAGGGAAAAACTGCGAACTGCAGTTTAAATAGCAGTTGACTAGAACCCGGCAATGGCAGGAAGAAAAGTCAGCAAATGCAAACACATAGTCCAGAAAGTTCTGAAATGTTGCTGAGCATTAACATGACTATGGCAACTTGGCAAGATTTGTTTTCAGTGCACTGTGGGAGTTTTCATTAATCCCACTGCAACAAGCAAGTCCTATACCTGCTTATACACTCACAGCCTAATCTCATTAGAATTAATTTTTGTATGTTGGCATATAATGAAAATGATTTACATATAGATAGATTTTGTATACATGTAAATTTAGATCATACGTCACTGAAATAAATTCAGCTTAACCGTCACAGGAATTACTTTTTTTTAAAAAAAAATTAAAATATAACTGTGGTTCCCATGCAACCCTGGTCCTGGATTACACTCAAAACTACAGTTTTGATGTCTCTCTTATGACACACGCATCTGAGGTCTTGTGCTATGCCTGAAATCGAATACTTCCTTACTATAGTATGCGAAAAATAGTACTGCAAAAGAGTAGTATGTCCGAATACAATACATAGTAGCTATTGGAAAAAAGAGTAGGCGAAAAGTACAGAAGACTTACTACTTCTGCTGAGATTATGAAGTGCTTATTCACACTTTACTATCCCATAAGGCCATATATACGGTATTTAAAAATGTACTGACTCACTGTCTTTTCCCTGTCTCACATTTAGCCGTATTCAGACAAAGTTGATGAGAAAAGACTGTTGGTTCGGATCCCTTCCATCATTGTAACGTCAGAGTCCAGTCCAGCCCTCAACTCAGTAGGGCACAGCAGTGGCTCCTCCAGACAGCTCCCAGGTGCTTCGGTGGAGGAAGCTTCTTTCTCTGTGGACCCTGCTAGCATTGACTGAATACGGGCTACACTACCACAGACTTATACTGAAGGACACAAACTCTTTGTTATCTGACTTGTTCCTTCCACCATTTTGTCTCCTTTACACAGGGCTCAAAATTGAACCTGCATGCTGTTACAACTGACATCTGAAATTTGGCAGTGCTGTTATTGTTGTAAACTTTTGCCTGTTTCGAGATGGAAACTGGGTGACCACAGCCTACAAGGTGAACAAGGTCTGTATCTCTATAAGAAAGTAGGCTCAGGACAGCCTTTCAGGCTTCTTTCAGTGGTGTGGAGATGATCCTCTCCTCTCAGGGAAGAATTCGACAGTTCCGAAAAGCAAACGGTTGTGGATTGACACTGCTCTATGTATTCAGATACTTCTATCCCTTTAGTGAGATGCTTCATCCATTGAAGGTTGTGATTTAGGCCATTGGAATAAACGGTTCCCAGTGCCTGCACAAGATCAAAAACAACACATGATCTGTGACTTGAAGATTCATATGCCTAGTTTTGACCCAGCCAGAGATTTAGGTATCACTATGAAATGTAGAGCCCTGTATACAGGTGTAAAAGTGGATATTTTGATGTTTCTTTAAAGGTGAAGTGTGTAATTTCATGTCAAAATATTTTCATTGTTACGGCTGAGAATCGATAAATGGCCGATACTTACATTCCACGCTATTCTGTCTATATTATAAAAAAATAAAATAAAAAAATAATTACTTTTTAAATGAAACTAGTGAATTTAGACATCACAGAATTATGTACAGTGGCAACTGTACATAATGCACAATTAAATGCCCAATGACTAAAAACTTAAATCTCTACATTAACAGATATATTGTGCACCCTTAATTTTAAAATTGATAAATAATTTAATTAAACACTTCAGCTTCAAACTATCAGGTATTCCTATCAACATTCATAATGAAATAAGCACTTTAAGAATCAATTCTTGCTGCTGATCAAAAATAAAACTTTCGTCTTGATTAGTTTATATATTCTTTTCAGAACTGCCAATACGTATATATTTGTCTATTGAATGTTCATACGAAAGTGTGCTCAACAAATGATCTTGACTGAATGATTTTTCATGCTTTGTTGTTGTGCCATGTTTCTCTATCCACGTGTGAAAATCCCCATGTTTGTGATCACCTGCATGCTTTCTTAATGTAAAATAGGCTTTTTTTTTGATAGAAATATTTGTTTTTTAAATGTTTTTAATTCTTTGTGCAGGCTACAATAACATCAAAATCCCTATAAATGTGAAAATGGTCTTTTAAATGCAAATGACTGGTCTCAGAGCTCGTGGCTGTAATGAACTGTACCTTTCAGATGCAGATTTGACTTTCTGCTGGATTTTAGAGATGCTTTAGTGGGATTAATATGCCAGTTTCTGGGAGTCCTTAGGGATTAGAGGGGAAACGCTTTTAACAAGATTAGTTTTGGGGAAGTAGTCAGCCAGAACGCTCCATTGCTTTTAAGGCTGCTGTGTTCTCAAAGTTACATATACACTTTCGCATTTACTGGTCTCTGAAACAGATCAAATTCACTGTCAGTCTCTCCTAAAGAGATGTTTACCTTTTCATTTAGAGGTAAAATATGCTTCGTAGATGTTTTATGATTTTCTATGGGGTACCTGACCTGCATATTTACTGATGTTGCCAGAATGTTCACCTGATTAGCAACTCTTGAATTAGCATTGATACACATTTAGCAGTGAACACCTACTGTATATCCAGTCACTCACAGTTATCAAGTAGGTCAATAGTGTGTCCTGCTGACTTGCATGTGATTTGTTGCCTGGACGCCGTCGGAGTGACATAATCAAGTGCTATATAAATGATAAATGAGCTTATCAGCAAAAGCCGCAGGTCATACATTATATTTGTGATAACTTTGTCACGTCTTCATTGCCCTTCCCTATGTTGTCCTGACTCCAGTTCTGAAGCTGCTGTCATATTATATTTATATGTGCATGGTAAAATTCATACAGTAATTAAATTAAAACTTAAAATGCCCCTAAAAAATAAGTACATAAGTACATTGATCAAACATGGACCTGTAATGTTTGAGTGACAGTTTGTCCTGCCCTTGCGCCAACAAACATGTCATTAATAAAGAGATTTGACTGCAAGTGTGAGGGGAAGGTATTTTGATGAAAGATTAAAAGAAAAAATAATGATGTGCACGGATAAATAATTTATAATAAGTACTACAATATTTCCATAAAAACACCTAAGAATTGTTCATTTTGATTTCATGACTTTAAGACCTACAGCAGCTTCGATTGGGCAAACCACAGTTCAGATCCAGACAGTCCACAGAGACAAAGAAATATAAATCGTTATGTAAGCTTGAACATATTTGCTAGTCAAGTAGTGCAGATTAGATGGTACACTGTAAAAATGAATATGCTTCATCTAATCAATAGAATTGTGGCAACAGATTACAAGCAATATTGTTATTTAAATTTAACAAATTAGAATTGAGTAATAATTAATCAAATTATTCCTTAAAAGTTAACCATTTAAAATGAGTAAAGTTTACACCAAAAAATGTAACAAAAATATCTCACTAACAGACAGACGTCAAAGATTAATTAAGAACTCTTTATTTTATTTTGCCAACATTGAAGATACCTGATGTTAACAAGCAGAATAACTGAAGGAGAAAACCGCCATTTTAAAACAAACCTAAAATAAACACTGATCACCATAATGGTGACTTCAGTTTATGTTTTTTTTTTTTTTTTTTTGTAAGTTTTACTCATTTTAAATGGTTAACTTTTAAGGAATTAATTTGATTAATTATTACTCAATTCTAATTTGTTAAATTTAATCAATAAAATTGCTTGTAATCTGTTGCCACTATTTTTTTTATTAGATAAAGCACATTCATTTTTACAGTGTAATAATGAGTGACTGTTATGCAGAGGTATTGCTGCTCTCTGTTGTTCTTCATCTCTGTAATAAAGACCTCATTCACCAGCCCAGACTAATATCACAAACTTCTTTTATAAAGAATTCTATTGTATTCAAAAAAGCATTAAAATTTTAGTCCATCTTGCAATGAGTGTGTGATTTCACTTTAATTTATTGAATTGAATGTGTAATTGAATTAGTAATTTAATGATGTATTTGGGTGATTGATAATGTTAATAAATATTATATTCTAATCAGTATTATGAATTATGCTTGCATGTAAAAAAAAATATATTTATGCTTTCGGGTTTCAGAATTATGTCAAATGTGCAATGTAGTTCAAATACAGCTTTATTTTACATGGGTTTTGATGTTGAACAGTAAAGAACAAAATACATAGATATGTTTGACAATACTGTACTGCCAACTGTCAGATTAAACCTTTTTTTGTTCATAGTACATAGTTGTTGTGTAACCGTACCTTTAATTGTAAAAAGTACTGCATGAACTGAAGTGTTTGTAGTATTATGCACATCATCCATTCAAGGCAATGCTTTTCATAAATGTGATTTTGAATGATAGCTTCCCCATGTCCCATGTCACAGTGGACCAAGAGAGGAAAGTTATTTTATGGCTGAGGGTGAGCTTTACTTTTCCATAGAGCACCATTGTTTGTAATAATAGCTATTGAGTGTGAGTCTTTCTATACTTGCCAGTCTTAAGAATAAGAGTGAAAGGATTCAATCACAATGACATGGCTAAATTATACCTCTGGTCTTTCACAGAAAAGCATGAATGGCAGGTGTGTGTCCTGTCAGAGTGTATTGACCGAGTCAGTCGTCTTCTTTGGTATGTGTGATCCTTTTTAAACCCACCTGACAACAGCATGGGATGACGTGAAAAGAGACTTTCAGTTTTCTTTCAAAAGTCTTTTTTAATTCTCCTTAATCTACTGGAGCAAAGATGGAAGAATACAAATCACAAACTCTTAGGGGTCCCGCACCAGCTGAGCAATTCAATCGATGTCTTACGCCAGCCAGGTATTATGAAACCAAAGATGGTCTTATTATTGTGAGGTACCAAGGTCTCTTCCATTGGAGAAAGCATTAAGGTCAATTTGGATCACATGTGCACATTACATCACATTAGGGCCTTGGCATCATTGAGTTGTAAAACAGCCAGTCAGTATTGGCATATTACCATAGTGATCAATGAGAATTGCTATCAACTGAATCATACCTGTTGCAAAATTGTTCAAGACTTGTCTCATAAAACTGCATTTTTCTCGAAAACTCTAAAAATAAATCCAAAATTAACGTTTAATGGCAAACATGTTGAAGATTAGCCGTTAGGCTGTCAATTTATTAAAGGATAAGCTATTTTCCCACAAAAGCAGTTTATTCAGCTCTCTCCTCCATTGACATCCATTCAAAAAACAGCCTCTGGTCTGCTGTTTTTTGTTTTGTTGTTGTTGTTATTTTTTTTGCTAACCTTGAAGGCTTGCCTTAAAGTGGCTTTGATGAAAGTCCTTGATTTTGTAAAACCTAGCAACCTAAACCTCCATTATGAAGTTAGAAAGAAGAGACGAGGCTCTTGATGAAAGTTGCAATCAGTCCCATCACCTCAAACAAATCTTACAGCCATCTATTTGGATTTACACCCTGACACAGCTTTAAAGTGACATTACGTCAGACTTAGCCACTATGGCTCCTTGTTGTTTATTAGTCGCTTCCCACTAGCTCAATATCCATGGTGCTCTATGAGTGGACGTCCACAGGGTGGAAAAATGTGTTACCCTAAGAAGAGGCTATATTCGCCATGTGAATCATGGGGGGTTGGCATCCGGGGGTGTCCCCTTACACGCCATTTAGGGGGCTGAGGGCTTGAGTATTATTGCTTTCTGCAGAGAGGATCTATTCTTAGGCTGTCTGTCAAGGCCATCCGAGCAGGCAAGAACTCTCCTCCTTCTGCTTTTAAGACTTTTTTGACTTATTTTGTCAGTGTAAACAGGGGTGGGATTGAACTATTTGTTATTTTTTTTTAAAAGTCTGATTCCTTCTGTGGTATGTTTTTGAGGTGTATTGATAGTGCAGATATATTTTCTCACGTGCGATGGTCGTATACTGGCATAAGGTAATACAGCTTTTTTTCACTCTATTGCATTTCCTGTCTGTTGTTGTTGTGTTTCAGAGGCTCCTCGGTGCCTGCCCGTACCCGGGTGTTTGGTCATCCCGACTACAGGGAGAAGAATTGAAAGGAAAGAAAGGACTTTACTGATCTGTGAAGAAGCTTTTCGCTTTAAATTCTCTACGAAATGAGCAATTACACAGTAACCCTGTCAGGACCTGCACCATGGGGCTTCAGGCTGCAGGGAGGCAAAGACTTCAATATGTCCCTGACCATATCCCGGGTGAGACAACAGTTGTAGAAAAAAAAAACTGTTATGCTTTATTTAAACAAATTCCTGCTTTGACAAACAAAAAAGCTCAAATCAGAGATAATTTAAATTCGCTAAAACAATGAAAATTGCATTAATGTTGGCATTATGTAACAACTGGTTATCGTCCAAGCCAAAGCTGGCATTCTCTAACCAGCAATTTTGGCCCTTTGGCTTGAGAGCAGAGAGTGGTGTGGAAAAACAGTTAACAGTGGAAAAAACTATGAATAGCGTTAGATGAGGCAAGCCTTGATAAAATAAATCTGTGCATGAGAGGTTAAAAGTGAAAGTTGAGAAGCCTGGATGTACAGTACGCTACTTGTCTAGTTGAATCATATACACAACCGCTAATGCTAATTCGCCTAAAAAACATGCTGGCTATCTGTTTATAACATTGATTTTACATGTGATTAGATCAATGTTTATAACCATGTATAGCCCCAGAAGAAAAGTATAATTAAAGGGGTAGTTGACCAAAATATATATATTTTTACTCACCCTATGTCTTTCCAAACCTCTGTGGTTTTCTACATTTTTTTGGAACACAAAAGAAGATATTTTGCAAAATATTAGGTGTTGTTTTGGACCCCATTGTCATTCATTGTATGGGTGATAGGCCATGGTATTTCAAATTATCTCATGATGGGTTTTTCAAAATATCTGCCTTTATATTCTGCAGATGAAAGGATTGATATGAGGGTGAATAATGACAGAATTTTCCTATTTGGGTAAAATATCCTTTTAAGTGTAAAATAATTTGCTTTTTGAGTGTCCCTCTGTACCATCTGTCATTTATACTAAGCAGGAGTTGACGTCATGTTTCGTGGAAAGACGCGCAGGTTAATTCTCATTTTAGCTCCTTAGATTTTAAAGAAACAACACTGTTTTCCTAGAAGTCATTTCTTGATGGTAAGTTGTTTTCCATCTATCATTTCCTGCAACACGACTTCTATGAAAAGAACAATTGACGGCACTAAACAAAGAAGCAAAGGGATCGTCCCACCCTTCCAAATTGATCGATGAGGTTTGCTATTGAAAAAATAGCAACACTTAACATTAAAATTAAACTAAGCAAAACACTGAATTGTTAATACAACACAACGAACATTCTTCTGTCTATTTACCAAGAGTGCCCATCCCTAGAAGTTGCCGTGCCTTGTCCAAAGGTTTAGAGAGATTATTTTGTCCTAACAGAGGATGAGGTGATTTTATTTCAGCCCATTCTCACTCCCAAGGCGTCACCTAACTGACTAGAATTTGGACATGCTTCAATATCTGACGCTTTAGGCGCCCTTTAGCGTCAGTTAGATGACGCCCTAGGATCGCGTGTACCCTACCCCCACCCCATACCTAAACCTAACCGCGTCCTCTAACACAGGGGTTCTCAACTCCAGTCCTCGCGACCCACTGCTCTGCATATTGTGTATGTCTCCCTTACTTAACACACCTGATTCAGATCCTCAGCTCGTTAAGATAGACTCTACGGCTATCCTAACAAGCTGAGGATCTGAATCAGGTGTGTTAAATAAGGGAGACATACACAATATGCAGAGCAGTGGGTCGCGAGGACTGGAGTTGAGAACCCCTGCTCTAACAGACGCTTTCCTTTAGCGTCAGTTAGATGACGCCGTAGGATCGCGTCATGTAAGTGACGCTAAAGGGCGCCTAAAACGTCAAATATTGAAGCATGGTCAAAGGTGACGCCTTGGGGTGATAATGCGTTGTTTATTTCTGGCAAGAAATAGCTTTCTCTGTTTTAGCAGGGTTGGGAGTAATGAACAGTGGAAAAGCGGCTGGTTGAAGCTGGCATGAAGAAGACTCGCATTCGCAAGATAGATGTAGGCCTATGCGCATTAGGCTATTCATTCTGTGTTTTCTTTCTAAACAGTTAGGCTATGTTTAGGTGGTATTTTTCTTGTTTTCATCACGCAATCATGTTTTTGATGTGGTGACGCATTCATATAACGTAGGCTAAAGGCTGATCTATACTTCTGCATCGGACCTACGGCGGAACCTCTTCGGTATAGACTTCACACGGCCTACGGCGTAGCTACATCAGAAGTAAAAATTGGGCTTAAGGATGGCGGCGGCGCTGACAGTAATTAAAGCACCTAAAAGCTGTCACAAAGAACCGGCAAAAGCAATGATTATGAATATGTCAAGGAGACATTTTAATTGTTTATTAATAAAGATGAAGTTGACGATGCTGACTCGCGATTTTCGCAGTAGGCTACTGTGCCAGAGAGAAATGCACATTTCATTTCATAAGCAGAGAGCAGTCTGTTATCTTTCGTTTTGAATTGTTCTGTTTACGAGTAGAAATTTCAATATAGATATATTTTTCAGGTCTGTGGAGTAGGCTATATTTGCTGAGTTTTGGTAAATATGAAGAGTTCAGATGCAAAAGCCTCTAAGTGCCATTTTTTCTTCTAGAATGATAATTTTTATCAAGCTTGTATATTTAAGTTCAGTAATTTCACTTAAATTACAAGTGAAAAATTAAGATAAAAGTAATTAAAATTAAGATAAAATTAATACAAAACTAAATTATTTAAAGAAAGGATTTGTGTCTTCTGTCTGAGGTCTCTGTAAAAGTTTTAAAGCAGTCTTTTAGTGCCGCTTCAGAGCGGTCGCGTCCGTAATGGAGAAATCTCACATCAAGATTGTTTTTTACTCATAAATGCGCAGTGTAATTTACAGAATTACAAAAAAATATATTTTGCCTCTAAAAGTTAAAGATTTTTTTGTTATGCATGAATGCGTGTCTATTTCCTTAATATTAAATATAAAACGCATTTGTAGACTGATATTTTCTAATGTCTGGACTCCTTTAAGGGAGTAGCCTATATGGATAAACAGACGTTTCAATATAGCTAACTGGTATTAAATGCATTTTCTGAGAATTTATATTTCAAGTTTTGACTGCAAATGTCATGTCCATAACGCTGGAATTCCCCAATTTGAAATAATTTATCCTCATCTAGTTTTGTGGTGTAGGTCTACCTATTTTATATGTTAAGTTCAAATAATACTATTAGTAATTTAAAGGTGTGGTAGCATTGGATCTGGATGGTAAAGATAACGCTGGGAGTTGGAAGGGGTTTGTCCCGATTCTGCAGGTTTGTGGGTCTGGGTGTCGCGAATCGCGATTTCGGTTTCATGTCACATATCGTTACAGCCCGAATGTTAAGTTCTACTTCTGTATAGTTATTTTGGTGAACGTAACTCAAAAGTAATACAGGAGTAATGTAACGCATTACAATTCTGAGACAGTAATATTGTAAGGTAATGAATTACTTTTAAATAGCAGTACTAACAAGTAATGTATAATGTATTACAGTTTGGATAACTTGCACAACACTGACAATCAGTCACAGGGGGTTCGGCCCAGTTTGTTTGTTTCACTCCCTTCTTGACACTTGATTGGCCTTCACTTCAATAAGAGGAGATTCATTACCTCTGTTTGTCAAGGTTGTGGTAGGTCTGACTCCTCATACATTGGCCCCGTCTGCAAGTAATTACAGACAGGACCATAATACCAAGTAAACATTGTTCAGATTTCATTACTTTTCTAATCAGCATTGTCGGTGGCTCGCGTTTTGATGGTGTATTCAGTGTCAAGTCGTCCATCTGGAAATGATTGTCTCTCCTGACCCAGCTGTCACTGAACATGGCAGTTAATTGAAATGTGGAAAGTATATGTGTTTGGATCAGGTCTCAGATGATTGATGGACATTTAACTGCCAGAGGTGTTTATGCATTTCACAATCAAATCTTCCCACATTGTAATAAGAGATTAGCCTCTATCTATCCTAAAGCACGGTAGACAATCTATTACATTGAATCTTTATCCTGGTCCCAAGGCTCATAGAGCTGCTGTCTTCCACAAAGCAACCCAGTAATTGCTTTTACTGCTTTTGTAATACTTGTTGATTTTCTGTAGTCTTTTTAGACAACGTGTAAAGAGACGTTATATGAAGCTGTGACATTTATAGACATTGAAGTAGTTGATGATCTAATTTAATACTTTGATTCAGTAAATTATTGCAATCTCATATTTTGTCCTCATACTTGAAAAAAAAAAAAATCCCCAGGATGTGTGATATTGTCAACAAAGGAGCCGACAAACCGCTCATGCTGTACGGGAGAGTCATTTACAGCAGCTGTTGACAAATGGATTTAGTTCTGAGATGCAACCTTTTGAAATATCAAATCACAGACATTCTTCAATTGTCACTTTTTGCTTTTCATGCAAGCATTGATCCAACTTTAATTAAGGTATCCTGCCCTTAGTGTTACAGACATGGATAAACGACAACACTAATATGAAGACCATGCTAAGTGAGTGACAGTAAAATATGAGGTTGTTAATATGGGCGTATTTGTCTATGTGTGGGGGTTGATTTTAATGTGTGGATAGGTGGGTAGAGCTGCCTTATCATTTTCTAATGAAACATTTTAGGCTGATTTTTAATAAAAAAAAAATATTATAAATAATAATAATTCACTTACATCACCGTCTATTTGGTATTTACCATTTATCTACTTTTCCTACTTTGTAACAGTATATAAAAAGCTCTGTGGCAACTAATGATAGCACTGACGACCTGCGGGTTTAATGTCTGACTTATGGTCACTGATTTTAGCTTAGCACTGAAGGTCAGACCAGCAGAAATACATGTGAGGGCTATAAATGTGAAAAGCACAGAGACAATAGACACATGAGGTCATCATGAATTTAAATATTGATTGGGGAGAGTTGCATGAAGAAACTTAACCAGATGTGAGCCAGTTCCCTTTAAAACTGTTGCAAATATATGGGAGACTGGGGCTAGCTGTCACATTTATTACTTCGTTGACTTTTTATTATGGTAAGTTTATTGTACAAATTTAAATGGCTTATTTAGTATCAATTGAATAATACTATTATGAGGTACATAGAAAATACATATTCCGATTCAGAAGATTTCCAAAAGAAATTCTAACCAATAAATTTCATAAAATTACAATATTTGAAACGTGACTACATGCCCTGACTGATATCTATGAAAAGGTTTTCCTAAGAACAGAGTTCAAATCCTTTCATTATAGTTTTTCTGAATTAGAAATATTTTCATTTTAATTATTCTTGTCAACCAAAGCACTGCATAAAAAAATGCAAAGCTGAAACAAGGAACCACAATTGCAGCAACACGCTCATAGCTTTAACTTTAGTCAATTCTGATTAGAGCACACACAAAGTCAACTTGATAATGATGGATTTAAAATGGAGAGATTATGTCAGTGGCTTTGTAAGTGCTCAACAGCTTTGTGAAGCGGCACTGCTGAATTTCCATCATTGTTGCGCATGATGTGGAAGTCCAGCTTTACAAAGTGCCAATATTAAATTCTGTGAAGCACTTCATAAAGTCCATGACAAAGACAGTCTATGGAGTCATTTAAGATGTAAAATATAAAGTAATTTGACTGCAGATGAATCCTAAAGATGCTATCATCCTTAGTGATGTAGGCCTACCCAATGTATTTCTCTTCATTCTGTTGTCCTTTCATTCTCACATTATGTCTCCTTTGTATTGCAAACGTATAGAACTCATAATAAGTCTATTCAATTTCACTTTGGCAATTGCTTTGTTAGCTCTTTAAGGTCTCTGACCCTGACTGTTCAGTGCTGTATGACGTCAGGCTACATTATGCTGAGGTCAAGGCCTTCTCGACATAAAGGTGGACAGGGTCAGGGCCTGTCCACCTTTATATATATATATATATATATATATATATATATATATATATATATATATGTGTGTGTGTGTGCGTGTGTGTGTATGTATGCATGTGTGCTGGAACTTAGCAACAAAAATGGAAAAGAATATTCTCAGCAGCCTTCAGAGCCTTGCAAATACCCACAGGTATCACAGATAGTACAGATCATCACCCCAACCTTTGCTTTTAGTCAGAACAGTCCAGGAAGTGGAAAAAGACCATTAAATTTGGCATTTACCAAGGGCTGCCTCATAAATCACAATGCCAACAACGGCAGGCCTCCCTTTCAAAACTAAACAGGTTCTTCTGGCAGACTTCTACTATCACAGATTAAACAGATGTTATCACCTATACATACTGAAATACCATTATAGAGTTGCCATCTGGACTAGATTTTTAGATCCAATGTTATCATATGGATTTTAGGGGGTCATTGGATTTACTGTCTGTTGTGGTTAGAGTGGCTTAACATCTTAAATTAAACGAACAGCTTTATTTTTGTATTTCTTTTGTGTCTGTTAATTATGCAGACAAAATTGACCTGTGAGTGGACAGTGATTTTTGTTATTCTTGAAGTGGTTTAAAACGCCCTAAATAAGCTGAATATGGAGTTATGACTAATGAAATTTTTGTTTCTAAGAAGTGTTTTTTTTAGAGTAATTCATTAAAAGTTTCAGTAGGGCTCTGTCAAGACCGGTGGCTTTAGTTAAAGCATGGCGATAGAGATGCAAGAGAAACACGCAGGAGATCACGATCACAAAGGGAAAGATAATAACACAGCCACATAATACGACACAGAACAATGAAAGGGCTTAAGTACACAGGGAGTAATCAACGTAACAGCAAACTGTTGTGGAATTCAAATCAGCAACCAAGGTAACTAACAATGAGGGGGGAACACTGGCAAAACAGGAACAGGGAAAACGAAACCAAAACACACAGACAGGGCTTAGATTAAGATTTTACTTGAGTTTAATTAGGATGTTTAAGTAGATTTTATAAACCTGCCTTAGATATATTGATATGTCAATGCAATGCGCTTTCAGTTAAGACCGCTCAAACATGTATTTTAGTCTATGACTATAGGCTTAAGCCTTGCCTGTAATCAAGACACTAAACTGATTAAAGTACAATCCTGAAAAGTTTTTCAAATGATTAGTTGTATTCAGTATTTGCAGTTTCTCACTGTTCAACCCTGAAAATGAATTATTATGGATTTCAAAGGTTATATTTGTTTTAAAAAAAATGTAATATGCTAAAACATCTTTTCCTGGCTCTCAGAAACTCTGATTCTTTGTCAAATCAGCCCCCTCTGTATGCATGTTTTTTTCAAGTCTTTCACCACACAATTACATGATTGAAGTGTCGGTCAAGCAGCAGTCTGTTGGGCAAAGTAAAATGTGAATTTAAAGAAGGGGGATGATTTTTTTTTGTTATTTTATTTTTTTTATCTAGCAGCTCTATGATTGAAGTGTTGGTCAAGAATCAGTCTTCACCCAAAAATGTAAATGTTGTCATTAATTACTCTCCCTCATGTTGTTCCAAACCCGTCAGACTTTCGTTCATCTTCAGAACACATGAAGATTTTTTTGGGTGGAATCTGAGAGCTTTCTGCCCCTCCATTGGCAGTGACGCTTTGATGCTTCAAAAAGTTCATAAAGAGATTGTAAAAAACAAAAAAAATGTTAAACATATTGAATTTAGGCTTTTATTCACATATAGCCTAAACATTAGTCAATGCACACATCAGTTGTGGTAAATGGGAGCTCAATGTTATGCAGCATGTTTGAGCTTCTGTACACACGCATCAAGCAGGTACGGTTGAGCTTCTGTTTATGTTCACTGATCAATGTATATATTGAATAAAAGCCTAAAATCAATCCGTTCATCATATAAAGCGATTGTGTCTCTTTAGAGAATTATACTAAACCACTCAATTCATATGGATTAGTTTTACAATCTCTCTTTTTTTTTTTAACTTTGTGTCAATTGAGGGACAGAAAGCCCTCAGATTTCATCAAAAAGATCTTCATTTGTGATCCGAAGATGAACGGATGTCTGACGGGTTTGGAACAACATGAAGGTGAGTAATTGATGACAGAATTTTCACGAAGGGGGATGGAGAGTTTTTTTTTTTTTTTTAATCTAGCTTGTAGCATCCTGACCAGTGATGCATGCAGTGGGATTTAATGACATAATAGTCAAGGAGAAATATGTCTCTCAACAGTAAAGTCAGGGAAATACAAGCAATCAAATACAAGCGTAAAAATGCAGTGTGTGAACGCCAAATGAATGTGAACTTTTTCCCATTTATTATTAAATTATATACTAGCCTAATATTTCTCATTTCCTTGCCCATTCTGAGTTAAGAGCAAAATTATGTCCCAGACCTTTTCTAACTAACCTATAAATAAATAAAAAATGTTTATTACAGATTCCAGTTATTTTAATCACATGATCAAGTGCTCCTCGTGCACCTTCAGAAATTTTAAGTTGCTTGGCTGGTTGGTATTTACTACATTACATAAAGGAGAGCTCTCTCAAAAACATGTACATGTGTGCGAGTTGAGTAATGGCAGCAGGTGGGACAGAAGGGTTGGTGGCAGGGCCCCAGAATACAGGGTCAAATTGAGGGAGGCAGGGGTGTCAACAACAACCTTTATTTTTAACATTTTAATGAGGTACCTGAAAGAATAGCCACTGACTTCTTTCAAATATGGGATTTCAATCTTCTCCCCCTTGGTTTCTGTTCCAGTGCACTGCTTTTTAAATGTTTTTCCTCCTTTTTTTAAACTGCAGTTAAATCCAGTTTAGTTTGATTGACGAGCAGTGTTCCAATAGTGCCTATTTATACTTAGTCTTTCTGCTATGTTAAATTTACATTTATTCATTTAGCTAACGCTTTTATCCAAAGCGACTTACAATTGTTATATATGTCAGAGGTTGCACCCCTCTGCAGCAACTAGGTGTTAAGTGTCTTGCTCAGGGACACATTGGTGTCTCACAGTGGATTCGAACCCGGGTATCTCACACCAAAGGCATGTGTCTTATCCACTGCACCATAACCACCCTGTGTTGGGCCATTGTTATGATGACAGATCACTGATTCAATCAAAACAATGAATCATTCAGAAACTAAACATTATGAGTAAGTAATATCAGTCTATATCCAATATAATCACAATACATTTCTTTTAAGTTTGAAGGCAGATTTTTGCTACTAAGTAAAAGTTGTAAACTAGACAGTTTAAGTGCTTTTATCATCAGAACATGACAAACACTTGCCAAAGAGGTGAACATTTCGCAAATTAATATGACATGTTTTGTCTCTTTGAAATGTATCTTGAGTTGAA
The DNA here is from genome assembly GCF_988280905.1 of Pimephales promelas. Lineage (NCBI taxonomy): Eukaryota > Metazoa > Chordata > Actinopteri > Cypriniformes > Leuciscidae > Pimephales > Pimephales promelas. Next base: position 21,614,221 of record NC_142785.1, on the reverse strand, counting down.
TGGCAGTAGTTTGAGTTGGGATGCAGACTGAAATTTATGTTCCTTAACAAACACAGTAACATCTGTAAAACTGTACAAGCACGTTTTTATAGGATAACATTTAAAGTGTACAATTTGGTCTTCCATAGTATTCAGATCATGTTTAATGTTATTTCTATTTGTTGTGAAACAAAACGATATCTTAACTTTTAGTATAATGCACAAAAGCGACTGACATTGCGATATTGAGAGAAGCGAGTAAATCAGCTCACTCTAGTTCACTCTGCGGTGCATTTATAGCCATGCTGATGTTAACTGTTCACTCTGGTGCGTGGTTTAAACAAGCATATCTGTTTCATTCCACCTTGGGCGTGCTTGCTGTTTTTATTGTTTCTTATACGCAACAGTCAGAAATGCCGTTTATCAGTGCAATAGTGTGAAACATTCATGATAAGGATTATTAGTTTAGCCTATAAATATTATAGTGAACACTTATCGAACTTCTGTCATAATTTTTTGAGGAAAAGAGCACGATAATAATCATTATTGTTTGTAATAATCATCATTGCCCATTCCTGCACTTGAGTGCCACTTTTTAGGACCCATACTAAAATCAAAACTTAGCCGACTTAACATGTTTAGAACTGTCTACCACGCAAGATAAACTGGAAATTAAGTGTAAAAGAGAATTTTCCAAATCCATTTGTCTGAAGGAGCAAGGAGTTATTGTAATTATTTAGTGCATATAGCGTGTGTCAGCTTTATCGCAAAAGGGATCATTACTCATATCAAAGCTTTTTAGTATGGAGAATGGTGTGGCCATGGCCAAAATGCTGAAACAGTCATGTGGTTTTCAGGTAAACAAATCCTGATTTGTGGCTTAAAAATTAATCAAGCTACGTATCAATGTTTTTATGTGAAATTTCTTGTTTTTGTTTTGTTTAGAATTTTTTTTTTTTTTTTTTTTACAAATATTCTGAGCTTTGGTGTCGAACACAACATCATATAACTTCTATGGCCCATGACGTTTATTAAGATGTATGTAGATACAAAAGCTAAGCTGCAAATGGATTCTCTATAAGGAGACATTGTTTGTGTCACCATGCACTTTCTGCTCAGAATCAGCTGATGCACTTGACAGTGACAAATTATTAATTAAATGCGATCGATGTACCATGCAAATGGACATGCTGTAGCAAGCAAAATGTGTGAGAATGAATTTGATGGTAATTGTGATTAAAGAAAAAAGATTTCTATAGTCATGAGAATTTTACATTGGATTTTTGTATGTGTATAAAGTTCAATCTGTGGATTAATTTGTAATTATTTAATTAATGTCTGGTGTCTTTCCACAGATTACACCAGGGAGCAAGGCAGCAAACGGAAACCTCAATCAGGGTGACATCATTACTGCAATAGATGGAGTTAGCACTGAAGGCATGACCCATCTGGATGCCCAAAACAAGATAAAGGCAGCCACCACAAAACTCACCCTCACCATGCAGAGGTAAACCTCAACAGTGATGTGTTCAGAGGACAACTTAAACACCTTTTGATTCTTTTCATGTTCCTGAACTTATTTTATTTCCTCCAAACTAAACATCTCGTGTTAGTTGACTTTTACCCTGTTCCCTGAAAAAGCGTGAACGAGATGCTGCGTGATCACTGCTATGGGGAAGAACGTCTTTGTTGTGAACACGTGCGGGAAAAACGCCAAAGATTTTGACTTAAATAACCTCTGATGATGATGTTATGCTTCTCAAACTGTATTCTTTCTTTATGGTTCTCAAGACCCAAAGAGTTATGTTTGGCAGTAGCTTCCAGGCTGCCAACTTCTCTGAAAAAGGTTTTAATTTTGATGCAACGTCGAGTGACACAATGTCTTGTTGATGGGGGAATGTAAAATCTTTAATGTCATGGAAAACAGCACGAGTCAACTGAACATTTAACATTTCATTGGAAACTGCCTTTGCCCCCTGAAACACCGAAGGTGGCAGGGGTGGAACAGTGGTTTGAGGGTGTCGGGAAGAAACTCGTTTTTGCCACGTCCTGGGCGCAAAGGCCAGGACGTGCAAAGGATCTCAGGTCCAGCTTTATTTTTGATGGTGGAGCATGGCGAGCCGCTACTCGCCATACTGTTTCTGAGCTTCTCGTATCTGAGGAGCTGGACCTGGTTGGGTCTGGGTGGCTAAAAAAAAAGCCCTGACCCTTGGGCATGGCGAGGGAGGTACTTATCAAAAGCGTCCTTGTGCATTTTAGCCTCCCGGAATCTACTGATGACAGTATTGACTGAGTTCATAAATAGACTACAAGGCGACCCGGGGTCATCAAGGAGAAAAATGTTATCTCTCGCCTCGATGCCATTGAGGTTCAGCCACAGATGTCTCCCCTTAGCAACCTTAGCACTCATAGAAATGTAATGATACCCTGTTAGGGGAGAGATAGCCCGCGAGCTTATGTTCATCCTGCATCATCGGACCATGTGCCTTTGCACCAGTGACGACGTTGCAGGCAAAAAGACGTGGGAAGAATAGGGCTTATTCCAAAATGTAGTTAGCTCATCATGTAAATCTGAAAAGAAGACGGAGGAATCGCCTCTCTGATGCCTCCTCCTGGCGCCCAAACCGAAATCTGTCGCCTCGCATTCCGATGACGTCATCGTCAGAGGTTATCTAAGCCAAATTCTATGGCGTGTTTGGCACACGTGTTCACGACCAGTCGAATGAAGATGTTCTTCCCCATAGTGCTGTTTGCACAGCATTGAGTGTAGCTTTTGAAAGGGAACTCCCTCTTAAAGTCCCCCTGCATGTAGTCAATCATTTTAGCACTTAAAATCATCTTTAATCCCCAAAATGACATATTTAAATATTTGTTTCCTTCTTGCCTTAAAACAGCTTGAATGTAACTCCAAACCTTTGCTTCATTTAGTATATGCGGTTCTAGAAAATTAGCCCTGCCTCCACTCACTTTAAGTTTTAGGAAGAAAATACTCAGCAATGATGTTGACATGACTTTGCACATGGTTTGTCTTAAAGCATATTAAAAACACCACATAGACATATAAACAACATTAACAACTTGATTCCACCACAGGGGGTCTTTGAGGCCTGTTCGCACCACTATATTAGCAACCACACTGATGCACAATTACATGCTGTTTATAATAATACCGTGATTCAGTTTTGTCGTCAAGCTCTTTAAAGCAGAATGTTTTCTGATTGGCTGCCCATGTTTTTATCATTAATCAGTTGGAAAAATATTGTATAAGTGATTTCAATGATATGTTCCTCTCTGCCGTTATTATAGTGAAGACAATATCGTTGCTATTATAGTAATTGTCCTTGGAATGAACAGGCCTTTAGTCTTTCCATCTGACGAATTCCCATTACGGTATGTTTGTTGGTGAATGGGTTTTCTCAAGAGGGCATCAACAATGCATCACATTTACTTTGGGATCAGTCAACTCTGGCAAATAAACGTCCCCTGCAAACATCTCGTTCATAATGAATATAATCAGTTGAGCTGACACAAACTACAAGTGTAGCTTACCATACAAATATACAGACAGGACAATAGAATTAAAAAATGTGCTTGTGATAAATCACCTGGGTCTTATGGAGCCCTTCAGGTTGCCAGAATGCATAAATTAAAGGCATTGCTGTTTAAGAGGTAGGGGATTTATACATTTGGAAGGCTTTCCATCTTTTTAATAAAATTTATTAATTTAGTACAGAGTACCCCAAAGCCTATATCTGAAAGAAGATTGAGTCCTTTCATGCGGTCGCCTACACTACAGCAATGTGAGGAAATGTTACTTACAAAGATACCTTGGCTACCCTGTGACATTTCTTAATGCTATAGCTCTAGTGTTCACTTTTTCTCCATCTTTCAGCTGTGAGATCTTCAGAAACTCGATTCTCCTTATTTGTTGACAGCCTATACATTTATTTGGTTAGGGGAGGTTGAAAGTTGCTTTCAAATGCATTGAGATATTAGATATTAGTATTGTATACAGATTTATGTAATTTTGCACCATATGTCCTTGCTCCTTTCTAATTAAAAATATCTCAGGAAGAATGACAGGGTGCACATGTTATGTTCCCTGGACGTCAAACATTCTCATGCATAGTGATTTGTGAAAATCTGGAACGTGACATGATTTCTGTTCCTGACCACATTGATTATAGCCCTCGTGTCTCTGATTTAAGGATTTAAGGTCTTTGAGAGATAGTTGTGAAGTGATGTGCTGCTCAATGTGATTTATGATCAAATAAGAGTGTTGTTTTTTTTCTTTTACATTTCTGCTCGAAATTGGGAAATCATTCTAATGCTAAAGAAACAGCAGTGCTCAAGAATCATCTGTTTCTATATAATCAATGTTGAAACAGCTCCTTAATTCTTTTTTAATTCTTTGTTAATTCTTAAAACCCTTTTTTTCAGTATTCTTTTATGAACTAAGTTTAAAATAACAGTAGGCCTATATGTTTGTAACAATGTACCCCAAATTCAGGTAAGAGACATAATAGCTTTTATAGGAGTAAAATATTAAATCGGTGTTTAAATCTTTTGTCCAAATCTTCTTAAATATAGTTCTGACTCCCTAAAGTATAAGTAAAATGACAATGAAAGGCTGATGTTTTGTATTATTGACCTTTGCTTTTGAATTCTGTTCTCTTCCAGGTCGAGACGTCCTGCTCCTGTACCCACAGCCACTCCAAGAATGGACTCACCCATGCCAGTTATCCCTCACCAGAAGGTAAAGTCTAGTTCTATCCGCCTGAAATGTCCCTCTTTACTGATTAGTTTGTGTCTGATAAGTGTACCAGTTCGGTGTAAAATACAACCTTTTTTTGGAGGGGGCAACAACATTATTTTAGGGAACTCAATGATCGTTTTTGGTTATAAGCGAGCCATTTTTTATAATCCTCATAGTCATGGGAGTTTCCATGCCATATTTACATTTTATATTTAGCCTACTTTTATTTATTTAGCAGACACTTTTATCCAAACCCAAATTCATCTAAAAAAAAAAAAATTATATAAGAGAATGTGTTGTATTACTGGATCAAGCGATACTCTCTCTCTCTCTCTCTCTCTCTCTCTCTCTCTCTCTCTCTCTATATATATATATATATATATATATATATATATATATGTACATTTACTGTGTAAGATTAAACTGAGAAGGGTCATAGCACTTGGATATTGTCGTCCTAGCCATATCATAGAGAGGGGGGAAAAGAGGAGGGACAAACATTCTCTGTTGAGCTGACACTTAACTCCCTCTACAGGCATTTGTTGGTCAAGCAAGAATAACCACATCATATGAAATCCTCATTAGTTTCCCCACTGGTCCAATTTTCATTTGCATTATTGTCGCTAGATGAATTTTGTTTGATGTTTTTGTGAGCTTCTTCATGCTTCATTTGCCTCTTTCCTAAACATCTCTTTTTTCAATACCTTGCCATTCTGGGCTAATGGTTCATTTGTTGGTCTGATCTAATGGTTTATTTTATGCTAAGGAAACCACGGACACTGATGAAGGAGAAGACGATGGGAAATTTGTCAAAAAATATGGCATCCTCTTGGCCAAAAAACCTTCCAAAAAGTCTCTCATCCCAAACACTGAGAAGCAACCTCAGGAGAATGTAATTCATTCTCCTGCTAAAAGCCCTGTCCCTACTTATTTGTCGTTCGGCCAAGGGGCAAAAAGCACCCCAAACCGAAGGGGACAGTATAATTCTCCCATAGGCCTGTATTCAGCAGAAACTTTAAGGGAAATGGTCATGCAACAAGACAGAAAAAATGACCTACAGTTGTTGGGGTAGGTAACATAATAGCTAACCCACAAATCTGTATCTACTTGAGCAATTCCACCAAATCTGCTTTAACAAACTAGATGCTACTCACTTATCACTGACGGGTCACAGAGGCTAGCCTCACCTGTATCCCGGCAGTATTTTAACAAAACTGTGGCAAAGAGTACTCAGAACATTCCGTCCTTATCTTTGCACATTCTGCTCTGCATGCAGTGGATCAGCTGGGAATGTGCTTGGCAGCAGAGGGACCAGTGGTCCATCAGGCACACCTGATTCCCGGCCTGCAACACGAGCAGGGCCTGGCCGAGTCGAATCTGTATCCAAGAAAGTTAGCTGTTTCCAAATGACAAGATACAACGGTTATTTTAGTCGTGTCAGAACTACATCTCCTGCGATTATTGACTAGGTTGGCTTATAAATGATGCCAACATTATTAAAAATGGGCCTTTCACCTTCTTTTATTATGTTGGCGTCATTTATTAGCTTCCCAAGTCTCCTATATCTTCTCTGTCCAATGTGAGCAAATTCCCACAGGCCCCAAGAAATGAGCCGAAATTCAACATGGGTGCAAATGTGTTTGGCTCTTTTAATATGCTAAATGTCACACCTCCTGTAACAGTATATCCCAAATGAAGTCCTATACCGAAATGATGCCGTCACGCATCGTCTATTTGCAGCTCATAGGAACAGAATTCCCGCTATGCAACATCACGTGCGCAGCTGAGCAGAGCATGTGTGTCCATTGACTGTTCATTTGGTTACTCGAGTGGTCTGATACTGTACGCTACACTCTAAACATTCATTCTTTCAAAACATTCAGTTTTGACTTGACTTTTATTTGAATATTTTCAGTAGTAATTTAAAAGTTTCCGGAACTTTGTGCTTTTGTCTTAATATTTCTATTAAACTTTGATTTTTTTTTTTTTAGTTTTATAGTAATTTTTTTGTTAGTTGCCAAGGCAATTATTTCAATTTTTCATGTAGCCTACATTTTTTTAAGCTTAAAGGGGCTATTTGTAAGAATTCTCATGTATTAAACGCTTTTTTATGGGCAATGTGTGAACACTAGCCTAGAAATCTAGACGCACCCTAGCGGCAGCAAAAATTATTTTGCAGCAAAGTTAACATCTTGATGTAGGTCTGGCATGCCAGGCTATGTGAACACAGCTTTTGGTGTAAAATAAAACACGAGACCTTCCCTGACTTCCTAGGTTGTCTTTAATTTTTATGTGAAGGACTTAGGTCTTTTTTGCCGGGGAAATCAAAAGGATGATGTTTATCTTCCATATGATGATACATGTAATGAAAGCTTATACAATGTGAAAGGATAATGCCGAAAAGAGCTATCCTGTTATGTGTGGTATAGAAATTAATTCAAAACACATAGCCAGATCTATAGGTACAGTCTATAGTCTCAAATAAACTTTATAATTAAACTATCATAATATATCATCATTTATTTGAATAAGCTATTCTACATAATGCCAGTGAATTGCAGAGCTGGTGCAAATCAACATCGCTATGATCAGATGCTTTCTTAACTGCGGCTTTCTCACCGCTGTCGTTTTTGATGTATGTTTACATATTTATCTAAACGTTGTTCTCAGCACTGTGGACGGCATAGGGATGTTTTTTTTTTCTTTTTCTTTTTAAAGTATATCGCTGCAAATGTATTTTCCAATTTCTTTTTATTTCTGAGGAACTAACAAAAAAGAACTATGACGTGATTGGGGTTCAGTCTCTTCTACGTTATGTGTGCGCGAGTGCGAGCACGAGCAATAAGTTGCTGGCTGCAGTTCACTTAACGGCCACTGGTGTCGCTAATAACAAGGGTTTGAATTCTACATATGACCCCTTTAAGTTTTTCATCTAATATTTCAGCCCGTTCTCATCCCAATGCGTCATAACGCTTTTGCCAATGCGTAGACATCCAACGCACATGGTACCCTTTAGAATCAATATGAGATGCAGATATATATGGGGCAGAAGGCGCCTCCTAGTGGTCTAACCCTAACCCTACCCCAGTGCGTTGGATGTCTTTGCATTGGCAAAAGATTCGTATATGACGCCTTGGGATGAGAATGCATTGAATATTTATAATTTATTTTATTTAAACTTTAATTCAATGAATAAAAGCTACTTTTAATAGTTTTATAACAACTCTGGATGGGTTATTTTGTTGAATGAGAGGATGAGATTTGTTTAGCTTTAGTGTTCTGTGTTTGCCCTGCTGCTGCCAAACTCCTGTTGCAGTCAATCAATCTGTTAAACCAGAATGTCATCGTTATGGGAAATGTGACCAGTAATAACTATCATCTACATCATAGCAAAACATTTTACAAGAAATCTGAATATGACTGTTATCATTTACTTACCCACAGGTCATTCCAAACCTGTATGCTTTTCTTTCTTCTGCAGAACACAAAAGAAGATATTTTAAAGAATGTTGAAGAACTTTTTTTTGTCCAAACAATGAATGTCAGGGATATTTGGACCTGTTCATTATTAGTTTAACTTTCATGGACTTTTAGTTTGTATTCACTGTGTTCGTTTCCCACCACGCATTTGTTTCCATGGACACTAACCATTCATCATATTTAACTTTGTCCTTGTTCACTCTTCAATGGTCAGTTATTATTTGTGTTAGTGCACACTGTTATGCCCATTGCCTTCTAGTTTAATAAAACCTTGTTTATGTTTTATAATCCTGTCATCCATCTTCCCTTTCTTCAGACCATCTGGTGACAGTGAAAGTCTTTATTATTTTTAGTTATTTCATTTTTAACTATCACCAATATATTCAAATATATTCAGATGTAAGGTGCAAGTTTTTTAGGCAAAGTGAAGCAGTTTGCATTCTCAATTTACATGTACGTAGATCCATTATCATGCAACACACTGCAAATCAAGGCTAACACTGCCTCTTTTGTCTTTCTTTATTCTTTTCTTTTTTTTGTCTATATTCCTCTATGTCATCCCAGGTCATTGCCAACACAGCTGCCAAGTCAGTAACAGAGTTTGAATACAAAATCCCAAGAGTTGTGTGTGAATCTGTGTGCCCTAAAGCATGGCCACATACTATGGCTGTGGTTTGCATGCTTATCAACTCCTGAATGTTCAAAAGCTATTTTGAACAATTTGACATTTCAGACATGATGAAATGTGAAATACTTTTGAGTGAAATATTTAAACTTGATAGATCAATAGTTGGGGTTTGGTTAAAGTTGTATTGGTCAATGCATCTTTGCATGATGTTTTAAAATATCCTAATGGGAACTATTGCATGCCATGTCTTTTATATTTTGTTTTGAAAGCCCAGATACATTTATTATACAGGATATGGTATTTTATAAAACATGAAATTAACAGCTGGTGTAAACAATTCAAACTAGGTTGAAAACTGTATTGTAAAACTCAATGCTGATTAATGATACAGATGTGTTAAGTGAGGTAAGTCAAGCATAAATTGTTCTCACTGTCTCTCTCTGTTTTCACTCATATTTCTGGCTCCTCATAATGATCCACTCTCCTCTGCATGATCGCACCCTGGGCACTCCCTCACCTGAACTCTTACAGCCAAGAATATGTTCCCAGCTTCAACCCCATTGCACTGAAAGACTCAGCTTTGTCTACTCACAAGCCTATTGAGGTGAAGGGTCCTGGTGGGAAGGCTACTATCATCCATGCCCAGTACAACACTCCTATTAGTATGTACTCTCAGGATGCTATCATGGATGCCATTGCTGGTCAGGCCCAAGCCAGAGGAAATGAAATGAGGTAGGTCTCTTGTCATATATAGCAACTTTACATTTTACTACATTGATGCTTAACCCTAAAACCGTATTCTGGACAAATGTGGGAAAAATAGTTTTGGTTTATTTTTAAAAAAAATACTTCCCTTGATCTGAGCGGTACAAGACTTGGCTACTTTTCCTAAGTTTGCCTCCTGAACACAGACAATTTTTTTGACTCAATTCTACAATGTTAAGTAGGTGAAAAAAAGTCCTTAATCTTGTATTTGGGTCAAAAATGGGCACCCATAGAAATGAATGGTTAAAACTGTCATTTAGAGCATTCTAAAATGAGACACCAGGTGACAGCAAAGTCACTTCATCTTTAGGTTTTAGCTCTAAGAACTTATTGGAATGACATTTTAATGTAGTTAAAAATTAAAAAAAAAAAAAATAAAACCTAAAAATAAGCATAATTTACATAGAAAATATGGTACTTTTTGAAGTAAATAAATTCAAAATTACCCCCCAAATTACAAAAAAACACCATAAATGGATAGAAAAAACTTTATCGAAGACAGTGATAGAACATTTATAATAAATAAAAATTAGGATCACACCTGAGTCCTCTGTGCCCACATTTGTCCACAATTACAGGATTAAGGGCTACAGTTTAAAGTGAATACTGTTTGAGGGCTACGAAAGTGATACAGAGGTGCCTAAATGAACATTTAAGCCACACTATATGAATTTCATTGCATTAGAAACGATAAAAAAAACTGTGAAGCAATTGTATTTTTAAAGGAATAGTTCACATATAATGGAAATTCTGTTATTTGCTAACTTTTGGACACAATTTTCAACAATGAAAGTGAATGACAACTTGATAGTTTTTATATATTTAGCAATGTTCTGTTCAGTATCAAATCGATCTTTTCCATGAATTGGTCAATCCAGTACACAAAAATTGGTCTAGGATGCGTTTTTCCCCAAAGTGCCATGAGCCTAAATATATCATTTGATCATTGGTGGTTTTTACGTCCTACTAAGTGCACAATGCTTTTGAGGAATGCTCATCTAAGCGATTTATTCATGGTCCGGTTCCCAAAGTTGAATGGCCCATTTTTTAATGGCCCACTCCTTAATGAGAGGTGTGGTATAATATTCAAGAACTTAAACTTAAAGGACGCCTCCATAGAGGGCTACTATGGTAACAATATTGTAGCCCATCATTTTTGTAGTTAGCATCACCCTAGATCCCTCAACAAAAACTCAGTTGAATTTTTCCATTGGCTTTTGGATTATTGCCAAACATAAGCTCTGTGACCTACACTCATGCTAGCTTCGAAATCACTACCATCAAGCTACCGACAAATCTTTCAACCTAAAATTTTGGGTTAGAAGAGTTTGCAATAGTGGGATTATAAACGCAAGGATAAGCACAGACATGGGGACTTGTGACTTGGTGACTTGGACTCGAGTCGACTCGAGTCGCTATTTTTATGACTTGTGACTTGACTTGACAAAAAATAAAATACTTGAGACTTGACTCGGACTTGGGAGTTAAAGACTCGGGACTTGACTTGACTTGAGACACGATGACTTGAATGACTTGAGTGTTAATCACATCATGTTTTCAGTTTGAATATAAAATATATAAATTATGTAAAAAAAAATAAAGTTGATCCAGCTGGAGCGCAGGCTGAGAATAGCGCTGTCATGACTGGATCACGAGATCATTAGTCATGCCCTCTCATACCTACCTTACGCACACCACGCCCACTTACATCAGATCACATCAACATGTCAGCCGGAGGGATACCGAGGGTCGTTGCTTTCGCTTCAAGAATTTCTCAAAACAAGATGGCAAAAGAATAGCGCTTTGCAAGACATGCAACGTTAAGATCGCGGACAGCCAGACGACAACCTCCAATTTCGTCCGTCATTTGAAGAGCCATTCTGCCCAGTAAGTGCTTGTCAATTTGTTAATGTTATCTGGTTAGCTCGTTCGTAGTTAGCTAGCTAATGTAAGTTAAAGGAGAACTCCGGCGCAAAATTACACATTTCCTAGTCAACCATTATCTGAGATTTGTTTTCATGATTGCCGAATGTAAATAGTTTTATCTATAAAAACAGTTTAGCCTATAACGCTAGTATATAAGTTAGGGCATAGAGTAATGACAAATAAAAATCGCTTGTTATTACCACAAGGCTCAAAATAGCCCCACACTAACATAATAAGTGTCCCTACATTCAAAACGAAGCATTGAGAACTTTGTCAGTGTCCATACAGTTTAATAAGAAGATATTTTATACACACAGTCAACTTCGCGAATACAGGAAGAAGCTCAGGGAGTTCAGTTTTCCTGTAGGAACCCCTAGCAATACTGCCCTACAAAGGCAAAGCGCAGTAACTACACATTTGGTCAAAAATGAGTTAAGACTTGTAATGGGCTTTATGACATGTGTTCTGTCTTGTGAAAAAATATCTGGGTTAAATTATGTCCCATTTCGGAGAGGCATTACCACATAATCTACCCATAACATGTTTTACTGGCTGGTATAAAAACTTTAAAGACCTTTTTCTCTCTGTTTCTTTGTTTGTGTAGTTAGTTACTGCACTTTGTCTTTGTAGCAACCAATAACGTTCCGGAGGGAGGATTTCTACAACTTGCTTGAACAGTTCCATTTTATTCTGAACACAAATTTTAAACACACACCAGTCAACAATAAATCAGGTTTATATTAATATATTTTCTTAAATGCATTTTAAATAATAAAAATAAACTAAAAATTTATTTTTATCAAACTTGACTGGGTGTAATTACTGGGAGTACGTGAGTAATGTCTAATGCTTTTTGAAAACTTAAGGCTTTTTTCATAAAACAAGTCAGGACATCATCTAATTTTTGTATACATTTTTATTTCTTTAAATTAGTAAGCTAGTAAATTAATGCGTCATTGTACCCAAATGCACTTCCGAATGCGCCTCTGTCCATTTCAAACCAAACTGATGCCCATAGATGCACGTTTAGAAGAGTTTCAATTGCATGGGAGGGAGTAGCCAGCTAGCTCTCTGTTTTTTTTGAACATCAACATAAGTGATGTTACCCCGCCATTGCTGATACATTTAAAACATTTAAAACATTTCAAATTGCTGAAAATTTAAAACATTTCAAACACACTATTGGCAGAAGTGAAAAATAAATAATTGTATTAAGTTACAATTTTGTTTGATTCCATGATGTATTTTACTGAACATGAGTATTTACAATGCAAATCCAAATTATTGTAATTTACTGGCAAATACTTATCTTGTCTTTTCACTTTATTAAGATCAGATTCTGCATGTAAAATTACAATAATAAGGTGACTTGACTTGCACTTGACTTGACCTACTACAAGACTTGACTTGACTTGACTTGACATAGCCTGTGACTTGACTTGACTTGACTTGCCCCCCCAAAAAATACTTGGGACTTACTTGAGACTTGACGGTTAAGACTTGAGACTTACTTGAGACTTGCACATGTGTGACTTGGTCCCATCTCTGGATAAGCAGACTAGCGTGTAGATAAGTTTACCTGTCTGCCGCAATGATGTTTAATGTCCCAGACCATAGTCCCATTTAGCCACAAGAAAGCTAAAACCATCGGGAAAAAAATCACAAGAGGGTATTACTGATTTATTTTATTGCAGAATGTGAAAAAATCTTGATGTTTAACCAAAAACCCATTCAAAAACCCAATTGATTCAGGACGATGGAACACGAAGTTTTAAAATTCTAATTCATTTTATGGTTTTGTTTTGGCTTACAAAGTATGTCATCCCTGCTGCACGCTTAAAATAAGAAAGAATATTCTTGCAATTTGTTATGAGATGTTAGTAAAAGTTAATGTATTTCCCTTTATTTCGCATCTTTAATTTGATTAGCGTCTATAAAACTTGCTTTAGTCTGCAGTGTTTATAAGAGCTCAGTACTGGTCATCTGGGCTGATTTCAGACTTCCACAAGGTCATGTATATCAACCTCATCTGTACTTTTCCTTCCTCTTCTGCTTGTAATTATGTCACTCCATCCACAACCAATCACCCGACCATACCTCATCACTTATCCTCGCTTCACCCCTCCACCATTCCCCTCCCTCCATGTGACACGACTCTGTCTCGCTCCCTCCCATCCCGGTTCATCATGTGATTGACAGTGGTGATGACGCCGCTGGATCTCCCCTGGCGTAAGTAGCCAACAGTCTATTCAGATCCATCACAGCTGCATTGACTCATCTCACATTATATTCTCTGTTAAAGGCCGATTGCATAAACACTGAAGTGGACTTTTTTGGTAATTTTTCAATTACCATGTTACACTGTTGGGAATATGTAAGTAAAGTAAATGGAGCTCAATAAAGAAAAATCAATAATCTTGTATTAAAAACGAATTAAGACAAAACCTAAAAGCAATGTTCTGAGTATATCTGCCGTAACATCAAGAATTGCATAACATCTAACATTTTAATTTACCTTCTCCTAATATGGGAACTCTGCATAGGTTTTATCCCAACTCATTCTTGAGTCACTTCCTCCATCACAGATCTCGCACGGAGATGGAACTGTAGTTAAAATGCACATCTTGACAAGAAGCATAATGTAAAAAAGTTTGCCAGCAAATACTGCCCTTTTATTATGATTATTGGATCTGCAATTATGTATTTATTTGATGTTTCCAAATTCAGAGAACACAGATGAACAACTGATCTTGTTGTTTTCCTCTTTTTCTCTCTGTTTGGGAGTAGCACACTTCCTATTAAAGACCCTCTGGTGGACAGTGCTTCTCCAGTCTACCAGGCCGTGATCAAACCTGACGATAAGGATCCGGAGATGTCTGAGTGGGCCCGTCGTGCCGCCAACCTGCAGTCCAAGTCCTTCCGAATGCTTGCTCATATCACAGGGACAGAGTATTGTGAGTACAGCCTTTTATAATCACATCACTGTGTGGACTGGAAATTGGTTTGAACTGAAAGGGCTGGCGTGCTTTAGAGATGCACTGACATAAGATGACAGCTAGTGTTTATGTGATAAAAATCTGTAAAGGATGTCTCAATTTTTATTTTTTTATGTCACAGTGCAAGATCCAGATGAAGAGGCTCTTAGAAAATCAAGGTAATTCATAATTACCGTAATTTTGTCTTCTTTTTTGTTGTTGTTGTTGCGGTAGCTCTGTATTTCTATGAAGAGTAATTAGCTGGTGAAGACGTGGATTTGCTTGTTGTGGAAAAGGTTATCATGAGCTTTGTAATGTTTAAAAACATGTCATACCAAATGTCAGTAGACAGGGATGATTTTAAAATAGCGGTTCATTAATTAATCCTTACGATCTTATTAAGGAAATAGGCTACTTAAAGAATATACTTAAAGGGATAGTTCACTTTGAAATGAATTTTTGGTATATTTTAGCTTACCTCAAGGGCATCCAAGATGTAGGTGTCTTTGTTTCCGTCAATTTTGATATTTTTAGGTTTAACCGTTCTCGTCTATCAGTCATATAATGCAGGTCTATGGTAACCACCTCAAAGAGCATGCACAGGGAAGTCCAAATTAAACATGTTTTAATGACTCGTAAATGTAAGTACACATTGATGGACACGAAGCGAGCGGTTTGTGTGAGAGAACGAACAGTATTTATATCGTTTTTACCTCTTGTTACCACAGCCACAAAGTGCCCACTCTCTCAGATCACTTGGACGTGGCTGTGGTAACAAGAGGTAAAAACGATATAAATACTGTTCGTTCTCTCACACAAACCGCTAGTTTCGTGTCGTAGGCCATTAATGTGTACTTACATTTACGAGTCACTTCTCTATGCATGCTCTTTGAGGTGGTGACCATAGACCTGCATTATATGACTGATAGACAATAACGGTTTGACCTAAAAATATCAAAATTGAACGCCTACATCTTGGATGTCCTTGAGGTAAGATAAAACATATCAAAAATTAATTTTAAAGTGAACTCCCTTTAAGTGTTAAGTAAATGTAATGTTTTCGGACACTTCATTTCTTATGATATTTACAAATAAATGAAAATATATTATACTTCAAATTTACATTGTGTTACAAATATTTATGTCATAATTAGTATTTCAGTACAATAAACATTTAGATTTTAGTTTTTCAAAGAAAGTGTTTTATTTCTCATATCTTTTCTCAGATAACTGGTATGAATCTCAGACAGCTTGGTGAAATAGTTTGCCAGGTCTTCTTAGGTAAATGGAAAAACTACTTAAAGAAGTTGTTCTCACGCAATACATGGGGATGAAGAAAGATCTTTCTGAAGATGAAAGGCACGAAATTGTGCAATGTCTTGCAAAAGACATAAAAATAACTAATATTCTGTGAAAACTGAATGGAGATTTTGGAGTGAGCACAGGAGAACTTGGTCAGGGAAAGTTTATGTCAGGCAAATTAATTATATTAAAAGGGCAGTATAAAATATAAATATTTTTTACACTGTTGATCAGCAAGCAGGTATTTTTAAAGTGTCTCTGCTTGTGTCTCTGGAGTCCCAATAATCTCTCCATGCAGACTGGCAGTTGTGCATAAAGTTGCATTCAGCCATCCCTTCCCAAAGCTCACAAAGAGAAACGTGAGCTTTTTATAAAGATATACTTTTTTTAAAGCTTTACTTTTAATGCAATTCATTTGAAAATATATCAAATATTAGTTAGTTTTCATGCATTTTGCAAGACATTGCACAATTTCATGCTTTTCATCTTCAGAAAGATTTTTCTTCCTCCCTGTATTGCGAGAGAACTGCGACTTGCTTAATAATGTAATTTATTTAGGTTTTCCATTGACTTAAGTAGGCAAACTATTTCACAAACCTGTCTGAGATTAATACCTAAAAAGACATGAGAAATAAAACAAGCAAACTTTGAAAAACTAAAATCTGAATGTTTAAGATTTACTGAAATCCTACTAATATGCCACTTGCGTAATAATTTTGAACACTGTCCAGATGCAATTTCATCACCTTGAAAGTGCTTTTTAACACACATAGGACTTACATACAAACTTCTATGTTATTTCATAATTATTTCTGTAGTCTTTCTGTTGAAAAGGGTACTGCCAAATGTGCTGACAAGCATTTCTGCTAACTAAAAATATACTTTAATGTAATTTCTTTTGAAATCTGTATGTCATGTTAAAATATATTTAAAAATATAAGATAAAATAAAAGTTTCAGTTTAGCTTATTTAAAATATATTAAATGTAAACCCAATAATAAATAACAAATTAAAGTTAAACTAATAGTCAAGTACTTTACATGTATACATTGACACAAATTTTATGGTTGGACCATATAAAGCCGTTTTGTCGAGGTATAATTTTTTTTTACAGGGAGAAATTTGAATCAGAGGTAAAAGGCCCACGATTTGCCAAACTGAAAAACTGGCACCACGGCCTATCTGCACAGATCCTTAACATCCAGGGGTAAACGCCTCCTGATGTTGCTGGATAGAAGTTGAAGCAACAATCAACAAAGAAACCAGAAGACTTTGTAAAGTGAGGGTGCAATAGATATAGAATTGTAGTCTAGTGACTGGAATGTGAGTTAGAGTTATAAACTAGCCTATAAGGGAACACACAAAGCTCTTGTGTTGTGTTTGATGTTCATGTTTGTGTGTTTCATGTAACTTTCAGTAACTGAAACATATGCAAATCAGTTGTCATTTTCTTTTTCATTTATGTTTCTCTTTTTTCTCTTTTGGCTGCTCTGTTTATCCTAAATTATTGCTGAATAACGAATTGCTGATGTAAAAAGACTAACCCTGAGAGAAATTATAAAATAATGTAGGCCTACCACATCCACTGCAATACTCCACAGCACATATTGTAATGCAAACCAAAATGTACTATTGTTAATGTGAATAAACCATTATTACTTTGAAAACAAATAAACAAAGGTTACAGTGTGACATGTCGTTTACAGTCTTCTAATGATTGGATTAACTATTTTTGGTGTTCTAAATTCTTTGTAAGGTAAATCGTAATAAATTACCACACATAAATATAATTATAGAAATTATAAAACCATATGTAGCCTACTGTGATTGATTGAGGTTGATTGTGCAAAGAAGGTAAGGGTCCATAACATAGTCTTATTTTTTTAAATAAATTAATAGAAGAATGCATTAAATGATCAAAAGTGACAGTATATTTCAAATAAATGGTACTCTTTTGAACTCTCAAGGAATCCTGAAAATATAAATAGAACGGTTACACAATATTAGGCAACATTACTGTCAACATTGATAATAGGAAAAGACTGGAGTAATGGAAAATTCAGTTTGCCATCACAGAAATAAATCATATTTTAAAATATATTCAAATAGGGGGGGAAAAGTTATTTTAATTGTAACAAAATTATTATGTAAAGAATTATGTAAAGAATTAACAGAATGCAGCCTTGGCGAGTATAAGATAATTATTTCAAAAACATTTTAAAAAATCTTACCGGCTCTAAAACTTTAAACTTATGAATATCTACTATAAGAGTCTGGCAATATCCATCCAGTCAGTTTCTGCAACACCAATACTGGCCTGGAGATGGTACTATAATTCCGAATGAATTCACTCTTACCTCCTCTGAAGTAAGAGGTAAGTTCGTACTCCTCAGTTCGTAGGCTACTTCTCCCTTACATTTTATGTGTACATTTAGCCTACAAATATAAAAAGCGGACGCCTATTTTGTATGTGTATTGAATTATTTATTACTTGTATTGTAGGGTAGCCTTAAATAAAAACTTAAAATAGAAACTACTACTATCTTCTTCCTCGTGTTGACACCAGATGGCATCCGCGGCTCTCATTTTTGGGCGACACCCTGCAATTCATCCATCCTCTCCCTCTCCATCGCGTCTATCCAGCTTGTTTTTCACCGCGCGCGTCTACGTGTGGAACGCTCGAGCTCAGCCGCGCTCCTGTGATTGGAGGACTGAAGCAGCGTGTGTCTGTGATTGGAGAATTGAATCAGGGCTCATCTCGTTACGTGCACGAGTGGAATGCTCCCTCTACACAGAGGCACAACTACAGAGAAAAGAACGAAAGAAACTAGAGAAAAACGTCTACGAAACCAGGAGAAAATCTCACCACAGAGAGTGTCCATAATTCACGTTTTGAAGTAGACCTTCGTCACGAGTCATAAATCCTAATTTGCAAGGATTTTGAGTTGAATTAGCGGCTTCATCTAAAAGGTAAGTGGGAATTCCGGATATTTGTGTGATGATTTTCTTTCCGGTTGTGGAGGGGGAAAGTTTGTTCTCTCTTGTCATGGTTTCGTTTTGCAAAATAAAGGACGCTTTAAACGAGTAAAAGAATTAATACAATAACTGACAACGGGTTTATTGTGTACAGTGTTTGTAAATGCTTCTTTTGTCCTCTGTCTCCTTTTTTCTTATTCCAACCCATTTTAGTCATATGCTTTTTCTACAACAGCCATATTCTCATAAAGCAAACGTAAATTAAATAGCTAATTCCTGTCTACGTCGCTGCTCCATGTTGTTTATTGTATTATTATTATTATTATTATTATTATTATTTGTTTGGAGTTGCTTCGATAACATCTGTGTTTGGGTTTTGTTGTCAAGTCCCAACATGCATCGTGTAAAATCACGACTACTTACTTGTTGTGTTGCCCAGATTGGTGGGTGTCAGTAGTTGAATTAAAATAAGTTTGTCCTTTATTAGTGAGATGTTGTCTTTGCATTAACAATAGTTAACATAAAGGTTATTTTATGTCAAAGTATCCAATTATCAATTTCCTCAAAACTATGCCTATATTTCTTCATAACACAAGCATAACTAAATGACTACAACAATCAAAAACATTATATTATGATTATTGCATTGACAACATTAATAATTGCTATTGCTAGTTTTGTTATTGAACTAAAACTGATTAAGTTGAAAAGATTGAATATTGGTCAATATTATGTCTCATTTGTTACATTTTTTTCTTAGTTGTTTTCTTATTGTTGAGTGTTTTTAAAGTGACACATTTGTAAGACTTGTATGTTTCCACAATTTAATCAACTTTCTGTGTCAAATTTGAACACCCTTAACTATGAGCTATTGGTATATTGTATGGGATGTTCTCTCTTTTGCCAACTCTTCCATTAGTTGTTTTAGAGGGACATTTAGAATAAAGTGTAAATCTTTTTTTTTTTTTTTTTTTTTTTTTGGGCCACAGCACCTAGAGAATGAACAGACCCATGATTAGTCCCAGGAGTAAATAAACACGGAGACAGAGATAAATCTTGTATGAGGAGAGAGGCAGTTCTTTCCATATATCTTAATTTACTATGGTATTGCTCTTTCAGATTTGTGGAGGGAAAAAGTGCTGAAAACTCCAGATGAAAAACAGAGAACCTTAGAGAGGGCCTGTACTTGCTCTTGGAAGCCCTCTCTCTCTCTCTCTCTCTCTTTTTTTTTTTTTTTTTTGTGTGGAAGTGTTCGGAAACACAAATAGACCTAATGCTTTCCCTGTTATTTTCCCTTTCTCTGAGTTGCCGTAAATATGAATAGTTGTTCAAGTTAACACAGGGCACTGTCTGTTACTTAATATTCTGAAAGTCTTCGATTGTGGAGATATTGATATGAGATGGCATGTTGGCAAGTGTGAATAATGTTAATGAAGGAAGAAGGCACACTGTTTTCTAAATAGGGTCTCCTTTTGCCTGCATGCATTGGGCTGTGGAGATTCCTGTTGTGTGACAAAACAAAATTCTTTCAACTCTTTGTTGTCTGAATAAAGCTATTTATTTGCTTTTTAATTTTTTTAAATAAACTCATTTGTGAGAGTTTAGCTTATAGTGTGAATTCTACTTTTGCATTTAGTTTAGTATAAATACAAACATGTCAGTAGATTACAAAACCTTTGCCAATGAGAATGAACAGTCATTAGACAAATCTGTCTGACATAGATGTGAATGTGAATTCCTGTTTCAAGGGCTGGACTGACCTTATAAACATGCTTCAGGTCAAGTAGTGCTATTTAAACAATCCACTGGATAATCACAATCAATGTATGCAATCACAACAAATAGCCTAGAGTTGTCTTATCTAACACCAACATTACAAATAAAATAACCAGTATTTTTCCTCTTGTTTACCAAAACATCCCAACATATTTTTACTCAGGAAGCAATACTGCAAAATATATTGAGGCCGAGCACTATGTGCAAAATGTGGGCTCAAAAACAGCGTTGACCCCAGCAGCACCCCTCCCACTTCTTGCAGCAAAATGAAACCTTCAGCATTCATCTGAATTGCTCTTGCAGCCACAGGCCAGAAAAGGCCTGCTCTGCTTGCAACTAAAATAGAAGGCCTGGAGTGGGAGGGGAAGAGAGAAGCAAATCTAATTTTCTCCCTAAGAACCAGGCTTTCTTTATTTATATATCGTTATGGCTGTATTTAAAGGAGAAATGGTGGCCCGTTTCCTCCATGCATGACTCGCTCTTTATTTTTCAGCCTGTGGGCCTTCGTCTGGCCATAGAAGATTCTCTCCTTGGAATGGGGGGAGGAGAGAGAACGAGAACGAGAGGGAGGGAGAATGGAAAGGGGGGAAGAGACAGAGTAAAAGAGTCAGGTTTCGGTCCCTGTGCGCTCTAAGCTGAATCAGACAAGAACGTTACTTTAAGCGAAGCTGCTTTTAGTCTTACATGCTCTGATTTGCTTAAAGGGATCATTCACCCCATAAAAATGAAAATTCTGAAATCATTCACTCACCATCAAGTCGTTCCAGACCTGTATGACTTGCTTTCTGAAGAACACAAATGAAGATATTTTGAAGAATGTTTCAGCTGTTTTTGATCAAGAATATAATTTTATAACTTTCTTGCTTTTTATAGGCCGTATATTTAAAGTCAAAGCGGTCATAAGCCGAAACAGCATTAACCCCCATTGAGTTTTATTTTATAAACAAAATACAAACAACAAGCATTATTAAATTTGACCTTCCATAGAAGAAAGAATGTCATACATATTTTGAGTGTAATTAGGGTAAAAAAAAAAGATGACACAGTTATCATCAATTATACATTTTTGGATGAACTAATAAATTTAAGACTCAGGAGTTGCAAGCAGTCTATTCAGTTTTCGTTTAACCTCCTAGGCTGTAATAAGACATGGTGGTGAAAAACTAGAGGAGTGGTTTCACGGCCTTGAATTGCAGAATGAAATGGAGTCTGGGGAGATTTTATCACTTTCTGCAGTAACAGTCAGCCTGTTTATGTCCCTTTTTTATTGAAAGGTGGAGCACACATCCCTGTTTGGTGAATCTTTTCTCACTAAATGTTATCTTTAAATCTTAATGAATGCCAAATCTGCAATTGGCCTATATGCTGTTGTTAAGTGAAGAATGATTCTTTTGAGAAGCTTCAAGGTTGAAATAACACAAAGAAATATCTTGTTTACTACTTTGAAGCGAAGCACATCTTTCATGCATGCAGGTTTGTTTGTCATATGTGTGCTTTTAGAGAAAATGCACAGAAAACATTGTATTTGGAAACTGCAACTAAATTGCATTTTAAGCCTTTAAACCCTCATGTTGGGGTAGAGCTCTATGTAATACCTTTTTCCATGTCACTCTTTATCTGTCTCTTTATAGAAAATGCAATGTCTTTCAGGAGCATTTTGTTGTGACCACACATAACAATAGAGCAGAGTTGGTTGTGGTTAGCTGAGCGTGAAAAGTACACACGTCCATTATTTGCTGTGCCGAGACCTCCCAATGTTGAGTTCTACTCCTTTATCCGGTAGTGACTTATAACTAAAGCCTAGTGTCACTATTATCCCAAGGATTTTTTTTCTACTGGTCCCCGCCAAAAAAAGTAATAAATGAATAAAATTAAATAGGCCTGCTTATAGTTTTTGTTGTTTTTTTGACCCGATGTGACCTTAATAAATAAGGTTATAACACCAAAACTTGTCTAACTCATATACATTTTAAATATTGTTAGAGACAACTAAACAGTCAGTAATAAAATAATAACTTATAATTAAATTACGAGCAATAGTATACAATAGAACAAAAAAAAAAAAAACATGAAATAATGCTTTACAGGTAGGCCCAGTACAGTAGTATTGGATATGAATGCACGGATCCAATATACTGATTTATGTTCAGTGAAGCCATAAGATACTGTGTTTACTCGGATACTTGCCAATTGGGCATTTCATTTCTTTCTTTTTTTTCTTTTTTTTTTGTATATATACATGGGGGTGAGTAATTAATTACTTAATTTTCATTTTTGGGTGAACTAACCCTTTAAGGTCATTATTTTTTGGTAAATTAACCAAAGTATCGACTATTTAGAAAATAAACAATAGATTAACCCTAATTTTTTTTTAGATTTATCGATTTACCTATACTAAATTGAATTCTCATTTACATCTTCTTGCGCTTGGACATATAAAATTGGGTTAATCTAATCTTGGACAAAAAAATTGGGTTAATCTATTGTTTATTTTCTAAATAGTCGATACTTTGGTTAATTTACCAAAAAATAATGACCTTAAAGGGTTAGTTCACCCAAAAATGAAAATTAAGTCATTAATTACTCACCCCCATGCTGTACCAACCCCGTAAGACC
Source organism: Pimephales promelas (assembly GCF_988280905.1). Taxonomy (NCBI): domain Eukaryota; kingdom Metazoa; phylum Chordata; class Actinopteri; order Cypriniformes; family Leuciscidae; genus Pimephales; species Pimephales promelas. The sequence goes on along the minus strand of NC_142785.1, from coordinate 21,591,042 downwards.
TTCGTTCGTCTTCGGAACACAAATGAAGATATTTTTTATTAAATTTGAGAGCTGTATAACTACCACATTGGCTGCCTAAGGGACTGCCTCTTGACGGCCCAGAAAGTCAATGAAGAAAATGTTTAAATATCCCAAGTGACTACCGTGGCTCAACTATATGTTTATCAAGCGACGCGAATAGTTTTTGTGCGAAAAAACAAACAAAAATAACGAGTTTATTCGACTATTTCTTTTCTTCCTTGTAGGCCAGAAACGAGACTTCCTTAGATTTCCACGACGCATGCGCGAGAATTGCAATCTGCTTACACTACTTCAGATCGCAATTCTCGCGCATGCGTCGAGAAGTAATCTATGAATTAACTTTTACCTAATTATATCATTTATCACAAAAGATAAGGTTTATGCAGTGTAGGCCTAATTAGGAAAGGTTTTTACCATGGCTGTGTTCACGGTCACTTTTTGGGATTTACAGCAGAAATATTAATTCACAATATTCATACATTCACAACGATATTCTATAACCCAACATGGAGGTGCCCATAAAACGGTGAAGTTTTACAACGATTGACAGCACGTTATTAAATAAATAAGTCCAATTGAGATATGCTGAATTACCAACAACAGCGTTAAATGCAATTTGTAACCGGTTGCAGAGAGTACTTTTGTGTCTCACAGCCTCGCACCTACGGCAGCAAGTAAAAAGCAGAATGCTGTATGAGCGCAGTTGTATTAAGCACAAAATTTTATTCTAGTGCTGTTTAAAACACTGCATTATTTGGATAATTAGTATTCTTTTTTGTAATACACTTTTGATTGTTTGAGTGTTGGATCTTTTCCCTCTGCTTTGCGTGGGTAGTTATATTTGACATTTTATTATGGAAAGAGTTGCTTCCCAAACCATGCCGTCTGCATTTTTTGCAGCGCATTATGTCAGGTCTGAGATGTGTTTGGCATCTGCACAGAACCACACAACTATAAAGAGGGGCATTTCCAGAGTCTGACTCTCAGTCTGAACTTTGCATGTGCTCAGAGCACTGCTGAACCTGAACAAAACCCTCAATAAAAAAAACATTCATTAGCACTGAGCCCTCCAGCAAGATCACAGGCAAAGAAAACAAGGTTTAATTTCAGCATACAGGTTAAATGCAAAGAACCCCAGGGTTTGGCATTAAGGATGCCCTTATGGCTAGGGGTCAGTGTGAGAGAGTTTTGGAACAGTTCAGGATTCTATTTTGATTCTATTCTGCTCAAATGTTTTTTGTAATCATGTGTCAGTCTTGATAGCATTAGGTAGGAGGTGGTATATTGATTCTTAAAGCTACACTGTGTAAATCTTTTAGTTTATTCTTAGGTAAAAACATATAGTTCTTTCAAAAATATATGTGCTCATTAATGTATATTTACTTCATTCAAGTAATAAAGTATTCTCATGAGTGTATAATATGCCATTGAAAATACATATGGGTAAGGGGTTCTAATGTCGGTCGCCATGTTGCCCCTCCATCTTGAAAGTACATTAGCCAAAGAGGGACATCCCCGTTAATTCAAGCTTCGCCTTTTGCGTTTACGTTTGAGTTAATACTCATGGACGTGGTTGAACTGGAAGCCATGTTAATCTTGGACTACATTGGCCACCGTAGGAGTTAAAACAAAATTGGAATTGAGAGGAACAGAAACTAATATTCAGTGGATGGTCATATACCTTTTCACCGCAACATGGGGGTAAAAATCACACAGTGTAGCTTTAAATGATTATGAATTTGTTGTGTGTGTACTGTGTATATATATTTGTTGTATATATACTGTATATATTAGGGATGGGCTAGCCTGGGAAACCCAGACAACTTCTGGCAAATTTAGATTTGCTCTGAAAGTTAGTCTGGCAAAGAGCTCATTCAAGCCCATTTCCATTTTTGATATCTGTTGAAATCGCGGCACCAATCAGAAACGTTGGGGCGGGCTTTACACGATGATGACAGTGCAGATTTTGTATAGCCTACATTACAAAGATGGATGCCGCCGTCGAACATCACTCGTTCGAATCAGCTATCGTGTCTGTTTTAAGCAATTTAAACGTTTCCTTTTTGTTGAAAGCCGAGCAAAGAACAACACCCTGAGATGTTTCTCCGCCGTCCTCCTTCACCGCTCTGATTGGTTTTAGGTCTACCCGCGACGTCCATTGGTGACGCCCCTCTGGAAATGATTTGTCTATGACGCTTTGCCAGACCATAACTCAGTTACAACTGAGAATGGTCTGGTTTTAACCAGGCTAGGGATGGGCACAAGCACTGGTGTATTCGAACATGACAGTGACAATCGATCATGAAAACGATGATCGCCCTGACTTCTTTTTTTCTGATTGATTACTGTGGCATTTTAGGTACCTAAGATCTGATTAGTGTTAGACAGTATGCCATCCAGAACAGAGAACTAAAGTAAAACTATGACTTTTGAAAGCATGCAGTGATGCCTTGAATCACGTTGGTAATAGAAATACAGTAAAGTACGAGATGTGCTGCAGCAGAACACGATTCTATCGTTACGGAATGTTGTAAATTCGTAGAGTTTAATTTAGTTGCACGTCGGTTTTCAGTGTTGTTGTTACAGGAAGAGCGCTTGCAAAATGGGAGTTATACATTCAGACAAGCATGCCAAGTTCACTTGCAAATTCACATCCTTTTGTGCAGATGTGTTACTTTTGTTTTACATAGCAGACTCAAGGAGATAAGGCTAGCTGAAGGTCTTATACAGCACCATGAGCTAAAGCTATTGTGTTATCTGTTTAAGAGCCATAACCTAAATGAATGGAGAATGGCTGGTTGTAATTGAATGACTTCCTCCGTAATAGGTCTCTGCTTTGTAGAGGAAATGAGTAAAGGTTCATAAATGGTGAATATGAACAGATGTGCTACATGGGGGTCATCATCACTCAACTATTGTGAGCCCAGGGTTAATTATTGGCTTTCTTCTTTATACTTTGCTAGTTGCACATCTTAATGGACTGTTTTAGTGGTGGATGTTTGACTGATCACATAGTTTGCATTAGTTCACATAGTTCGCATTTAAGCTTGGCATGATTATCTGGCTATTTTCAACAATATATTTTGGCTTTTTGCTCATTGGTGGTTTTAAATTGTGTTTGAAGCCTGTGGCTTTGACAGTAAACAAGTTTGCTGTGTCATCTCACACAACTAAAGGTCTTGACAGAAAAAAAGCTTAGCTGTTGCCATCCCCACAAAGCTGAATCATGACTGAATGCTCTTGTAAAAAAACACAAACATTAAGGAATATCATAACCACAGTGCAAAAAGAATGACTGGGTGCTTTGCAGGCACAGTCGAGTCCTCCCTCAAGGCATCTGTGTTCCCATCCACAGTGCTTCAATGAACCATACTAACCTTCTCATTTCATGGGCTTTAATTTCAATTAGCTATGGCTGATCGTTCGCTTTGATCGTATTAGTCTCCCCTCAGAGCCCCAATTGCTTTTTATACACCCTCATGGTTTCCTGTTGGTTTTACTAAACCCTCTGGAATTAACAGCAGTGATGGAATCTTCATGTTTGATTTCCACTTCCTACAGCTGTCGCTCATCTTTCAGCACCGCAACAAAACAGTGTCACAAATCAAGTCACATGATTCTGGTCAAGAGTACGCAAGCCACTCTGATTAGAATCTGAAGCTTGATTCTGTTGTTTTTGATGAGGCATATTTCAAAGATCATCTCTAAAGCTTCGGATTTGGGAAGAACGAAGAAGTCCACATTCCAGGACTTTGGGAAATAAGTTGTAATCCTCTTTCTCAGTGAGGGCAGTGGGGTCAATTCCTCCTGGCACCTGTGTGGATATGAATGTCTCAGACTTGGTGACAGTCTGTCTAAGAAGCATTTTTTGCCCTGTGTTTGGCGCTAATCCACACAGTTCAGTTTAATCCTGGGATCTCCTTTGTGACATTTTCAGTGTAATTTAGTGACTTGCCATGTTGAGTTTTGACATTAACTTTCTTGACATGAAACAATTCCCCCTCTCAATTTCTTCTATTACCATTTAAGCCTCTGTTTTTGGTGGTTCAAAATTCATATGGTTGAGTTTATTAACCTTGTAATACACTTGCAAATATGTACTTTCATTTGTTCAGTGCCCCAGTGTGCTCTCAGGTCCACTTGACAGCTTTTAATTAACATTTTTTTAATGCGAAAAATCCCCCGTTTTGAACTAAACTGTCATTGTGAAAGCACCCTCTAAGAACAATTTAACAATGTGTTTCTTGACCTCCTAATGTTTCGCCGATCCGCCACAACTGTCTGTAAGCTCGTTCATTTTTGAGTGCAGTGGCCATATCTCAAAATCCAATCAACAACTGATGCATAGAACCTAGTCCCCACCCAACATTGATTCTTTTTTCATAATCCAAAAACAAGTAATTCTGAAAATGTTGTCAAGTTGTGACTTGGCAGCTGTTCAACTGACATACTCATGAGAAAACTGTTCAAAACTGTTTTTTTTATTGTATGTTACTCACCAACAAGTTGTTCTTTCACATGGTTACATTTTTCTAATTGGAATAATGAATGGGTGCTTTAGAAATAAAATTAAATTCTCTGATTTGTAATGCAACAAGATAATGCCAATGCACTTATTTGAGTTTTTTTTTTTTTTTTGTCGCTAAATGTTACAAAATTGAATGAAGGTTAACCAGATTGGATTATTATTCATTTTGCGGAGACACAATTATTTGGCCATGTGTAAATGGGACCGTTTTAAGCTATCAGATGAGTAAAAATACTTGAAGTGACGAGCTGTCAACAGGCCATTAGTTTTTCACCTGATTGTATAATCATCTTTTTTGTATTCCATGTCTCTTTAGGTACTCAGAGGAGTTTGTGGCTTTACCTTGATTAACAGTAACTGCTCCTCCTGACTCATGAGTACCCCGGATCATGATGTACTGCCACACTTGCTACCCTGTGAGGTAAGAACCTGTTGCAGACCAGTGTATGATGCTCTCCTTTAATTTGATTGAATTTATCCCTTTTCCCTTTGGTCTGTGTGTTTTTATACTTTTTCATCGTGGTCTGTCGTATATCACAGAAGCCTTTGTGAAATGAAACTGCCAGTAAATGATTGGAGCACTCGGCTCTGTTACCAGAGTGTCACCTCTTTTTCAAAGACTCACTCCAGAGCCAACTACATTAGTAAATGCTGCAGTTTTTCTTTCCTTTTCTTTTCTTTTCTTTACCTCCAAATTTGGCTGTATTTTCGTTTGGGAGAGAAGGAGCATACAACAACCTTGATTACCGAAGCCGAGAGATTAACCCTTAACCCTGTCCCTGAGACAGAGACAGACCTACACAATCAGCGGGTTTCCTGTCTCATAATTATTGGCGCTTGATTGGTCTGTCAGAGACCAGATCCCCCTGCTTCGCCGTTCCCCCCGCATTAATGACTCACGACATATGATAACCGTGTTTACAACGCTGAACTCCATACCGCCACATCGACTGGATCACTGTTGGGATTTTCTCAGGTACTTACGGGCTTTACTTTTGATTAGACTGTAGTGCGAGTTTAGATGTCGCTCTGAGGCATGGGTCAATCAGTCTGTGATGTAGTGAATGGTATGGGCCTGGGATGTTTACATGGGGCTGCTGGGATGGATGGCTGGAGGGAGGGGCTGTTCCACTCAATTGCAGCCACATGTTTGCAAAGGATGTGGAGCTGAACGAGGCCGTGTGATCTGCCAGACTTTAAACAGGGCCTTCGCCTGTGGGCAGCTCTAAAGTTTTCCAGCGCATTCCTTCAGCCTCTTCGTTACTGTGGTTTCTGGGCAAACACACGGCCCTGTCGCCGTACAATTTTGAATTCATAAACTGCACTCACACTGCCTGAGATTCCCATACAATTGCTCAGACAAATCCGTTCTTGTACTGACTTTCACTAACACACAGACCACACACATAACTAAGTTACATTGAGATGAAGCATGAAATATTTCATATGCAGTTGAACATTTGCAGAAAGCAGAAGCAGGAAAACTTTCAAACATGCGCATGAAGCATAATGGAAAGTGACATTGTCAACTAACTCAACTAACTTTTGTTTGTAATACTTTGACCACCTGTTTTATGTGGTCTGTCTGTCTGTTTTGACCTGTTTATATGTGTATCTGTAAAACAAAAATCATGTTAAGTTTACAGTAAAAAAGGCAGCTGTGGTTGCCAGTAATTTACTGTGTATATTTTACAACTTATAACATATATCTCATCAAGGGATATGATGTTAATATACCTACTTTAATTACCAAAACCTGCCTTTTTACCTTAAAATCTACAGCGTGGATGAGCCTTGGATGAGCCTCATCTACCTACCTTTTTACCTTTTTACAAAATCTACAGCGTGATATAATAATACACTCAATGGAAAGCCATATGAATCAGTTCATCGCTAGCTGCCTGTCTATAACACGTAGTCAATACTCATATATGGATGGTGCACAGGGTAATACACACAAGTGCAACTTCACAAAAAAATAAACAGACTTGCATGAATTCAGTTAGACTAAATGGTTTACATTTTAAAAAGACAAATTATTGTTTTATTCCAACTAAAATCAAACTTTTAAAGTGAATGTAAACAAACTGATTGTTGGATCTGGGTTCAAAGTGTCCAGATGTCACTCTTTAACTGAGGAACAAAGGCTTTTACTGCACTTCCTGCTGCTGTGATTAGGTAAACTCAATATCAAGTTGTAAAATGACAGACATTAGTTGTTTAACAGATTGGCCTATTTATGTTGCAGCGTTTTGGAAAATTTAGGAGAAATTCATTGGATCGAAGGCTTAGTTAGTTTATCCTAAATGGAAATTCTGCCATCATTAACTCATCCTCATGTCGTTCCAAACCTTTATTACTTACTTTCCTCTGTGGACACAAAAGATTTTCTTGAATATTCTATACAATGAAAGTCAGTGGGGGATCATTGTTGTATTTTTTGGACTCCATTGACTTTTATTGTATAACCAAAAACTGCCATACAGCTTTGAAATGGTGCGAGGTGAGTGAAAGATAAGAGCAGTTTTGTTTGTGGTTGGACTATCGCTTTAAAAGCTTGGGAGTTTTCTTAAAAATATCCTTGTTTTAATTCGTATACTATGAACTTGTTCTGTACATGAACTCAGAGGGCTCAGGCTGATGTTTTCTGCTTATATCAAACTCCTTCTATGGGGCAGGACGATCTCAGGCAGGAAGAAAGCTTGCCACAGATGATAACAACTCTTTATCATCCCACGGCCATGAAATTTGTGAGAAGGTAATGGAAAATACTGCACTTCTTTCCTTTCTGTGTCATGCCTGTGCAATGCCTTTTGAGAAAAGACAACTCAAACAACTCAATGGTGCTTGAAAACAGCCATCATCCCACAGCGATACAAAAAAAAGATATTCAGCAGTGCCATAGTATGTCTCTCCAATCTACAGTATGTGGATAAGAAGGAAAAAATAGCTTCATTTTAAACACCTTGTGGCAGACATCTTGATTTTAAGCTCATGCAGGAACAGACATTCTGGCAGCACGAGCACTGCAGAGTGTGAAAACGATCTGTTTGATACAGAGGAACCTCCTGCCGCTGCCATTAAGCGTCCTGCCTAGAGAATTGGAGACATCGGAGACCCCTGCATGAAGTGCACTTTTATGCTTTGCTCATCAGTGCAACGTCCTTCAGCTCAAAACAATTTGCACTTAGTGTTTTTGGGGAAGGGGGCAATGTCACATTCAGTTGCCTGCTGGATGACATGTGTTTCTATACACAGTGGGACTAGCCACTTAGTAAAATGGATTTTGTTCTCCGTGTCCAAAAGGAATTGGCTTGCACAAGTCCACACTGTGGTCTGTGATCTGTCTGACAGGATTTCAAACGTATAAGACGTGTAGATTAGGGAACTCAGGTGACCATCCCTGGGTAGAGAACACAACTTTCTGAATCAAAAATCGTCCTATGAGAAGTCCACATGCTTGTGGCTCTTGCAGTTTCTTCTAGCCCCACAATTCTTTTCAGTTTGGAAGTATTCAGTGTTTTCACTACAGAAATTTTAAGATCTTAAAATAATGCTATTCTCCAATGGAAAAGTATAGTTAAAATAATAGCATTTTAATAGTAATACAATCTTAAAAGCCAAATGACTGGGCTACCATTCAAATGCTTGGGTCAGTGAGATTTGTTTACTCCATTTCTTATTATCAATTTCAAAAATAGTTGCTGCTTTATTTTTTATTTTTGTGGAAACCGTCATACATTTTTTTAATACAAATTTATATACATATATATATATATATACACACACACACACTATATATTATTTTTGTTCAATTCTGTCTTAATTTCCAGCAAAGCTGATCTGTGATTGTTGAACTGAGCATGGGTATGTTGTCCAGAACTGGACCACCCTACCATATGTCTCAGTGACGTGAATCCCTCCGTGGAGAGCTAGGTTACATTTGGTTGTGGAATGTGCTGGAGCGTGTGCATCTGCTTAAACAAAGCCTTATTTTCAGCTCAATGTTGTAATTACAGACTAGAATGAATCTAGCCGTCTTGTGAACCCACAGCAGCCTCTGCGCAAGTTTCCCAGGATCTGCCCTGGGCTTGTAAGTCCAAACAGAGAGTGTTTACAGCAAATCTGAGCCACCATTAACACAACTTCTCTCAGACATATTTACTTACTTTTAGAAAAGTGTGCCTTCTGTGTGCGGAAATCTTATGTTTGTAAAATAACATTGTGTTGGAATGAGATGCTAGCATTACCAGAGTCCTCACTGGTGTTAAAGGTGCTTTTCGCGATGTTGGGTGACATCACTGCATGTTGACGTTTGAAGTATTGTCGAAAGCTTGCTCGACCCTCCCTCCACCTCATCCCGTCCCCTCCCCCTCCCATTCATTGCGTGCACAAACCCCCCAACCCCCACCCCCAAATCATTCATGTCAGTTATTGGCTGGAACACTGTTATGTCTCGTGGTCCAGGTTGGTTTGTTTTTGTTGCCGTTTGTGGAGCCTGGGGTGTCTACAGAGACAGTGTTTTTTTACTGTGTGTTGAGAGGACAGGCAGCTAGCAGATAGTTAGGAGATGGTTCCTGTATGTGACAAAAAATGTTTCGGCCTAAAAAACGTGTGACATCGCTTTGAGCACCTTTAAAATGAGACTAGAGAAATTGGTCTCTCTGGAAGCGGTCAGTCTCAGCACAGCTTGTAGTCTACTACTCATCTAGACATATGGATCGATGGGAGTTTGACTTACTCTCTTTTTCCTTTGAAGAGGGAAAGTGGATTGTAATTTTGTTATATTTGTGTACTGAAAAAGAAAACCCATCAAATCAAATTTTGAATAAGTTGTATAAGTTATTTTTGTATGTTAAAACTAAGTTAAAGGAGTAGTTCACTTTTGAAAAAAACTTTTGCTGATATTTTACTCACCCCCATGTCATCCAAGATGTCCATGTCATTCTTTCTTCAGTCGAAAAGAAATAAAGGTTTTTGATGAAAACATTCCAGCATTTTTCTCCATATAATGCACTTCAGTGGGAACCAAACGGTTCAAGGTCCAAAAGACACTTTTAGTACAAACTGCAAACTGTTCAAAGGGCTTTAAACGATTCCAGGCGATGAATAAGGGTCTTATCAAGCGAAACGATCGCTCATTTAATAAATAAATAACAAAGTTTAAGTTTTATAAGCTCAAATGCTCGCCTTGCTCTGTTCTGTGACACGCGTTTGTGACTCTCCTGTTCGAACTCATTTATCAAAATTAACGAATCTTTTTCCGAGTCAATTTGTTTGTTTCGTTCGTTAAATTAACCAAATGACTCGGAAAAATATTTGTTCATTTTGATGAACGAGTTTGAACAGGAGAGTCACAAACGTGCGTGTCAAAAACCTTAATTTCTTTTTGACTGAAGAAAGAATGACATGGACATCTTGGATGACATGGGGGTGACGAAATTATCAGCAAAGGTTTTTTCAAAAGTGAACTACTCCTTTAAAGTTTTTTTTTCAATTGCTGTTAAAATTGGAAAATTGAAAAAAAAAAAAAAAGAAATGTAATGCTAATAATAGAAAATGAGTAAGTGTGTGCAAACTTTAGACTGGTATTGTGTGTCTGCCAACATGAATAGATATGTAGTTCTGTTTAACCGAGGAACTCAGTAGTAAAAACTCCACGTGGGTGATTGGATGACCTCAATAGACTACTCACACCATCATCAGTGTGTTCTTGAACCCACGACTGTCTGGATAGAGCCCTGCGTCTGTTGCCACAAACCTCCACCCTCGTTTCCATCCTTTCAACTTTCTGCACTTTCCACTCAATTTCTCTTTTGTAGATGTAACCACAAAAGATTCATTTTTACCCACCTGTACTGTTTTTTATGGTATCAAGTTAAATAGAGTCACTTGTACCCAACAAACCCCCTTTTATATTTCCATTAGTGTTGTGTGTCTCTTGAGGGTTATTCAACATCCAGTAAGCCGCAGATACAAACCAAAGACTGGCTGTAGGTGTGGAGAGAAACTAAAGGCAGGCTGTGAGAGGGCTGTGCTGGTAGCAGAGCGTGACTGAGATATTGGAAGAGGACTACAGGGAATGATAGATAGATGAGGGCAGAGAGGGGGGAGGAGGACAGGAGAGAAGAAGTGCAGCAGGAGGTTTGGAAGGGGAGTGCTCTGCAGGAACGTTTCAGTATTCTTATGGTAATCCAGCCTTGGATGAGCCTCAGAAGCAGCCAAGCAAACAATGAGAGTGGAGCCAGGAAGTCTGCTCTCCCTGCTGGCCGGCGTGACTTGAGAGGCAGGAGCTGCCTGTAAGGAGGGGCCCCCAGGAGGGGCCAGGGAAACGCATGCCAGCACACATATCCACATACCACATTTACTCAATCTACAAGTTAGAGAGCATGGTTGGCGTTGGTGAAAAGCATGTTTGTGTTGTGATTAGAGGGACTTGTTTTTGTGAAGACTGTATAGAAATGGATGCAAACAGTTTTGGTGATGTACATTTGTAATGATTTAATAGATTATCATTACATGTGCTTTATAAATCAATACCATATTGGTTATCTGCTGATATTAGAGGGTTTTTTTCACTATAGGTGGTCGATATTGGTTACTGAATCGTGTATACTCATTTAACCTGTTTTTTTTTTTCCAAATTAGATTACTTTTACCATCATCAAATGCTCCTTTAATAATGTTTAAAAAGTTATAAACATAATATAAAGTTGATTTTTATATTATATAAATAATACAGTATAGAAAAATATAGATAATATAGATAATATTCCTATATTATAATAATAATATAGAAAATATTAAGTGAATCGTGCATGTTCTGATTTTTGTTCTTTTTCTGTTCATTTGCTCTGTGGTTTTTGTTTGCATGTCAAGGCTTTATTTTTGAATGCATTTCTTCAGTGTGCACCGATCAAGACCACAGACTTAACAGGATCTCGGGTGATCCCTTTAGTTGTTCATCTCTTCTCACCTGCCTTTCCAAAACCTTTCTGAAAGGGGATGTTTGGCCTCTTGTGGTTGTCCTTTTATTCTATGAAATGGACTTAGCTGGAAAAACAAAGATATTCAAAGGCCCTGTCAAAGCAGCATTATCTTTAGGGAAACGAGTGACACGGCTCGCTCTGTTCTTCCTCAGATTTCTGTCTCCACAGTGACTTCCCTTTCAAGCATCATATGATTGACGACTGTGGGAATGCCTTCCCAGAAACCACACGCTATGCCTCAGTGATTTGCTATAAGGTGTGGTCATTCTATATGGTGGCTACAGTTGCTTTACCTTTACCCCCATCTCTCTGGTCTTTCATCCATTCAAAGGAAATTAATGAGGAGCTTTCCTCTGAAAGAATGCTCAGTGAGACTATAAATTATGCGATTTAGCTGCACAACTCCATGGCATCTTTGCCTTCTGCCTTCTGATTTAATAGTGGTCCATCTGCTGCAGAGATTTGCTTTGTGCCAGTTTTCAAACTCTGTTATTGTACTACCACATTGCTAGTAATTGTAGTAGTTCTTAACTAGAGCGAATCGATTTTCCAAAACATGCCTTTGTTAATTGGATCGGATATCATTTCAATAATTTCTAAAACATGAGATTTTTTTTATTTTACTCTATGCTATATTATTTGTGTGTTGCGTGTGCAACTGTGATGGGAATGATCTTGCTGACAAATGTAAGTGTCAGAGGCCTCAAGATATGATTGTTCTTTATCCTTCAGCACACTTCCTGTCCTCAGGCCCTGAAGCTTTCCACACTGACTAGTCCTGGCATTCTTTTACCAGTCTTTGGCCTTTATCTTTCCTATGGTGAAACTACAAAGGGATTCTGGTTGTTTACAGTCTTTAGAGGTACACTATGTAACTTTTGGCCACCTAGCCAAATGCATGCATTTTGCGGAAGAACATTATTTTGGTTGTGCTTCGGCTTTGCGTAACTGTGCGGATGAATATGGTTATCCTACTACTCATAATACATTCACTACTAAGCTAAAGAGATTTAAACAGTTTAGATTTAAAGGATCTTTAGCTAACTAGCTGAAGATGTTATAGTAGCAACATCCATTAATAGACACTAATTCCTTGAAAATAAATCCCAGCACATCGACATCCTTTACGCTTGTATGTAAGCATAAAGCTCAACTTCTGTAGGAATGGATTGTAAATGCTTGCTCTGCTCCGCAACAGACTGTTGACAGGAGAGGCTTTCGGACATCACATTTCTGTTATGAACTCTCCTATTCATTGATATGGGCAGTGAAAAACAAAGACTTTGGTTAACTTTTGAAAGTGCGATCACACTGCAATATTCAAATCTGTGTTTACGAGCAGCTGCCATGTAAATGTACAGTATGAAGCAGCTTCAAAAACAGTGTTTTCAACCACACATTAACGTTAGTTTGGGTATAAACACAGTATTTATCAAAATAAAGGTAAATCTTTTTTTTAAAGTATTTTGACACTTATATGTATTGTATTTTTTTATCGTTACGCAAGGAGTTGGTATGTCTAAAAATCAGTTATTGAATCATTCATTTAAAAGATTTATTCACAAATGCTGATTTATCCAATAATGGCATCCTTCAAATCATTTTTTTATTTAATTCAAATTAATATATCTTTTAAGACTAAAGCAATGACCATTTTGCTGTTGCTTGGCCCTCTGTAATTGTATTGCTGTCAATCACAGACCTGAAAGCATTATGTGGAAAAACTCCAATATGGAGAAAAATTTGTGTGTCTACACAACACAAACTGAATAGGCAGGTTTTAATTCCTCAAAAATATTTAGATATTTAATTGTCAATTTAGTATTTTTTTATTACAAAAGTTGTTACTTTTTAAACTATTATTTAAAAGTTTATAAATATCTTTTTACAATGGTTTAGGCTCTCTATAGTGGCTTAAAGGGCCCGGATGGCTCCCCTCTGGTATAATAATGATAGCGATGATGATGAGGATAATAATAATAATAATTATTATTATTATATTGATAAAGAATTGCTTTTATTAAACATTCACAATTTTAACAGAGTGGGTTAAGTTGTTCACCTGTTGCATCTCTCCATCCCCTGCCCTGTTATCCTGTGTGGTGAGAGATCCAGTCTTTCTTAAGGGATCCCAGTGAGCCAAAGGAGCCCCGCCTTTTGTTTCCCCATTACCCAGGAGTCAGGGAAGTGTGAAAAGTAGGGCGCAGGTCGGGGCTTTTTGTCCCCCTTGGCCAAATGAAAAGTGACAGACACCGGCCCCCTCTCTGTGCCTGTTAATTCAGGCCCCCAGTCCTGCAGAGCCTCTGGGAGCCACTAATTGCATCGAGACAAGCAGGAGCTAAGAGAGAGCAGACACATTATGTTATTAACGCTGGACAGAACCCAACACCAGCCATTTGAAAGGGACACTCCTTAAAGGGATAGTTTAGAGCACCCCCCCCCCCCACACACACACACACACACCACCATATTTTGATGAGTGTTGGTAATAGTTCCGATGACCATTGGCTCTATTGTATGGACAAAACGACACTTCCTCAAATATCTTCTTTTGTATTCCACAAATAGCCTGACTTCGTCATACTCATATTCTTGTCGGAATATGAGTCTGAAACTGCTCTGTAGGGCTTTGATTATGAGGCGTGTCTTAACCGAACCAGGAAAAAACAAACAAACTCTGCACTCAATTGGATAGTCGGTAAACCTACAACCAATCAGAGCAACGCAGTAAGTCAACTACTTTGGATACAGTTGTCAACTACAGAACGTAGCCTAACTTTACTTATTTTAGAAGTTAAATAACGAGTGTTGCTTCTTTTGCTTACTCCTCCATGAATGCGACCAAAGGAGAAACCACAGCGACCACAGGCTTTTCATTACGTCCCATCTTCTTAGCGACCATCAGAGCCAGCTGATAAGTTACACTTTTGCCGAAACCACACTTTTTGTGTGAAATCATATTTATTTTGACCATCAAAAGTTTGCTTTAAATTTAATTGAGTGAGCAGTGCAGCAAAAAGAGACTCTGCGCTGAAACCCGCGCTTCACTGCTGCTCACGCGACACTCCTGCTCAACGCTCACACGCTGCTCCTGCTCCCGGTGTGAATGCACTCATTGATTAACATGCGGAAAAAAAATATGTGCTGCTCTGATGCTTGCGGTGTGAAACGGCCATAATTCACAAGGTTTTCTATATATGCGTTCTGTGTGCATGTGTGATGCCGATGTTAATGCGGCGCCCGAGTGCCCGGCGCCCGACCAGCATAAAATCGGTATATGTCAGACTGAGCCAATCATAGCCGATCAATCGGTGCGTCTCTTACAGAATTTTACATTTTGGGTGGACTTTCCCTTTAGGCAGCCTTCCAGACTTGAGAGCAGCCATTCCACATCTCCACTCTGATACAGGGTCAGGGGTCACGCTCTCACAAGTCACTATGCTAAGATGGAAGTGCAAAGGAATTTTAATACCACCTTGGTCCTTTCTTGCTAGCTTTCTGGCACTGAGGAAGGAAACATGTCACGATGATGGATATGAAATATTAATAAGTGTTCCTCTCTCTTCATTACAGGGTCTTAAACAAGAGGAGGCTGTAAAGAGGCCTTGAAGTCTTCATCACACTCGCATACTCTTCCTTAGTCTACTCGCATTCATCGCTAATTAGTCACTTCGTCTTCAAAGTGGCAGAGTACGACACAACCAAGACAGCCATACAGCGTTGTATCCAAGCCAGCATCATGAAAGACACCTCCATGGTCGTCGTGTTTGCCGTTTTTGGAGCTGCCGTCCTCCTCTCACTGCCAGCTGAGGGTAAGACAGTTTGATTATTGTAAAGTGTCTACACTTGATCATTTCTTTCTTCTCAGTGGACCATGCAGATGACAGTAGATGCAGAGTGTCTGTTTTGAATCACAAACCCCTATAGCAAACAAAAATGTGTTTTTTGTTTGGTTTCGTTTGAGTGAGGGAAGATGGCGAAAACTGGAGATGACTAAAAGGGTCATCTGTTTTGTTTCATCTGGATGCACAATAGAAATGCAGCAGCAATTTATAATACAATCCAGCAGGAGAATTGATTTTGCCGTATTTGGATGATACTCAGTGTTTGCAGAAGCCTCACTGCCTGTTTTAATGGATGGTGCCCTTTAAAAACGTAGCAGGATAATGGCATCACTTTTTATTCTCATCAGGCCTGGAAAGCACAGAATCTGTCTCTTCACATTTGCAAGGCATTAGCGAACAAACACTATCTGCCAAGATATTCATCTGAATTACATTATTCAATTTTATTGATTTGATGCCCTTGTGATCTTCTCTCATATGGTTCAGCAGTAATGGAGACTTTGTCTTCATTTCAGGCAAATGCAGACATGAGGGACTGCACACTTCTTTTCTCTCAAATGACTCGCATTATCAGAATGTAATGGCCCCAGTTAGAGACTGTTGTGTGACATTCGTGTAGTCTTTAGGTAGTTCATTCATTCACACAGTGATTGTATTGGAGAATACACATCTTTGGGTATGTGGAAAGGCCACTGGGGTCACATTTGACTGGGAATAGAAACAATGGTTTGGGTAATTGGGTTGAAATTGTGAGTGTTTTTATATGTTAAGGAGGGGGTTGGGGGAACAGGGTGTCAATGGGCAAGATTGTGGATTGTGTGTATTTTAGGTGTATGCTGATTTTCCTCTAGGGTTTTACACTAGTGTGTTAATGAAGGCAGTTGTAAGGTGAATGGAATTAGTGTTAAAGTGTTTGAGCAAAGCACAAAAAAACTAGCTGTGATCTATGGAAATGTTTTCTTTTATTTTGAATTTCTTCAAAATAGGGGTATATGCAAAATTGGTTTAGGTATGGTAAATTAGGTTGATAAATGATAAAATAAGGGGGAAAACAGGTAGAGTTAAAAAGTTTTTTGGCTGCATTTATTTTACAGGAAAATAGTAATATTATGAAATATTACAATAGATAATAGCTGTTTTCTATTTTAGTATATCTTCAAATGTAACTTATGGTTCAAAGCTGAACTTTCAACAGCCATCACTCCTGTCTTCCACCATTTTTTTTTTTTTTCATATTTTATATTAATGTATCACCTCCCTTTCAAGTTTGTCTCAAATGCTCTGTTAAGTTCCTGTTTTGATGAAGCCCCTCCTTCTGAAACATGAAATGTGCTCTGATTGGTTGGCTGGACTAGTGTGTTGTGATTGGCGAACTGCTTGGAGCGTTTTAAATATTAACATAACAATGGCATTTTCCCATACCAGTTCGAGCCCGATTCAGACCCTGAGAAAGTTTTCAAACAAGATGATCGCACAAAACCTTAGCAAGCACAGCTTTTACTGGACTTTTCAGGGTGGAAAGTTGAAGTTCCTACAATGTTTACTTGTAGTGGTAACTTTGGAAATCTACAAAATATTATAGGCCTAGATGAACTATGATCACTGTAATGTTAATTTTCACAAGAGTCTGCCAGTGACCGGCTGTTGCACCAATAAAATGCAACCTTTTTATTCTGACAGTGTATGATTTACCAGTATATTAAAATTAGGTACATAATAGAAATCGGAACTTTTAACATTACATTTTTTTGCACAAACTATGCAGGCTTCAATTTAAATTAGTTTATTGCGAAATAGCTCAAACATATAATGTTTTTCTGTCTTCTGTTAAGCATTGTTAATGGCCAATCAATGTTTTTTTTGTGATACTTTTGGGAAACGCAGCCCTGTTTGAATGCATTGTCGGCAGTGTGTGAACGCTCTCTGTGATTGCTTGCTTCTGACTTGCCGTATTTGCGTGTGTTCAGACAAGCAGAAAAATAGTTATATTACCCAGTTATTTACTAAACAGGTTATCCATCCAATTCAATGCGTATCGTACGCATTAAACTTCTTCTTAAATAAACAAAATCACTGGTAAAAAAACCACAAAAAACTGTAGTATCGATATTTTTATTTGAGTATCGATACTTTCGATACTCAACATCAGTATCGATACGCCCATCCCTACGTACATCATAGCAATAACATAAAACTTTTAATTGGATCTGTTAGTAGCAAAACAAGATGCTTATCTATAGCTGAAAGCTTGAAAAGTAAGCCAAAATATTCAATAGATAAAGACTGTGGTGATGTGCAAATGCAAAACTTTGTCTGTGCCGTATACTGTGTATATCCACAAGCCTAGCTATGAGTCAAAGCACACACTTATGTAATATTTTGCTATGTAGTCAACAGGTTTTTTTCAGGCTACAAAACAACACTCAGCAATTTTGCAGTGGACTACCCTTGTTGCTTTAAAAAAAAAGTAGATTTATTGTTTACATTTGACTCTTGAGTATCTCAGAGTTGCCCACTAAATGTCATAAGGTCTTACTATTTATTTCTGTTCAGTTCTTTGAAGTTTATTTTTCCAAGTGCCTTTCTATTTAGGGATTGATATCTTGAGAATGTCTATTCTTGGCAATGTGAAAGCTGTGGGAGAGAGCTTTTTCCTCCTATCAAGAATTAGAATTACGCCTCTACGGAGTCTGTTAAGAAAAAAAAAACAGATTGAAAGAGATTAGGAAGTTTAAAATTACTGTGAAAGCTCACAACCCCACTACCTCCTTTTAGAATTAAGCTTGTAATATTGTATACAAAAGGAAATGACCAAGGCAAATTGAAGTCTCTGGGGTTGGAATGCATTTTAGAAGCTTAATTTGCCTGTTTTTTTTTGGTACAACAGTTTAAAAGTTGTTTTTGTTCACTGCAGTGACACAGTTTTAACCTTACACTTGTTTGGGGTGGTCACTGTCTACTTGTTCGGCTCTTTTTAAATATATTCTTCCTTTTGGTGTTCCCCTCCCTGTAAAGGAACAAAAGAAGAAATGGGTGCTGGCTGCTGGCAGCATTTCTCTCACCCATAAAGTCAAACAGAGCCTTTAAAACAAAACGTAACTACCCTCGGTCATTGCAAAGGTTCCTGCTTAAAAGGGGAGGGAGACTAGAGTGCCAATGAGAACAAGACAGAGTGAGAATTGAACTGTAGATGAATGCTGCTGAGCATGTATTTCCCCCTCTTCTTTGTGAAAGCTGATCTGAGGGCAGGTCAGCGTCTGACACAGAATAATCTCTCCTGACTGAATATGGCGGCATGTTCTTCTGAGAAATGTCATGTCATTCAACACATTTAACACAGGCTTGAGCTAATAAATGAACTATGGAATTTTCTGCCTTCATTGGAGAAGGTGAGGTTGAGCACTTATAGGTGGAGGACAGGAAAACCAGCAGCAGGACGTTATAGTTAGTTATAGAAAATGTAGAAACCCAAGTAGGCTGAAATATAACAATCTAATTGAGGCCCTTTTTTATTTATACGGTAAGTTTTCAGAGATTGTGAGAGTAAAAATGAAGCAAATCCTCAAGTAGGCTGTAATATAACAGTCAAATTGAGGCATTTTTATTTATACGGTAAGTTTTCAGAGATCGTGAGAGTAAAAATGAAGCAAATCGTCAAGTAGGCGGAAATATAACAATCAAATTGAGGCATATTTATTTATACGATAAGTTTTCAGAGATTGTGAGTAAAAATTTAAGCAAATCTCAAATTGTAGTTATGTCTAAATTTACGTGTAGCATTTCATACAATTTTTTTTTTGTTGCAAACTTTTATTAGTTGATGGCCACAACATGCTTGTTAATATTAACTTTGAATAAATCACTTGCTTCATTGTCCCTGTGCCCTTATTTCCCATCCTGCACTGCTCTACCACGCTGGGCCGCCCGCCCGGGCCCTACTACAGGAAGCTTGTTGAGTCTATTGTCGATGCTGTGAGTTTCCCTGACACTTTAACTATTTCCGGTATTGCACTGGCTGACAGGTAGCGAGCTAAATATGCCAAATGCATGCTGCTCTCCAGGAAATAATCATTACTGTCTGACAATGAAGGCCTGTGCTGGTGTGCGTCACTGTGCTTTTCCTTGTTTTTGTAGACCACAGGTTCTGAAGCATTTGAATAGAGGACTACGTTGAGCTTCTGTACGCTGACATGCGTGCACTCTAGTGAGCATATGTTCAGCGGTGCGGCACAGGGGCCTGTTAAAGGCAGTCTGAACTCTCACTTTTACAGCTTGCTGTTGGGTACTTGGCTCTAGAGGTGTCTCCAAGCCCATTAGAGCTTTACTTTCATAAAGGCATCCAACTTTATTGGTCTGTGTCAGACAGGCCGTTGTTTTCCACATGTTCTCTTTTTTTCTTTCCCCTCATTCCATTTTTAACAAGCTGGTGTTCAAATAGTGCTGGATTATTATGTGTTGGGGGATTTGGTCCTGAAATGGGAGCCCATGTGATAATTATAATGATCGTTATTAAAGAGATGAAAGTAAATAAATAATAATGGCAGGTTCAGGTTAACGGCCACTTAAAGCTTAAGTCGCTCCTGCCAGCCCACAACCTATAGCCTGGCCTTTCCTCATTGTTCGGTTACTTTTTGTTGTAAACGTGTACGTGTTTTAATGATTAACCTGCGTAGGGATTAAATAAATAAATGTATCTAATATTTAAGCCTCTCACAGAAGGGAAAACCTCCTACATGTCATCCCTCAAGGGGACATGATTCACATGTTATTTTGATGTATCTAATGGATACCCAGTGATGTATTTTGGAACAAGGACATCTTGGAGGATTTTTGTGTTTTTATTTACCCTCTCCTACGTTTCTGCTGCAGACACTGTGAGACTGTCATGAGGACTAGTGTCTTGATTATAGGCTTGTGAGCCAAACGCCCTCGTAGAGACTTGGCTGGCTCGTTGCATCATTTCCTGTTAAGTCTTACTGCAGTGTTGAGAAATAATAGCTAAACCACCGAGAACACATGCAGACTGATCGGTTTTATGTCATTTCTCCACAAAGTGTGCTACATTTCGGTCTGTGCTTTTAAAATTTACTTGTAGAACAGGTTCTTTGCAATCTTTTGCCACTTTTGTGCTTTACATAAACCAGAAGCATTTAGCATAGCCAGTTCATCAAAGTGTGTGAAGTCTGTGAAGCACTCATATTCTCCTCTCACCTCTTGACCAGCCTCCCATTACAGCTTCAGTAGTGACTCTGAGCTGCCTACTCTACCCTTTGCTTTAATAGGGTCAAACCACAGATGTTTACCCAAGAGTTAAAGCTTCAGCTTCTGCCTCATCTTATACAGACAAAGTCTTCAAGCAACACAATGTCATAGTGGGCCCTGAAAAGGATGTAGACACAATTAAAACAAGTGGCTTTTTTTAAAAAAGATCTATAGCGCGCTTTTCAGTGAAGACATTGCTTTAGACACTTTCTGGTTGTTGGGTTTTGTGGAACAGTTAATATGAAGGACTACACCGGTAGTTATTCTGTTAGGACGCATTTTTGAACGTGGGAAACTGATTGGAAAACGTCCATGAAAAATGACCTTGACACCACAATAAAATATCATTGGCACACAACATTGGTTGCCACCGACTTTATATTGTAAGGACAGAAAAAGAAAATCTTCTTTTGTGTTCCACAGAAGAAACTCATACAGGTTTGAATGATATTGGGGTGAGTAAATGATGACAGAATTTTACTTTTTGGGTGGATACTACAAACTTGCTCAGAAAAGTTAGTTTGTGTAAACATCTTTTTTGTATTTGCCACATGGTTTAATATTTTTTATGCAATGGCAACCTTTTAAGTGTGACTTATGCCCGGAACATATTGTATGATTTTAGGGTTTTCCCAGACAAAAGATGACCAATAGTGACATCTGTGATTGTGGCTCCTAAACTGTGGTCCTACATTGTACTGCGAGAGAAGTTCAAATATGGCCGTTGTCACGGTCTTGCGACCAAAGATAGCCTGCAATAAATTGAAAGGCCTGTGTCAAAAATTTAGCATAATCATCTTACAGTGTTTAGTGCTACAACCTCCGTTTACTGACTGGCAAATAAAAATGCTACATGAAATGACGTATTGACATGGAGCTAAAACTTAGGGGAGAGCGGGACACAACCTAACGCTTTTTGACTCTCTCAGTTTGTGTACATCTACTTGGGGTTGAGAGTATACATTTTTTCCCACATTAATTTACCACATGTCTAGTGCAATTATGTGGTTTTGTTATATTAATACAGTGCATACTTTTTTCTTGATTTACCCTGAAAAATGGAAGTGAAATGTGACAACATGCCCCATAGGTATATTGTAACATGTGAGGGGCACATTGTAACATCACCATATGACATATTAAAATGCCATCAAAAACATATACAAGTCAAATCAAAATATTTTCTTAATAAAATACAATTATTAACTTTTTCTTATACAATAATGGCATTTTTTTATAATTAAAAATAAACTAATTTTTGAGTTTGACGACAAACACACCGGAAAACACAGCTGTACAGCATAGATCAAAACAAAATAATAATTAATAATTTCTGAACATTGATTCTCAGTCTTTATCTACGTGTTTCTCATGTTTTCTCAACAGAATCTATAAAAGTATAGAATATAATAACTTATGTCTAATAGGGGCACATTGTAACGCAGTGTTACAACATGCCCCATCTGCACAACTGGGGTTTAAACCCTGCTAGTGTCTTCTGCTAGTTAGCGAAGCATTAAAGAACTATATCAACTGTTAAACAACAGATTGGAGATTAAAATAATATCAGATCTGTTTAATTTTAAATAAATACAAAAAATAGAGATGAAAAATTGACTTTTGCTACGTTTAAATAAATGTTCAGTGATATCTTACAAAGATTTCGGAATTTTGGCACATTTTTTTTCTCTATAGCCTATATACAGTAGTGTTGATATGGCAACTAGTAAATACACCAAGTTTGATCATGCCACCATGTGTGGAAGTATTTAAAACAAAGCGTGTTACAACTAGCCCTGCGTTACTTTGTGCCCCCACGCTCCCCTACATCAAGATCCATTTGCAAAATTGGCATGCCAAGTTGGCCCCTTTTGCCATGACCACGTCCATATTCTCTTCTTTCGCTTCCTCCTCTTTTTTTCAGCGCGCACAAAAACCACAATTGCCAAAACGCTATTCATCTTGCTCTGTTTGTTTACCACTAGCGCATGCTGATAATGCTTTATTCTTCTATACTAACTTGTGCCGTAGCCTACGATTCAATAGGTGTCATCATGCCATAGTCTACATACATGACACACTCAAGTTTATTAGATCCATGTCGTAAAATCTGATTTAGTAATGAACTTGCTGAAATCGCATTGTCTGTAGTAGGCATTAAGTGTTCAAATGCGTTTGGGGCCACTGTGATAAACTACAAGCTGCTTTACCCATCTACACTATGAGATTTCTGATTGGCTTCACCTGTTGCTTGGGGCTCATGAGCGTGCTCCACAGCACCTTCACTGATTAGACATGTAACTGTAGAGTCCTGTGTATATGTTTGGGCCAACTGTATGGAAAATGGAGCCGAAGTGTCTCTTAAAGAGGCTGGCGCTGGAGTCTGAGCTGAGCTGCCTACAGGCTGGGAGAATGCGGTCAGCAGGACTCATTACTGCCTGAGTACTGCCAGACCTCAGACTCCACGGTGACGGCGAGCCACAATCAAGCACACATGTAGGAGCACGGCGATACTCTGTAGATTCTTTTCTCCAAGCCAAGGAGAAAGCAGAGAGGGGGAAAGGGAGCAAATGTATTCAGTGGCTTCATAATGTCAATGAACCACTTGGTGCCTCAGAGGTACTTCAGAGGAGATAGCACAAAAGTCCCATCTGCTCTGATTTAGTAAACCTTCTGGCTCAAAACCTGTTTTATGTGTTTCAGCTCAGATAACATTCCTGAGCCCTGCGGTTGTTTGTGTGCCGCTGATGTGGTTGCGGGAATTTAGCTCGCGCTTATCTGCGCATTGTAGCTGTTAGGACGTGTAGGGATCAACACATCATACAGATTAGCCTGCCTTTTACAGTCATCTTAAAAGCAGCCTGCGTTTCTGACTACACCATGCGCATTCTTTCAATTTACCGGCCTCTCGCTGAGAGCAGGGATTTCAGAGCAATATTTTCTTTCTTTCTTTTTCCTGTCTCTATTCTACTGTGTTTATGTTACCGGTTTCCACCTCCATTATCACACTGGGCCCTGTGTGACAGCATCAGCGCCTGGACCAAACTGAAGTGATCAAAGATACTACATCAAATGCTTTAGCCGGGCGTTTTGCATTTTGCCCAAATGGAGGGGGCCATGGGACAACTTCATGGCTTCAAATAAACATTTCTCATCTGCAAAAAATGAACTATGACACATAAACAGAAGATGTATATCGCTGGCTGTTGCAGAAAAGCAGCATATGAATGGATTGACTCATACACCAGGAGACAAGTATTACATGAAAAGAGAAAGAAAGGACACACTAGAGCGGACTCGAGAGTGTTTGATCAGACTCCAGAGCTCGTGCCACTCGACCCGGTCTTCAACCTCATATTTACACACTATAATCCTGACTCTTGTGTTCCTAATCTGGTCTTTCACTTTCCCTTCTAATCCCACTTCTCACCATTTCACCCTCAGGCCATTTAACATCATGTTTCATGACACGTTCTTTTGTAAGCAATGTTCCACAAATTGACTTGGTGTTGAGTAACATCTTATCGTGCTCAACACATCTGTTCCAGTATCCCTCTCAATAAAACTGATTATAGCCACTGCTTTGTCAAGCACACTTTCATTCCTGGCCTGAGCATGATGTTTTTTTTCCGTTCAGATCATTTCTAGTCCCTAGGTGAATCTCATGATGAAACATGCCCAGGTCATATTTCAGCCTACGATCAAAATGAAAGAAATTACAAAGTGCTGTAAGGAAATAAAACCTGCATTTAGGACCATTAAGATTTTTAATAACCATTAATTATAAAATATACTTCATGTATTATAATAGATTTAACAATAAGCAATACATTTGTGATTTTTAAAGTTTGTTAAAGTTATTTCATTAACAAAATGTCCATTGTTCATATTCATATTAGCTTAGGTCCTTTTGACTTAAATAATGTATTAGTAAATGTTTAAATTAACATTATCTAAGATGAATACATTCTTTAAAGCATTACTAAAATGACTGAAATCAAGGTGATGAGAAATTGTGTGATATTTTACTCACCCAAGTAAAAAAATATATTTTTTCCACATCTTGGATGGCATTGGGGTGAGTAAATAATCAGGATATTTTCATTTTGAGGTGAACTAATTCTTTAATTGTATTTGTATCCAAAATCATGTGTGTGTGTTTGATTTTGGAGTGTAATATGATCTGTAGATTTATTCATGAGATTCATCCCACTACGTGTGCCATTCTGTTCTGCCCTTTATGCACTTTCTCTGTCACAAATATAGTCAAATATATACTCTGTCCATATATCCATATTGCCTCTGTCCACATAGATGCAGCTGTGACTGCACTTAAAATACAGATTTAGGTATTTCTGATTATTGACATGACCTTCTTCTTTATTGATTGCACTGAATATGAGTGTAGACATGTATTGAAGCAACATCTGCTCAGGAACAATGAATTTATGAATTGTGATTCACTGAATTGCGTGATTCTCCTGTAGATGTTTAACAAGCGGTTTGTTTATTCTCTTCCTCCGATATTATTGTGCCACGTCCTCTTCATTCCCCCAGCTGATATCAGCTCTCAGGGTTTAAAAGCGTCCTGGCTCCACGCTTCTGTTATCAGACTGTATATCACTTTAGTGGTCTCCACCCCAGCTGATAAGGCTAGAGGTGTTGCTGTCCTGTAACTCTGCTGATGGCAGGTAAGATCTGCCTACTGGATGGAGTTTGCCATTTATAATTGTTTGCATTTTTATCTCCTGGCCATTTATCTAATATTTATGTTAATTTTCAGAGATAGAGATGTAGGGCAAGTCTAAAGGAGTCTAAGATGTGAGATGGGTCTGAAGCACAGCTCTAGTAATGAGATCCTAGGTGTGGAATGTGGTGTTTTACTAAACAGCAGCATGCCTGTTTAAGTGTGGGCTTATTTTGACTGGGTTTAGGCCTGCCCAGACCTGCGGGACAAGAAGCAGGGCTCTAAGAGGAAGCACCCACAGCAATACTTACCAAACACATGAGTCTTTGTGCCTGAGGCAATATGCACCCTGTCTGTCTGCGACAAATGCTCACACACTCAGACAGATCAGGTTACAGCATAGAGAAATCTCCATTTCTCTCTCTTTGTCCCCGTTTTAAATCCTTATCTCCCTCTTTTACTCAGTCTATGGTGATCTGTTTTCCTCACTCCCACCTATTTATCTAAGATCCCTTGATTCCCTGCAGTATAATTCAGCAGAGACCAAAGAGAATAACAGGGGATTTGTGTCCTTGTGACTGGGAACCCCCACATTTCTTACACATCATCAGAGAAGAGATGACACTGCAATGAGTGACATGTATTTTAAAAGGGTTCATGTCTTCCTTTAGGTTCACTTATTTTAAAAAAGTTGAAAGCTGCACCTCTGGAATATATATATATATATATATATATATATATATAACCCCTTAAACCATGATTTCTATGACATTTTGAGACATACAAATATGATACCATCAACAGATTCAAGGTACCTTCAATTACCTTGAGCTGGTCACAAACAGAAACCTACATTTTATAATTGTACAATATTCCTTAAAAAAGAATAGTGTATTTTGATTTCATAGTGACATTAATAATATGGTTGATATGACTCAATGTTTGTGTAAATATTGAGCTATAATGATGAAGCTATTAGAGACTGTCACATTCTAGGTGGTCTAAAAATCTGATTTCCCCTATTTCAACCCTTCTAGGTGGGCAGAACCCAGATTACATGCTTCACGGCACTGGGGTCAAGCCCGGATCGGATCCAAAGAGACCCCATACTGGGGACGGGTCCACCGTTGCCCCCGAGGATGCTGCCCGCTTCCTTAGCTGCTATTGCTCGATCCACTGCCCCGAAGATGCCACAAACAACACCTGCGAGTGAGTACACCATGTGCTTTACCTACTGCTCACAACAGCCACTTTCAACTTCCTCTAACTGCTCATCTAAATCACAAACACTGTAATTAAATGGTCTTTGTGTGTTTACACAGGACGAACGGCCAGTGTTTTGCTATTGTAGAGGAGGATGAGCACGGCGAGGCTATCCTCACCTCCGGCTGCATGAAGTACGAGGGCTCCCACTTCCAGTGCAAGGTAATACATAAATGGGAGAGTGAAGAATAGATGTTTAAGTGATGAGGCATTATGAATGACTGAATGCGGTTATTGTTGTCCAGGACTCTCCTAATGCTCAGCCCAGACGGACCATTGAGTGCTGTTCCACAGATTTCTGTAATAGAGACCTTCAGCCCACACTTCCACCTCCTATTCCAGGAAGTAAGTGGAACGTCCCTTAAGAACCTAAAAATAATAAATATTTGTGTGTGCATATACAATTCCATTCAAAAATACAGTAAAAACAGTAATATTACAATTTTAAATAACTGTTTTTCATTTTAATGTTTTAAAATGCAATTCCTGAGATGGCCAAGCTAAATTTTCAGCAGCCATTACTCAAGTCTTCAGTGTCACAGAAATCCTTCAGAAATGATTGTAATATGCTGATTTTGGTGTTGAAGAAACATTTCTTATTATCAATGATGAAAACTGTTGTTTGTGATCTCATTGTAATCCAGAGCCTCAGTTATGGAACGCCCACTTGCTGGCCTTTCTGATCTCCGTGACAGTGTGTTGCTTCACTTTGGTGGCCATAACTGTGGTGTGTTACTACAGGTGAGACTTTAATTTCATAACGACATGTTTATCCAGCTGAAATGAATGAAATATGCACTACAGTCTGGTAATTATTGACCAGCATACTGATAACACTGGCACAGACACACCCGTTTAAGATAGTCAAGGGAATTTAGCACCTTTTGCGCTTGATCTAAATGCACGGATATATGGTGTTGCTCTTAGTAATAAGTTACTGATCCCTTTGTGAAACGGCTTCTGTGATGTAACATTGTGTTGAAGGTGATGATATGCTCTGTTTGATCAGGTATAAGCTACAGACGGGACGGAGGCGGTACCAAAGAGATCTGGAGCAGGATGAGGCCTTCATCCCAGTAGGAGAGTCTCTTAAAGATCTTATTAGTCAGTCAAGCACTGGCTCTGGTTCAGGGCTCCCCCTGCTGGTGAGGCACCGTTTCTGAACATGTTTTTCAAAAAAAAAAAAATGAATTGAAAATACGAAATATCAGGGAATTTTAAAAAAACTCTGATTTAGGGTTATGTAAATGAACTTATGTAAAAGGTCATGGGAACTCAATTTAAATGTTTGTAGTAATGAACCATTAAATATTTCGAGTTGAATTGCCCAATTCTCTCGATTCACAGATCCAGCGCACCATCGCTAAACAAATTCAGATGGTACGTCAAATCGGAAAGGGTAGGTATGGAGAAGTGTGGCTCGGTCG
Source organism: Pimephales promelas (assembly GCF_988280905.1). Classification (NCBI taxonomy): domain Eukaryota; kingdom Metazoa; phylum Chordata; class Actinopteri; order Cypriniformes; family Leuciscidae; genus Pimephales; species Pimephales promelas. The sequence continues at coordinate 21,563,020 of NC_142785.1, read as the reverse complement.
CTGGAGAGGAGAAAAGGTGGCGGTGAAAGTGTTCTTTACTCGTGAAGAGGCCAGTTGGTTTAGAGAGACCGAGATTTACCAAACTGTGCTCATGAGACACGAGAATGTACTCGGTAGGTTCCATCAAGAAACACATAGTAGAGACTCCAGTACATATTACATGTGAGCATTGCATTTTAATAATTTGATATGATACTTCCATTGCAAAACCAATATGACAATCATTATTTATGTACAGAGTCAAATACATGTATACTGCATTTATATTTTAATATGAAGGGACGATGAAACATTTTGCTTGTTTAAGGTAGATTAATGTTTTTCACAAATTGTAGTAGTAGTAGTATACTTTATTATCCTCGAGAGGAAATTTGCTTTGGACTACAATGGTTGCTGCATAGAAATATACAATATACAATTTGTGTGTGAACTAACCCTTTAACATTCACACTCTTTCTTCTGGACTTGCTCCAGGCTTTATAGCTGCAGATATTAAGGGCACGGGGACATTCACTCAGCTTTTCCTCATCACGGACTACCATGAGAACGGCTCTCTCCATGACTATCTGAAATACACCACCCTGGACACACAGGCTCTGCTGAGGTTGGCCTACTCTGCAGCCTGTGGTCTGTGCCACCTCCACACAGAGATCTACGGCACACAGGGCAAACCTGCCATCGCTCACAGAGACCTAAAGAGCAAGAACATCCTCATAAAGAAGAATGGCACCTGCTGCATTGCTGATCTGGGCCTGGCTGTGAAATTCAACAGGTGAAGACAATCTAACAACACACACTCAAACATGCATGCAAATAAATGTCCTGGCACACTGGAAATGACTAGAAAGTATCATAGAAGCATACTTAATTTACACTTAATTAGTATGCAGTTGTTTGCAATAATTTGAACACTTGTTTTGCTTTTATTTTAGTGACACCAATGAGGTGGATGTCCCTCTGAGCACAAGGATGGGAACACGGCGGTACATGGCACCAGAGGTTCTGGATGAGACCCTGAATAAGAACCAATTCCAAGCATACATAATGGCTGATATTTACAGCTACGGTCTCGTTGTTTGGGAGATGGCCCGCAGATGCGTGACAGGAGGTATGGTCTGCGTGTGTTAGAGTTTTTGAGGTTATAATAATGTAAACGCACTTTTCAAAGTATGTTTGTTTCTTCTTTATAAATATGTGATGGATTTGTTTTAATAAGGGTATTTTCTTTTATGTGCAGGTATTGTTGAGGAGTATCAGTTGCCATACTGGGACATGGTACCTTCAGAACCGTCCTATGAGGACATGAGGGAAGTGGTATGTGTCAAAGGCATGCGGCCAGTGGTGTCTAATCGCTGGAACAGTGACGAGGTAAGATCAAGCGCTTCAGGTCAATTTGTATCGATCTTGTGTTGACATACACTACCGTTTAAAAGTTTGGGATCTGGAAGATTTTTTTATATGTTTTTTTAAGTCTCTTATGCTCAGCAAGACTGCTATCCAACAATTATTTATTTAATGTTTAATTAGGTATTTTTTAAAATCCAAAGTACAGTAACATTAATTACTACAATTTAAAATAACTGTTTTTTTTTTATCATATTATATTTAAATACGTAATTTATATCTTTGGCAAAGCTGAATTTTCAGCATCATTACTCCAGTCTTCAGTTCAGTGTTGCATGATCCCTCAGAAATGCTGATTTGGAGCTCAAGGAAAAATTCTTATTATTGTTGAAAAAGTTGCTCTGTTTAATATTTTGGTGGAACCTCTGATGCATTTTTTTTCAGGGCTCTTCGAATAATAGTTCAAGCATTTATTTAAAATAGAAATATTTTGTAACCATTTCATTTTTAATCACTGTAAATTACAAATGTGCTTATAAGAAGTCATTGCGTCATTTAACATTTAACTAACAGATGCTAACATTGCTAACAGATGGATGCTAAAAGCCACAGAACGTTTGATGTTATGAGGCCTTTAAATGTCACTGCATTTTAACCATTTAATTGTTGTGCAATACCACCTAAAACAACTTGTCTCTTGTCTCCATCTCCACACAGTGCTTACGGGCCATGCTAAAGCTTATGTCTGAGTGCTGGGCCCACAACCCCTCCTCTCGCCTCACTGCTCTTCGGGTCAAGAAAACACTTGCCAAAATGGTTGAATCACAGGATATCAAAATATGACCAGTTTTCCCTCCATATGCCAGTCTGAGATATATCATGGAGATGTTTATGCTCGATTTATGAACTATTGCCTGTGACCTGTGGGAGCGCTGCTGAGCAGAACATTTGCCTCCCTGTCTGGCTGTAATTCCTCGTCCTGTTGCAGTTAGGCTCTTAGTGTCATGTAGCACCCTCTGCTGGACAGTATGTGCCATAACGCATCCACGAGGAAGTAGGGACAACTGTTCAACAGACATCAGTACTCACACCATACCCATCGCCACCATTTTTCCTTCTTCAGACACTCTTATATATTGGGGGAGAATTGAAGAGCATATGGTGCTTTCTGTGAAAGCTGTGTAACACAATACATTTGTATGGAGGAGTGGCAAGGTTGCACCATTTGCCATGGGAGCATAGTAATGGAGCCATTTAGGAGAAGGCTTGAGGCTCTGTTATTGACTGACTTGAGAGGTGGGCATATTTATGGTGATATTTGGACCGAACCAGCCATATGCTTGGGATGTGCTCCACTATGGCTAGTTTCAAAATGGTTTAATAGTTTAATTCAAATAACTCACTTTGTCATTTCCCGTTAACTATATTAATATTTTAATCAATAGCCTTTTTGAAGAATTATTCCTTCAACTGCTTTCCTTTCTAAGAATCTGTCCATTAGATGTTCAAATACAAAACTGGGTGTTAGCGATAGGGTTTTTTACTTTTGCAAAGACCCGGAATGGATTTGTTGTTAGAAATAGAAGGTTCAGGTATAATGAGTAATGTGATCATAACTCCAGCTCTGGCATGAAGAATTGAAGTACCATCAGTCAAATATTGCCAGCACTGCAGCCATAAAAAAATCTATTCATCTATAAGATATTGTGACTTTCAATCACCCAGAATGGCAGATCTAACCTGCCTTATCGCAGACGTGTCGGTGCAAATGGATGCCTTCTGCTCCCAAATGCCTCATAACCATTGTTTTGTTTTATCCTACAGCCTTCGAGTCAACCTCAGTATATCACATCTGATTTTTTTTTTTTTTTTCAGTGTCAGATTGGATTGCTGTTTTCAATGCCTCATTTGAACTGTTTTGCCTTGAATCCAATGTTGTGACGCTTGGAAATCATTTGACTCATAAATGTCTAATGTGATTGAAAAATGCAAATGCATGTGCTATTTATTCATGTCATGTCATGTAGTATGAACTATTGTGGTAAGATACTTTTACTTGCAGGACTATTAACACTGTTCTTGCAAATGACTTTCTCAATGTTTTTACTGAGCAGCTCAACCTTACAAATACTAGTAATAGTAAACTTTAAAATGAAATTCTACATTTAATGACTTCCTATGAAAGTGTGGGTGTGAATTATCATTTTTCATTGTTCTAACGTGTAAAACTAGACCTTTATCTATAATTTAGTCAGGACAGGCGACTTAAGTTCACCTTTCACATGAACATTTTTCCCCATAACTTATGAGGTCATGTGAACACATTTTTCTTTTTTGCAAGCTTAGTCAATGATTTGAATCATGCAATACATTATTAGCACTTGTGGGGAATTCAGGTTTAACTTCAAAACCAGGGTCCTTTCCCTCTGAAACACGTTGGCCATTTCTTGAAGATCAGGTTATTTCATGGGAGTGTATTTATGCCAGTGATTTATAGCTGCCTGTGAAATTTAAGTAATGAAGATCTCATTCCACTTCTGCATTTCTACAAAGGTACAAGGAAAGAGAGAGAGAGGTACTAAAACTTTTGCTTTGAAGATTCAGATCTTGCATTGCTTGTGCGTGTCTTTTCTCATTGTTTGGGCTGCAGTTTTGTGCTCAAGCCTATTCTGTCCATTACAATCATGCAAGTTAACTGATTTAAGCTTATCTGTTTAGATAAATGACACAATTTGTTTTTTGTCCTAATTGTTTAATGTGTAAGGAAATATGTAAAATGGCCTGAATAATATGAACCTTTTTTTTAACTGTATTGTGCACAGTATCTGGTTTTAAGAGATATGCCTTATGTTTACCAAGAAAAGCTGTTCTGTACACATAATTAGTCCAATGTATCCATTTTTAAGTAAATTACCTTATTTTAGTACACAGTCATGTTTTTTTTCCTTCTTCTTGATTGACATGTGCATTGAATGTGATCATTTGAATGCATGAATTGTTGGATTCTCGTTTTTGGATGTACAGAATTACCCTCACTATTGGTACCTTTTGTTTATTCATATCGCCTCATAGTAACTGGTAAGGCATTATTATTAGAAGGTCTGGTGGTATCTAAATTGTTCTGCTATATAACCATCATCCCCTTATTTCTGACCTGTTTTTCAGGAATATTCCAGAACCAATTACAAAACGTATTTAAACAAGTATTTTTGCACCTTCAAGAAGAGGATACATGCATACAAATTACAGCATGTCTGGCAGTGACGCACAGTGCGTCAGACTTGAATGTATCCTCCCATGCCTTTGTCGCTCACCCAGTTCTTTTCACAGCATGTCCTTGTGCTCTGTAATGAAGAGCAATAGTCCAGACAGTTTGTTATCCCCAGGCTGCGCTTTTCGTAATGATCCATGCATCAATTCTAATGTAACCTCCTCCCCACGCCGAAGCTCCAGCAGAGAGGCTCGGCTCACTGGTCCCCTCTTTTCCCCTTGTTCCTGTCTGAGGGAGGCCACTGTAACTCCACTGCGCTTCAGAACAGCCAATGAAAGGCCTCTCTCAAAGTCTAAGGTCACTAAAAAGAGATAGAGTCCCGTCTCAGGGGCCTGGAACACCCCTGATGTAGGATTAAAAGTACCACCGTAGTTCACAGCAACATTTTTTGATGTGAGCTCCCCATTTGGCCCTATTCTGTAGTCCAGGCTTGTGATGAACACCACAGGGGGATGTGGTAACCGAGCATGTTCTAAAGAGATAAATATATTTTGATGATTTGGTTAGGTAAAATGTATACTTTTAAGTAACAGAAAAACTGCTTTGTCATGATGTAGTTTCAGTGTCGTCCATTTAGAGGCAGTGTTGTTGTGTGTACACTAGCCTCTCAGGACCAAATATCTTCTTCATTCATGTTTAAAACTAATGGAAAGTGGAAAAAAAAACTGTATTAATGAGATATCTTACCTGTTTCGCTGTATCTTTTGCGTCGCTCACTGGAAGCCTTTTCTTCTCTTTTCTCCTGTTCTTCTTGCTTTTTGTGCCCCCTCCTTTTCTTTTCTTCTTTCTTTCTCACCAACCTCCAAACTTCATATAGGTTCAGGCTTCTGGCCGAGCTGGCTAGTTCTTCTGCATTACTGAAGAGTTTTTGAAACATCCCCAAATGATGCTCTAGGCTCTGACGTAGGTATGCTATATCTGCCTGCAGTTCCACAACAGAGCCACCAGGGGGCTCAGTACAGTTGCCACAGCGCTCTTCCAACATGGTTATTCTACCTGCTAATTGCTCCACCTCTTTTCCTAGACTCCAGAAGTCACTGACCGAGTAATCCACATCCTCCTCTCCAGTCAAAGGGTCTAATGAGGACTGGTAACTTTCAGTGCCCTTCACCTGGTTCTTTGTGGCGGTCCCTTCTGAGTATGCCACCGGGTCATCGCTATTCATGTCATCTCCGTCAGGATGCTTTCTCCGAATAGAATTCAGACTCCTATCATGTGTCTCAATCTTTTGCTGCATCACATGCATTCTCTGGAAAAGATCTGGAATACTGAACTCTTTCTTTTGGCTTTGTGACCAGCGTGTGAATTCCAAGACCTCTTCTCCGAGTAGCACTTCCAGGACTTCAGAGTGGCGTACAGCATCATTCAGGAGGGAAGAGAAGGTGGCTGATAGGCCTTGAATTTCAGCCGACTTGTCCTCGTCCCGCTCTTTCAGGCTTTGTATCTCTTGCTGGCTGTTCAGGAGTGAAGCCTGTAGCTGGGAAATACTGTCATGAAGACTCCTGCTTTTGCTCTGCTCAAATGCCAATGATTCCTTCATATTCAGCAGGCCCTGATGAAGATCCTCCATTTGAGTGGCCTGATTCCTATCTAGATTTGCCTCCTCAAGTGCAAGTCGGTTCTGTCTCGTTAAATGTGTCACGTTAGCCACTTCCAGCTCCAACCTAGCTAGTGAACTTCCCATAGATTTGCAGCTACAGACCTGCTCTCCAATTACCGAATCATTTCTTTGTAGTTGATGATAGATGTTGTCCAGGTCAAGCTCAATTTCTCTCAACTGGCCCTCTTGTGCACTTACGTTATCTGTAAGTTCCCCAATGCTTTCGAGCACCTTTACGCGAGTAGCCTCCACCTCCAGACCTGTCTCCACAAAGTGGACCTCAGCGCGTTGTTTGACGTCCCCTATGCTCTGTCCCAGAATCATTAGGTCTCTCTGCAGATCATTGATCTTTCTAGCAGAATCTTTTGACGTGTCAGACAAGCTGCTGAGCTGCACAGAGTTACTTTGTGCCTTCTCATCTAGCCGAGTGATGGCCTCCCACACTCCTGACGCCTGTGTTGGCTGGCCTCCATTTTGATTGACAAACTCAGCATGCTGTCTCTGCAGTGCCCCTTCCAGCCTTTTCTGGCCAAGTCTCACCTCCTCAACCAATTCAGTTAGAGAACGGAGATTCATCTGTTGGGATAAGACAAAATTATTTATGCACTGTTTTGATGTGTTAAGATTTAGTAGTCACTTAAAGGGATACTCCACTTTGATCACACTTTACCTAGCCCAGTTCATTTAATATGGGCCAAGCAGAGAAGCAACCAAACACCTCCACGTTTACCCTATTTAAATACAGTTACACGAGTAGAGTAACTCGACCAAGAATGGTGACGCACAATAAAGCGTTGCACTTTTCTAAGCAAGTAAAGTGGATAACTACTGTATGGCGGGATACCACAGCAAGTGCTTTGGAGCACTTCGACTCAGCGTAGTAATATTTTCACTCGTAAAAAATACTCTCCCTCTTCAGGGTGATGATATAGTACTGCGTCGAGTCCATAGATATACGCATATGCGCCGAGTCGAAGTGCCTCCCAATCACTTGCTGTGGTATTCCGCCATACATTATAGTTCTATACACTTTGCACGCTTAGAAAAGCGCAACGTTATATTTTGTGTCGCCATTCTTGGTCGAGTTACTCTACTCGTGTAACTGTATTTAAATAGGGAAAACGTGGAGGTGTTTGGCCACTTCTCTGCTTGGCCCATATTGAATGAACTGGGCTAGTTAAGTGCTATCAAAGAGCGCGCGCCAGAGCGATTGAGGCGAGAGAGGTATGTATCAACTCGTCTTAGTTAAGGGAATAACCTACGCTATCTCACGACCAATTCGTACGAATGATTCAAAAGTGGCTAATTCGTACTATACGACCAAATTCGTACGATTTGCCCAAACCCACGTGACGTTTATGTTTAGGGGCGGGGTCAGGGGTAGGCCATTCGTAGGAATTCATACGAATTGGCTAATTCGTAAAATATGTACGATTTAGCAAAATCGTACTAATTCATACGAGTGAGGTCGTATGAATTGTTACGAATTAGCCACCTCGTAAAATTCGTACAAATTCCCGTGAGATCGGGTTGGAATAACATGGTTTAATATGAAAAAAAAAAATGGTGGAGTATCCCTTTAAGGAGTCTGAGTGAATTAATGACCTGTGCATCCTGACTCTGACTGATCTGATCATCCATCTCTTCCTTCAGTTTTGTTAGGTTGTGTTTCAGGAGTTCTTGTTGGCTCTGAAAGACCCTCTCCATCTGGTCTTTCTGTGCGTCCAGTTGGGTTTTCATTTGGTCGACCTGACGATGGCTGTACTCTAGTCTCTGCTCAATAGATCCACTGTGACCTTCACCTCTGCTGATGGATCTGCTATCGTCCTGTTCCGTCCGCAACTGCTGCAAGTCCTGAGACAGTGTGTCCACCTCACTGGACAGATGCTCCAGTGTTTGATTGAAGCTTTCCAGCACTGGTTGAAGCTGACTCATCATAGTTGACATTAACTGATGCATTGACAGCAGAATTGATGAATCAAGAAATTGCAGAGGCTGAGAGGTAGGGATCTGTTCTTTGACACCTGGAATATCATTAACAAGCCTCTAATATTTGAGAAATACTGATTTTTTTAAAATTATGAAAGAAAGAAATGGTGAAATAACTCTATTTGTTACTTGTGTGACCTATTAAATATGCAATTAAGATATATTTGTCTATATCAGCATATTGATTCGTCCCCAGAGTAGATATCAATGTGCCTGACATGTGATGGTCTCACATGAGCTTTTAGGATGTTTTCATTAGGAATAACCCTTTCCTTACAAGCCTCCTATTCAAACACATCTCACTATGTTACTGAATATCTGAATAGTACAATTTCTACATTTTTGATTTAGATGAACATCATTTTGGATGTTCCTTTTATAGGCTGTGATTGCATTTAAACAATATGAGCTCATTGCCTATATATGTATAAGAGAGGATATAAACCCCCTTTCAAACAGCTATTCCATGACTCCATGGTTCAGTGATGACCTTTTCCCCTTCTTTCTTAATCTTCTTCCTTCTGTCTACATCTCTGGGTGATTACGTCACGGTGGAGTTTGTTTTTAAGAAAGAGAGGATATCCTCCAGAGGAAGACGTCATTGTTTATAGAGTCATGCCATTCAATTTAGGGTGGTAAAATCTCACAATATGCCTACTGTAATGTGTCAATCTAAATGTATTCCTGTGTGCTTAGGTTTGCTAGGCACAGATTTCATGTCTTACCAACAGGGCTCTGGTTTGCTGAAGAACCATGAATGGGAGCCTCCTGTAGATGTTTGTCAGACCAGCTTGCATCTTCCAATAGGTCTGTTTCCATTTGATCTTCTACAGAAAAACACACAAAAAATTGTTTAGTGTGGGAAATAAGTTAACCGCAACATTATGAGTCCGAGGGTAAATAATGGGCCCACGCATATGCTCAGTTTAGAGGGGTTATTATAGCTCTTAAGCATTTAACTGGCTTAAAATACTTCACCAAAAGTTACATTTAATGACCCAATTTTACATAATATTATGAAACTAAAAATTATTTTTACTAAGAATAGTCTTTTTTTTTTTATTAACCTTTTTTTATTTCATTAATTTCACATGAGACTCCCACAAACACAATGACTTTAGATTAAGAACTGCCAAAGACTGATACTTTATTGAAAACGTTTTAAAGTACAATGTGATTTGTCAAACTGCAAGATGGCTGAAGGGCTAACAGGATCAATTTTAAGGCATGATGGCACATGATGGCTTCTTTCAACAGCATGGGAAAATTTTCTACCACCAATTAAAATATTCGCCTACAGGACATTTTGGAAATTTGGAAAACAACTTTTAGATGTTGTTATTCTTAAATATGATTGTTGCTTTTGCCTGCTGGCATAAGCCAATGCTTCTACAGCTATCCCGAGTGCCAGCTGACTCTTCCTTTCCTGTTAAAGGACACTCACTGAGCCAGGCGCCTGCTAGATATTTCCTCTGTTTGTCAGGAAGGTTGTTTTAAAGAAGCAAGCTTGCAGAAAGAGGAAAGGTATGAAAGGTCATCAATGCCAGCCTTGCCCAAAACAACAGACTTGCCTGAGTTGTCATTGTCATTGACCTCAGACTTTGAAGCATGCTTCTCATCCTCTGGGGGTTTGTCTGGAAATAAAGATACAGAGGAAGCAACACATGAGTCACCTTTAAAGTGGCGGAAGAGCAACATGCATATTTCTAACATGCATATGCTTTGTTGAGTAAAAAGGATTGTATATCCAGACCTCTTCCTGGAGATTGTGTGTTGCCTTTTTCCTGACAGTTGAGTCCTCCATAGCCTGGGCAACACCTCCAGTGCGTAGAAGACAGTGCTGTCTGCTTCTGCTTGTACACAGGCCGTGAAGACTGCCTATACCTGATCATCATAATCATCATCATCATCATCAATAAAGCAAAACATATTTTTAAGAAACGTAAGATCTGAGGTTATGAGGCGACTCACGTGATGACTTGACAGTCAGGCGCTCCATCGGGACAGGGGTTCACTGATTTCAATGTTTGAGTCTCTGTGCAGAGTACGGCTGACGTGACCACACGGTGATTTACATACGCACACCAGTTCCTGATCAGAGAGAGGACGTTTGGAAGGAAAAAACGAGGGAAAAGTGAAAGTTGAGAGCAGAGATTACATGCAATCACAGACTGATGAAGATATACGCTTTTAAACCCCTGTTGTTTTCCTGTTGTACCCTTCCCAACAAGCTCAAGGCAAGATAGTATCGCTGAGCAAAAGGTTTTATATGTCGTTCTATTGGCTCGTTCATTATGTTTGTTTTTATCTGAGAGAATCTGATATGCACACAGTGATTACGATATTTACTCATGCTCAATCTTATTTTGACAAGTCTGCGTTTTTCTGTGGTGTAGTATTTCGTAAACATAGCCTACAAAATTGTATTCTGCAAAAATGACCTGGTTTGCATTATTACAGGAGTTGCATCCTGTCGAATACTGAAATGCATGCTTAAAAAGGTGGTGTTCAGAGTGCTGTTCTTATCATGAATGATAGGCCTATAAGAGCTGATATAAAAGTACATAAACAAGGTTTCCACTGTCAGTTCTATTTATTAATGCAGTCTGTTGTTTTAAAGATGCAGCTTATTCTAGTAAAGCAAACAGTTTATTCCCCTCAAATTACTTGGAGGCATTTCTTTCGGACGGTTCACATGGGATGTGTTCTTGCATCCATATTGTGTTCATGGGACACATGATGCATTGTTCTGCGTTTTAATTTAACACAATGTTTCCATCCAGCTATTTTTATGCAAATATTGAGATATTGTATAAAAATGCTGGATGGAAAACCCTAACCCTTCTAAAAAAACAAGCGTATCCGAATGTAGGATAACATGAGAGCGTTTATTGCATGCATGTTCTGAGGCGCAAGTCATTTGCAATGTATATGAAAAAGAGCGTCAGTAGCTTCATCAATTACAGCAACTACCATTTTTATTACAGATATTCTGTGCCAATTTCCCAGAAAGTGACGATTTTGTTATATTGTGCACAAGTTAAATTTGCAGCTTTGAAAGGAAGCATAAATGTTTAGTTAAAGATGTCTGTCAAGTGCACACATTTTAAAAAAAGAGTGCAGATGGACACAATGCATCTTGTGTGAATGCCCCATATATGGGGGCATCTTTGACTGCTATGATGTTTCTCCATTTGCATTTGAAACACCAGGATGTGGTTTTTAAGGTAAAAACAGTTCAAATTGTATAACATGTCCATTCTGATAGTTGTTTTTAAATGCAAGCACACATTTTGAATGTATGGCCCATTACTTGTGCTTTTTCAGCTGACCTTCCTTTGTGCATCCGTTTCAGTGTTGGTTTCAGAAACAAAGAGATTAGATATACAAGTGTGCTGTCCTGTTTCCTTTCTTTCCACCTTGAACCATAGACCCTTTGTCCAGTAAAACATCAGCCCCTATTCAGCCACTGATTCAGTCATAGTTTGGCTGAATTCCCTGTCTGCCGCTTTTATGGTTTTATCGTTTATCTTATCTGTCTCCGCATGTGCCCACATCTGAACATCCTTCATCAGTCCACCTTTCTTTCATCTTCACCCCTCTTTTTATCTCTCTTTTATTTTTCTTTTAAACACCTAAACACTTTTGATTAGCACTCCTCCTATGTCTTTTCTGGACACATCTGGTTCTCATATTCTTTTGTTCTGGTCCAGACTAAAAGCAAATGCCCTTGAAAACTGCTGTAGGGGTACCTGTCCTCTGCCTCGCTGTTAAGCTGTAGTGAGCATGCCCAGTCTGGTTGAATTCCTCTCATCCGTCCAAGAGAGAGAGCTACTGTGTTTGTTGTTAAGGCTGAAATATCAGCTAATACATGTAAGACTGAGCTGATTATAGAAGTGGATGGATAACTTTTCTGGATCCTATACATATTGGATATCACAATAGAACTCAGTCAGTCCATAATACCTTCCCAGATCACTGAAGCCCTGACTTGTATCTTCATTGTAAAATCACTGTAATTAAGCCTCTCAGGCAAATTCATTTGCTTTTTCTTTCTCGGAACAAAGGGAAAATGAAAAGGACTTTAGTCAGGGTAAATGGCACATTTAATAATATGATATTAAAACAAGGCTGTGTGGGATACATGCACAGTCTAGTCTGTTCAGTGGGTTGTACTGTTGTATACTGTGTAGATAGTTTAGCAAATAAATTAATTCCAGTGAAAGTATACTTGAATTTGATTCCCATCATCTTAAAGGTTTATGCTTAAGTGCTTGAAATTAGTTTTACAGACAAAAATATTTGTTTGAAGGGAAAAAGTATCTTATATTATAATAGTTACGTTTTATTACAAACATGACATTATTACAAAATGATTTTGTAATTTAAAAAATATTTTAATAAAAATAATAGTATTTTATTTAATGAAATGAATAGTTGGGCCAGATAGAGAAGGGACAGCAGCGGAAAAAATATCCCATGATGCACCCTATAAGCCGAGAGAATGATTAAAGTTGTGACTCTTGGCTAGTTGATTTGATTTATAACCATTTTTTGGTCACTTAATGCTATTTTCATTGACTTTATTGAACTTTTCTGATTTGTAGTAAATAGCATTAATAACAAAAAGACAGGCTACCCAGACTTCTGACTAATGTAAAACAATGGTTATATGAAAATTAGAGATGAACTAAGACCTTTAGACAGTATCTTATTAAACATACAAATATTCTCTGTATAATTCATTTGAAATCATTAATTAAATCATTTGACTAAGGTCCATTCACACAAAATTGTACAGTATAGTTATAAATATAAATAGTTTTAAAAATGCCCATTTGACCCACCCTCTTTTTGCAGGTAGACGTATAGTCTCTTTTGAGCCAGCTGGAGACACTGGGATGCTGTGATGTCCAGATGGCATCCCAAAGGTGACAGGCATATGATGTGCTCTTCCTCCAGTCCCAACAGCCTCCTCTTCCTCCACATCAGGGTCCCTGGCCCTCACTTCACTGTGGCAGCTCAGAGAGTTCAGCACGGCCAACAGCAACAGAGGCACAGTCTGGGCCATCTCGCTTTCCAGAGGTACTGAAAGTGTTCCTCCGGATGGCAGTTTTAAAACTAGCCTTAAACAATCCTGGAAACTCCCCACCCCTCTTTCCTTCTCTCTCTCTCTCTCTCTCCGTCCAAACCAGCCGGTATCCTCACCAGTATGTCTCACTCCCCACCCTCTCAGTTCCCACTCCCCCTCTCTCTCTCTCTCTCTCACTCCCTCCTCTCCCTTGACAGTATCAACACCCCAGAACAATAGAAGGAAATCTGCCGCTTGCTAACAACCATAAATCCATGTAATATGCTACTTACAATCTTACAGCATCCTTCCATACTCAAGAACACATTGCAGGATGATGCTTTGCAAGATAATGGTTGATTTCCATGTTTATGCTTTCTTAAGCATTTGAAAGATATCTAAAGCGGCATTGCGTTCAGAGATTTTATCAGAATTTGTAATCATGATTTAAATCTTTGACCTTGTCATTTGCTAGAACCATGCTATACCAGTCCACGTTAATTCCTTTTACTTAGGCTATGTAGTTTACATTCTTACAGTCGTAACACTGTACAAAAGGATTCCATTCATTAACATTTGTAATATGTTAATTGATAACAGACCCGGAAGACAATACAATGTTGAATAAAGTCATAGTTTTTGTTATTTTTGGACTAAAAAGTATTTTCGATGCTTCAAAACATTCTAACTAACCCACTGGTGTCACATGGACTACTTTGATGATGTCTTTATTTCCTTTCTGGACAAGGATAGACCATACATACATTTTCAATGGAGGGGCAGAAAGCTGTCGGACTAAATCTAACTTTGGAAGGGGTTTTATAACTATCTTAAACTTTGTTCAGAAGATGAACTGAGGTCTTACGGGCTTGGAACGACATGAGGTTGAGTCATTAATGACATTATTTTCACTTTTGGGTGAACTAACCCTTTAAAGTATTTTGAACAAACATTAATTAACAATGAACACTAGCATGTTTATAAATTTGTTTTAATCTATTTTGTTATTCATTGTTAGCTCACCATATCTAATGCATATCTAACTAATGTTCACCAATTGAACTTTACTGTAAAGCCCTAACCTCACTCTTAAAAACACAGCGATAGTTTCACAGCGATACCGAATAACCATTTTTGGGTTCTCAAAGAACCTTTCAGTAGTTCTTAAAATAACATTTTTATGGTCTATAAATAACCTTTTAAACATTGATGTTATTGCGTATTCTGTGGCTCGAAAAGGTTTTCAAGAGAAAGGGGAAAAATATGAAATAGATGTCAGCACAGCTACGCTATGTTTACCGTCCAGAGATTGTCTGCAGTGATAAATGGCAAGAGTTTTTATAACACACAAGAGTCCTTGTTCTTAGCCCTGACCCCGTTTCATAAACCATGCCTCCCAAACTCCATCCTCGGAGCAGACCTCATGCTCTCTCTCAGCCTGGAGGGAAAACATCCCACCTACCAAAAGGTCGGACTAGATTTAGAGAGCTTGCGGTGGGGGTTTGTACAGAGAGAAGGAGTTATTGTCAAACTAAGAGGCCATTTTCTCTGTGGTGTGGTGGTCCTCGGGGTCTCCGCTTGACTGCCTCAACAGCGTAGAGTTCAGCTGTGACAACAAACAGGGGGTCTCCTACTCGGCCTGGTCTTCAATGTGGCTTCCTGTTAAAGTCTGTTAGGCTGACCGGACCTTAAGCAGGCTATAAACGTAAAGGGATAGTTCACCCATAAATGAAACTTCTGTCATCACTTACTCCCTCATGTTGTGTTTGAGTTTCTTATTCTGTTGAGAACAAACACATTTTTTATATTTTAAAGAATGTCGGCAGCACCCATTGATTTCTATAGTATTTTTTCCCACTATGAAAGTCAATGGCTATTGTCAACTGTCTGGTTACCAATATTCTTCAAAATGTTTTCTTTTTGTGTCAAACAGAAGAAAGAAAGGGTTGGATAAACATGACGGTGAGTATTAAGTAATGACAACATTTTCATTTTTGGGTGAACTACCCCTTTAAGAGTAGGAGGATGATATTATCTAACTATTATTCATTTTTGGATGTTGTGTTGAGAAGGGTATTTTAGTATTGGACATATTTATAATAACATTTTCTAAGATAAGCATAGTGTAAAACCTTCTATAGCTTTAAAAAGACTTCTAAAAAAGCTTTGACGTGAAGACACATTTAGCTAAAAACATATTGTCTTTAACAAATTATTATTATTTAAATAGCTGAGCGGCAGTATGTTAAATGACTACATGTCGGATTCTTTTTGTAACTTCGCTTTACTAATGAGCAGATCCACATGGAACCTCCCACGCAAAACGGAAAATGTTTTACAGATTTCCAGAATTCATTAACTCTCCTGAGCCGTTCCGTTATGTTTAATGATTTTTTTATTTAATAAAGTATTTCCACAAAATCTTATCCTCCGCTCTTTCTGTGTTTGTTCATTGTTACACAGCTTTCTGGAATAGGCCTACTTTAAGGTGACCAACAGTCCTGTTTTCCCAAGACATGTCCTGTTTTCACGTCCTGTCCTGCCCGTCCTGACTGTTTTTTTTATAAAGAGATAAAAATGTCCTGGTTTTCAAAAAACTACTGGGAAAGATCAGCTCTACAGCAAAATATAGATGGACAAACAAGGAGGATGAGGAAGAAAAACAGTATAAAGAGGAAGAAAACTAAAGATATAAATATATTTTGTTTGTTTTTGTAAGTTAGTGAGAGCTATTTTTGTTTAATTTGGGGGTATTTCTTTTAGTTATTTATTATTTATATATTTATTTTTCTATTAGAGATGAGTCATTATTTCTATCATTATATCATTCATTATTGAAAACCTTTCATAATAAATCAAATCTGATTTTGTGTCTTGTAAAATAACAATTTTCTATTCATACACTCTAAAAAATGCTGGGTTGTTTCAACCCAAATTTGGGAAAAATATGGACAAACCCAAATATTGGGTAAAAAATGTAATTTAAAATTTTAACTTAACTTCAACTTTCACTTTCAGCTGTAAATTTTTTGAAATTACATTTTTAACCCAACATTTGGGTTTGTCCATATTTGACCCAAATTTGGGTTGAAACAACCCAGCATTTTTTAGAATGTAGCCTACAGAGGAGGCATAGCCTACATTAAATGTACTGAAATTAATAAGTCATCTTTGAGTAAACTTCAAGTATCATTTGAATATCTGTTTACCGAGTGGCGAGTGTCCTGGTTTTTGGAAGGCCTAATCACAATATGGTCACCCTAGCCTACTTGATCATATTTGGTCAATCGATCCTTATATTATATTTCCTTATATTTGAAGGACTAATCCACTCAACCAGGTAAGTTAAACCGCCGGCGTGGTTCGCGCTCCCTTATTTTAGAATTATTGTAATACTGTTGTAGTCTAATGTTTGTTTCGGTCAATCTTTTTGTTGTAGTTAGCGGAAGTTTTGACCTTAGGCCTACGCCTTCTGTATCATAGCCTATTTGATAAACAAATTTCTAAGACCTCTCACAAGATGTAAACAACACTGGTCCTGTTTCAGTTTGCAACTGTTTTCTTTATTTCACACGTAAAGAAAACATCTCAAAGATGTTTGTTTAACTTTTTGATTCAGTTTTAAATGTTCTGTTGGTTGTATTTTATCCCAGCTTATATGTAGTGTTAAAAAACTGAAACAGGAAGTGCTTCTGGACCCGTTCTCATCCCAAAGCGCCATAGAAGACGCTTTTGCAAAAGCGTAAATATCCAAATATCCAGACGCAGATATATTTGGGCAGAAGGCGTCCCCTAGTGGTCTAACCCTTACCCTACACCATACCTAAACTTAACCATTAACCGAAGCGTCTCATTAGACGTTAAAGGGTGCCATGTGCGTTGGATATTTACGCTTTTGCAAAAGCGTCCTATATGGCGCTTTGGGATGAGAACGCGTTGTGTTTACATCTTGTGAAATGGTCTTGATTAAAACTTTGCTGAAATACGTTACCTGTTGTATATTGTAAGACACACTATTGGGAGATATAGAGTGACAGCTGATATACTGTATGTACAGTAATATAGTCTGCTGTACTGTTATGAAGACCTCATTGATTTATAATGCAAACTATCAGAATTTCAACTTACTTTTTGGCCATATAAATATCAGCAGTTGAAACAAATTTTATATTTTTGCATTGGGCCTCTGGATAAAACTAAAACTAAAATATTTTTTAGTTAGAGCTCTATAATCTATTTCATCATACTACTGTATATGAACCACATGTCAGGCTTTACAGGGGTAATATAATATACAAGTAAGATGGTAAAATAATTGAATATCCAATAACACAATATTTAATGGCCATGTATATTTATTTGGTGAGTAGAGCCTTAAGCGAGGCAGTTTCTTTTTACCATTTAAGCACAATGTCTACGTATTTCAAACTCTGTCCTTCCATTTGCTTTACTGTAGTTTTAAGTGGGATGTTAATTTAGTTCCAATGAGAAAACCAAGCATGCAGACAAACATTGCGTATGCCATAAAAGGCATGTTCTGACTGGCATGTGTTTGTTTACAGAAGAACACATAACAGCTATACTCACCTGCAAAGAACTGGCATGCAGTTGAGATGCCTTCAGATGCATTTCTGTCTGATATTTTTGTACAGTGTTCCTTTACTCTATTCAGTCTCTGATCCTTTGAGCTCTTCTGACAGTGTAGTATCGGCTTATTCTCAGCTCTCAGTTATGTCATGCTGGCAGAAGAAAATAATAGATATAGATGAGCAGTCTGCAGCCTGATCAATGCTTACGTTCTCTGTATGCTTATGATATCTGAAGTATGAGGATAATTTAGTTGGTGAGAAATCAGCTCCACTTTTAATCTGACATGAGAGTAAAAATACTTCCTTTTCTTACACCCTCCTTTACCATCATGTGCTTTTTTGATCAGTCATAGCCTTGTTTTGGGTAGCATTTTTGCACTCAAAGAGCGAATTAATAGTTTATTAATGATGTCATTCATAATTAATCACTATTTGCATTATTCAAAGAGGACTCCATTACTACAGTATATTTCATTAGTTATTCATAACTTCTCAGCTTTATATATATTTTTTTAAATGAGCTATTATTTCATTTGAAGATCTTGTTTCATCCATAATCCTGATTCATGTGTACAGGTATAGTACTTTTTATATCTTATTTAATGCATTACACAATTGCTAATCTACATGACCACACAAATTATTAAATTATTTTTTTTACAAAATATATTGAATGACTCTGTATTTTATATTCAAACAAGCTTATTGTTGGTTTAACTATATATATACTGTATATGTATGTATGTATGTATGTATGTCATTCCAGATTACTGATGTAGAATGTCATGGACAAGAATATCTCGTTCATTCATAATCTGTAAACTGTATAATCCCACATAGAAACAGCTGACCATCTGATGCACAGCGGAGTGGACGAGCAACCCTGTCGGATTCCATCAGAGATTACAGCTCAGAGGTCCTTCACAGCCTCTATTTGCTGTGTCAATCATCATTCTGTGGTCCTTAACCAATCTGCAGCCACCTGGTGGGTTGACATTTACCACCCTCATCCAATCAAATTGTATCACACCAAAGAATTCCTGCTGAGTAGTGACTTTCAGCTGACAATCTTAATATGTTTACCATGGAAAGTAAAGAATGATTCAGCTGTTTTTGTTAGATTTTTTTGTCTTTTTTACAATCTATGTGCAGGTCTGCAGCAAATACAATTATTTAAATTTTCCCAAAACAGTGGTAATATTAACCCTATTGTAACAGAAATATTCTATCCTCGCAATAAAATAACATATTATACGTATTAACATGCTGTACATTGTACGTGCCCAATGCTCTGCAACCGAAGAAAACATGCAAACAGAGAAAAAAATAAATCATCGGTTTTTACAATAAATGTGCTGCAAATGCTCAACTCAACCAAATACAGAAACACGCTGCAAATGTTTCATGGGTGTGAGTTGCGCATTCTGACTGTCGACGCATCATCCAGGTGGATGCTGCACATTAGTGGTGGTTGAGGAGAGTCCCCCTTCCATATGTGAAGTGCTTTGAGTACCCAGAAAAGCACTACTGTAAAAAATATTATTGGTTTAACTTAAAAAAGTAAGTAACTTGGTTGCCTTAAAATCTTAAGTTCATTGAACTGGAAAAAGTGAGTTAATACAATGAAGGAGATTAATTTAATCATCAGAAACTCTAAATTATATGTTATCTGAACTAAATAAATTATTTAAGTTGATTTGACAAAAGAAAAAAATATTGTGATTACTACACTGTAAAAAATATTGTTGGTTTAACTTAAAAAAAGTAAGTAACCTGGGTTGCCTTAACATTTTAAGTTAATTGAACTGGAAAAAGTGAGTTAATACAATGAAGTAGATTAATTTAATCATCAGAAACTCAAAATAATAAGTTATCTCAACTAAATAAATTATTATAAAGTTTTGATTTGACAAAAGAAAATATGTTGTGATAACAAATCTTGAAAATATTTATTTTTATTATTACCGGGACCCTTAACAAGTGACGAACCTGGCTGGAACATGAAAGGTTCAATGTTCACTCGTCAGTAGTGTTGAACTGAATGGTGAGTTTTTGTTTGTTTTGTGTTTATTTTAACAATTTGGTTATTTTTTGGTCATGTTTCTTTGGTTACACATGGTCTGTTGTTGTGAGGCCGGTTGGGTGTACTGCCAAATTCTCTTAAACACCTTTGGAGATGGCTTATGGTAGAGAAAATAACATTCTATTCACAGACAACAGCTCTGGTGGACATTCCTGCAGTCAGCATGAATTAATGTGTTTGGGATGCTCTGGATCGGTGTATAAAACAGCGTATGCCAGGTCCTGCCAATGTCCAGCAACTTTGCACAGCCATTGAAGAGGAGTGGACCAACATTCCTCAGGTCATGATCAACAACTTTTTTTTTTTTTTTTTTTTTTTTGCACTGCACATTTTAGAGTGGCCTTTTATTGTGGCCAGCCTAAGGCACACCTGTGCAATAATCATGCTGTATAATGCTCTTGGCAAAGGAGAAGCGCTCACTAACATAGATTTAGACCGATTTGTGAACAATATTTCAGAGAAATAGGCCTTTTGTATACATAGTCATATAATATTACTAATATTATTACACACACACACACACAGACACACATATATACTGTATATATATATATATATATATATATATATATATATATATATATTTACTCACACAAATATTTTTTTACTTTGGTTATGGTAAATTATTATATACATGGGCCAGATAAGAATGTTTATACACGCATATTAATTCCCATAAAGAAATAAAGAATCTTTATGGGGCAGAGCACATGTCCCCAAGATGCAAGAGGATAGCAATAATTGTAAAAAATCATCTGGTTTTAATGCACTGCTGGCTAGAGCGTAATAAATATGTAATCAGTCTGTGTTCTACATTGCTGTGAGAAGCAGTGCACGTCTGCTGTGTGTGTGTGTGTGTGTGTGTGGTGGGGGGTGTGGGTGGAGGCTGTAGCCGCAGCACGACTTAAATGCACTGCAGCATCCAGCAGGTTCTGTCTCTCTGCATCCTGTTCTCTTGCGCCTGCTCACCTCTCTCTCTCTCTCTCTCTTTCTCACTCTCATTCTACTGCTTTCTGTCCAGGGTGTCCGTGTATCCATCTTTCCCGGCGCAGAATCTCTCTGTATTCCTCTCTCCTGTCATCTGAAACTTTCAGCATTTAGCCAGACACCGTCAGCCCTCGCAAACACTGCCAGGCCCAGTCCGTCTGCAGAGCACCATAGTCAAAGTCAACGTCCAGGATGGATGCTCTAATGAAGGGATTCTCCATGGCCAAGGAAGGAGTGGTGGCCGCCGCTGAGAAAACTAAAGCTGGGGTTGAAGAGGCAGCTCTCAGGACCAAGGAAGGAGTCATGTATGTGGGTAAGTGCAGATGTTTGCTGCTACTCTCTCTGTGTGTGTCCCACGCAGGGTAAAATAATGCAGTATTACAGACAGTGATAATAATAGCTGTGTTCTGTAAGGGTCTTTGCAATTATTTCCCTATGGATTTAATGTAGATGTGATGGATGAGTCTGCATTTCATTAATATATGTGTGTGTGTGCGTGTTTTTTGAGAGGAGGGTCTCAGAGAGGTTGTGCTCCAGTCTGCTGATGATCTGGGAGAGTGTAGATGGAGGCAGCTGCGAATGTGAGATTCAAGAATGATAAAAAATAAAATAAAAATAAAAACAATGCTGCATAAATGGTGCAAAACAAAACCTGGGGTGTGGTGAAGGAGAGAGAGAGTGATGGTAGTACAGACCTGAACGGGACAAAGTAAAAGCTTATAAATACAATGACAATATCAGCATGCACTAATATTTCAGATGAATTTTTAAAAATAAAAAAATAATGTTTTTTTAACAGAAACACAAACACGTTTTATACAGTTACACTTAATAATTTAAATAATTTTGTTTTTATTTAATTTAAGGCAAGTTGTAATTATTTATATAATATTATATATTTTAATAATATAATATAACATACAATTTAACAAAGCATAGTATACCAAGATTTGGTGCCGTTACTAATTCTTTATTCATGCATAAAAATGCATAGTGCACTACGCTGTAGAAAGGCCATTTTTAGGCAGAGATTTGCATTTTTCAACTTATTTCATGCATAACTGTTGTTTATCTGTCCAATATTACATGAATACATGAATAGAGGATTCCATCCTCCATGCATTATAAAGTGTTTATGTGCATGTGAACGAGAGAGAAAGTAAGGGGGGGCATAAAGGGAGCGGATCAGCTGAGCACTGCAGCATTTACTCCCTCCCCCTCTGTGCTTGCCGTCTCCATGCGTATATGTGTGTGAGAGAGAGCGTGTGCCGATGCAGCAGGATCTGCCTGGTTGTGAGTGGACTGAGATGACTAACGCTCATCCTCTCCCTATGCCACCGTAGCGAGAGAGATGGAGAAATTAGGTGGAGAGCTCAGTGTTATGTCATAGGCTTGTAGCCCCATAGCGTGTGCTTATGCTCATCACAACAGAAATGAACAGATGGCATAAGGAGAACACGACAGACGACTGAGACCGTAAAAAGATGACTATTTACTGCACGGCCAATGTAATGGACAGCGTCTCAAAATGACCTACACACCATAGAGCGCCCCAGACACTCAAAACTCTCACCTCAATGTAATTTTCATCACCTATAAATCGACATTGGTAATCTTACCTAATCCAATCAGATCAACAATCAACCTAGCATGCATTTGGGTGTGATGTAATCTTTATAAGCACTCCTCCCCCAAGGTCACCTGTGCAGAGGTCACAGGCCTGCAAATCCGCTCTCATCGAAGTACATGTATTGTCTGGAGACCTCAGAGTGCTTGTATGGCATTGTGTGCACTAGGGTGTGAAATCATTACTCAGGTTGATTGTTACGAAGGTAGGTTACTTATTCTCTGTTGGTGAGTGAGAAAGCTACTGCGTTTGGTACTGTGAATGGCCTTTGATCCTTTGATTTTCTGAAGATGCAGTGTCGTCAGCATTCGTGTATGACGCAGGGTCTTACGCTGATCTCCTCGACTGCAACCGATCTTGCAAACCCTTTATCAATGAGCAGCTCAGATTCCTCCAACAAACAGATAATGTGTATTTGAAAAGCAGATAGACTTGGACGTATGTAAAGTGATCTCCTGCAAGACTGCAGGGGAGCAGATGTGCTCAGCCATGTAGAAACTACTCAAAACTAAGCTTTCATGTAAAGAAAGATAGAGAGATAGAGAAAGAGAGGGAGAGGGAAGGGAACTCTAAGAATAGAGAGGGATAGACCGAGTGAAGTATAAATATAAATTGAAGACATACTGAAATATGGAAGCAGGTTGCATCCAAATATTACACCATTTCAACATCTGCTTAGATTGCACTAATAACCGAACAGCTGAAATGATGTCCTTTGTGTTGAATTTTTAAATGTATGATGACATCATGGCTGTGATCTGTGGAATATAATGATATTGAGGGTGGATGTAAGACTGACAGACAAACTCTTTGAAGCGTCTGTTAATGAAGTGTTTGGTATCTTATAGGCTTTAAAGTGGTGCTGGAATTCCCCTCTATTTGCACTGATCTGAACAGTCCTCTATCAACTGTGAATAGAGACGTGAGCAGGATTAAATGATGAGATCAGATTGCTTAAACATGACATGAGACTTGCATTTTGTATGTCTTAATGTCTCATGTATGTTGCACATTTTTAAAAATCTGTGTACTTTGCATATTTGCATATTGCTAATGCTTAATGTGTTTGTGCATTTATATAATTTTTCACTTATACACACACACAGTGCGTATACAGCACGACAGCGAAGATGCAGCACAAATTATTCATGCTGTTCTAATAATATTGTCTATTATTATGACTATATCTATGTAAAACTATTTACACTACCGTTTGTTACTGACAAAAGTTTTGGGTCAGTAAGATTAAAAATAAATAAATAAATAAATAAATAAGAGAGAGAACTTTTATTCAGAAAGAGTACATTAAATTGGCCAAAAATGTCATTAAAGGCATTCATAATAACCCATAGGTTTTTATTTTAAACAAATGCTGTTCTTTTGAACTTTCTACTGATTAAAGAGTTTCTCATTCCACAAAAATTCTAAGCAGCACAACTGTCTTCAACATTGATGACAATAATTTGAAAATTATTTTTAATTATAATAATATTTCACTTACTCTTTTCACTGTGTTTTTGATCAAACAAATGCAGCCTTGGTGAGACTTCTTTCAAAAACATAAAAAAAAAAAAAATCTTACCAACCCTGAACTTTTGAACCGCAGAGTAGGCCTATATTCAACGCGTTCTCATCCCAAAGCGCCATATAGGACGCTTTTGCAAAAGCGTAAATATCCAACGCACATGGCACCCTTTAACGTCTAATGAGACGCTTCGGTTAATGGTTAAGTTTAGGTACGCGTTCTCATCCCAAAGCGCCATATAGGACGCTTTTGCAAAAGCGTAAATATCCAACGCACATGGCACCCTTTAACGTCTAATGAGACGCTTCGGTTAATGGTTAAGTTTAGGTATGGTGTGGGGTAAGGGTTAGACCACTAGGGGGCGCCATCTGCCCAAATATATCTGCGTCTCATTTCACGTTAAAGGGTGCCATGTGCGTTGGATATTTACGCTTTTGCAAAAGCGTCCTATATGGCGCTTTGGGATGAGAACGGGCTCCTATATTTCACATTTCGACTCAGAACATCAATAGGGTGGCTTTTCTTCTACATGGAGCTCATTCTTCCGTAAAATGAGGTTTTTGCACCATTCTCATAAAGAACATTTCATGTGCATTTCTTTCAGGCAACAAGACAAAGGAGGGAGTGGTGTCAGGTGTAAACACAGGTGAGAAATTAATAGGTGTGCCTCTTTAGAAAATAGAAATTGAGAATCGAGAAGTCATTGACATACACTATCCCTCACAGTTGCCCACAGGACCACCGACCAGGCGAATATTGTGGGTGAAACAGTGGTAGGCAGTGCTAATGAAATGGGGCAGAAGACAGCAGAGGGATTGGAGAATGTGGGTGCATCAACTGGCATGGTCAACCCGGTGAGTGACAGCGCTCTCATGCGATTCTCCACCGGCATATCGTCCTTTTAGATGACCCAAAAATCCAGTAGCACCTCATTGCAGTACACGAGATCCAGGGGGCGGAGTTGGATCCAGATCTAAGGGGGGTAGATGGGTAAGATTAGGGGTGGGGTTAGTGATCAGGGGGCAGTAGGTTTAGATATATGTAGCCTACTCCTCCCCCTGGATTTCGTGTTCTGCGATGAGGACCATCTCCAAAAATAGCCATACTTATCTTTCTGTTTAATATTTCATGTGTATTGCATTTCAAAGACCTCTAAGTCTAGCCTAACGGATCCATGTCTAACCTGTTAACTACTAAAGGCAGTTTTGTTTGATAATACTGCACTGTTCTACATGTGGCTACTGTATTTATACTGTGTTTTGTGTTTAACATATTCTGTTTGTTTCCCCCCGTACAACTGTGCTGTTGACAGGATGAGGCTTTATATGAGGTGCTTATTAAATGAGCTTGAGAATGGTTTATGAGACTGAGCTTTACATTTAGCTGACTGCTGTTTGACAACACACTGATGGGGCAAATGTGCGCAACCATCCATATAACAGTAGAGTTCAGTTGGCTTCGTTCAATCCCCAATGGAGTCATTCTCTTCATTGTGCATAATGAGATCAAATGGCTGCATTGATTACCTGGATTCCCTTAAAGTTCATGACTTGTCAGTGTTCAGCAATTTCCTGGAAAGAAAACTCTACTTCTGCTCAGAACTCAAGGGAGCAGATTCATGTTGTTTTAGTATTATTTATATACTAGTATATAAATAATATTTCATTTAGTTTCAAATTAGTTTGTTTCTTTAAGTTAAATTTTGAATCTAATATTTATATTCTTTTTTATTTCAGCAATATTCCAATTAATGTAGTTTTAGCTAACAATAAAAACACTGAAGATTTAGTCACTGACAAATAAGTCAATTCTGAAACTACACTAATAGCATCATCAAGATCTATCCTTATATTTACCTGTCTAATACAATCATTGCATCAACTAACAGCCTGTGCACTCTGTCATGTCTTCTACCAGAAGCAGTGTGCATTTCTAACTGCTCATGGATATTGCATGTTTCCCTGCACAATATTACTTGCTGTTTCTTCTTTTCAAATAATGTTAAATAATGGTCTTATAAATTTTAACAAGTTCAATAATAGTCAGGAATAATGTTTATCTAGATCCAACGTTTTGCCTTCAAAACATAGTTTAATACATACATTAATATGTATTTATTAATATACACAAAAGTCCTTAAAATTCTGTATTGTACAAAAACTTTTATAGAAGTCACAGATCAGTTTTCATTCTCAAAATGGGTTATCATAAGGTTTTTAACTCTGATTATAGATATTCAGAGAGCAATTGTGCTTCAAAATTAAATCAAAATGACCCTATATACATTTACATTCTTGGTATTTAGTAAGATTCATTGGTGCACTTTTTACACTTTTACTTTAAGGTCACCGGGGTCTCATTTATAAAATGTAGCATAGACACCACCCTACATTTAATCTTAGATAGTGGTTCTCAACCAGGGGCCACAGCAAAGTTCCAAGGGGGCCTCAAGATGACTTAAAAACAAAACACACATTGAAATAAGATAAAACGGCAAAAAAAATCTAGATATTTCTTATTTTTATTTACTCTCTTAATAACTAGGATTCCCAACTTCCCATCACAGTCTTGAATATAGGCTATACGAGAAAGCCCAAGTATAAAAGTGTGATTTCAAGAATATTTATTGTTATGGACATTGGGCCTTGGAGTCAAAAAGGTTGAGAATCCGAAAACATGGATTTTAGCAAATTCACACTGTAAGAATCAAATCCCGTATTATTAATATCGCCGCTTAGATGTAACTGCAGAACCACAGAAGCACACGTCACAGCAGTCTGAGAACAGCAGCACCTGAAGTTAGGGTGCTGAGGATCGCATACCTCACTTCAACCACTAACCCTAGCCGTCTCCATTACTGTAAGCTGTACCTTAAAGTAACACTAGGTAGTTTTTGCTCTTGGGGTCCCCCTACAGTTGGGAAACAGTATTGTCCTCTACTATTGTTGCAGACTCTGTCATCCTACATGCACACGCCTTTGTTGACAACCATGATAGCCCTGAACACTGTAGGAGGATGTCACATCCTGCTTGCGTCGTGTGTGTGAAATGAATTCATCCCAGGTACAGTGGCATATATTTCAGCATGTCATATGAAAATAATTTCGGGGGTTTTATTTTTATTTTCTAACAACAAATGATCGCGATGCTCAAGTTTACAAGCCAGCGTTATTATAGTAGCCTATAGTCTATTGTTTACCGTTTTCCTGAATCTATATGATACTTCAAAGCAATGTTTGAGTGGTAGATAATAACCATATATCATCAATATTATAATATCAAGCTACCATAAATGAATCTGCAAATTTTACAAATCGATTTGCATTATAGCTTGAGGCAAGAAAAATAAACGAATATCACAGACATGTTAGGTATCCTAAAATATGATTTTGCACATCTTATATATTTCCTTGCATGAATGTAGCCCCTACCAAACTTGTACATGCCGTTTAGAAGTTAAAACATCAGTTAACTTTATTTTGAATATAAGGATAAGATAGCTTCCGTAACATAGTAAGGCAGACAAAAAAAAAAAAAAAAAACCTAAACAAAGATAACGTACAAGTCCAAAAGCATGATAGCCAACTCCGCATCGGTCGGCCCCCTCCTCCTCCTTCAGCTCACGCCAGGACCCGCTGGCCCAAAGTTGATCTTCGTTCTGCCTTTAACGCGATCACTTTCTCTTTTTATCTTTTTGCTTTCCTCCGATAAAACCTTTGCTTTCTTGTTTTTCTGTGCTGCTTCGCCCATGACTATAACATTTGGCTCGCACGTCCGATTTTAAGGAAGTGAGGGTGGTGGTGGAAGTGGCGTATATGCCGTCAAGCAGTTGAATTTTGTAGTTCTCTTTGTTCGGCGGTTACTACCCGAAACCCGACGTTTAAAAGTACGATTAAAAACGCTACAGACCCCGTCAGGCTATGGCAGACGTGTCATTCAACCTATTGTAAGTCGATATACCATTACAAGAGACTTGAAAATATATTATGAAGGTTGAAAAGTTCCCTGGTGTTACTTTAACGAAATGCTCAACCCCACCCAACCGCTTTATCCTTAATGACGCTATAAGCTCCGGTCTGAGACGTCCTCTGACTGCTGAGACGTATGGCTCTGCGGTTCTGCAAAATACCTGCAGTACTCCTAAGCTGTCATAAATAAAAGTGCATATGTCTGCTTGGAACCTGATGTTGTGTTGATAAATCTGAACATTGGTGTGGATTTTAGCATACGCACACTTCTAAGATCAAAATGAAGTCACAGATGGTTGTCTTCGCAATCTCTCATTATTATCGAACTTACTCCGCCTCTGAAACGACTATCCTTTTTGGCAAATGTTACAGATGTAGAGAAGAAAGCTAGGACTAAGACTGAGTCCTTTGAGGAGGACAGTGACAGTGACTCAGCAGAAGAGCAGAACAAATAGAGAGAGAGAGAGAGAGAGAGAGAGACTGTGGAAGAAGATGTGCCTGCCAGCTGCATTCACCTTCCACGGGAACTCCATGGCCATCAATTACATCCCTCCCTCCTTCCCTCCATCCCTGCAGAGATAGCAGTCATAACACTGCAGTAAAGAGACATTGTCCCTCTGCACAGGGAGTGTCTGAGAGCCGAGGCCTGTGGCTGTGCTGCATCCCTGCATGTCTGAATGGATATTCTTTAGTATGGCTATGACAAAAGCAATGTTATTGAGCTCTTTATGAAGATTGACTGCTGAACATATGAATGACAGGCGGAGCTTAAGACAGGAGCAGCCGTATCGTGGATCTTAATGGTGTCTGTATTCCACAGGGTGACTTCTCCCATGGGGGTGGCATGGAAGGAGGAGAGGGAGGAGAGGTGAGTACAGAGAAAAGAAAGCACAATTGATCAAACAATAAGATAAAAACAGTAATGTTATGAAATATTGCAAATTAAAATAACTATTTTCTATTTTAATATATATTTTAACAAATATATTATATTTGCAATATATATTAGTAATTTGTTCCTGTGATGGCAAAGCTGAATTTTCAGCATCCAGTCTTTAGTGTCACATGATCCTATAGAAATCATTATGATATGCTGATTTGTTGCTCAAAATTTTTTTGAAGACAGTTTTGCTTGGCACATTTTCTTTTAGGATTCGTTGTTGATTATAAATTCAAAAGAACAGCATTTATTTCAAATGAAAAAATATTTTAAAATAATATTTTAATTTTTTTTGCTTTAAATCAATTTAATGTGTTCATGCTGAATAAAAGTATCCAAGTTTTGAACAGTAGTTTGTAGTGTATAGTAAATATATGAATTATCTATAATATTCTTTATTCTAAAATATATCATATTTTAGAATGATTGAATGCTTTATACAACCCCATTTCCAGAATAGTTTGCATTTTACAGAATGTCCAATCAAATCAAGAATCTGTGATTTTGTTAATTCTTTTGAACCTCTATTTAACTGACAAATATAAAAGAAAATATATGTTTTCCCTGACCAACTTAATTTTATTTTGTACATATAAACAAGTTTTGATTTTGATGGCTGCAACACACTCCACAAAAGTTGGGACAGAAGCATGTTTACCACTGGATAATCACCTTTTAATTACATTTTTTAATCATTTTGGAATTGAGGATACTAATTGCTGAAGTGTTGCAAGTGCAATATTTGCCCAATCTTTGTCTGATACAAGAAAGCCACTCAACCGTCTGTGGTCATCATGGCCTGATTCTCCTTTTCATGATGGTTACTTCAATAAGAGACAGATCTGCTGGTACAGAGTGTCTAGAAACCACTCACTTGTAGCACGTGCAGAATGAGGCCTGGCATTGTCTGCTTCCCAGGAAAGATGCCATCTTTAAGGCAGTTTATGTCTCTGTACAATCCAAATATGCCTCCATGTCAGTGATGTCCTCACACATATGCAAGTAACCCACACTGTTGCAACTCAATACCAGGACGGATGTTTGCTTTTGCACCTGTCACTTATGAAACTCTGAATTGTCCCTTTCGTTTTTGGGACCGTGAACTCCATGTCTGTTTTTCCCCAAAACAAACTGAAACATGGACTCATCTGACAACAGCACACATTCCCACTGTCTTTTAGACCATCTGAGATAAGAACTTGACAGCATCTCCACATAGAACTGATGTAAAGCTTTCAATTTTGTAAATTGAGATTCAAGTGGATTTATTGATGCACCGTCAGAGTATGTTAAGTTAAAAGGGTTTTCTCCTGAGCACATGTGGCTGTATTTAACTGAGTAGTGAGTAGTGAGGGCTCAAACGAACAGAGCTCTCAGATTTCTCTGGAATCTTTTCACAATATTATTTGTGGTAGATGGTGAAATACATAAATTCTGTGCAATCTTGCATTGAGAAATGGGATTTTTTTAATTTGTTGACAATTCTCTCATGCTTTTTGGCACAAAGTGGTGAGCCATGACCCATCTTTGCTTGTTTCAAAATAGTTGGATAATCTAACCTTTATAATCTTTTCACTTTTGCTATGCCTCTGTCCCAACTGTTTTGTAGTGTGTTGCAGCAGCGCAGTCTCACCCCAAAAAGTCATATAACTGACGTTTTGGGACGTCTTTTGACCATACGTCAATATTCGCCTTTTTAGGGCCCCCTTAAACGTCGGTAGATGAGGTTATGGGATCCTAACTCTACCCCAGACCTAAACCTAACCCGTCACCTAACCCATCACCTAACTGATGTTAAAGGTAAAGCGTCAGTTGTATGACGGCCCGGGATCGCCATTTACCGACGTTTAAGGGGGCCCTAAAAAGGCGAATATTGACATATGGTCAAAAGACGTCCCAAAACGTCAGTTATATGACTTTTTGGGATGAGAATGTGTTGGTTGCAGCCATCAATATCAAAATTTGCTTTTGTTTATAAAATATAATATAACTCTCTCTATGGAAAGTAAGTCTAAAGCATCTGTGCAGATAAGAATGACTTAATCTGTGTTCATCATCAATATTTTTCTTTTGGTTCATCAGGGTTATTAGTCCAGAGGGCTGAAGCTGAAACGGTCCCCTCCCTTACCTCTGAGTTTCTGCTCCAAAGCCTCACCTCGACCCGACTCCAGATGTTACCGATATTTTTTTGTAACCATATGGAAAACCAGAGTTGAAAAAGACTTTCCCTGAGCCCTGTAACCTTTAGATGTGTGACGCTTTCCCTCCTCTTCATCTGTGGTGGCATCATACTGTTCTCTAGTGTTATTGTCATCCCTCTGCCCGTCCACACCTTATCAGACACGATCAAACATACACCCTCACTCACTTCTTACACAAAAAAAATGGACAGGAACCGTGAAGCCCAGAGGCTTCATCAGAGGTTGAGGTTGTGTTTTAGGACCATGTCTGAAAAAAAAGAAGAAAAAAAAAGATACCCGCATGACCAGTAATGTAAGAAAAGCAATACATCTCATTTCATCAGGGCATGTAGCAATGTGCGTCTGGATCTTTGTGAGATCATAGCCATTTTTTTTATTTATGTAGTCTTGAAAATGCTGCAATGTACGCAATGACAAGTTGTAAGTACATTAAGAGATACATTACATTCCTTTAGTTCAGTGTGTGTGTGCAGAATAGAGTTACTGTGTGCTTGACCAATTATGGTGTGATTTGTTAGAGTAAGAACAAATATGTTTATTCACAAAATGTGAACGCATACTGTATACATAGATACTGTAAAACAAACAAAAAAGATTATCTGTATTGATGTAGCTGTGCTAGACTTGCATCTCTTCATTAGCTTGTACATGTGAGGTTTGGTTCAAAATGGGTCTGTTGAAAAGGGGTTTTTGAATCCTACGGCTGCTAGGATCGACAACAAGAAAAGACAGTCTTTCGATGTTGTTGAAAGAGATCAAATCTTCAAACACATTCTGTTTCGTCCTGATTTTGTTGCAATGCATGTGAAGTCGGTGTGCGATCATGAATTTGTGATGCCAATGTAAAAGCAATACTACAACGCCGTTGCAAAGTTTGTCTTTGGTCTGTTCTGTAGCATTGTGCTATATGCTGACTCTAGGAACTGTGTTTTACCAAGGGAATGCTAAGAAGTGTAGATCTTTACTAATAAGATGACCGTCTTCATCTTCATTTAGCCTTGCCGTCATGGCCGCCCAAACCCGTCCCTGTCCTTTCACTCAACGGCGTGTTCAGATCCACCCCAGGCTTGTGTCTGCTGTAGGTAACTAAGACAAAGCTATCAAACATTGCAGTTTGTTCTTTCTTTGAACCCACAAAAAACTGAAGACTGCATGTTGCCTTATCAGCACTCGGTTATTCACACACATGCACACACACACACAATTAAAAACACAAAAACACACTCTTCTCAAGCTTTCTTTCTTTGAGCCTGTCTCTCTTTGTTCTCTCTGAAACACACACACACAAACAAACACACACACACACACACAAACAAACAAATGTCCCACGTATCTTTTATGTTGGCATCAAAGCAGGCAAGCTGATTTTATAAACTGTATAAGTGAAATAAAGAGTTTTGTTGAAATCTATGCCGAATATGTGTCATTTTTGGTTTTGCGGGTGGGATTTGCAGATGTACTATGCACTAAAAATATGGTACAGTTCTCACTATTAACTACAACATTTGCCTCAGAAAACTCTTAATTGCTGCTTATTAATAGTTAGTAAGGTAGTTGTTAAGTTTAGGTATTGAGTAGAATCAAAGGGGTCATATAATGCCATTTTCATACAAGTTAATTTGATTCTTTGGGGTCTAAATGAAAAGTTTGTAATATACTTTAATTAAAAATTCTCATTAGTATTGTAAGAAAGCACTAATTTCACCTGGTCAAGAATGCCTCGCGGGAGCCGGCATTGTAGCAGAACTTCACCTGCTGTTAGCATCCCATTGACCCATTCATTTTGGCATCACTTTGACAGCGAATAACTTTATATCTGAGGCGTCCATTTGTCCATTATTTATCACTAAAGGTAATCTTTCACTATGAGGCAATCGGGGGGGACATGGAGGCATAAAGTCAAGGGAGAAGCCCAAAGATAGAGATTCCATAAAAGCAACGGGACAATATATTTCAACAACATCTTTGAGGAATTAGGTGATTCAAATTTGTCTTGGCCCAGCTACTAGAAGATTTACAACTGTCAGACTGTCATCAAGCTCAGTTTGAGCCTGTGCAGTTGCTCAGACATCAGGCAGGAAGTGCAATAATCAGGCTTCAGTCTTCTCTGTTGAAATCAATAGGGTCGCTGTGTCCATTTCTTTTACTGTCTATGGCGACAACCTCCCCGTCTCTCTCTTGAAACCAATACGGAAGTGAATTAAACTGCAATTCATCGACTGGCCGCTTGAGGCTGACTGCAAAAGCGAGTCAAATCTGTATCTCCCCCATGTTAAAATGCCCAACTTCACAGCAAAAAAAACCTGTTTACAGCCTGGTGGCAAATAATTGTTTTGTTCTGTATCACTAGTTTTGCCCTTCATGAAGACTTTGAGGGGGGTGATTTTTTTTTTTTTTTTTACAACTCATCCGTTTAAATAATATTAAGACTTAAAGTTCTGCATAATTAAGGGCGTGGCCACTTGAGTGACAGGTGGATTGACGCTGCTTTCACTGCTAGTCGTTTGTCTGCTGTCTGTTAGCGTCACCCTCAACTGTGTTTGTGCTTTTTTCGGGATTATTTCATGCAATTTATTACACATATTATACCTTTGCCCATGCACGCCATTGGATTCCGTCGTTGTCGAGTATGGAGCGGACCACCATCGCTGTATTTCCAGTTGTTTCCCTCGCATGCACTAATGGATGTCTGACAACTTCATTGCTTTTTTGCGTTTAGATTTAAAAACGTCTGTAGAGTAGATATAGACCTGTCACGGTTCATGGATTCACTGTCTCGCCCTCGCACTGTGAGTATGGTATGTGTGTGTGTATTGGTAGGTGTGGCTCGTGATTGCGGCTGATGAGCGGATCAGCGTCAGCTGTTTCTCATCACGGCACCCTATATATTGTGTGTGAGTTTGTCCTGTCTTTGTCAGATCATTGTTGAGGCTCTCTGGATTATCACGTGTCTCCTTCCATTTCCTGTCTTGTCTGTTTCCCCGGATCGCCTGTTCCAGCCTGGATTCCTGGAGTCTGCCCATCTGCGTCCCTGCGTTGCCAGTGCCCCGCCAGAGACTGATCTTTGCATCTGCACCTGCTACTTCTCTCTTTGTGAATAAATGGTTGTTTATTGCAATTAAATCCTATCGTTCTTTCTGGCCCTCGCTGACAGAACGACCTGACCCCTTATGGATTCAGCAAGTACAATGGAGCTACAGGATTTTCTCAACAGCAGTGCTGCACAGATGGATCGTCAAGAGGAATAAGCGATGGCGACTGGTCGTGCCATATAAACCAACCAGTCGCCATCGCTTATATAAAAATAATATTTTTTTAGTGCGAAAAATAAGTTTCTCTGATCTTCCCAAAACTCTGGATTCTGATAGAGGGCCATGGGATTTAGACCTGAGTGCAAAAATGGAGGCTCTAGCCCCTTCCAGAGCTGAGATATCGAAACTCAAAAATTCGGCCCGAAAAAAAAAAACGACAGTGGTACCCCTTACGTTTTTTTTTTCGGGCGAAAAATTACGTTTCTCCAATCTTCTCAAAACTCTGGATTATGATAGAGGGCCATGAGACTTAGACCTGAGTGCAAAAATGGAGGCTCTAGCCCCTTCCAGAGCTGAGATATCGAAACTCAAAAATTCGGCCCGAAAAAAAAACGACAGTGGTACCCCTTACGTTTTTTTTTTTTCAGGCGAAAAATTAAGTTTCTCCAATCTTCTCAAAACTCTGGATTATGATAGAGGGCCATGAGACTTAGACCTGAGTGCAAAAATGGAGGCTCTAGCCCCTTCCAGAGCTGAGATATCGAAACTCAAAAATTCGGCCCGAAAAAAAAAACGACAGTGGTACCCCTTACGTTTTTTTTTTCGGGCGAAAAATTAAGTTTCTCCAATCTTCTCAAAACTCTGGATTATGAAAGAGGGCCATGAGACTTAGACCTGAGTGCAAAAATGGAGGCTCTAGCCCCTTCCAGAGCTGAGATATCGAAACTCAAAAATTCGGCCCGAAAAAAAAACGACAGTGGTACCCCTTACGTTTTTTTTTCAGGCGAAAAATTAAGTTTCTCCAATCTTCTCAAAACTCTGGATTATGATAGAGGGCCATGAGACTTAGACCTGAGTGCAAAAATGGAGGCTCTAGCCCCTTCCAGAGCTGAGATATCGAAACTCAAAAATTCGGCCCGAAAAAAAAAAAAACGACAGTGGTACCCCTTACGTTTTTTTTTTTTCGGGCGAAAAATTAAGTTTCTCCAATCTTCTCAAAACTCTGGATTATGATAGAGGGCCATGAGACTTAGACCTGAGTGCAAAAATTGAGGCTCTTGCCCCTTCCAGAGCTGAGATATCGAAACTCAAAAATTCGGCCCGAAAAAAAAACGACAGTGGTACCCCTTACGTTTTTTTTTTTCAGGCGAAAAATTAAGTTTCTCCAATCTTCTCAAAACACTGGATTATGATAGAGGGCCATGAGTCTTAGACCTGAGTGCAAAAATGGAGGCTCTAGCCCCTTCCAGAGCTGAGATATCGAAACTCAAAAATTCGGCCCGAAAAAAAAACGACAGTGGTACCCCTTACGTTTTTTTTTTTCAGGCGAAAAATTAAGTTTCTCCAATCTTCTCAAAACTCTGGATTATGATAGAGGGCCATGAGTCTTAGACCTGAGTGCAAAAATGGAGGCTCTAGCCCCTTCCAGAGCTGAGATATCGAAACTCAAAAATTCGGCCCGAAAAAAAAACGACAGTGGTACCCCTTACGTTTTTTTTTTCAGGCGAAAAATTAAGTTTCTCCAATCTTCTCAAAACTCTGGATTATGATAGAGGGCCATGAGTCTTAGACCTGAGTGCAAAAATGGAGGCTCTAGCCCCTTCCAGAGCTGAGATATCGAAACTCAAAAATTCGGCCCGAAAAAAAAACGACAGTGGTACCCCTTACGTTTTTTTTTTCAGGCGAAAAATTAAGTTTCTTCAATCTTCCCAAAACTCTGGATTCTGATAGAGGGCCGTGAGACTTAGACCTGAGTGCAAAAATGGAGGCTCTAGCCCCTTCCAGAGCTGAGATATCGGAACTCAAAAATTCGTCCCGAAAAAAAAACGACAGTGGTACCCATTACGTTTTTTTTTTCGGGCGAAAAATTACGTTTCTCCAATCTTCTCAAAACTCTGGATTATGATAGAGGGCCATGAGACTTAGACCTGAGTGCAAAAATGGAGGCTCTAGCCCCTTCCAGAGCTGAGATATCGAAACTCAAAAATTCGGCCCGAAAAAAAAACGACAGTGGTACCCCTTACGTTTTTTTTTTTCAGGCAAAAAATTAAGTTTCTCCAATCTTCTCAAAACTCTGGATTATGATAGAGGGCCATGAGACTTAGACCTGAGTGCAAAAATGGAGGCTCTAGCCCCTTCCAGAGCTGAGATATCGAAACTCAAAAATTCGGCCCGAAAAAAAAAACGACAGTGGTACCCCTTACGTTTTTTTTTTCGGGCAAAAAATTAAGTTTCTCCAATCTTCTCAAAACTCTGGATTATGAAAGAGGGCCATGAGACTTAGACCTGAGTGCAAAAATGGAGGCTCTAGCCCCTTCCAGAGCTGAGATATCGAAACTCAAAAATTCGGCCCGAAAAAAAAACGACAGTGGTACCCCTTACGTTTTTTTTTCAGGCGAAAAATTAAGTTTCTCCAATCTTCTCAAAACTCTGGATTATGATAGAGGGCCATGAGACTTAGACCTGAGTGCAAAAATGGAGATTCTAGCCCCTTCCAGAGCTGAGATATCGAAACTCAAAAATTCGGCCCGAAAAAAAAAAACGACAGTGGTACCCCTTACGTTTTTTTTTTTCGGGCGAAAAATTAAGTTTCTCCAATCTTCTCAAAACTCTGGATTATGATAGAGGGCCATGAGACTTAGACCTGAGTGCAAAAATTGAGGCTCTTGCCCCTTCCAGAGCTGTGATATCGAAACTCAAAAATTCGGCCCGAAAAAAAAACGACAGTGGTACCCCTTACGTTTTTTTTTTCAGGCGAAAAATTAAGTTTCTCCAATCTTCTCAAAACTCTGGATTATGATAGAGGACCATGAGTCTTAGACCTGAGTGCAAAAATGGAGGCTCTAGCCCCTTCCAGAGCTGAGATATCGAAACTCAAAAATTCGGCCAAAAAAAAAAACGACAGTGGTACCCCTTACGTTTTTTTTTTCAGGCGAAAAATTAAGTTTCTTCAATCTTCTCAAAACTCTGGATTATGATAGAGGGCCATGAGTCTTAGACCTGAGTGCAAAAATGGAGGCTCTAGCCCCTTCCAGAGCTGAGATATCGAAACTCAAAAATTCGGCCCGAAAAAAAAACGACAGTGGTACCCCTTACGTTTTTTTTTTTCAGGCGAAAAATTAAGTTTCTCCAATCTTCTCAAAACTCTGGATTATGATAGAGGGCCATGAGTCTTAGACCTGAGTGCAAAAATGGAGGCTCTAGCCCCTTCCAGAGCTGAGATATCGAAACTCAAAAATTCGGCCCGAAAAAAAAACAACAGTGGTACCCCTTACGTTTTTTTTTCAGGCGAAAAATTAAGTTTCTCCAATCTTCCCAAAACTCTGGATTCTGATAGAGGGCCGTGAGACTTAGACCTGAGTGCAAAAATGGAGGCTCTAGCCCCTTCCAGAGCTGAGATATCGAAACTCAAAAATTCGGCCCGAAAAAAAAAAAACAGTGGTACCCCTTACGTTTTTTTTTTCAGGCGAAAAATTAAGTTTCTCCAATCTTCTCAAAACTCTGGATTATGATAGAGGGCCATGAGACTTAGACCTGAGTGCAAAAATGGAGGCTCTAGCCCCTTCCAGAGCTGAGATATCGAAACTCAAAAATTCGGCCCGAAAAAAAAAAACGACAGTGGTACCCCTTACGTTTTTTTTTTTTTCGGGCGAAAAATTAAGTTTCTCCAATCTTCTCAAAACTCTGGATTATGATAGAGGGCCATGAGACTTAGACCTGAGTGCAAAAATTGAGGCTCTTGCCCCTTCCAGAGCTGAGATATCGAAACTCAAAAATTCGGCCCGAAAAAAAAACGACAGTGGTACCCCTTACGTTTTTTTTTCAGGCGAAAAATTAAGTTTCTCCAATCTTCTCAAAACTCTGGATTATGATAGAGGGCCATGAGTCTTAGACCTGAGTGCAAAAATGGAGGCTCTAGCCCCTTCCAGAGCTGAGATATCGAAACTCAAAAATTCGGCCAAAAAAAAAAACGACAGTGGTACCCCTTACGTTTTTTTTTTCAGGCGAAAAATTAAGTTTCTTCAATCTTCTCAAAACTCTGGATTATGATAGAGGGCCATGAGTCTTAGACCTGAGTGCAAAAATGGAGGCTCTAGCCCCTTCCAGAGCTGAGATATCGAAACTCAAAAATTCGGCCCGAAAAAAAAACGACAGTGGTACCCCTTACGTTTTTTTTTTCAGGCGAAAAATTAAGTTTCTCCAATCTTCTCAAAACTCTGGATTATGATAGAGGGCCATGAGTCTTAGACCTGAGTGCAACAATGGAGGCTCTAGCCCCTTCCAGAGCTGAGATATCGAAACTCAAAAATTCGGCCCGAAAAAAAAAACGACAGTGGTACCCCTTACGTTTTTTTTCAGGCGAAAAATTAAGTTTCTCCAATCTTCCCAAAACTCTGGATTCTGATAGAGGGCCGTGAGACTTAGACCTGAGTGCAAAAATGGAGGCTCTAGCCCCTTCCAGAGCTGAGATATCGAAACTCAAAAATTCGGCCCGAAAAAAAAAAAACAGTGGTACCCCTTACGTTTTTTTTTTTCAGGCGAAAAATTAAGTTTCTCCAATCTTCTCAAAACTCTGGATTATGATAGAGGGCCATGAGACTTAGACCTGAGTGCAAAAATGGAGGCTCTAGCCCCTTCCAGAGCTGAGATATCGAAACTCAAAAATTCGGCCCGAAAAAAAAAACGACAGTGGTACCCCTTACGTTTTTTTTTTCAGGCGAAAAATTAAGTTTCTCCAATCTTCCCAAAACTCTGGATTCTGATAGAGGGCCGTGAGACTTAGACCTGAGTGCAAAAATGGAGGCTCTAGCCCCTTCCAGAGCTGAGATATCGGAACTCAAAAATTCGGCCCGAAAAAAAGACAGTGGAACCCCTTACGTTTTTTTTTTCGGGCGAAAAATTAAGTTTCTCCAATCTTCTCAAAACTCTGGATTATGAAAGAGGGCCATGAGACTTAGACCTGAGTGCAAAAATGGAGGCTCTAGCCCCTTCCAGAGCTGAGATATCGAAACTCAAAAATTCGGCCCGAAAAAAAAACGACAGTGGTACCCCTTACGTTTTTTTTTTTCAGGCGAAAAATTAAGTTTCTCCAATCTTCTCAAAACTCTGGATTATGATAGAGGGCCATGAGTCTTAGACCTGAGTGCAAAAATGGAGGCTCTAGCCCCTTCCAGAGCTGAGATATCGAAACTCAAAAATTCGGCCCGAAAAAAAAAACGACAGTGGTACCCCTTACGTTTTTTTTTCAGGCGAAAAATTAAGTTTCTCCAATCTTCCCAAAACTCTGGATTCTGATAGAGGGCCGTGAGACTTAGACCTGAGTGCAAAAATGGAGGCTCTAGCCCCTTCCAGAGCTGAGATATCGGAACTCAAATATTCGGCTTGAAAAAAAAAACGACAGTGGTACCCCTTACGTTTTTTTTTCAGGCAAAAAAATTAAGTTTCTCCAATCTTCTCAAAACTCCGGATTCTGATAGAGGGCCGTGAGACTTAGACCTGAGTGCAAAAATGGAGGCTCTAGCCCCTTTCCAGAGCTGAGATATCGAAACTCAAAAATTCGGCCCGAAAAAAAAACGACAGTGGTACCCCTTACGTTTTTTTTTTTCAGGCGAAAAATTAAGTTTCTCCAATCTTCTCAAAACTCTGGATTATGATAGAGGGCCATGAGACTTAGACCTGAGTGCAAAAATGGAGGCTCTAGCCCCTTCCAGAGCTGAGATATCGGAACTCAAAAATTCGTCCCGAAAAAAAGACAGTGGAACCCCTTACGTTTTTTTTTTCGGCCGAAAAATTAAGTTTCTCCAATCTTCTCAAAACTCTGGATTATGATAGAGGGCCATGAGACTTAGACCTGAGTGCAAAAATGGAGGCTCTAGCCCCTTCCAGAGCTGAGATATCGAAACTCAAAAATTCGGCCCGAAAAAAAACGACAGTGGTACCCCTTACGTTTTTTTTTCAGGCGAAAAATTAAGTTTCTCCAATCTTCTCAAAACTCTGGATTATGATAGAGGGCCTTGAGACTTAGACCTGAGTGCAAAAATGGAGGCTCTAGCCCCTTCCAGAGCTGAGATATCGAAACTCAAAAATTCGGCCCGAAAAAAAAAACGACAGTGGTACCCCTTACGTTTTTTTTTTCGGGCGAAAAATTAAGTTTCTCCAATCTTCTCAAAACTCTGGATTATGAAAGAGGGCCATGAGACTTAGACCTGAGTGCAAAAATGGAGGCTCTAGCCCCTTCCAGAGCTGAGATATCGAAACTCAAAAATTCGGCCCGAAAAAAAAACGACAGTGGTACCCCTTACGTTTTTTTTTTCAGGCGAAAAATTAAGTTTCTCCAATCTTCTCAAAACTCTGGATTATGATAGAGGGCCATGAGTCTTAGACCTGAGTGCAAAAATGGAGGCTCTAGCCCCTTCCAGAGCTGAGATATCGAAACTCAAAAATTCGGCCCGAAAAAAAAAAACGACAGTGGTACCCCTTACGTTTTTTTTTTCAGGCGAAAAATTAAGTTTCTCCAATCTTCCC
This sequence comes from Pimephales promelas, assembly GCF_988280905.1. NCBI lineage: Eukaryota > Metazoa > Chordata > Actinopteri > Cypriniformes > Leuciscidae > Pimephales > Pimephales promelas. Next base: position 21,522,049 of record NC_142785.1, on the reverse strand, counting down.
AAAACTCTGGATTCTGATAGAGGGCCGTGAGACTTAGACCTGAGTGCAAAAATGGAGGCTCTAGCCCCTTCCAGAGCTGAGATATCGAAACTCAAAAATTCGGCCCGAAAAAAAAAACGACAGTGGTACCCCTTACGTTTTTTTTTTCAGGCGAAAAATTAAGTTTCTCCAATCTTCTCAAAACTCTGGATTATGATAGAGGGCCATGAGACTTAGACCTGAGTGCAAAAATGGAGGCTCTAGCCCCTTCCAGAGCTGAGATATCAAAACTCAAAAATTCGGCCCGAAAAAAAAAAACGACAGTGGTACCCCTTACGTTTTTTTTTTTCAGGCGAAAAATTAAGTTTCTCCAATCTTCTCAAAACTCTGGATTATGATAGAGGGTCATGAGACTTAGACCTGAGTGCAAAAATGGAGGCTCTAGCCCCTTCCAGAGCTGAGATATCGAAACTCAAAAATTCGGCCCGAAAAAAAAACGACAGTGGTACCCCTTACGTTTTTTTTTTTCAGGCGAAAAATTAAGTTTCTCCAATCTTCCCAAAACTCTGGATTCTGATAGAGGGCCATGAGACTCAGACCTGAGTGCAAAAATGGAGGCTCTAGCCCCTTCCAGAGCTGAGATATCGAAACTCAAAAATTCGGCCCGAAAAAAAAACGACAGTGGTACCCCTTACGTTTTTTTTTTCAGGCGAAAAATTAAGTTTCTCCAATCTTCCCAAAACTCTGGATTCTGATAGAGGGCCGTGAGACTTAGACCTGAGTGCAAAAATGGAGGCTCTAGCCCCTTCCAGAGCTGAGATATCGAAACTCAAAAATTCTGCCCGAAAAAAAAAACGACAGTGGTACCCCTTACGTTTTTTTTTTCAGGCGAAAAATTAAGTTTCTCCAATCTTCTCAAAACTCTGGATTATGATAGAGGGCCATGAGACTTAGACCTGAGTGCAAAAATGGAGGCTCTAGCCCCTTCCAGAGCTGAGATATCGAAACTCAAAAATTCGGCCCGAAAAAAAAAACGACAGTGGTACCCCTTACGTTTTTTTTTTCAGGCGAAAAATTAAGTTTCTCCAATCTTCCCAAAACTCTGGATTCTGATAGAGGGCCGTGAGACTTAGACCTGAGTGCAAAAATGGAGGCTCTAGCCCCTTCCAGAGCTGAGATATCGGAACTCAAAAATTCGGCCCGAAAAAAAGACAGTGGAACCCCTTACGTTTTTTTTTTTCGGGCGAAAAATTAAGTTTCTCCAATCTTCTCAAAACTCTGGATTATGAAAGAGGGCCATGAGACTTAGACCTGAGTGCAAAAATGGAGGCTCTAGCCCCTTCCAGAGCTGAGATATCGAAACTCAAAAATTCGGCCCGAAAAAAAAACGACAGTGGTACCCCTTACGTTTTTTTTTTTCAGGCGAAAAATTAAGTTTCTCCAATCTTCTCAAAACTCTGGATTATGATAGAGGGCCATGAGTCTTAGACCTGAGTGCAAAAATGGAGGCTCTAGCCCCTTCCAGAGCTGAGATATCGAAACTCAAAAATTCGGCCCGAAAAAAAAAACGACAGTGGTACCCCTTACGTTTTTTTTTCAGGCGAAAAATTAAGTTTCTCCAATCTTCCCAAAACTCTGGATTCTGATAGAGGGCCGTGAGACTTAGACCTGATTGCAAAAATGGAGGCTCTAGCCCCTTCCAGAGCTGAGATATCGGAACTCAAATATTCGGCTTGAAAAAAAAAACGACAGTGGTACCCCTTACGTTTTTTTTTTCAGGCAAAAAAATTAAGTTTCTCCAATCTTCTCAAAACTCCGGATTCTGATAGAGGGCCGTGAGACTTAGACCTGAGTGCAAAAATGGAGGCTCTAGCCCCTTTCCAGAGCTGAGATATCGAAACTCAAAAATTCGGCCCGAAAAAAAAACGACAGTGGTACCCCTTACGTTTTTTTTTTTCAGGCGAAAAATTAAGTTTCTCCAATCTTCTCAAAACTCTGGATTATGATAGAGGGCCATGAGACTTAGACCTGAGTGCAAAAATGGAGGCTCTAGCCCCTTCCAGAGCTGAGATATCGGAACTCAAAAATTCGTCCCGAAAAAAAGACAGTGGAACCCCTTACGTTTTTTTTTTCGGCCGAAAAATTAAGTTTCTCCAATCTTCTCAAAACTCTGGATTATGATAGAGGGCCATGAGACTTAGACCTGAGTGCAAAAATGGAGGCTCTAGCCCCTTCCAGAGCTGAGATATCGAAACTCAAAAATTCGGCCCGAAAAAAAACGACAGTGGTACCCCTTACGTTTTTTTTTCAGGCGAAAAATTAAGTTTCTCCAATCTTCTCAAAACTCTGGATTATGATAGAGGGCCTTGAGACTTAGACCTGAGTGCAAAAATGGAGGCTCTAGCCCCTTCCAGAGCTGAGATATCGAAACTCAAAAATTCGGCCCGAAAAAAAAAACGACAGTGGTACCCCTTACGTTTTTTTTTTTCGGGCGAAAAATTAAGTTTCTCCAATCTTCTCAAAACTCTGGATTATGAAAGAGGGCCATGAGACTTAGACCTGAGTGCAAAAATGGAGGCTCTAGCCCCTTCCAGAGCTGAGATATCGAAACTCAAAAATTCGGCCCGAAAAAAAAACGACAGTGGTACCCCTTACGTTTTTTTTTTTCAGGCGAAAAATTAAGTTTCTCCAATCTTCTCAAAACTCTGGATTATGATAGAGGGCCATGAGTCTTAGACCTGAGTGCAAAAATGGAGGCTCTAGCCCCTTCCAGAGCTGAGATATCGAAACTCAAAAATTCGGCCCGAAAAAAAAAAACGACAGTGGTACCCCTTACGTTTTTTTTTTCAGGCGAAAAATTAAGTTTCTCCAATCTTCCCAAAACTCTGGATTCTGATAGAGGGCCGTGAGACTTAGACCTGAGTGCAAAAATGGAGGCTCTAGCCCCTTCCAGAGCTGAGATATCGAAACTCAAAAATTCGGCCCGAAAAAAAAAACGACAGTGGTACCCCTTACGTTTTTTTTTCAAGCGAAAAATTAAGTTTCTCCAATCTTCTCAAAACTCTGGATTATGATAGAGGGCCATGAGACTTAGACCTGAGTGCAAAAATGGAGGCTCTAGCCCCTTCCAGAGCTGAGATATCAAAACTCAAAAATTCGGCCAGAAAAAAAAAACCACAGTGGTACCCCTTACGGTTTTTTTTTTCAGGCGAAAAATTAAGTTTCTCCAATCTTCTCAAAACTCTGGATTATGATAGAGGGTCATGAGACTTAGACCTGAGTGCAAAAATGGAGGCTCTAGCCCCTTCCAGAGCTGAGATATCGAAACTCAAAAATTCGGCCCGAAAAAAAAAACGACAGTGGTACCCCTTACGTTTTTTTTTTTCGGGCGAAAAATTAAGTTTCTCCAATCTTCTCAAAACTCTGGATTATGAAAGAGGGCCATGAGACTTAGACCTGAGTGCAAAAATGGAGGCTCTAGCCCCTTCCAGAGCTGAGATATCGAAACTCAAAAATTCGGCCCGAAAAAAAAAACGACATTGGTACCCCTTACGTTTTTTTTTTCAGGCGAAAAATTAAGTTTCTCCAATCTTCTCAAAACTCTGGATTATGATAGAGGGCCATGAGTCTTAGACCTGAGTGCAAAAATGGAGGCTCTAGCCCCTTCCAGAGCTGAGATATCGAAACTCAAAAATTCGGCCCGAAAAAAAAAACGACAGTGGTACCCCTTACGTTTTTTTTTTCAGGCGAAAAATTAAGTTTCTCCAATCTTCCCAAAACTCTGGATTCTGATAGAGGGCCGTGAGACTTAGACCTGAGTGCAAAAATGGAGGCTCTAGCCCCTTCCAGAGCTGAGATATCGAAACTCAAAAATTCGGCCCGAAAAAAAAAACGACAGTGGTACCCCTTACGTTTTTTTTTTCAGGCGAAAAATTAAGTTTCTCCAATCTTCTCAAAACTCTGGATTATGATAGAGGGCCATGAGACTTAGACCTGAGTGCAAAAATGGAGGCTCTAGCCCCTTCCAGAGCTGAGATATCAAAACTCAAAAATTCTGCCCGAAAAAAAAAACGACAGTGGTACCCCTTACGTTTTTTTTTTCAGGCGAAAAATTAAGTTTCTCCAATCTTCTCAAAACTCTGGATTATGATAGAGGGTCATGAGACTTAGACCTGAGTGCAAAATGGAGGCTCTAGCCCCTTCCAGAGCTGAGATATCGAAACTCAAAAATTCGGCCCGAAAAAAAAACGACAGTGGTACCCCTTACGTTTTTTTTTTTCAGGCGAAAAATTAAGTTTCTCCAATCTTCCCAAAACTCTGGATTCTGATAGAGGGCCATGAGACTCAGACCTGAGTGCAAAAATGGAGGCTCTAGCCCCTTCCAGAGCTGAGATATCGAAACTCAAAAATTCGGCCCGAAAAAAAAACGACAGTGGTACCCCTTACGTTTTTTTTTTCAGGCGAAAAATTAAGTTTCTCCAATCTTCTCAAAACTCTGGATTATGATAGAGGGCCATGAGACTTAGACCTGAGTGCAAAAATTGAGGCTCTTGCCCCTTCCAGAGCTGAGATATCGAAACTCAAAAATTCGGCCCGAAAAAAAAACGACAGTGGTACCCCTTACGTTTTTTTTTTTCAGGCGAAAAATTAAGTTTCTCCAATCTTCTCAAAACTCTGGATTATGATAGAGGGCCATGAGTCTTAGACCTGAGTGCAAAAATGGAGGCTCTAGCCCCTTCCAGAGCTGAGATATCGAAACTCAAAAATTCGGCCCGAAAAAAAAACAACAGTGGTACCCCTTACGTTTTTTTTTCAGGCGAAAAATTAAGTTTCTCCAATCTTCCCAAAACTCTGGATTCTGATAGAGGGCCGTGAGACTTAGACCTGAGTGCAAAAATGGAGGCTCTAGCCCCTTCCAGAGCTGAGATATCGAAACTCAAAAATTCGGCCCGAAAAAAAAAAAACAGTGGTACCCCTTACGTTTTTTTTTTCAGGCGAAAAATTAAGTTTCTCCAATCTTCTCAAAACTCTGGATTATGATAGAGGGCCATGAGACTTAGACCTGAGTGCAAAAATGGAGGCTCTAGCCCCTTCCAGAGCTGAGATATCGAAACTCAAAAATTCGGCCCGAAAAAAAAAAACGACAGTGGTACCCCTTACGTTTTTTTTTTTTCGGGCGAAAAATTAAGTTTCTCCAATCTTCTCAAAACTCTGGATTATGATAGAGGGCCATGAGACTTAGACCTGAGTGCAAAAATTGAGGCTCTTGCCCCTTCCAGAGCTGAGATATCGAAACTCAAAAATTCGGCCCGAAAAAAAAACGACAGTGGTACCCCTTACGTTTTTTTTTCAGGCGAAAAATTAAGTTTCTCCAATCTTCTCAAAACTCTGGATTATGATAGAGGGCCATGAGTCTTAGACCTGAGTGCAAAAATGGAGGCTCTAGCCCCTTCCAGAGCTGAGATATCGAAACTCAAAAATTCGGCCAAAAAAAAAAACGACAGTGGTACCCCTTACGTTTTTTTTTTCAGGCGAAAAATTAAGTTTCTTCAATCTTCTCAAAACTCTGGATTATGATAGAGGGCCATGAGTCTTAGACCTGAGTGCAAAAATGGAGGCTCTAGCCCCTTCCAGAGCTGAGATATCGAAACTCAAAAATTCGGCCCGAAAAAAAAACGACAGTGGTACCCCTTACGTTTTTTTTTTCAGGCGAAAAATTAAGTTTCTCCAATCTTCTCAAAACTCTGGATTATGATAGAGGGCCATGAGTCTTAGACCTGAGTGCAACAATGGAGGCTCTAGCCCCTTCCAGAGCTGAGATATCGAAACTCAAAAATTCGGCCCGAAAAAAAAAACGACAGTGGTACCCCTTACGTTTTTTTTCAGGCGAAAAATTAAGTTTCTCCAATCTTCCCAAAACTCTGGATTCTGATAGAGGGCCGTGAGACTTAGACCTGAGTGCAAAAATGGAGGCTCTAGCCCCTTCCAGAGCTGAGATATCGAAACTCAAAAATTCGGCCCGAAAAAAAAAAAACAGTGGTACCCCTTACGTTTTTTTTTTTCAGGCGAAAAATTAAGTTTCTCCAATCTTCTCAAAACTCTGGATTATGATAGAGGGCCATGAGACTTAGACCTGAGTGCAAAAATGGAGGCTCTAGCCCCTTCCAGAGCTGAGATATCGAAACTCAAAAATTCGGCCCGAAAAAAAAAACGACAGTGGTACCCCTTACGTTTTTTTTTTCAGGCGAAAAATTAAGTTTCTCCAATCTTCCCAAAACTCTGGATTCTGATAGAGGGCCGTGAGACTTAGACCTGAGTGCAAAAATGGAGGCTCTAGCCCCTTCCAGAGCTGAGATATCGGAACTCAAAAATTCGGCCCGAAAAAAAGACAGTGGAACCCCTTACGTTTTTTTTTTCGGGCGAAAAATTAAGTTTCTCCAATCTTCTCAAAACTCTGGATTATGAAAGAGGGCCATGAGACTTAGACCTGAGTGCAAAAATGGAGGCTCTAGCCCCTTCCAGAGCTGAGATATCGAAACTCAAAAATTCGGCCCGAAAAAAAAACGACAGTGGTACCCCTTACGTTTTTTTTTTTCAGGCGAAAAATTAAGTTTCTCCAATCTTCTCAAAACTCTGGATTATGATAGAGGGCCATGAGTCTTAGACCTGAGTGCAAAAATGGAGGCTCTAGCCCCTTCCAGAGCTGAGATATCGAAACTCAAAAATTCGGCCCGAAAAAAAAAACGACAGTGGTACCCCTTACGTTTTTTTTTCAGGCGAAAAATTAAGTTTCTCCAATCTTCCCAAAACTCTGGATTCTGATAGAGGGCCGTGAGACTTAGACCTGAGTGCAAAAATGGAGGCTCTAGCCCCTTCCAGAGCTGAGATATCGGAACTCAAATATTCGGCTTGAAAAAAAAAACGACAGTGGTACCCCTTACGTTTTTTTTTCAGGCAAAAAAATTAAGTTTCTCCAATCTTCTCAAAACTCCGGATTCTGATAGAGGGCCGTGAGACTTAGACCTGAGTGCAAAAATGGAGGCTCTAGCCCCTTTCCAGAGCTGAGATATCGAAACTCAAAAATTCGGCCCGAAAAAAAAACGACAGTGGTACCCCTTACGTTTTTTTTTTTCAGGCGAAAAATTAAGTTTCTCCAATCTTCTCAAAACTCTGGATTATGATAGAGGGCCATGAGACTTAGACCTGAGTGCAAAAATGGAGGCTCTAGCCCCTTCCAGAGCTGAGATATCGGAACTCAAAAATTCGTCCCGAAAAAAAGACAGTGGAACCCCTTACGTTTTTTTTTTCGGCCGAAAAATTAAGTTTCTCCAATCTTCTCAAAACTCTGGATTATGATAGAGGGCCATGAGACTTAGACCTGAGTGCAAAAATGGAGGCTCTAGCCCCTTCCAGAGCTGAGATATCGAAACTCAAAAATTCGGCCCGAAAAAAAACGACAGTGGTACCCCTTACGTTTTTTTTTCAGGCGAAAAATTAAGTTTCTCCAATCTTCTCAAAACTCTGGATTATGATAGAGGGCCTTGAGACTTAGACCTGAGTGCAAAAATGGAGGCTCTAGCCCCTTCCAGAGCTGAGATATCGAAACTCAAAAATTCGGCCCGAAAAAAAAAACGACAGTGGTACCCCTTACGTTTTTTTTTTCGGGCGAAAAATTAAGTTTCTCCAATCTTCTCAAAACTCTGGATTATGAAAGAGGGCCATGAGACTTAGACCTGAGTGCAAAAATGGAGGCTCTAGCCCCTTCCAGAGCTGAGATATCGAAACTCAAAAATTCGGCCCGAAAAAAAAACGACAGTGGTACCCCTTACGTTTTTTTTTTCAGGCGAAAAATTAAGTTTCTCCAATCTTCTCAAAACTCTGGATTATGATAGAGGGCCATGAGTCTTAGACCTGAGTGCAAAAATGGAGGCTCTAGCCCCTTCCAGAGCTGAGATATCGAAACTCAAAAATTCGGCCCGAAAAAAAAAAACGACAGTGGTACCCCTTACGTTTTTTTTTTCAGGCGAAAAATTAAGTTTCTCCAATCTTCCCAAAACTCTGGATTCTGATAGAGGGCCGTGAGACTTAGACCTGAGTGCAAAAATGGAGGCTCTAGCCCCTTCCAGAGCTGAGATATCGAAACTCAAAAATTCGGCCCGAAAAAAAAAACGACAGTGGTACCCCTTACGTTTTTTTTTTCAGGCGAAAAATTAAGTTTCTCCAATCTTCTCAAAACTCTGGATTATGATAGAGGGCCATGAGACTTAGACCTGAGTGCAAAAATGGAGGCTCTAGCCCCTTCCAGAGCTGAGATATCAAAACTCAAAAATTCGGCCCGAAAAAAAAAAACGACAGTGGTACCCCTTACGTTTTTTTTTTTCAGGCGAAAAATTAAGTTTCTCCAATCTTCTCAAAACTCTGGATTATGATAGAGGGTCATGAGACTTAGACCTGAGTGCAAAAATGGAGGCTCTAGCCCCTTCCAGAGCTGAGATATCGAAACTCAAAAATTCGGCCCGAAAAAAAAACGACAGTGGTACCCCTTACGTTTTTTTTTTTCAGGCGAAAAATTAAGTTTCTCCAATCTTCCCAAAACTCTGGATTCTGATAGAGGGCCATGAGACTCAGACCTGAGTGCAAAAATGGAGGCTCTAGCCCCTTCCAGAGCTGAGATATCGAAACTCAAAAATTCGGCCCGAAAAAAAAACGACAGTGGTACCCCTTACGTTTTTTTTTTCAGGCGAAAAATTAAGTTTCTCCAATCTTCCCAAAACTCTGGATTCTGATAGAGGGCCGTGAGACTTAGACCTGAGTGCAAAAATGGAGGCTCTAGCCCCTTCCAGAGCTGAGATATCGAAACTCAAAAATTCTGCCCGAAAAAAAAAACGACAGTGGTACCCCTTACGTTTTTTTTTTCAGGCGAAAAATTAAGTTTCTCCAATCTTCTCAAAACTCTGGATTATGATAGAGGGCCATGAGACTTAGACCTGAGTGCAAAAATGGAGGCTCTAGCCCCTTCCAGAGCTGAGATATCGAAACTCAAAAATTCGGCCCGAAAAAAAAAACGACAGTGGTACCCCTTACGTTTTTTTTTTCAGGCGAAAAATTAAGTTTCTCCAATCTTCCCAAAACTCTGGATTCTGATAGAGGGCCGTGAGACTTAGACCTGAGTGCAAAAATGGAGGCTCTAGCCCCTTCCAGAGCTGAGATATCGGAACTCAAAAATTCGGCCCGAAAAAAAGACAGTGGAACCCCTTACGTTTTTTTTTTTCGGGCGAAAAATTAAGTTTCTCCAATCTTCTCAAAACTCTGGATTATGAAAGAGGGCCATGAGACTTAGACCTGAGTGCAAAAATGGAGGCTCTAGCCCCTTCCAGAGCTGAGATATCGAAACTCAAAAATTCGGCCCGAAAAAAAAACGACAGTGGTACCCCTTACGTTTTTTTTTTTCAGGCGAAAAATTAAGTTTCTCCAATCTTCTCAAAACTCTGGATTATGATAGAGGGCCATGAGTCTTAGACCTGAGTGCAAAAATGGAGGCTCTAGCCCCTTCCAGAGCTGAGATATCGAAACTCAAAAATTCGGCCCGAAAAAAAAAACGACAGTGGTACCCCTTACGTTTTTTTTTCAGGCGAAAAATTAAGTTTCTCCAATCTTCCCAAAACTCTGGATTCTGATAGAGGGCCGTGAGACTTAGACCTGATTGCAAAAATGGAGGCTCTAGCCCCTTCCAGAGCTGAGATATCGGAACTCAAATATTCGGCTTGAAAAAAAAAACGACAGTGGTACCCCTTACGTTTTTTTTTCAGGCAAAAAAATTAAGTTTCTCCAATCTTCTCAAAACTCCGGATTCTGATAGAGGGCCGTGAGACTTAGACCTGAGTGCAAAAATGGAGGCTCTAGCCCCTTTCCAGAGCTGAGATATCGAAACTCAAAAATTCGGCCCGAAAAAAAAACGACAGTGGTACCCCTTACGTTTTTTTTTTTCAGGCGAAAAATTAAGTTTCTCCAATCTTCTCAAAACTCTGGATTATGATAGAGGGCCATGAGACTTAGACCTGAGTGCAAAAATGGAGGCTCTAGCCCCTTCCAGAGCTGAGATATCGAAACTCAAAAATTCGGCCCGAAAAAAAACGACAGTGGTACCCCTTACGTTTTTTTTTCAGGCGAAAAATTAAGTTTCTCCAATCTTCTCAAAACTCTGGATTATGATAGAGGGCCTTGAGACTTAGACCTGAGTGCAAAAATGGAGGCTCTAGCCCCTTCCAGAGCTGAGATATCGAAACTCAAAAATTCGGCCCGAAAAAAAAAACGACAGTGGTACCCCTTACGTTTTTTTTTTTCGGGCGAAAAATTAAGTTTCTCCAATCTTCTCAAAACTCTGGATTATGAAAGAGGGCCATGAGACTTAGACCTGAGTGCAAAAATGGAGGCTCTAGCCCCTTCCAGAGCTGAGATATCGAAACTCAAAAATTCGGCCCGAAAAAAAAACGACAGTGGTACCCCTTACGTTTTTTTTTTTCAGGCGAAAAATTAAGTTTCTCCAATCTTCTCAAAACTCTGGATTATGATAGAGGGCCATGAGTCTTAGACCTGAGTGCAAAAATGGAGGCTCTAGCCCCTTCCAGAGCTGAGATATCGAAACTCAAAAATTCGGCCCGAAAAAAAAAAACGACAGTGGTACCCCTTACGTTTTTTTTTTCAGGCGAAAAATTAAGTTTCTCCAATCTTCCCAAAACTCTGGATTCTGATAGAGGGCCGTGAGACTTAGACCTGAGTGCAAAAATGGAGGCTCTAGCCCCTTCCAGAGCTGAGATATCGAAACTCAAAAATTCGGCCCGAAAAAAAAAACGACAGTGGTACCCCTTACGTTTTTTTTTCAAGCGAAAAATTAAGTTTCTCCAATCTTCTCAAAACTCTGGATTATGATAGAGGGCCATGAGACTTAGACCTGAGTGCAAAAATGGAGGCTCTAGCCCCTTCCAGAGCTGAGATATCAAAACTCAAAAATTCGGCCAGAAAAAAAAAACCACAGTGGTACCCCTTACGGTTTTTTTTTTCAGGCGAAAAATTAAGTTTCTCCAATCTTCTCAAAACTCTGGATTATGATAGAGGGTCATGAGACTTAGACCTGAGTGCAAAAATGGAGGCTCTAGCCCCTTCCAGAGCTGAGATATCGAAACTCAAAAATTCGGCCCGAAAAAAAAAACGACAGTGGTACCCCTTACGTTTTTTTTTTTCGGGCGAAAAATTAAGTTTCTCCAATCTTCTCAAAACTCTGGATTATGAAAGAGGGCCATGAGACTTAGACCTGAGTGCAAAAATGGAGGCTCTAGCCCCTTCCAGAGCTGAGATATCGAAACTCAAAAATTCGGCCCGAAAAAAAAAACGACATTGGTACCCCTTACGTTTTTTTTTTCAGGCGAAAAATTAAGTTTCTCCAATCTTCTCAAAACTCTGGATTATGATAGAGGGCCATGAGTCTTAGACCTGAGTGCAAAAATGGAGGCTCTAGCCCCTTCCAGAGCTGAGATATCGAAACTCAAAAATTCGGCCCGAAAAAAAAAACGACAGTGGTACCCCTTACGTTTTTTTTTTCAGGCGAAAAATTAAGTTTCTCCAATCTTCCCAAAACTCTGGATTCTGATAGAGGGCCGTGAGACTTAGACCTGAGTGCAAAAATGGAGGCTCTAGCCCCTTCCAGAGCTGAGATATCGAAACTCAAAAATTCGGCCCGAAAAAAAAAACGACAGTGGTACCCCTTACGTTTTTTTTTTCAGGCGAAAAATTAAGTTTCTCCAATCTTCTCAAAACTCTGGATTATGATAGAGGGCCATGAGACTTAGACCTGAGTGCAAAAATGGAGGCTCTAGCCCCTTCCAGAGCTGAGATATCAAAACTCAAAAATTCTGCCCGAAAAAAAAAACGACAGTGGTACCCCTTACGTTTTTTTTTTCAGGCGAAAAATTAAGTTTCTCCAATCTTCTCAAAACTCTGGATTATGATAGAGGGTCATGAGACTTAGACCTGAGTGCAAAATGGAGGCTCTAGCCCCTTCCAGAGCTGAGATATCGAAACTCAAAAATTCGGCCCGAAAAAAAAACGACAGTGGTACCCCTTACGTTTTTTTTTTTCAGGCGAAAAATTAAGTTTCTCCAATCTTCCCAAAACTCTGGATTCTGATAGAGGGCCATGAGACTCAGACCTGAGTGCAAAAATGGAGGCTCTAGCCCCTTCCAGAGCTGAGATATCGAAACTCAAAAATTCGGCCCGAAAAAAAAACGACAGTGGTACCCCTTACGTTTTTTTTTTCAGGCGAAAAATTAAGTTTCTCCAATCTTCTCAAAACTCTGGATTATGATAGAGGGCCATGAGACTTAGACCTGAGTGCAAAAATTGAGGCTCTTGCCCCTTCCAGAGCTGAGATATCGAAACTCAAAAATTCGGCCCGAAAAAAAAACGACAGTGGTACCCCTTACGTTTTTTTTTTTCAGGCGAAAAATTAAGTTTCTCCAATCTTCTCAAAACTCTGGATTATGATAGAGGGCCATGAGTCTTAGACCTGAGTGCAAAAATGGAGGCTCTAGCCCCTTCCAGAGCTGAGATATCGAAACTCAAAAATTCGGCCCGAAAAAAAAACAACAGTGGTACCCCTTACGTTTTTTTTTCAGGCGAAAAATTAAGTTTCTCCAATCTTCCCAAAACTCTGGATTCTGATAGAGGGCCGTGAGACTTAGACCTGAGTGCAAAAATGGAGGCTCTAGCCCCTTCCAGAGCTGAGATATCGAAACTCAAAAATTCGGCCCGAAAAAAAAAAAACAGTGGTACCCCTTACGTTTTTTTTTTCAGGCGAAAAATTAAGTTTCTCCAATCTTCTCAAAACTCTGGATTATGATAGAGGGCCATGAGACTTAGACCTGAGTGCAAAAATGGAGGCTCTAGCCCCTTCCAGAGCTGAGATATCGAAACTCAAAAATTCGGCCCGAAAAAAAAAAACGACAGTGGTACCCCTTACGTTTTTTTTTTTTCGGGCGAAAAATTAAGTTTCTCCAATCTTCTCAAAACTCTGGATTATGATAGAGGGCCATGAGACTTAGACCTGAGTGCAAAAATTGAGGCTCTTGCCCCTTCCAGAGCTGAGATATCGAAACTCAAAAATTCGGCCCGAAAAAAAAACGACAGTGGTACCCCTTACGTTTTTTTTTCAGGCGAAAAATTAAGTTTCTCCAATCTTCTCAAAACTCTGGATTATGATAGAGGGCCATGAGTCTTAGACCTGAGTGCAAAAATGGAGGCTCTAGCCCCTTCCAGAGCTGAGATATCGAAACTCAAAAATTCGGCCAAAAAAAAAAACGACAGTGGTACCCCTTACGTTTTTTTTTTCAGGCGAAAAATTAAGTTTCTTCAATCTTCTCAAAACTCTGGATTATGATAGAGGGCCATGAGTCTTAGACCTGAGTGCAAAAATGGAGGCTCTAGCCCCTTCCAGAGCTGAGATATCGAAACTCAAAAATTCGGCCCGAAAAAAAAACGACAGTGGTACCCCTTACGTTTTTTTTTTCAGGCGAAAAATTAAGTTTCTCCAATCTTCTCAAAACTCTGGATTATGATAGAGGGCCATGAGTCTTAGACCTGAGTGCAACAATGGAGGCTCTAGCCCCTTCCAGAGCTGAGATATCGAAACTCAAAAATTCGGCCCGAAAAAAAAAACGACAGTGGTACCCCTTACGTTTTTTTTCAGGCGAAAAATTAAGTTTCTCCAATCTTCCCAAAACTCTGGATTCTGATAGAGGGCCGTGAGACTTAGACCTGAGTGCAAAAATGGAGGCTCTAGCCCCTTCCAGAGCTGAGATATCGAAACTCAAAAATTCGGCCCGAAAAAAAAAAAACAGTGGTACCCCTTACGTTTTTTTTTTTCAGGCGAAAAATTAAGTTTCTCCAATCTTCTCAAAACTCTGGATTATGATAGAGGGCCATGAGACTTAGACCTGAGTGCAAAAATGGAGGCTCTAGCCCCTTCCAGAGCTGAGATATCGAAACTCAAAAATTCGGCCCGAAAAAAAAAACGACAGTGGTACCCCTTACGTTTTTTTTTTCAGGCGAAAAATTAAGTTTCTCCAATCTTCCCAAAACTCTGGATTCTGATAGAGGGCCGTGAGACTTAGACCTGAGTGCAAAAATGGAGGCTCTAGCCCCTTCCAGAGCTGAGATATCGGAACTCAAAAATTCGGCCCGAAAAAAAGACAGTGGAACCCCTTACGTTTTTTTTTTCGGGCGAAAAATTAAGTTTCTCCAATCTTCTCAAAACTCTGGATTATGAAAGAGGGCCATGAGACTTAGACCTGAGTGCAAAAATGGAGGCTCTAGCCCCTTCCAGAGCTGAGATGTCGAAACTCAAAAATTCGGCCCGAAAAAAAAACGACAGTGGTACCCCTTACGTTTTTTTTTTCAGGCGAAAAATTAAGTTTCTCCAATCTTCCCAAAACTCTGGATTCTGATAGAGGGCCGTGAGACTTAGACCTGAGTGCAAAAATGGAGGCTCTAGCCCCTTCCAGAGCTGAGATATCGGAACTCAAAAATTCTGCCCGAAAAAAAAAAACGACAGTGGTACCCCTTACGTTTTTTTTTTCAAGCGAAAAATTAAGTTTCTCCAATCTTCTCAAAACTCTGGATTATGATAGAGGGCCATGAGACTTAGACCTGAGTGCAAAAATGGAGGCTCTAGCCCCTTCCAGAGCTGAGATATCGAAACTCAAAAATTCTGCCCGAAAAAAAAAAACGACAGTGGTACCCCTTACGTTTTTTTTTCAAGCGAAAAATTAAGTTTCTCCAATCTTCTCAAAACTCTGGATTATGATAGAGGGCCATGAGACTTAGACCTGAGTGTAAAAATGGAGGCTCTAGCCCCTTCCAGAGCTGAGATATCGAAACTCAAAAATTCGGCCTGAAAAAAAAAAAACGACAGTGGTACCCCTTACGTTTTTTTTTTCAGGCGAAAAATTAAGTTTCTCCAATCTTCTCAAAACTCTGGATTATGATAGAGGGCCATGAGACTTAGACCTGAGTGCAAAAATGGAGGCTCTAGCCCCTTCCAGAGCTGAGATATCGGAACTCAAAAATTCGTCCCGAAAAAAAGACAGTGGAACCCCTTACGTTTTTTTTTTCGGCCGAAAAATTAAGTTTCTCCAATCTTCTCAAAACTCTGGATTATGATAGAGGGCCATGAGACTTAGACCTGAGTGCAAAAATGGAGGCTCTAGCCCCTTCCAGAGCTGAGATATCGAAACTCAAAAATTCGGCCCGAAAAAAAAAACGACAGTGGTACCCCTTACGTTTTTTTTTTTCGGGCGAAAAATTAAGTTTCTCCAATCTTCTCAAAACTCTGGATTATGAAAGAGGGCCATGAGACTTAGACCTGAGTGCAAAAATGGAGGCTCTAGCCCCTTCCAGAGCTGAGATATCGAAACTCAAAAATTCGGCCCGAAAAAAAAACGACAGTGGTACCCCTTACGTTTTTTTTTTCAGGCGAAAAATTAAGTTTCTCCAATCTTCTCAAAACTCTGGATTATGATAGAGGGCCATGAGTCTTAGACCTGAGTGCAAAAATGGAGGCTCTAGCCCCTTCCAGAGCTGAGATATCGAAACTCAAAAATTCGGCCCGAAAAAAAAAAACGACAGTGGTACCCCTTACGTTTTTTTTTTCAGGCGAAAAATTAAGTTTCTCCAATCTTCCCAAAACTCTGGATTCTGATAGAGGGCCGTGAGACTTAGACCTGAGTGCAAAAATGGAGGCTCTAGCCCCTTCCAGAGCTGAGATATCGAAACTCAAAAATTCGGCCCGAAAAAAAAAACGACAGTGGTACCCCTTACGTTTTTTTTTTCAGGCGAAAAATTAAGTTTCTCCAATCTTCTCAAAACTCTGGATTATGATAGAGGGCCATGAGACTTAGACCTGAGTGCAAAAATGGAGGCTCTAGCCCCTTCCAGAGCTGAGATATCAAAACTCAAAAATTCGGCCCGAAAAAAAAAACGACAGTGGTACCCCTTACGTTTTTTTTTTTCAGGCGAAAAATTAAGTTTCTCCAATCTTCTCAAAACTCTGGATTATGATAGAGGGTCATGAGACTTAGACCTGAGTGCAAAAATGGAGGCTCTAGCCCCTTCCAGAGCTGAGATATCGAAACTCAAAAATTCGGCCCGAAAAAAAAACGACAGTGGTACCCCTTACGTTTTTTTTTTTTCAGGCGAAAAATTAAGTTTCTCCAATCTTCCCAAAACTCTGGATTCTGATAGAGGGCCATGAGACTCAGACCTGAGTGCAAAAATGGAGGCTCTAGCCCCTTCCAGAGCTGAGATATCGAAACTCAAAAATTCGGCCCGAAAAAAAAACGACAGTGGTACCCCTTACGTTTTTTTTTTCAGGCGAAAAATTAAGTTTCTCCAATCTTCCCAAAACTCTGGATTCTGATAGAGGGCCGTGAGACTTAGACCTGAGTGCAAAAATGGAGGCTCTAGCCCCTTCCAGAGCTGAGATATCGAAACTCAAAAATTCTGCCCGAAAAAAAAAACGACAGTGGTACCCCTTACGTTTTTTTTTTCAGGCGAAAAATTAAGTTTCTCCAATCTTCTCAAAACTCTGGATTATGATAGAGGGCCATGAGACTTAGACCTGAGTGCAAAAATGGAGGCTCTAGCCCCTTCCAGAGCTGAGATATCGAAACTCAAAAATTCGGCCCGAAAAAAAAAACGACAGTGGTACCCCTTACGTTTTTTTTTCAGGCGAAAAATTAAGTTTCTCCAATCTTCCCAAAACTCTGGATTCTGATAGAGGGCCGTGAGACTTAGACCTGAGTGCAAAAATGGAGGCTCTAGCCCCTTCCAGAGCTGAGATATCGGAACTCAAAAATTCGGCCCGAAAAAAAGACAGTGGAACCCCTTACGTTTTTTTTTTCGGGCGAAAAATTAAGTTTCTCCAATCTTCTCAAAACTCTGGATTATGAAAGAGGGCCATGAGACTTAGACCTGAGTGCAAAAATGGAGGCTCTAGCCCCTTCCAGAGCTGAGATATCGAAACTCAAAAATTCGGCCCGAAAAAAAAACGACAGTGGTACCCCTTACGTTTTTTTTTTTCAGGCGAAAAATTAAGTTTCTCCAATCTTCTCAAAACTCTGGATTATGATAGAGGGCCATGAGTCTTAGACCTGAGTGCAAAAATGGAGGCTCTAGCCCCTTCCAGAGCTGAGATATCGAAACTCAAAAATTCGGCCCGAAAAAAAAAACGACAGTGGTACCCCTTACGTTTTTTTTTCAGGCGAAAAATTAAGTTTCTCCAATCTTCCCAAAACTCTGGATTCTGATAGAGGGCCGTGAGACTTAGACCTGAGTGCAAAAATGGAGGCTCTAGCCCCTTCCAGAGCTGAGATATCGGAACTCAAATATTCGGCTTGAAAAAAAAAACGACAGTGGTACCCCTTACGTTTTTTTTTCAGGCAAAAAAATTAAGTTTCTCCAATCTTCTCAAAACTCCGGATTCTGATAGAGGGCCGTGAGACTTAGACCTGAGTGCAAAAATGGAGGCTCTAGCCCCTTTCCAGAGCTGAGATATCGAAACTCAAAAATTCGGCCCGAAAAAAAAACGACAGTGGTACCCCTTACGTTTTTTTTTTTTCAGGCGAAAAATTAAGTTTCTCCAATCTTCTCAAAACTCTGGATTATGATAGAGGGCCATGAGACTTAGACCTGAGTGCAAAAATGGAGGCTCTAGCCCCTTCCAGAGCTGAGATATCGGAACTCAAAAATTCGTCCCGAAAAAAAGACAGTGGAACCCCTTACGTTTTTTTTTTCGGCCGAAAAATTAAGTTTCTCCAATCTTCTCAAAACTCTGGATTATGATAGAGGGCCATGAGACTTAGACCTGAGTGCAAAAATGGAGGCTCTAGCCCCTTCCAGAGCTGAGATATCGAAACTCAAAAATTCGGCCCGAAAAAAAACCACAGTGGTACCCCTTACGTTTTTTTTTCAGGCGAAAAATTAAGTTTCTCCAATCTTCTCAAAACTCTGGATTATGATAGAGGGCCATGAGACTTAGACCTGAGTGCAAAAATGGAGGCTCTAGCCCCTTCCAGAGCTGAGATATCGAAACTCAAAAATTCGGCCCGAAAAAAAACCACAGTGGTACCCCTTACGTTTTTTTTTCAGGCGAAAAATTAAGTTTCTCCAATCTTCTGAAAACTCTGGATTATGAAAGAGGGCCATGAGACTTAGACCTGAGTGCAAAAATGGAGGCTCTAGCCCCTTCCAGAGCTGAGATATCGAAACTCAAAAATTCGGCCCGAAAAAAAAACGACAGTGGTACCCCTTACGTTTTTTTTTTTCAGGCGAAAAATTAAGTTTCTCCAATCTTCTCAAAACTCTGGATTATGATAGAGGGCCATGAGTCTTAGACCTGAGTGCAAAAATGGAGGCTCTAGCCCCTTCCAGAGCTGAGATATCGAAACTCAAAAATTCGGCCCGAAAAAAAAAAACGACAGTGGTACCCCTTACGTTTTTTTTTTCAGGCGAAAAATTAAGTTTCTCCAATCTTCCCAAAACTCTGGATTCTGATAGAGGGCCGTGAGACTTAGACCTGAGTGCAAAAATGGAGGCTCTAGCCCCTTCCAGAGCTGAGATATCGAAACTCAAAAATTCGGCCCGAAAAAAAAAACGACAGTGGTACCCCTTACGTTTTTTTTTCAAGCGAAAAATTAAGTTTCTCCAATCTTCTCAAAACTCTGGATTATGATAGAGGGCCATGAGACTTAGACCTGAGTGCAAAAATGGAGGCTCTAGCCCCTTCCAGAGCTGAGATATCAAAACTCAAAAATTCGGCCAGAAAAAAAAACCACAGTGGTACCCCTTACGGTTTTTTTTTTCAGGCGAAAAATTAAGTTTCTCCAATCTTCTCAAAACTCTGGATTATGATAGAGGGTCATGAGACTTAGACCTGAGTGCAAAAATGGAGGCTCTAGCCCCTTCCAGAGCTGAGATATCGAAACTCAAAAATTCGGCCCGAAAAAAAAAACGACAGTGGTACCCCTTACGTTTTTTTTTTTCGGGCGAAAAATTAAGTTTCTCCAATCTTCTCAAAACTCTGGATTATGAAAGAGGGCCATGAGACTTAGACCTGAGTGCAAAAATGGAGGCTCTAGCCCCTTCCAGAGCTGAGATATCGAAACTCAAAAATTCGGCCCGAAAAAAAAAACGACATTGGTACCCCTTACGTTTTTTTTTTCAGGCGAAAAATTAAGTTTCTCCAATCTTCTCAAAACTCTGGATTATGATAGAGGGCCATGAGTCTTAGACCTGAGTGCAAAAATGGAGGCTCTAGCCCCTTCCAGAGCTGAGATATCGAAACTCAAAAATTCGGCCCGAAAAAAAAAACGACAGTGGTACCCCTTACGTTTTTTTTTTCAGGCGAAAAATTAAGTTTCTCCAATCTTCCCAAAACTCTGGATTCTGATAGAGGGCCGTGAGACTTAGACCTGAGTGCAAAAATGGAGGCTCTAGCCCCTTCCAGAGCTGAGATATCGAAACTCAAAAATTCGGCCCGAAAAAAAAAACGACAGTGGTACCCCTTACGTTTTTTTTTTCAGGCGAAAAATTAAGTTTCTCCAATCTTCTCAAAACTCTGGATTATGATAGAGGGCCATGAGACTTAGACCTGAGTGCAAAAATGGAGGCTCTAGCCCCTTCCAGAGCTGAGATATCAAAACTCAAAAATTCGGCCCGAAAAAAAAAACGACAGTGGTACCCCTTACGTTTTTTTTTTTCAGGCGAAAAATTAAGTTTCTCCAATCTTCTCAAAACTCTGGATTATGATAGAGGGTCATGAGACTTAGACCTGAGTGCAAAAATGGAGGCTCTAGCCCCTTCCAGAGCTGAGATATCGAAACTCAAAAATTCGGCCCGAAAAAAAAACGACAGTGGTACCCCTTACGTTTTTTTTTTTCAGGCGAAAAATTAAGTTTCTCCAATCTTCCCAAAACTCTGGATTCTGATAGAGGGCCATGAGACTCAGACCTGAGTGCAAAAATGGAGGCTCTAGCCCCTTCCAGAGCTGAGATATCGAAACTCAAAAATTCGGCCCGAAAAAAAAACGACAGTGGTACCCCTTACGTTTTTTTTTTCAGGCGAAAAATTAAGTTTCTCCAATCTTCCCAAAACTCTGGATTCTGATAGAGGGCCGTGAGACTTAGACCTGAGTGCAAAAATGGAGGCTCTAGCCCCTTCCAGAGCTGAGATATCGAAACTCAAAAATTCTGCCCGAAAAAAAAAACGACAGTGGTACCCCTTACGTTTTTTTTTTCAGGCGAAAAATTAAGTTTCTCCAATCTTCTCAAAACTCTGGATTATGATAGAGGGCCATGAGACTTAGACCTGAGTGCAAAAATGGAGGCTCTAGCCCCTTCCAGAGCTGAGATGTCGAAACTCAAAAATTCGGCCCGAAAAAAAAACGACAGTGGTACCCCTTACGTTTTTTTTTTCAGGCGAAAAATTAAGTTTCTCCAATCTTCCCAAAACTCTGGATTCTGATAGAGGGCTGTGAGACTTAGACCTGAGTGCAAAAATGGAGGCTCTAGCCCCTTCCAGAGCTGAGATATCGAAACTCAAAAATTCTGCCCGAAAAAAAAAAACGACAGTGGTACCCGTTACTTTTTTTTTTTCAGGCGAAAAATTAAGTTTCTCCAATCTTCTCAAAACTCTGGATTATGATAGAGGGCCATGAGACTTAGACCTGAGTGCAAAAATGGAGGCTCTAGCCCCTTCCAGAGCTGAGATGTCGAAACTCAAAAATTCGGCCCGAAAAAAAAACGACAGTGGTACCCCTTACGTTTTTTTTTTCAGGCGAAAAATTAAGTTTCTCCAATCTTCCCAAAACTCTGGATTCTGATAGAGGGCCGTGAGACTTAGACCTGAGTGCAAAAATGGAGGCTCTAGCCCCTTCCAGAGCTGAGATATCGGAACTCAAAAATTCTGCCCGAAAAAAAAAAACGACAGTGGTACCCCTTACGTTTTTTTTTTCAAGCGAAAAATTAAGTTTCTCCAATCTTCTCAAAACTCTGGATTATGATAGAGGGCCATGAGACTTAGACCTGAGTGCAAAAATGGAGGCTCTAGCCCCTTCCAGAGCTGAGATATCGAAACTCAAAAATTCTGCCCGAAAAAAAAAAACGACAGTGGTACCCCTTACGTTTTTTTTTTCAAGCGAAAAATTAAGTTTCTCCAATCTTCTCAAAACTCTGGATTATGATAGAGGGCCATGAGACTTAGACCTGAGTGCAAAAATGGAGGCTCTAGCCCCTTCCAGAGCTGAGATATCGAAACTCAAAAATTCGGCCTGAAAAAAAAAAACGACAGTGGTACCCCTTACGTTTTTTTTTTCAGGCGAAAAATTAAGTTTCTCCAATCTTCTCAAAACTCTGGATTATGATAGAGGGCCATGAGACTTAGACCTGAGTGCAAAAATGGAGGCTCTAGCCCCTTCCAGAGCTGAGATATCGGAACTCAAAAATTCGTCCCGAAAAAAAGACAGTGGAACCCCTTACGTTTTTTTTTTCGGCCGAAAAATTAAGTTTCTCCAATCTTCTCAAAACTCTGGATTATGATAGAGGGCCATGAGACTTAGACCTGAGTGCAAAAATGGAGGCTCTAGCCCCTTCCAGAGCTGAGATATCGAAACTCAAAAATTCGGCCCGAAAAAAAACGACAGTGGTACCCCTTACGTTTTTTTTTCAGGCGAAAAATTAAGTTTCTCCAATCTTCTCAAAACTCTGGATTATGATAGAGGGCCTTGAGACTTAGACCTGAGTGCAAAAATGGAGGCTCTAGCCCCTTCCAGAGCTGAGATATCGAAACTCAAAAATTCGGCCCGAAAAAAAAAACGACAGTGGTACCCCTTACGTTTTTTTTTTTCGGGCGAAAAATTAAGTTTCTCCAATCTTCTCAAAACTCTGGATTATGAAAGAGGGCCATGAGACTTAGACCTGAGTGCAAAAATGGAGGCTCTAGCCCCTTCCAGAGCTGAGATATCGAAACTCAAAAATTCGGCCCGAAAAAAAAACGACAGTGGTACCCCTTACGTTTTTTTTTTCAGGCGAAAAATTAAGTTTCTCCAATCTTCTCAAAACTCTGGATTATGATAGAGGGCCATGAGTCTTAGACCTGAGTGCAAAAATGGAGGCTCTAGCCCCTTCCAGAGCTGAGATATCGAAACTCAAAAATTCGGCCCGAAAAAAAAAACGACAGTGGTACCCCTTACGTTTTTTTTTCAGGCGAAAAATTAAGTTTCTCCAATCTTCTCAAAACTCTGGATTATGATAGAGGGCCATGAGACTTAGACCTGAGTGCAAAAATGGAGGCTCTAGCCCCTTCCAGAGCTGAGATATCAAAACTCAAAAATTCGGCCAGAAAAAAAAACCACAGTGGTACCCCTTACGTTTTTTTTTTTTCAGGCGAAAAATTAAGTTTCTCCAATCTTCTCAAAACTCTGGATTATGATAGAGGGTCATGAGACTTAGACCTGAGTGCAAAAATGGAGGCTCTAGCCCCTTCCAGAGCTGAGATATCGAAACTCAAAAATTCGGCCCGAAAAAAAAAACGACAGTGGTACCCCTTACGTTTTTTTTTTTTCGGGCGAAAAATTAAGTTTCTCCAATCTTCTCAAAACTCTGGATTATGAAAGAGGGCCATGAGACTTAGACCTGAGTGCAAAAATGGAGGCTCTAGCCCCTTCCAGAGCTGAGATATCGAAACTCAAAAATTCGGCCCGAAAAAAAAAACGACATTGGTACCCCTTACGTTTTTTTTTTCAGGCGAAAAATTAAGTTTCTCCAATCTTCTCAAAACTCTGGATTATGATAGAGGGCCATGAGTCTTAGACCTGAGTGCAAAAATGGAGGCTCTAGCCCCTTCCAGAGCTGAGATATCGAAACTCAAAAATTCGGCCCGAAAAAAAAAACGACAGTGGTACCCCTTACGTTTTTTTTTTCAGGCGAAAAATTAAGTTTCTCCAATCTTCCCAAAACTCTGGATTCTGATAGAGGGCCGTGAGACTTGGACCTGAGTGCAAAAATGGAGGCTCTAGCCCCTTCCAGAGCTGAGATATCGAAACTCAAAAATTCGGCCCGAAAAAAAAAACGACAGTGGTACCCCTTACGTTTTTTTTTTTCAGGCGAAAAATTAAGTTTCTCCAATCTTCTCAAAACTCTGGATTATGATAGAGGGCCATGAGACTTAGACCTGAGTGCAAAAATGGAGGCTCTAGCCCCTTCCAGAGCTGAGATATCAAAACTCAAAAATTCGGCCCGAAAAAAAAAACGACAGTGGTACCCCTTACGTTTTTTTTTTTCAGGCGAAAAATTAAGTTTCTCCAATCTTCTCAAAACTCTGGATTATGATAGAGGGTCATGAGACTTAGACCTGAGTGCAAAAATGGAGGCTCTAGCCCCTTCCAGAGCTGAGATATCGAAACTCAAAAATTCGGCCCGAAAAAAAAACGACAGTGGTACCCCTTACGTTTTTTTTTTTTCAGGCGAAAAATTAAGTTTCTCCAATCTTCCCAAAACTCTGGATTCTGATAGAGGGCCATGAGACTCAGACCTGAGTGCAAAAATGGAGGCTCTAGCCCCTTCCAGAGCTGAGATATCGAAACTCAAAAATTCGGCCCGAAAAAAAAACGACAGTGGTACCCCTTACGTTTTTTTTTTTCAGGCGAAAAATTAAGTTTCTCCAATCTTCCCAAAACTCTGGATTCTGATAGAGGGCCGTGAGACTTAGACCTGAGTGCAAAAATGGAGGCTCTAGCCCCTTCCAGAGCTGAGATATCGAAACTCAAAAATTCTGCCCGAAAAAAAAAACGACAGTGGTACCCCTTACGTTTTTTTTTTCAGGCGAAAAATTAAGTTTCTCCAATCTTCTCAAAACTCTGGATTATGATAGAGGGCCATGAGACTTAGACCTGAGTGCAAAAATGGAGGCTCTAGCCCCTTCCAGAGCTGAGATGTCGAAACTCAAAAATTCGGCCCGAAAAAAAAAAACGACAGTGGTACCCCTTACGTTTTTTTTTTCAGGCGAAAAATTAAGTTTCTCCAATCTTCCCAAAACTCTGGATTCTGATAGAGGGCTGTGAGACTTAGACCTGAGTGCAAAAATGGAGGCTCTAGCCCCTTCCAGAGCTGAGATATCGAAACTCAAAAATTCTGCCCGAAAAAAAAAACGACAGTGGTACCCCTTACTTTTTTTTTTTCAGGCGAAAAATTAAGTTTCTCCAATCTTCTCAAAACTCTGGATTATGATAGAGGGCCATGAGACTTAGACCTGAGTGCAAAAATGGAGGCTCTAGCCCCTTCCAGAGCTGAGATGTTGAAACTCAAAAATTCGGCCCGAAAAAAAAACGACAGTGGTACCCCTTACGTTTTTTTTTTCAGGCGAAAAATTAAGTTTCTCCAATCTTCCCAAAACTCTGGATTCTGATAGAGGGCCGTGAGACTTAGACCTGAGTGCAAAAATGGAGGCTCTAGCCCCTTCCAGAGCTGAGATATCGGAACTCAAAAATTCTGCCCGAAAAAAAAAAACGACAGTGGTACCCCTTACGGTTTTTTTTTCAAGCGAAAAATTAAGTTTCTCCAATCTTCTCAAAACTCTGGATTATGATAGAGGGCCATGAGACTTAGACCTGAGTGCAAAAATGGAGGCTCTAGCCCCTTCCAGAGCTGAGATATCGAAACTCAAAAATTCTGCCCGAAAAAAAAAAACGACAGTGGTACCCCTTACGTTTTTTTTTTCAAGCGAAAAATTAAGTTTCTCCAATCTTCTCAAAACTCTGGATTATGATAGAGGGCCATGAGACTTAGACCTGAGTGCAAAAATGGAGGCTCTAGCCCCTTCCAGAGCTGAGATATCGAAACTCAAAAATTCGGCCCGAAAAAAAAAAACTACAGTGGTACCCCTTACGTTTTTTTTTTCAGGCGAAAAATTAAGTTTCACCAATCTTCCCAAAACTCTGGATTCTGATAGAGGGCCGTGAGACTTAGACCTGAGTGCAAAAATGGAGGCTCTAGCCCCTTCCAGAGCTGAGATATCGAAACTCAAAAATTCGGCCCGAAAAAAAAACGACAGTGGTACCCCTTACGGTTTTTTTTTCGAGCGAAAAATTAAGTTTCTCCAATCTTCCCAAAACTCTGGATTCTGATAGAGGGCCGTGAGACTTAGACCTGAGTGCAAAAATGGAGGCTCTAGCCCCTTCCAGAGCTGAGATATCGGAACTCAAAAATTCTGCCTGAAAAAAAAAACGACAGTGGTACCCCTTACGTTTTTTTTTTCAGGCGAAAAATTAAGTTTCTCCAATCTTCTCAAAACTCTGGATTATGATAGAGGGCCATGAGACTTAGACCTGAGTGCAAAAATGGAGGCTCTAGCCCCTTCCAGAGCTGAGATATCGAAACTCAAAAATTCGGCCCGAAAAAAAAACGACAGTGGTACCCCTTACGTTTTTTTTTTTCAGGCGAAAAATTAAGTTTCTCCAATCTTCCCAAAACTCTGGATTCTGATAGAGGGTCGTGAGACTTAGACCTGAGTGCAAAAATGGAGGCTCTAGCCCCTTCCAGAGCTGAGATATCGAAACTCAAAAATTCTGCCCGAAAAAAAAACGACAGTGGTACCCCTTACGTTTTTTTTTTTCAGGCGAAAAATTAAGTTTCTCCAATCTTCTCAAAACTCTGGATTATGATAGAGGGCCATGAGACTTAGACCTGAGTGCAAAAATGGAGGCTCTAGCCCCTTCCAGAGCTGAGATGTCGAAACTCAAAAATTCGGCCCGAAAAAAAAACGACAGTGGTACCCCTTACGTTTTTTTTTCAGGCGAAAAATTAAGTTTCTCCAATCTTCCCAAAACTCTGGATTATGATAGAGGGCCGTGAGACTTAGACCTGAGTGCAAAAATGGAGGCTCTAGCCCCTTCCAGAGCTGAGATATCGGAACTCAAAAATTCTGCCCGAAAAAAAAAAACGACAGTGGTACCCCTTACGTTTTTTTTTTCAGGCGAAAAATTAAGTTTCTCCAATCTTCCCAAAACTCTGGATTCTGATAGAGGGCCATGAGACATAGACCTGAGTGCAAAAATGGAGGCTCTAGCCCCTTCCAGAGCTGAGATATCGAAACTCAAAAATTCGGCCCGAAAAAAAAAACGACAGTGGTACCCCTTACATTTTTTTTTTCGGACGAAAAATTAAGTTTCTCCAATCTTCTCAAAACTCTGGATTATGATAGAGGGCCATGAGACTTAGACCTGAGTGCAAAATGGAGGCTCTAGTCCCTTCCAGAGCTGAGATATCGAAACTCAAAAATTCGGCCCGAAAAAAAAAAACGACAGTGGTATCCCTTACGTTTTTTTTTTCGGGCGAAAAATTAAGTTTCTCCAATCTTCTCAAAACTCTGGATTATGATAGAGGGCCATGAGACTTAGACCTGAGTGCAAAAATGGAGGCTCTAGCCCCTTCCAGAGCTGAGATATCGAAACTCAAAAATTCGGCCCGGAAAAAAAACGACAGTGGTACCCCTTACGTTTTTTTTTTCGAGCGAAAAATTAAGTTTCACCAATCTTCCCAAAACTCTGGATTCTGATAGAGGGCCGTGAGACTTAGACCTGAGTGCAAAAATGGAGGCTCTAGCCCCTTCCAGAGCTGAGATATCGAAACTCAAAAATTCGGCCCGAAAAAAAAACCGACAGTGGTACCCCTTACGTTTTTTTTTTTCTGGCGAAAAATTAAGTTTCTCCAATCTTCTCAAAACTCTGGATTATGATAGAGGGCCATGAGACTTAGACCTGAGTGCAAAAATGGAGGCTCTAGCCCCTTCCAGAGCTGAGATATCGAAACTCAAAAATTCGGCCCGAAAAAAAAACGACAGTGGTACCCCTTAGGTTTTTTTTTTCAGACGAAAAATTAAGTTTCTCCAATCTTCCCAAAACTCTGGATTCTGATAGAGGGCCGTGAGACTTAGACCTGAGTGCAAAAATGGAGGCTCTAGCCCCTTCCAGAGCTGAGATATCGAAACTCAAAAATTCTGCCCGAAAAAAAAAACGACAGTGGTACCCCTTACGTTTTTTTTTTCAGGCGAAAAATTAAGTTTCTCCAATCTTCTCAAAACTCTGGATTATGATAGAGGGCCATGAGACTTAGACCTGAGTGCAAAAATGGAGGCTCTAGCCCCTTCCAGAGCTGAGATGTCGAAACTCAAAAATTCGGCCCGAAAAAAAAACGACAGTGGTACCCCTTACGTTTTTTTTTTTCAGGCGAAAAATTAAGTTTCTCCAATCTTCCCAAAACTCTGGATTCTGATAGAGGGCCGTGAGACTTAGACCTGAGTGCAAAAATGGAGGCTCTAGCCCCTTCCAGAGCTGAGATATCGGAACTCAAAAATTCTGCCCGAAAAAAAAAACGACAGTGGTACCCCTTACGTTTTTTTTTTCAAGCGAAAAATTAAATTTCTCCAATCTTCTCAAAACTCTGGATTATGATAGAGGGCCATGAGACTTAGACCTGAGTGCAAAAATGGAGGCTCTAGCCCCTTCCAGAGCTGAGATATCGAAACTCAAAAATTCGGCCCGAAAAAAAAAAACGACAGTGGTACCCCTTACGTTTTTTTTTTCAGGCGAAAAATTAAGTTTCTCCAATCTTCCCAAAACTCTGGATTCTGATAGAGGGCCATGAGACTCAGACCTGAGTGCAAAAATGGAGGCTCTAGCCCCTTCCAGAGCTGAGATATCGAAACTCAAAAATTCTGCCCGAAAAAAAAAACGACAGTGGTACCCCTTACGTTTTTTTTTTCAGGCGAAAAATTAAGTTTCTCCAATCTTCTCAAAACTCTGGATTATGATAGAGGGCCATGAGACTTAGACCTGAGTGCAAAAATGGAGGCTCTAGCCCCTTCCAGAGCTGAGATGTCGAAACTCAAAAATTCGGCCCGAAAAAAAAACGACAGTGGTACCCCTTACGTTTTTTTTTTCAGGCGAAAAATTAAGTTTCTCCAATCTTCCCAAAACTCTGGATTCTGATAGAGGGCTGTGAGACTTAGACCTGAGTGCAAAAATGGAGGCTCTAGCCCCTTCCAGAGCTGAGATATCGAAACTCAAAAATTCTGCCCGAAAAAAAAAACGACAGTGGTACCCCTTACTTTTTTTTTTTCAGGCGAAAAATTAAGTTTCTCCAATCTTCTCAAAACTCTGGATTATGATAGAGGGCCATGAGACTTAGACCTGAGTGCAAAAATGGAGGCTCTAGCCCCTTCCAGAGCTGAGATGTTGAAACTCAAAAATTCGGCCCGAAAAAAAAACGACAGTGGTACCCCTTACGTTTTTTTTTTCAGGCGAAAAATTAAGTTTCTCCAATCTTCCCAAAACTCTGGATTCTGATAGAGGGCCGTGAGACTTAGACCTGAGTGCAAAAATGGAGGCTCTAGCCCCTTCCAGAGCTGAGATATCGGAACTCAAAAATTCTGCCCGAAAAAAAAAAACGACAGTGGTACCCCTTACGTTTTTTTTTTCAAGCGAAAAATTAAGTTTCTCCAATCTTCTCAAAACTCTGGATTATGATAGAGGGCCATGAGACTTAGACCTGAGTGCAAAAATGGAGGCTCTAGCCCCTTCCAGAGCTGAGATATCGAAACTCAAAAATTCTGCCCGAAAAAAAAAAAACGACAGTGGTACCCCTTACGTTTTTTTTTTCAAGCGAAAAATTAAGTTTCTCCAATCTTCTCAAAACTCTGGATTATGATAGAGGGCCATGAGACTTAGACCTGAGTGCAAAAATGGAGGCTCTAGCCCCTTCCAGAGCTGAGATATCGAAACTCAAAAATTCGGCCCGAAAAAAAAAAACTACAGTGGTACCCCTTACGTTTTTTTTTTCAGGCGAAAAATTAAGTTTCACCAATCTTCCCAAAACTCTGGATTCTGATAGAGGGCCGTGAGACTTAGACCTGAGTGCAAAAATGGAGGCTCTAGCCCCTTCCAGAGCTGAGATATCGAAACTCAAAAATTCGGCCCGAAAAAAAAACGACAGTGGTACCCCTTACGTTTTTTTTTTCGAGCGAAAAATTAAGTTTCTCCAATCTTCCCAAAACTCTGGATTCTGATAGAGGGCCGTGAGACTTAGACCTGAGTGCAAAAATGGAGGCTCTAGCCCCTTCCAGAGCTGAGATATCGGAACTCAAAAATTCTGCCTGAAAAAAAAAACGACAGTGGTACCCCTTACGTTTTTTTTTTCAGGTGAAAAATTAAGTTTCTCCAATCTTCTCAAAACTCTGGATTATGATAGAGGGCCATGAGACTTAGACCTGAGTGCAAAAATGGAGGCTCTAGCCCCTTCCAGAGCTGAGATATCGAAACTCAAAAATTCGGCCCGAAAAAAAAACGACAGTGGTACCCCTTACGTTTTTTTTTTTTCAGGCGAAAAATTAAGTTTCTCCAATCTTCCCAAAACTCTGGATTCTGATAGAGGGTCGTGAGACTTAGACCTGAGTGCAAAAATGGAGGCTCTAGCCCCTTCCAGAGCTGAGATATCGAAACTCAAAAATTCTGCCCGAAAAAAAAACGACAGTGGTACCCCTTACGTTTTTTTTTCAGGCGAAAAATTAAGTTTCTCCAATCTTCCCAAAACTCTGGATTATGATAGAGGGCCGTGAGACTTAGACCTGAGTGCAAAAATGGAGGCTCTAGCCCCTTCCAGAGCTGAGATATCGGAACTCAAAAATTCTGCCCGAAAAAAAAAAACGACAGTGGTACCCCTTACGTTTTTTTTTTCAGGCGAAAAATTAAGTTTCTCCAATCTTCCCAAAACTCTGGATTCTGATAGAGGGCCATGAGACATAGACCTGAGTGCAAAAATGGAGGCTCTAGCCCCTTCCAGAGCTGAGATATCGAAACTCAAAAATTCGGCCCGAAAAAAAAAACGACAGTGGTACCCCTTACATTTTTTTTTTCGGACGAAAAATTAAGTTTCTCCAATCTTCTCAAAACTCTGGATTATGATAGAGGGCCATGAGACTTAGACCTGAGTGCAAAACGGAGGCTCTAGTCCCTTCCAGAGCTGAGATATCGAAACTCAAAAATTCGGCCCAAAAAAAAAAAACGACAGTGGTATCCCTTACGTTTTTTTTTTCGGGCGAAAAATTAAGTTTCTCCAATCTTCTCAAAACTCTGGATTATGATAGAGGGCCATGAGACTTAGACCTGAGTGCAAAAATGGAGGCTCTAGCCCCTTCCAGAGCTGAGATATCGAAACTCAAAAATTCGGCCCGGAAAAAAAACGACAGTGGTACCCCTTACGTTTTTTTTTTCGAGCGAAAAATTAAGTTTCACCAATCTTCCCAAAACTCTGGATTCTGATAGAGGGCCGTGAGACTTAGACCTGAGTGCAAAAATGGAGGCTCTAGCCCCTTCCAGAGCTGAGATATCGAAACTCAAAAATTCGGCCCGAAAAAAAAACCGACAGTGGTACCCCTTACGTTTTTTTTTTCTGGCGAAAAATTAAGTTTCTCCAATCTTCTCAAAACTCTGGATTATGATAGAGGGCCATGAGACTTAGACCTGAGTGCAAAAATGGAGGCTCTAGCCCCTTCCAGAGCTGAGATATCGAAACTCAAAAATTCGGCCCGAAAAAAAAACGACAGTGGTACCCCTTAGGTTTTTTTTTTCAGACGAAAAATTAAGTTTCTCCAATCTTCCCAAAACTCTGGATTCTGATAGAGGGCCGTGAGACTTAGACCTGAGTGCAAAAATGGAGGCTCTAGCCCCTTCCAGAGCTGAGATATCGAAACTCAAAAATTCTGCCCGAAAAAAAAAACGACAGTGGTACCCCTTACGTTTTTTTTTTCAGGCGAAAAATTAAGTTTCTCCAATCTTCTCAAAACTCTGGATTATGATAGAGGGCCATGAGACTTAGACCTGAGTGCAAAAATGGAGGCTCTAGCCCCTTCCAGAGCTGAGATGTCGAAACTCAAAAATTCGGCCAGAAAAAAAAACGACAGTGGTACCCCTTACGTTTTTTTTTTTCAGGCGAAAAATTAAGTTTCTCCAATCTTCCCAAAACTCTGGATTCTGATAGAGGGCCGTGAGACTTAGACCTGAGTGCAAAAATGGAGGCTCTAGCCCCTTCCAGAGCTGAGATATCGGAACTCAAAAATTCTGCCCGAAAAAAAAAACGACAGTGGTACCCCTTACGTTTTTTTTTTCAAGCGAAAAATTAAGTTTCTCCAATCTTCTCAAAACTCTGGATTATGATAGAGGGCCATGAGACTTAGACCTGAGTGCAAAAATGGAGGCTCTAGCCCCTTCCAGAGCTGAGATATCGAAACTCAAAAATTCGGCCCGAAAAAAAAAAACGACAGTGGTACCCCTTACGTTTTTTTTTTCAGGCGAAAAATTAAGTTTCTCCAATCTTCCCAAAACTCTGGATTCTGATAGAGGGCCATGAGACTCAGACCTGAGTGCAAAAATGGAGGCTCTAGCCCCTTCCAGAGCTGAGATATCGAAACTCAAAAATTCTGCCCGAAAAAAAAACGACAGTGGTACCCCTTACGTTTTTTTTTTCAGGCGAAAAATTAAGTTTCTCCAATCTTCTCAAAACTCTGGATTATGATAGAGGGCCATGAGACTTAGACCTGAGTGCAAAAATGGAGGCTCTAGCCCCTTCCAGAGCTGAGATGTCGAAACTCAAAAATTCGGCCCGAAAAAAAAACGACAGTGGTACCCCTTACGTTTTTTTTTCAGGCGAAAAATTAAGTTTCTCCAATCTTCCCAAAACTCTGGATTCTGATAGAGGGCCATGAGACTTAGACCTGAGTGCAAAAATGGAGGCTCTAGCCCCTTCCAGAGCTGAGATATCGAAACTCAAAAATTCTGCCCGAAAAAAAAAACGACAGTGGTACCCCTTACATTTTTTTTTTTCGGACGAAAAATTAAGTTTCTCCAATCTTCTCAAAACTCTGGATTATGATAGAGGGCCATGAGACTTAGACCTGAGTGCAAAAATGGAGGCTCTAGTCCCTTCCAGAGCTGAGATATCGAAACTCAAAAATTCGGCCCGAAAAAAAAAACGACAGTGGTACCCCTTACGTTTTTTTTTTCGGGCGAAAAATTAAGTTTCTCCAATCTTCTCAAAACTCTGGATTATGATAGAGGGCCATGAGACTTAGACCTGAGTGCAAAAATGGAGGCTCTAGCCCCTTCCAGAGCTGAGATATCGAAACTCAAAAATTCGGCCCGGAAAAAAAACGACAGTGGTACCCCTTACGTTTTTTTTTTCTGGCGAAAAATTAAGTTTCTCCAATCTTCTCAAAACTCTGGATTATGATAGAGGGCCATGAGACTTAGACCTGAGTGCAAAAATGGAGGCTCTAGCCCCTTCCAGAGCTGAGATATCGAAACTCAAAAATTCGGCCCGAAAAAAAAACGACAGTGGTACCCCTTACGTTTTTTTTTTCAGGCGAAAAATTAAGTTTCTCCAATCTTCTCAAAACTCTGGATTATGATAGAGGGCCATGAGACTTAGACCTGAGTGCAAAAATGGAGGCTCTAGCCCCTTCCAGAGCTGAGATGTCGAAACTCAAAAATTCGGCCCGAAAAAAAAACGACAGTGGTACCGCTTACGTTTTTTTTTTCAGGCGAAAAATTTAGTTTCTCCAATCTTCCCAAAACTCTGGATTCTGATAGAGGGCCATGAGACTTAGACCTGAGTGCAAAAATGGAGGCTCTAGCCCCTTCCAGAGCTGAGATATCGAAACTCAAAAATTCTGCCCGAAAAAAAAAACGACAGTGGTACCCCTTACATTTTTTTTTTTCGGACGAAAAATTAAGTTTCTCCAATCTTCTCAAAACTCTGGATTATGATAGAGGGCCATGAGACTTAGACCTGAGTGCAAAAATGGAGGCTCTAGCCCCTTCCAGAGCTGAGATATCGAAACTCAAAAATTCGGCCCGAAAAAAAAAACGACAGTGGTACCCCTTACGTTTTTTTTTTCAGGCGAAAAATTAAGTTTCTCCAATCTTCCCAAAACTCTGGATTCTGATAGAGGGCCATGAGACTCAGACCTGAGTGCAAAAATGGAGGCTCTAGCCCCTTCCAGAGCTGAGATATCGAAACTCAAAAATTCTGCCCGAAAAAAAAACGACAGTGGTACCCCTTACGTTTTTTTTTTCAGGCGAAAAATTAAGTTTCTCCAATCTTCTCAAAA
Organism: Pimephales promelas; assembly: GCF_988280905.1. Classification (NCBI taxonomy): domain Eukaryota; kingdom Metazoa; phylum Chordata; class Actinopteri; order Cypriniformes; family Leuciscidae; genus Pimephales; species Pimephales promelas. The sequence goes on along the minus strand of NC_142785.1, from coordinate 21,488,806 downwards.
CTCTGGATTATGATAGAGGGCCATGAGACTTAGACCTGAGTGCAAAAATGGAGGCTCTAGCCCCTTCCAGAGCTGAGATGTCGAAACTCAAAAATTCGGCCCGAAAAAAAAACGACAGTGGTACCCCTTACGTTTTTTTTTTCAGGCGAAAAATTAAGTTTCTCCAATCTTCCCAAAACTCTGGATTCTGATAGAGGGCCATGAGACTTAGACCTGAGTGCAAAAATGGAGGCTCTAGCCCCTTCCAGAGCTGAGATATCGAAACTCAAAAATTCTGCCCGAAAAAAAAAACGACAGTGGTACCCCTTACATTTTTTTTTTCGGACGAAAAATTAAGTTTCTCCAATCTTCTCAAAACTCTGGATTATGATAGAGGGCCATGAGACTTAGACCTGAGTGCAAAAATGGAGGCTCTAGTCCCTTCCAGAGCTGAGATATCGAAACTCAAAAATTCGGCCCGAAAAAAAAAAACGACAGTGGTACCCCTTACGTTTTTTTTTTCGGGCGAAAAATTAAGTTTCTCCAATCTTCTCAAAACTCTGGATTATGATAGAGGGCCATGAGACTTAGACCTGAGTGCAAAAATGGAGGCTCTAGCCCCTTCCAGAGCTGAGATATCGAAACTCAAAAATTCGGCCCGGAAAAAAAACGACAGTGGTACCCCTTACGTTTTTTTTTTCTGGCGAAAAATTAAGTTTCTCCAATCTTCTCAAAACTCTGGATTATGATAGAGGGCCATGAGACTTAGACCTGAGTGCAAAAATGGAGGCTCTAGCCCCTTCCAGAGCTGAGATATCGAAACTCAAAAATTCGGCCCGAAAAAAAAACGACAGTGGTACCCCTTACGTTTTTTTTTTCAGGCGAAAAATTAAGTTTCTCCAATCTTCTCAAAACTCTGGATTATGATAGAGGGCCATGAGACTTAGACCTGAGTGCAAAAATGGAGGCTCTAGCCCCTTCCAGAGCTGAGATGTCGAAACTCAAAAATTCGGCCCGAAAAAAAAACGACAGTGGTACCCCTTACGTTTTTTTTTTCAGGCGAAAAATTTAGTTTCTCCAATCTTCCCAAAACTCTGGATTCTGATCAGAGTATGTGAGCGGAGTGGAGTGGGAGCGGAGCGAGGAGTGGAGCGGCATGATTTTGAATGGAGCGCGGAGCGGATTTTTTAAAAGTCGGAGCGTCGTGGTTTTCACTCGCTCCGAGCGCGCTCCACTACCGCTCTCACGAGGACAATTCATGCCAACGGCTCATTATAGAACTGCATTTTTAGTAAGGATTCACGTGTTAAACACATTACGCTAGCATGATACCGATGGATCACTCAAATCAGAAAAAAATGTGAGGGTTATGAATATGATGACGCCGATGGACATGAGTGGCTGCGGGGAGGTTATAGTCAAGCCTGTACTGAATATGAGCGGGCACCACGATCTCATGAAAGTGCGAATCTATAGCACACATTTTATTTCTCGTGCCTATTATTAGCCTATATGCCAAAAAATTGTTTGTGCGTGCAAATGACGCACACTAAACCCCTTGGTTAGGATGGGTGTGAAGTGCGTTCTTGCCATTAAGTGCGTATCGTAGGCTATGCCCACGAGAAATAAAATATAGATAGCCTACGCACTTTCATGAGATGGGGCGCTGGATCGGGCGGGGTGAAAGCACATTTTAAACAGGTAACACTTATTCACCAACGCAATCGCTTTCTCACTAATGCATGGCATTCAAACAAATGTAATCATACAGTCGGCTATCTGTCAGTATTTGATTTTAAATGAGCATGAATCTGTGAGAAATGTAGCGACCCGTAGATAAATAACTGATGAAAACGTTATTTTCTTCTTTCCAAACAAACTGTGCTCTGCAAAAAGCAGCAATGATATTTAATTTATAATGCTGATAACCTGTAATAAGCATAGCATGTCATAGGAAAAGTTTGCACACTATCCAAATCCAATAAACAACATTGCAACTATTCTCCTAACGTTGTTTTTTTATTTATTTACTATGCCTATGTATCTATTATGATGAGGAGACATTTTGTGAGATTTTAAAGCATACTTAAATACTTTATTCGGAATTTCCTTGGGGAGCGAACACGGAGCGGTGTTTCTGATATCAGTGAGCGAGGAGTGGAGCGGGAGCGGTAAATGGTGAACCCGGAGCGGAGCTGGAGCGGAGTGATTATATAATGCTTGGAGCGTGGAGGGGAAATTGTTGCCGCTCCACTCCGCTCACATACCCTGATTCTGATAGAGGGCCATGAGACTTAGACCTGAGTGCAAAAATGGAGGCTCTAGCCCCTTCCAGAGCTGAGATATCGAAACTCAAAAATTCTGCCCGAAAAAAAAAAACGACAGTGGTACCCCTTACATTTTTTTTTTTCGGACGAAAAATTAAGTTTCTCCAATCTTCTCAAAACTCTGGATTATGATAGAGGGCCATGAGACTTAGACCTGAGTGCAAAAATGGAGGCTCTAGTCCCTTCCAGAGCTGAGATATCGAAACTCAAAAATTCGGCCCGAAAAAAAAAAAACGACAGTGGTACCCCTTACGTTTTTTTTTTCGGGCGAAAAATTAAGTTTCTCCAATCTTCTCAAAACTCTGGATTATGATAGAGGGCCATGAGACTTAGACCTGAGTGCAAAAATGGAGGCTCTAGCCCCTTCCAGAGCTGAGATATCGAAACTCAAAAATTCGGCCCGAAAAAAAAAACGACAGTGGTACCCCTTACGTTTTTTTTTTCTGGCGAAAAATTAAGTTTCTCCAATCTTCTCAAAACTCTGGATTATGATAGAGGGCCATGAGACTTAGACCTGAGTGCAAAAATGGAGGCTCTAGCCCCTTCCAGAGCTGAGATATCGAAACTCAAAAATTCGGCCCGAAAAAAAAAACCACAGTGGTACCCCTTACGTTTTTTTTTTCGGGCGAAAAATTAAGTTTCTCCAATCTTCTCAAAACTCTGGATTATGATAGAGGGCCATGAGACTTAGACCTGAGTGCAAAAATGGAGGCTCTAGCCCCTTCCAGAGCTGAGATATCGAAACTCAAAAATTCGGCCCGAAAAAAAAACGACAGTGGTACCCCTTACGTTTTTTTTTTCTGGCGAAAAAATAAGTTTCTCCAATCTTCTCAAAACTCTGGATTATGATAGAGGGCCATGAGACTTAGACCTGAGTGCAAAAATGGAGGCTCTAGCCCCTTCCAGAGCTGAGATATCGAAACTCAAAAATTCGGCCCGAAAAAAAAAAACCACAGTGGTACCCCTTACGTTTTTTTTTTCGGGCGAAAAATTAAGTTTCTCCAATCTTCTCAAAACTCTGGATTATGATAGAGGGCCATGAGACTTAGACCTGAGTGCAAAAATGGAGGCTCTAGCCCCTTCCAGAGCTGAGATATCGAAACTCAAAAATTCGGCCCGGAAAAAAAACGACAGTGGTACCCCTTACGTTTTTTTTTTCGAGCGAAAAATTAAGTTTCACCAATCTTCCCAAAACTCTGGATTCTGATAGAGGGCCGTGAGACTTAGACCTGAGTGCAAAAATGGAGGCTCTAGCCCCTTCCAGAGCTGAGATATCGAAACTCAAAAATTCGGCCCGAAAAAAAAACCGACAGTGGTACCCCTTACGTTTTTTTTTTTCTGGCGAAAAATTAAGTTTCTCCAATCTTCTCAAAACTCTGGATTATGATAGAGGGCCATGAGACTTAGACCTGAGTGCAAAAATGGAGGCTCTAGCCCCTTCCAGAGCTGAGATATCGAAACTCAAAAATTCGGCCCGAAAAAAAAACGACAGTGGTACCCCTTAGGTTTTTTTTTTCAGACGAAAAATTAAGTTTCTCCAATCTTCCCAAAACTCTGGATTCTGATAGAGGGCCGTGAGACTTAGACCTGAGTGCAAAAATGGAGGCTCTAGCCCCTTCCAGAGCTGAGATATCGAAACTCAAAAATTCTGCCCGAAAAAAAAAACGACAGTGGTACCCCTTACGTTTTTTTTTTCAGGCGAAAAATTAAGTTTCTCCAATCTTCTCAAAACTCTGGATTATGATAGAGGGCCATGAGACTTAGACCTGAGTGCAAAAATGGAGGCTCTAGCCCCTTCCAGAGCTGAGATGTCGAAACTCAAAAATTCGGCCCGAAAAAAAAAACGACAGTGGTACCCCTTACGTTTTTTTTTTTCAGGCGAAAAATTAAGTTTCTCCAATCTTCCCAAAACTCTGGATTCTGATAGAGGGCCGTGAGACTTAGACCTGAGTGCAAAAATGGAGGCTCTAGCCCCTTCCAAAGCTGAGATATCGGAACTCAAAAATTCTGCCCGAAAAAAAAAACGACAGTGGTACCCCTTACGTTTTTTTTTTTCAAGCGAAAAATTAAGTTTCTCCAATCTTCTCAAAACTCTGGATTATGATAGAGGGCCATGAGACTTAGACCTGAGTGCAAAAATGGAGGCTCTAGCCCCTTCCAGAGCTGAGATATCGAAACTCAAAAATTCGGCCCGAAAAAAAAAAACGACAGTGGTACCCCTTACGTTTTTTTTTTCAGGCGAAAAATTAAGTTTCTCCAATCTTCCCAAAACTCTGGATTCTGATAGAGGGCCATGAGACTCAGACCTGAGTGCAAAAATGGAGGCTCTAGCCCCTTCCAGAGCTGAGATATCGAAACTCAAAAATTCTGCCCGAAAAAAAAACGACAGTGGTACCCCTTACGTTTTTTTTTTCAGGCGAAAAATTAAGTTTCTCCAATCTTCTCAAAACTCTGGATTATGATAGAGGGCCATGAGACTTAGACCTGAGTGCAAAAATGGAGGCTCTAGCCCCTTCCAGAGCTGAGATGTCGAAACTCAAAAATTCGGCCCGAAAAAAAAACGACAGTGGTACCCCTTACGTTTTTTTTTTTCAGGCGAAAAATTAAGTTTCTCCAATCTTCCCAAAACTCTGGATTCTGATAGAGGGCCATGAGACTTAGACCTGAGTGCAAAAATGGAGGCTCTAGCCCCTTCCAGAGCTGAGATATCGAAACTCAAAAATTCTGCCCGAAAAAAAAAACGACAGTGGTACCCCTTACATTTTTTTTTTTCGGACGAAAAATTAAGTTTCTCCAATCTTCTCAAAACTCTGGATTATGATAGAGGGCCATGAGACTTAGACCTGAGTGCAAAAATGGAGGCTCTAGTCCCTTCCAGAGCTGAGATATCGAAACTCAAAAATTCGGCCCGAAAAAAAAAAACGACAGTGGTACCCCTTACGTTTTTTTTTTCGGGCGAAAAATTAAGTTTCTCCAATCTTCTCAAAACTCTGGATTATGATAGAGGGCCATGAGACTTAGACCTGAGTGCAAAAATGGAGGCTCTAGCCCCTTCCAGAGCTGAGATATCGAAACTCAAAAATTCGGCCCGGAAAAAAAACGACAGTGGTACCCCTTACGTTTTTTTTTTCTGGCGAAAAATTAAGTTTCTCCAATCTTCTCAAAACTCTGGATTATGATAGAGGGCCATGAGACTTAGACCTGAGTGCAAAAATGGAGGCTCTAGCCCCTTCCAGAGCTGAGATATCGAAACTCAAAAATTCGGCCCGAAAAAAAAACGACAGTGGTACCCCTTACGTTTTTTTTTTCAGGCGAAAAATTAAGTTTCTCCAATCTTCTCAAAACTCTGGATTATGATAGAGGGCCATGAGACTTAGACCTGAGTGCAAAAATGGAGGCTCTAGCCCCTTCCAGAGCTGAGATGTCGAAACTCAAAAATTCGGCCCGAAAAAAAAACGACAGTGGTACCCCTTACGTTTTTTTTTTCAGGCGAAAAATTTAGTTTCTCCAATCTTCCCAAAACTCTGGATTCTGATAGAGGGCCATGAGACTTAGACCTGAGTGCAAAAATGGAGGCTCTAGCCCCTTCCAGAGCTGAGATATCGAAACTCAAAAATTCTGCCCGAAAAAAAAAAACGACAGTGGTACCCCTTACATTTTTTTTTTTCGGACGAAAAATTAAGTTTCTCCAATCTTCTCAAAACTCTGGATTATGATAGAGGGCCATGAGACTTAGACCTGAGTGCAAAAATGGAGGCTCTAGTCCCTTCCAGAGCTGAGATATCGAAACTCAAAAATTCGGCCCGAAAAAAAAAAAACGACAGTGGTACCCCTTACGTTTTTTTTTTTCGGGCGAAAAATTAAGTTTCTCCAATCTTCTCAAAACTCTGGATTATGATAGAGGGCCATGAGACTTAGACCTGAGTGCAAAAATGGAGGCTCTAGCCCCTTCCAGAGCTGAGATATCGAAACTCAAAAATTCTGCCCGGAAAAAAAACGACAGTGGTACCCCTTACGTTTTTTTTTTTCGAGCGAAAAATTAAGTTTCACCAATCTTCCCAAAACTCTGGATTCTGATAGAGGGCCGTGAGACTTAGACCTGAGTGCAAAAATGGAGGCTCTAGCCCCTTCCAGAGCTGAGATATCGAAACTCAAAAATTCGGCCCGAAAAAAAAAACGACAGTGGTACCCCTCACGTTTTTTTTTTCTGGCGAAAAATTAAGTTTCTCCAATCTTCTCAAAACTCTGGATTATGATAGAGGGCCATGAGACTTAGACCTGAGTGCAAAAATGGAGGCTCTAGCCCCTTCCAGAGCTGAGATATCGAAACTCAAAAATTCGGCCCGAAAAAAAAAACCACAGTGGTACCCCTTACGTTTTTTTTTTCGGGCGAAAAATTAAGTTTCTCCAATCTTCTCAAAACTCTGGATTATGATAGAGGGCCATGAGACTTAGACCTGAGTGCAAAAATGGAGGCTCTAGCCCCTTCCAGAGCTGAGATATCGAAACTCAAAAATTCGGCCCGAAAAAAAAACGACAGTGGTACCCCTTACGTTTTTTTTTTCTGGCGAAAAATTAAGTTTCTCCAATCTTCTCAAAACTCTGGATTATGATAGAGGGCCATGAGACTTAGACCTGAGTGCAAAAATGGAGGCTCTAGCCCCTTCCAGAGCTGAGATATCGAAACTCAAAAATTCGGCCCGAAAAAAAAAAACCACAGTGGTACCCCTTACGTTTTTTTTTTCGGGCGAAAAATTAAGTTTCTCCAATCTTCTCAAAACTCTGGATTATGATAGAGGGCCATGAGACTTAGACCTGAGTGCAAAAATGGAGGCTCTAGCCCCTTCCAGAGCTGAGATATCGAAACTCAAAAATTCGGCCCGAAAAAAAACGACAGTGGTACCCCTTACGTTTTTTTTTTTCGAGCGAAAAATTAAGTTTCACCAATCTTCCCAAAACTCTGGATTCTGATAGAGGGCCGTGAGACTTAGACCTGAGTGCAAAAATGGAGGCTCTAGCCCCTTCCAGAGCTGAGATATCGAAACTCAAAAATTCGGCCCGAAAAAAAAACGACAGTGGTACCCCTTACGTTTTTTTTTTCTGGCGAAAAATTAAGTTTCTCCAATCTTCTCAAAACTCTGGATTATGATAGTGGGCCATGAGACTTAGACCTGAGTGCAAAAATGGAGGCTCTAGCCCCTTCCAGAGCTGAGATGTCGAAACTCAAAAATTTGGCCCGAAAAAAAAACGACAGTGGTACCCCTTACGTTTTTTTTTTCAGGCGAAAAATTAAGTTTCTCCAATCTTCCCAAAACTCTGGATTCTGATAGAGGGCCGTGAGACTTAGACCTGAGTGCAAAAATGGAGGCTCTAGCCCCTTCCAGAGCTGAGATATCGAAACTCAAAAATTCTGCCCGAAAAAAAAACGACAGTGGTACCCCTTACGTTTTTTTTTTCAGGCGAAAAATTAAGTTTCTCCAATCTTCTCAAAACTCTGGATTATGATAGAGGGCCATGAGACTTAGACCTGAGTGCAAAAATGGAGGCTCTAGCCCCTTCCAGAGCTGAGATGTCGAAACTCAAAAATTCGGCCCGAAAAAAAAAACGACAGTGGTACCCCTTACGTTTTCTTTTTCAGGCGAAAAATTAAGTTTCTCCAATCTTCCCAAAACTCTGGATTCTGATAGAGGGCCGTGAGACTTAGACCTGAGTGCAAAAATGGAGGCTCTAGCCCCTTCCAGAGCTGAGATATCGGAACTCAAAAATTCGGCCCGAAAAAAAAAACGACAGTGGTACCCCTTACGTTTTTTTTTTCAAGCGAAAAATTAAGTTTCTCCAATCTTCTCAAAACTCTGGATTATGATAGAGGGCCATGAGACTTAGACCTGAGTGCAAAAATGGAGGCTCTAGCCCCTTCCAGAGCTGAGATATCGAAACTCAAAAATTCGGCCCGAAAAAAAAAAACTACAGTGGTACCCCTTACGTTTTTTTTTTCAGGCGAAAAATTAAGTTTCACCAATCTTCCCAAAACTCTGGATTCTGATAGAGGGCCGTGAGACTTAGACCTGAGTGCAAAAATGGAGGCTCTAGCCCCTTCCAGAGCTGAGATATCGGAACTCAAAAATTCTGCCCGAAAAAAAAAAACGACAGTGGTACAACTTACGTTTTTTTTTTCAGGCGAAAAATTAAGTTTCTCCAATCTTCTCAAAACTCTGGATTATGATAGAGGGCCGTGAGACTTAGACCTGAGTGCAAAAATGGAGGCTCTAGCCCCTTCCAGAGCTGAGATATCGGAACTCAAAAATTCTGCCCGAAAAAAAAAACGACAGTGGTACCCCTTACGTTTTTTTTTTTCAGGCGAAAAATTAAGTTTCTCCAATCTTCTCAAAACTCTGGATTATGATAGAGGGCCATGAGACTTAGACCTGAGTGCAAAAATGGAGGCTCTAGCCCCTTCCAGAGCTGAGATGTCGAAACTCAAAAATTCTGCCCGAAAAAAAACGACAGTGGTACCCCTTACGTTTTTTTTTTCAGGCGAAAAATTAAGTTTCTCCAATCTTCCCAAAACTCTGGATTCTGATAGAGGGCCGTGAGACTTAGACCTGAGTGCAAAAATGGAGGCTCTAGCCCCTTCCAGAGCTGAGATATCGGAACTCAAAAATTCTGCCCGAAAAAAAAAACGACAGTGGTACCCCTTACGTTTTTTTTTTCAGGCGAAAAATTAAGTTTCTCCAATCTTCCCAAAACTCTGGATTCTGATAGAGGGCCATGAGACTTAGACCTGAGTGCAAAAATGGAGGCTCTAGCCCCTTCCAGAGCTGAGATATCGAAACTCAAAAATTCTGCCCGAAAAAAAAAACGACAGTGGTACCCCTTACATTTTTTTTTTTCGGACGAAAAATTAAGTTTCTCCAATCTTCCCAAAACTCTGGATTCTGATAGAGGGCCATGAGACTTAGACCTGAGTGCAAAAATGGAGGCTCTAGCCCCTTCCAGAGCTGAGATATCGAAACTCAAAAATTCTGCCCGAAAAAAAAAACGACAGTGGTACCCCTTACATTTTTTTTTTTCGGGCGAAAAATTAAGTTTCTCCAATCTTCTCAAAACTCTGGATTATGATAGAGGGCCATGAGACTTAGACCTGAGTGCAAAAATGGAGGCTCTAGTCCCTTCCAGAGCTGAGATATCGAAACTCAAAAATTCGGCCCGAAAAAAAAAAACGACAGTGGTACCCCTTACGTTTTTTTTTTCGGGCGAAAAATTAAGTTTCTCCAATCTTCTCAAAACTCTGGATTATGATAGAGGGCCATGAGACTTAGACCTGAGTGCAAAAATGGAGGCTCTAGCCCCTTCCAGAGCTGAGATATCGAAACTCAAAAATTCGGCCCGGAAAAAAAACGACAGTGGTACCCCTTACGTTTTTTTTTTTCGAGCGAAAAATTAAGTTTCACCAATCTTCCCAAAACTCTGGATTCTGATAGAGGGCCGTGAGACTTAGACCTGAGTGCAAAAATTGAGACTCTAGCCCCTTCCAGACCTGAGATATCGAAACTCAAAAATTCGGCCCGAAAAAAAAACGACAGTGGTACCCCTTACGTTTTTTTTTTCTGGCGAAAAATTAAGTTTCTCCAATCTTCTCAAAACTCTGGATTATGATAGAGGGCCATGAGACTTAGACCTGAGTGCAAAAATGGAGGCTCTAGCCCCTTCCAGAGCTGAGATATCGAAACTCAAAAATTCGGCCCGAAAAAAAAACGACAGTGGTACCCCTTACGTTTTTTTTTTCAGACGAAAAATTAAGTTTCTCCAATCTTCCCAAAACTCTGGATTCTGATAGAGGGCCGTGAGACTTAGACCTGAGTGCAAAAATGGAGGCTCTAGCCCCTTCCAGAGCTGAGATGTCGAAACTCAAAAATTCGGCCCGAAAAAAAAACGACAGTGGTACCCCTTACGTTTTTTTTTTCAGGCGAAAAATTAAGTTTCTCCAATCTTCCCAAAACTCTGGATTCTGATAGAGGGCCGTGAGACTTAGACCTGAGTGCAAAAATGGAGGCTCTAGCCCCTTCCAGAGCTGAGATATCGGAACTCAAAAATTCTGCCCGAAAAAAAAAACGACAGTGGTACCCCTTACGTTTTTTTTTTCAAGCGAAAAATTAAGTTTCTCCAATCTTCTCAAAACTCTGGATTATGATAGAGGGCCATGAGACTTAGACCTGAGTGCAAAAATGGAGGCTCTAGCCCCTTCCAGAGCTGAGATATCGAAACTCAAAAATTCGGCCCGAAAAAAAAAACGACAGTGGTACCCCTTACGTTTTTTTTTTCAGGCGAAAAATTAAGTTTCTCCAATCTTCCCAAAACTCTGGATTCTGATAGAGGGCCATGAGACTCAGACCTGAGTGCAAAAATGGAGGCTCTAGCCCCTTCCAGAGCTGAGATATCGAAACTCAAAAATTCTGCCCGAAAAAAAAAACGACAGTGGTACCCCTTACGTTTTTTTTTTTCGGGCGAAAAATTAAGTTTCTCCAATCTTCTCAAAACTCTGGATTATGATAGAGGGCCATGAGACTTAGACCTGAGTGCAAAAATGGAGGCTCTAGCCCCTTCCAGAGCTGAGATATCGAAACTCAAAAATTCGGCCCGAAAAAAAAACGACAGTGGTACCCCTTACGTTTCTTTTTTCAGGCGAAAAATTAAGTTTCTCCAATCTTCCCAAAACTCTGGATTCTGATAGAGGGTCGTGAGACTTAGACCTGAGTGCAAAAATGGAGGCTCTAGCCCCTTCCAGAGCTGAGATATCGAAACTCAAAAATTCGGCCCGAAAAAAAAAACGACAGTGGTACCCCTTACGTTTTTTTTTTCGGGCGAAAAATTAAGTTTCTCCAATCTTCTCAAAACTCTGGATTATGATAGAGGGCCATGAGACTTAGACCTGAGTGCAAAAATGGAGGCTCTAGCCCCTTCCAGAGCTGAGATATCGAAACTCAAAAATTCGGCCTGAAAAAAAAAACGACAGTGGTACCCCTTACGATTTTTTTTTTCGAGCGAAAAATTAAGTTTCACCAATCTTCCCAAAACTCTGGATTCTGATAGAGGGCCGTGAGACTTAGACCTGAGTGATAAAATGGAGGCTCTAGCCCCTTCCAGAGCTGAGATATCGAAACTCAAAAATTCGGCCCGAAAAAAAAACGACAGTGGTACCCCTTACGTTTTTTTTTTCTGGCGAAAAATTAAGTTTCTCCAATCTTCTCAAAACTCTGGATTATGATAGAGGGCCATGAGACTTAGACCTGTGTGCAAAAATGGAGGCTCTAGCCCCTTCCAGAGCTGAGATATCGAAACTCAAAAATTCGGCCCGAAAAAAAAAAACTACAGTGGTACCCCTTACGTTTTTTTTTTTCAGGCGAAAAATTAAGTTTCACCAATCTTCCCAAAACTCTGGATTCTGATAGAGGGCCGTGAGACTTAGACCTGAGTGCAAAAATGGAGGCTCTAGCCCCTTCCAGAGCTGAGATATCGAAACTCAAAAATTCGGCCCGAAAAAAAAAACGACAGTGGTACCCCTTACGTTTTTTTTTTTTCGAGCGAAAAATTAAGTTTCTCCAATCTTCCCAAAACTCTGGATTCTGATAGAGGGCCGTGAGACTTAGACCTGAGTGCAAAAATGGAGGCTCTAGCCCCTTCCAGAGCTGAGATATCGGATTTCAAAAATTCTGCCCGAAAAAAAAAACGACAGTGGTACCCTTTACGTTTTTTTTTTTCAGGCGAAAAATTAAGTTTCTCCAATCTTCTCAAAACTCTGGATTATGATAGAGGGCCATGAGACTTAGACCTGAGTGCAAAAATGGAGGCTCTAGCCCCTTCCAGAGCTGAGATATCGAAACTCAAAAATTCGGCCCGAAAAAAAACGACAGGGGTACCCCTTACGTTTTTTTTTTTCAGGCGAAAAATTAAGTTTCTCCAATCTTCCCAAAACTCTGGATTCTGATAGAGGGCCGTGAGACTTAGACCTGAGTGCAAAAATGGAGGCTCTAGCCCCTTCCAGAGCTGAGATATCGAAACTCAAAAATTCTGCCCGAAAAAAAAAACGACAGTGGTACCCCTTACGTTTTTTTTTTTCAGGCGAAAAATTAAGTTTCTCCAATCTTCTCAAAACTCTGGATTATGATAGAGGGCCATGAGACTTAGACCTGAGTGCAAAAATGGAGGCTCTAGCCCCTTCCAGAGCTGAGATGTCGAAACTCAAAAATTCGGCCCGAAAAAAAAACGACAGTGGTACCCCTTACGTTTTTTTTTTCAGGCGAAAAATTAAGTTTCTCCAATCTTCCCAAAACTCTGGATTCTGATAGAGGGCCGTGAGACTTAGACCTGAGTGCAAAAATGGAGGCTCTAGCCCCTTCCAGAGCTGAGATATCGGAACTCAAAAATTCTGCCCGAAAAAAAAAACGACAGTGGTACCCCTTACGTTTTTTTTTTTCAGGCGAAAAATTAAGTTTCTCCAATCTTCCCAAAACTCTGGATTCTGATAGAGGGCCGTGAGACTTAGACCTGAGTGCAAAAATGGAGGCTCTAGCCCCTTCCAGAGCTGAGATATCAAAACTCAAAAATTCTGCCCGAAAAAAAAAACGACAGTGGTACCCCTTACGTTTTTTTTTTTTCAGGCAAAAAATTAAGTTTCTCCAATCTTCTCAAAACTCTGGATTATGATAGAGGGCCATGAGACTTAGACCTGAGTGCAAAAATGGAGGCTCTAGCCCCTTCCAGAGCTGAGATGTCGAAACTCAAAAATTCGGCCCGAAAAAAAAACGACAGTGGTACCCCTTACGTTTTTTTTTTCAGGCGAAAAATTAAGTTTCTCCAATCTTCCCAAAACTCTGGATTCTGATAGAGGGCCGTGAGACTTAGACCTGAGTGCAAAAATGGAGGCTCTAGCCCCTTCCAGAGCTGAGATATCGGAACTCAAAAATTCTGCCCGAAAAAAAAAACGACAGTGGTACCCCTTACGGTTTTTTTTTCAGGCGAAAAATTAAGTTTCTCCAATCTTCTCAAAACTCTGGATTATGATTGAGGGCCATGAGACTTAGACCTGAGTGCAAAAATGGAGGCTCTAGCCCCTTCCAGAGCTGAGATATCGAAACTCAAAAATTCGGCCCGAAAAAAAAAACGACAGTGGTACCCCTTACGTTTTTTTTTTCAGGCGAAAAATTAAGTTTCTCCAATCTTCCCAAAACTCTGGATTCTGATAGAGGGCCGTGAGACTTAGACCTGAGTGCAAAAATGGAGGCTCTAGCCCCTTCCAGAGCTGAGATATCGAAACTCAAAAATTCGGCCCGAAAAAAAAACGACAGTGGTACCCCTTACGTTTTTTTTTTCGAGCGAAAAATTAAGTTTCTCCAATCTTCCCAAAACTCTGGATTCTGATAGAGGGCCGTGAGACTTAGACCTGAGTGCAAAAATGGAGGCTCTAGCCCCTTCCAGAGCTGAGATATCGAAACTCAAAAATTCGGCCCGAAAAAAAAACGACAGTGGTACCCCTTACGTTTTTTTTTTCGAGCGAAAAATTAAGTTTCTCCAATCTTCCCAAAACTCTGGATTCTGATAGAGGGCCGTGAGACTTAGACCTGAGTGCAAAAATGGAGGCTCTAGCCCCTTCCAGAGCTGAGATATCGGAACTCAAAAATTCTGCCCGAAAAAAAAAACGACAGTGGTACCCCTTACGTTTTTTTTTTCAGGCGAAAAATTAAGTTTCTCCAATCTTCTCAAAACTCTGGATTATGATAGAGGGCCATGAGACTTAGACCTGAGTGCAAAAATGGAGGCTCTAGCCCCTTCCAGAGCTGAGATATCGAAACTCAAAAATTCTGCCCGAAAAAAAAAACGACAGTGGTACCCCTTACGTTTTTTTTTTTCAGGCGAAAAATTAAGTTTCTCCAATCTTCTCAAAACTCTGGATTATGATAGAGGGCCATGAGACTTAGACCTGAGTGCAAAAATGGAGGCTCTAGCCCCTTCCAGAGCTGAGATGTCGAAACTCAAAAATTCGGCCCGAAAAAAAAACGACAGTGGTACCCCTTACGTTTTTTTTTTCAGGCGAAAAATTAAGTTTCTCCAATCTTCCCAAAACTCTGGATTCTGATAGAGGGCCATGAGACTCAGACCTGAGTGCAAAAATGGAGGCTCTAGCCCCTTCCAGGGCTGAGATATCGAAACTCAAAAATTCGGCCCGAAAAAAAAAACGACAGTGGTACCCCTTACGTTTTTTTTTTTCAGGCGAAAAATTAAGTTTCTCCAATCTTCCCAAAACTCTGGATTATGATAGAGGGCCATGAGACTTAGACCTGAGTGCAAAAATGGAGGCTCTAGCCCCTTCCAGAGCTGAGATATCGAAACTCAAAAATTCGGCCCGAAAAAAAAAACGACAGTGGTACCCCTTACGTTTTTTTTTTCAGGCGAAAAATTAAGTTTCTCCAATCTTCCCAAAACTCTGGATTCTGATAGAGGGCCATGAGACTCAGACCTGAGTGCAAAAATGGAGGCTCTAGCCCCTTCCAGAGCTGAGATATCGAAACTCAAAAATTCTGCCCGAAAAAAAAACGACAGTGGTACCCCTTACGTTTTTTTTTTTCGGGCGAAAAATTAAGTTTCTCCAATCTTCTCAAAACTCTGGATTATGATAGAGGGCCATGAGACTTAGACCTGAGTGCAAAAATGGAGGCTCTAGCCCCTTCCAGAGCTGAGATATCGAAACTCAAAAATTCGGCCCGAAAAAAAAACGACAGTGGTACCCCTTACGTTTCTTTTTTCAGGCGAAAAATTAAGTTTCTCCAATCTTCCCAAAACTCTGGATTCTGATAGAGGGTCGTGAGACTTAGACCTGAGTGCAAAAATGGAGGCTCTAGCCCCTTCCAGAGCTGAGATATCGAAACTCAAAAATTCGGCCCGAAAAAAAAAACGACAGTGGTACCCCTTACGTTTTTTTTTTCGGGCGAAAAATTAAGTTTCTCCAATCTTCTCAAAACTCTGGATTATGATAGAGGGCCATGAGACTTAGACCTGAGTGCAAAAATGGAGGCTCTAGCCCCTTCCAGAGCTGAGATATCGAAACTCAAAAATTCGGCCTGAAAAAAAAAAACGACAGTGGTACCCCTTACGGTTTTTTTTTTCGAGCGAAAAATTAAGTTTCACCAATCTTCCCAAAACTCTGGATTCTGATAGAGGGCCGTGAGACTTAGACCTGAGTGATAAAATGGAGGCTCTAGCCCCTTCCAGAGCTGAGATATCGAAACTCAAAAATTCGGCCTGAAAAAAAAACGACAGTGGTACCCCTTACGTTTTTTTTTTCTGGCGAAAAATTAAGTTTCTCCAATCTTCTCAAAACTCTGGATTATGATAGAGGGCCATGAGACTTAGACCTGTGTGCAAAAATGGAGGCTCTAGCCCCTTCCAGAGCTGAGATATCGAAACTCAAAAATTCGGCCCGAAAAAAAAAAACTACAGTGGTACCCCTTACGTTTTTTTTTTTCAGGCGAAAAATTAAGTTTCACCAATCTTCCCAAAACTCTGGATTCTGATAGAGGGCCGTGAGACTTAGACCTGAGTGCAAAAATGGAGGCTCTAGCCCCTTCCAGAGCTGAGATATCGAAACTCAAAAATTCGGCCCGAAAAAAAAAACGACAGTGGTACCCCTTACGTTTTTTTTTTTCGAGCGAAAAATTAAGTTTCTCCAATCTTCCCAAAACTCTGGATTCTGATAGAGGGCCGTGAGACTTAGACCTGAGTGCAAAAATGGAGGTTCTAGCCCCTTCCAGAGCTGAGATATCGGATTTCAAAAATTCTGCCCGAAAAAAAAAACGACAGTGGTACCCTTTACGTTTTTTTTTTTCAGGCGAAAAATTAAGTTTCTCCAATCTTCTCAAAACTCTGGATTATGATAGAGGGCCATGAGACTTAGACCTGAGTGCAAAAATGGAGGCTCTAGCCCCTTCCAGAGCTGAGATATCGAAACTCAAAAATTCGGCCCGAAAAAAAACGACAGGGGTACCCCTTACGTTTTTTTTTTTCAGGCGAAAAATTAAGTTTCTCCAATCTTCCCAAAACTCTGGATTCTGATAGAGGGCCGTGAGACTTAGACCTGAGTGCAAAAATGGAGGCTCTAGCCCCTTCCAGAGCTGAGATATCGAAACTCAAAAATTCTGCCCGAAAAAAAAAACGACAGTGGTACCCCTTACGTTTTTTTTTTTCAGGCGAAAAATTAAGTTTCTCCAATCTTCTCAAAACTCTGGATTATGATAGAGGGCCATGAGACTTAGACCTGAGTGCAAAAATGGAGGCTCTAGCCCCTTCCAGAGCTGAGATGTCGAAACTCAAAAATTCGGCCCGAAAAAAAAACGACAGTGGTACCCCTTACGTTTTTTTTTTCAGGCGAAAAATTAAGTTTCTCCAATCTTCCCAAAACTCTGGATTCTGATAGAGGGCCGTGAGACTTAGACCTGAGTGCAAAAATGGAGGCTCTAGCCCCTTCCAGAGCTGAGATATCGGAACTCAAAAATTCTGCCCGAAAAAAAAAACGACAGTGGTACCCCTTACGTTTTTTTTTTTCAGGCGAAAAATTAAGTTTCTCCAATCTTCTCAAAACTCTGGATTATGATAGAGGGCCATGAGACTTAGACCTGAGTGCAAAAATGGAGGCTCTAGCCCCTTCCAGAGCTGAGATATCGAAACTCAAAAATTCGGCCCGAAAAAAAAAACGACAGTGGTACCCCTTACGTTTTTTTTTTCTGGCGAAAAATTAAGTTTCTCCAATCTTCTCAAAACTCTGGATTATGATAGAGGGCCATGAGACTTAGACCTGAGTGCAAAAATGGAGGCTCTAGCCCCTTCCAGAGCTGAGATATCGAAACTCAAAAATTCGGCCCGAAAAAAAAAACCACAGTGGTACCCCTTACGTTTTTTTTTTCGGGCGAAAAATTAAGTTTCTCCAATCTTCTCAAAACTCTGGATTATGATAGAGGGCCATGAGACTTAGACCTGAGTGCAAAAATGGAGGCTCTAGCCCCTTCCAGAGCTGAGATATCGAAACTCAAAAATTCGGCCCGAAAAAAAAACGACAGTGGTACCCCTTACGTTTTTTTTTTCTGGCGAAAAAATAAGTTTCTCCAATCTTCTCAAAACTCTGGATTATGATAGAGGGCCATGAGACTTAGACCTGAGTGCAAAAATGGAGGCTCTAGCCCCTTCCAGAGCTGAGATATCGAAACTCAAAAATTCGGCCCGAAAAAAAAAACCACAGTGGTACCCCTTACGTTTTTTTTTTCGGGCGAAAAATTAAGTTTCTCCAATCTTCTCAAAACTCTGGATTATGATAGAGGGCCATGAGACTTAGACCTGAGTGCAAAAATGGAGGCTCTAGCCCCTTCCAGAGCTGAGATATCGAAACTCAAAAATTCGGCCCGGAAAAAAAACGACAGTGGTACCCCTTACGTTTTTTTTTTCGAGCGAAAAATTAAGTTTCACCAATCTTCCCAAAACTCTGGATTCTGATAGAGGGCCGTGAGACTTAGACCTGAGTGCAAAAATGGAGGCTCTAGCCCCTTCCAGAGCTGAGATATCGAAACTCAAAAATTCGGCCCGAAAAAAAAACCGACAGTGGTACCCCTTACGTTTTTTTTTTCTGGCGAAAAATTAAGTTTCTCCAATCTTCTCAAAACTCTGGATTATGATAGAGGGCCATGAGACTTAGACCTGAGTGCAAAAATGGAGGCTCTAGCCCCTTCCAGAGCTGAGATATCGAAACTCAAAAATTCGGCCCGAAAAAAAAACGACAGTGGTACCCCTTAGGTTTTTTTTTTCAGACGAAAAATTAAGTTTCTCCAATCTTCCCAAAACTCTGGATTCTGATAGAGGGCCGTGAGACTTAGACCTGAGTGCAAAAATGGAGGCTCTAGCCCCTTCCAGAGCTGACATATCGAAACTCAAAAATTCTGCCCGAAAAAAAAAACGACAGTGGTACCCCTTACGTTTTTTTTTTCAGGCGAAAAATTAAGTTTCTCCAATCTTCTCAAAACTCTGGATTATGATAGAGGGCCATGAGACTTAGACCTGAGTGCAAAAATGGAGGCTCTAGCCCCTTCCAGAGCTGAGATGTCGAAACTCAAAAATTCGGCCCGAAAAAAAAACGACAGTGGTACCCCTTACGTTTTTTTTTTTCAGGCGAAAAATTAAGTTTCTCCAATCTTCCCAAAACTCTGGATTCTGATAGAGGGCCGTGAGACTTAGACCTGAGTGCAAAAATGGAGGCTCTAGCCCCTTCCAAAGCTGAGATATCGGAACTCAAAAATTCTGCCCGAAAAAAAAAACGACAGTGGTACCCCTTACGTTTTTTTTTTCAAGCGAAAAATTAAGTTTCTCCAATCTTCTCAAAACTCTGGATTATGATAGAGGGCCATGAGACTTAGACCTGAGTGCAAAAATGGAGGCTCTAGCCCCTTCCAGAGCTGAGATATCGAAACTCAAAAATTCGGCCCGAAAAAAAAAAACGACAGTGGTACCCCTTACGTTTTTTTTTTCAGGCGAAAAATTAAGTTTCTCCAATCTTCCCAAAACTCTGGATTCTGATAGAGGGCCATGAGACTCAGACCTGAGTGCAAAAATGGAGGCTCTAGCCCCTTCCAGAGCTGAGATATCGAAACTCAAAAATTCTGCCCGAAAAAAAAACGACAGTGGTACCCCTTACGTTTTTTTTTTCAGGCGAAAAATTAAGTTTCTCCAATCTTCTCAAAACTCTGGATTATGATAGAGGGCCATGAGACTTAGACCTGAGTGCAAAAATGGAGGCTCTAGCCCCTTCCAGAGCTGAGATGTCGAAACTCAAAAATTCGGCCCGAAAAAAAAACGACAGTGGTACCCCTTACGTTTTTTTTTTCAGGCGAAAAATTAAGTTTCTCCAATCTTCCCAAAACTCTGGATTCTGATAGAGGGCCATGAGACTTAGACCTGAGTGCAAAAATGGAGGCTCTAGCCCCTTCCAGAGCTGAGATATCGAAACTCAAAAATTCTGCCCGAAAAAAAAAACGACAGTGGTACCCCTTACATTTTTTTTTTTCGGACGAAAAATTAAGTTTCTCCAATCTTCTCAAAACTCTGGATTATGATAGAGGGCCATGAGACTTAGACCTGAGTGCAAAAATGGAGGCTCTAGTCCCTTCCAGAGCTGAGATATCGAAACTCAAAAATTCGGCCCGAAAAAAAAAAACGACAGTGGTACCCCTTACGTTTTTTTTTTCGGGCGAAAAATTAAGTTTCTCCAATCTTCTCAAAACTCTGGATTATGATAGAGGGCCATGAGACTTAGACCTGAGTGCAAAAATGGAGGCTCTAGCCCCTTCCAGAGCTGAGATATCGAAACTCAAAAATTCGGCCCGGAAAAAAAACGACAGTGGTACCCCTTACGTTTTTTTTTTCTGGCGAAAAATTAAGTTTCTCCAATCTTCTCAAAACTCTGGATTATGATAGAGGGCCATGAGACTTAGACCTGAGTGCAAAAATGGAGGCTCTAGCCCCTTCCAGAGCTGAGATATCGAAACTCAAAAATTCGGCCCGAAAAAAAAACGACAGTGGTACCCCTTACGTTTTTTTTTTCAGGCGAAAAATTAAGTTTCTCCAATCTTCTCAAAACTCTGGATTATGATAGAGGGCCATGAGACTTAGACCTGAGTGCAAAAATGGAGGCTCTAGCCCCTTCCAGAGCTGAGATGTCGAAACTCAAAAATTCGGCCCGAAAAAAAAACGACAGTGGTACCCCTTACGTTTTTTTTTTCAGGCGAAAAATTTAGTTTCTCCAATCTTCCCAAAACTCTGGATTCTGATAGAGGGCCATGAGACTTAGACCTGAGTGCAAAAATGGAGGCTCTAGCCCCTTCCAGAGCTGAGATATCGAAACTCAAAAATTCTGCCCGAAAAAAAAAAACGACAGTGGTACCCCTTACATTTTTTTTTTTCGGACGAAAAATTAAGTTTCTCCAATCTTCTCAAAACTCTGGATTATGATAGAGGGCCATGAGACTTAGACCTGAGTGCAAAAATGGAGGCTCTAGTCCCTTCCAGAGCTGAGATATCGAAACTCAAAAATTCGGCCCGAAAAAAAAAAAACGACAGTGGTACCCCTTACGTTTTTTTTTTTCGGGCGAAAAATTAAGTTTCTCCAATCTTCTCAAAACTCTGGATTATGATAGAGGGCCATGAGACTTAGACCTGAGTGCAAAAATGGAGGCTCTAGCCCCTTCCAGAGCTGAGATATCGAAACTCAAAAATTCTGCCCGGAAAAAAAACGACAGTGGTACCCCTTACGTTTTTTTTTTTCGAGCGAAAAATTAAGTTTCACCAATCTTCCCAAAACTCTGGATTCTGATAGAGGGCCGTGAGACTTAGACCTGAGTGCAAAAATGGAGGCTCTAGCCCCTTCCAGAGCTGAGATATCGAAACTCAAAAATTCGGCCCGAAAAAAAAAACGACAGTGGTACCCCTTACGTTTTTTTTTTCTGGCGAAAAATTAAGTTTCTCCAATCTTCTCAAAACTCTGGATTATGATAGAGGGCCATGAGACTTAGACCTGAGTGCAAAAATGGAGGCTCTAGCCCCTTCCAGAGCTGAGATATCGAAACTCAAAAATTCGGCCCGAAAAAAAAAACCACAGTGGTACCCCTTACGTTTTTTTTTTCGGGCGAAAAATTAAGTTTCTCCAATCTTCTCAAAACTCTGGATTATGATAGAGGGCCATGAGACTTAGACCTGAGTGCAAAAATGGAGGCTCTAGCCCCTTCCAGAGCTGAGATATCGAAACTCAAAAATTCGGCCCGAAAAAAAAAAACCACAGTGGTACCCCTTACGTTTTTTTTTTCGGGCGAAAAATTAAGTTTCTCCAATCTTCTCAAAACTCTGGATTATGATAGAGGGCCATGAGACTTAGACCTGAGTGCAAAAATGGAGGCTCTAGCCCCTTCCAGAGCTGAGATATCGAAACTCAAAAATTCGGCCCGAAAAAAAACGACAGTGGTACCCCTTACGTTTTTTTTTTTCGAGCGAAAAATTAAGTTTCACCAATCTTCCCAAAACTCTGGATTCTGATAGAGGGCCGTGAGACTTAGACCTGAGTGCAAAAATGGAGGCTCTAGCCCCTTCCAGAGCTGAGATATCGAAACTCAAAAATTCGGCCCGAAAAAAAAACGACAGTGGTACCCCTTATGTTTTTTTTTTCTGGCGAAAAATTAAGTTTCTCCAATCTTCTCAAAACTCTGGATTATGATAGTGGGCCATGAGACTTAGACCTGAGTGCAAAAATGGAGGCTCTAGCCCCTTCCAGAGCTGAGATGTCGAAACTCAAAAATTCGGCCCGAAAAAAAAACGACAGTGGTACCCCTTACGTTTTTTTTTTCAGGCGAAAAATTAAGTTTCTCCAATCTTCCCAAAACTCTGGATTCTGATAGAGGGCCGTGAGACTTAGACCTGAGTGCAAAAATGGAGGCTCTAGCCCCTTCCAGAGCTGAGATATCGAAACTCAAAAATTCTGCCCGAAAAAAAAACGACAGTGGTACCCCTTACGTTTTTTTTTTCAGGCGAAAAATTAAGTTTCTCCAATCTTCTCAAAACTCTGGATTATGATAGAGGGCCATGAGACTTAGACCTGAGTGCAAAAATGGAGGCTCTAGCCCCTTCCAGAGCTGAGATGTCGAAACTCAAAAATTCGGCCCGAAAAAAAAAACGACAGTGGTACCCCTTACGTTTTCTTTTTCAGGCGAAAAATTAAGTTTCTCCAATCTTCCCAAAACTCTGGATTCTGATAGAGGGCCGTGAGACTTAGACCTGAGTGCAAAAATGGAGGCTCTAGCCCCTTCCAGAGCTGAGATATCGGAACTCAAAAATTCGGCCCGAAAAAAAAAACGACAGTGGTACCCCTTACGTTTTTTTTTTCAAGCGAAAAATTAAGTTTCTCCAATCTTCTCAAAACTCTGGATTATGATAGAGGGCCATGAGACTTAGACCTGAGTGCAAAAATGGAGGCTCTAGCCCCTTCCAGAGCTGAGATATCGAAACTCAAAAATTCGGCCCGAAAAAAAAAAACTACAGTGGTACCCCTTACGTTTTTTTTTTCAGGCGAAAAATTAAGTTTCACCAATCTTCCCAAAACTCTGGATTCTGATAGAGGGCCGTGAGACTTAGACCTGAGTGCAAAAATGGAGGCTCTAGCCCCTTCCAGAGCTGAGATATCGGAACTCAAAAATTCTGCCCGAAAAAAAAAAACGACAGTGGTACAACTTACGTTTTTTTTTTCAGGCGAAAAATTAAGTTTCTCCAATCTTCTCAAAACTCTGGATTATGATAGAGGGCCGTGAGACTTAGACCTGAGTGCAAAAATGGAGGCTCTAGCCCCTTCCAGAGCTGAGATATCGGAACTCAAAAATTCTGCCCGAAAAAAAAAACGACAGTGGTACCCCTTACGTTTTTTTTTTTCAGGCGAAAAATTAAGTTTCTCCAATCTTCTCAAAACTCTGGATTATGATAGAGGGCCATGAGACTTAGACCTGAGTGCAAAAATGGAGGCTCTAGCCCCTTCCAGAGCTGAGATGTCGAAACTCAAAAATTCTGCCCGAAAAAAAACGACAGTGGTACCCCTTACGTTTTTTTTTTCAGGCGAAAAATTAAGTTTCTCCAATCTTCCCAAAACTCTGGATTCTGATAGAGGGCCGTGAGACTTAGACCTGAGTGCAAAAATGGAGGCTCTAGCCCCTTCCAGAGCTGAGATATCGGAACTCAAAAATTCTGCCCGAAAAAAAAAACGACAGTGGTACCCCTTACGTTTTTTTTTTCAGGCGAAAAATTAAGTTTCTCCAATCTTCCCAAAACTCTGGATTCTGATAGAGGGCCATGAGACTTAGACCTGAGTGCAAAAATGGAGGCTCTAGCCCCTTCCAGAGCTGAGATATCGAAACTCAAAAATTCTGCCCGAAAAAAAAAACGACAGTGGTACCCCTTACATTTTTTTTTTTCGGACGAAAAATTAAGTTTCTCCAATCTTCCCAAAACTCTGGATTCTGATAGAGGGCCATGAGACTTAGACCTGAGTGCAAAAATGGAGGCTCTAGCCCCTTCCAGAGCTGAGATATCGAAACTCAAAAATTCTGCCCGAAAAAAAAAACGACAGTGGTACCCCTTACATTTTTTTTTTTTCGGGCGAAAAATTAAGTTTCTCCAATCTTCTCAAAACTCTGGATTATGATAGAGGGCCATGAGACTTAGACCTGAGTGCAAAAATGGAGGCTCTAGTCCCTTCCAGAGCTGAGATATCGAAACTCAAAAATTCGGCCCGAAAAAAAAAAACGACAGTGGTACCCCTTACGTTTTTTTTTTCGGGCGAAAAATTAAGTTTCTCCAATCTTCTCAAAACTCTGGATTATGATAGAGGGCCATGAGACTTAGACCTGAGTGCAAAAATGGAGGCTCTAGCCCCTTCCAGAGCTGAGATATCGAAACTCAAAAATTCGGCCCGGAAAAAAAACGACAGTGGTACCCCTTACGTTTTTTTTTTTCGAGCGAAAAATTAAGTTTCACCAATCTTCCCAAAACTCTGGATTCTGATAGAGGGCCGTGAGACTTAGACCTGAGTGCAAAAATTGAGACTCTAGCCCCTTCCAGACCTGAGATATCGAAACTCAAAAATTCGGCCCGAAAAAAAAACGACAGTGGTACCCCTTACGTTTTTTTTTTCTGGCGAAAAATTAAGTTTCTCCAATCTTCTCAAAACTCTGGATTATGATAGAGGGCCATGAGACTTAGACCTGAGTGCAAAAATGGAGGCTCTAGCCCCTTCCAGAGCTGAGATATCGAAACTCAAAAATTCGGCCCGAAAAAAAAACGACAGTGGTACCCCTTACGTTTTTTTTTTCAGACGAAAAATTAAGTTTCTCCAATCTTCCCAAAACTCTGGATTCTGATAGAGGGCCGTGAGACTTAGACCTGAGTGCAAAAATGGAGGCTCTAGCCCCTTCCAGAGCTGAGATGTCGAAACTCAAAAATTCGGCCCGAAAAAAAAACGACAGTGGTACCCCTTACGTTTTTTTTTTCAGGCGAAAAATTAAGTTTCTCCAATCTTCCCAAAACTCTGGATTCTGATAGAGGGCCGTGAGACTTAGACCTGAGTGCAAAAATGGAGGCTCTAGCCCCTTCCAGAGCTGAGATATCGGAACTCAAAAATTCTGCCCGAAAAAAAAAACGACAGTGGTACCCCTTACGTTTTTTTTTTCAAGCGAAAAATTAAGTTTCTCCAATCTTCTCAAAACTCTGGATTATGATAGAGGGCCATGAGACTTAGACCTGAGTGCAAAAATGGAGGCTCTAGCCCCTTCCAGAGCTGAGATATCGAAACTCAAAAATTCGGCCCGAAAAAAAAAACGACAGTGGTACCCCTTACGTTTTTTTTTTCAGGCGAAAAATTAAGTTTCTCCAATCTTCCCAAAACTCTGGATTCTGATAGAGGGCCATGAGACTCAGACCTGAGTGCAAAAATGGAGGCTCTAGCCCCTTCCAGAGCTGAGATATCGAAACTCAAAAATTCTGCCCGAAAAAAAAACGACAGTGGTACCCCTTACGTTTTTTTTTTCGGGCGAAAAATTAAGTTTCTCCAATCTTCTCAAAACTCTGGATTATGATAGAGGGCCATGAGACTTAGACCTGAGTGCAAAAATGGAGGCTCTAGCCCCTTCCAGAGCTGAGATATCGAAACTCAAAAATTCGGCCCGAAAAAAAAACGACAGTGGTACCCCTTACGTTTCTTTTTTCAGGCGAAAAATTAAGTTTCTCCAATCTTCCCAAAACTCTGGATTCTGATAGAGGGTCGTGAGACTTAGACCTGAGTGCAAAAATGGAGGCTCTAGCCCCTTCCAGAGCTGAGATATCGAAACTCAAAAATTCGGCCCGAAAAAAAAAACGACAGTGGTACCCCTTACGTTTTTTTTTTCGGGCGAAAAATTAAGTTTCTCCAATCTTCTCAAAACTCTTGATTATGATAGAGGGCCATGAGACTTAGACCTGAGTGCAAAAATGGAGGCTCTAGCCCCTTCCAGAGCTGAGATATCGAAACTCAAAAATTCGGCCTGAAAAAAAAAAACGACAGTGGTACCCCTTACGGTTTTTTTTTTCGAGCGAAAAATTAAGTTTCACCAATCTTCCCAAAACTCTGGATTCTGATAGAGGGCCGTGAGACTTAGACCTGAGTGATAAAATGGAGGCTCTAGCCCCTTCCAGAGCTGAGATATCGAAACTCAAAAATTCGGCCCGAAAAAAAAACGACAGTGGTACCCCTTACGTTTTTTTTTTCTGGCGAAAAATTAAGTTTCTCCAATCTTCTCAAAACTCTGGATTATGATAGAGGGCCATGAGACTTAGACCTGTGTGCAAAAATGGAGGCTCTAGCCCCTTCCAGAGCTGAGATATCGAAACTCAAAAATTCGGCCCGAAAAAAAAAAACTACAGTGGTACCCCTTACGTTTTTTTTTTTCAGGCGAAAAATTAAGTTTCACCAATCTTCCCAAAACTCTGGATTCTGATAGAGGGCCGTGAGACTTAGACCTGAGTGCAAAAATGGAGGCTCTAGCCCCTTCCAGAGCTGAGATATCGAAACTCAAAAATTCGGCCCGAAAAAAAAAACGACAGTGGTACCCCTTACGTTTTTTTTTTTTCGAGCGAAAAATTAAGTTTCTCCAATCTTCCCAAAACTCTGGATTCTGATAGAGGGCCGTGAGACTTAGACCTGAGTGCAAAAATGGAGGCTCTAGCCCCTTCCAGAGCTGAGATATCGGATTTCAAAAATTCTGCCCGAAAAAAAAAACGACAGTGGTACCCTTTACGTTTTTTTTTTTCAGGCGAAAAATTAAGTTTCTCCAATCTTCTCAAAACTCTGGATTATGATAGAGGGCCATGAGACTTAGACCTGAGTGCAAAAATGGAGGCTCTAGCCCCTTCCAGAGCTGAGATATCGAAACTCAAAAATTCGGCCCGAAAAAAAACGACAGGGGTACCCCTTACGTTTTTTTTTTTCAGGCGAAAAATTAAGTTTCTCCAATCTTCCCAAAACTCTGGATTCTGATAGAGGGCCGTGAGACTTAGACCTGAGTGCAAAAATGGAGGCTCTAGCCCCTTCCAGAGCTGAGATATCGAAACTCAAAAATTCTGCCCGAAAAAAAAAACGACAGTGGTACCCCTTACGTTTTTTTTTTTCAGGCGAAAAATTAAGTTTCTCCAATCTTCTCAAAACTCTGGATTATGATAGAGGGCCATGAGACTTAGACCTGAGTGCAAAAATGGAGGCTCTAGCCCCTTCCAGAGCTGAGATGTCGAAACTCAAAAATTCGGCCCGAAAAAAAAACGACAGTGGTACCCCTTACGTTTTTTTTTTCAGGCGAAAAATTAAGTTTCTCCAATCTTCCCAAAACTCTGGATTCTGATAGAGGGCCGTGAGACTTAGACCTGAGTGCAAAAATGGAGGCTCTAGCCCCTTCCAGAGCTGAGATATCGGAACTCAAAAATTCTGCCCGAAAAAAAAACCGACAGTGGTACCCCTTACGTTTTTTTTTTTCAGGCGAAAAATTAAGTTTCTCCAATCTTCCCAAAACTCTGGATTCTGATAGAGGGCCGTGAGACTTAGACCTGAGTGCAAAAATGGAGGCTCTAGCCCCTTCCAGAGCTGAGATATCGAAACTCAAAAATTCTGCCCGAAAAAAAAAACGACAGTGGTACCCCTTACGTTTTTTTTTTTTCAGGCAAAAAATTAAGTTTCTCCAATCTTCTCAAAACTCTGGATTATGATAGAGGGCCATGAGACTTAGACCTGAGTGCAAAAATGGAGGCTCTAGCCCCTTCCAGAGCTGAGATGTCGAAACTCAAAAATTCGGCCCGAAAAAAAAACGACAGTGGTACCCCTTACGTTTTTTTTTTCAGGCGAAAAATTAAGTTTCTCCAATCTTCCCAAAACTCTGGATTCTGATAGAGGGCCGTGAGACTTAGACCTGAGTGCAAAAATGGAGGCTCTAGCCCCTTCCAGAGCTGAGATATCGGAACTCAAAAATTCTGCCCGAAAAAAAAAACGACAGTGGTACCCCTTACGTTTTTTTTTTCAGGCGAAAAATTAAGTTTCTCCAATCTTCTCAAAACTCTGGATTATGATTGAGGGCCATGAGACTTAGACCTGAGTGCAAAAATGGAGGCTCTAGCCCCTTCCAGAGCTGAGATATCGAAACTCAAAAATTCGGCCCGAAAAAAAAAACGACAGTGGTACCCCTTACGTTTTTTTTTTCAGGCGAAAAATTAAGTTTCTCCAATCTTCCCAAAACTCTGGATTCTGATAGAGGGCCGTGAGACTTAGACCTGAGTGCAAAAATGGAGGCTCTAGCCCCTTCCAGAGCTGAGATATCGAAACTCAAAAATTCGGCCCGAAAAAAAAACGACAGTGGTACCCCTTACGTTTTTTTTTTCGAGCGAAAAATTAAGTTTCTCCAATCTTCCCAAAACTCTGGATTCTGATAGAGGGCCGTGAGACTTAGACCTGAGTGCAAAAATGGAGGCTCTAGCCCCTTCCAGAGCTGAGATATCGAAACTCAAAAATTCGGCCCGAAAAAAAAACGACAGTGGTACCCCTTACGTTTTTTTTTCGAGCGAAAAATTAAGTTTCTCCAATCTTCCCAAAACTCTGGATTCTGATAGAGGGCCGTGAGACTTAGACCTGAGTGCAAAAATGGAGGCTCTAGCCCCTTCCAGAGCTGAGATGTCGAAACTCAAAAATTCGGCCCGAAAAAAAAACGACAGTGGTACCCCTTACGTTTTTTTTTTCAGGCGAAAAATTAAGTTTCTCCAATCTTCCCAAAACTCTGGATTCTGATAGAGGGCCGTGAGACTTAGACCTGAGTGCAAAAATGGAGGCTCTAGCCCCTTCCAGAGCTGAGATATCGAAACTCAAAAATTCTGCCCGAAAAAAAAACGACAGTGGTACCCCTTACGTTTTTTTTTTCAGGCGAAAAATTAGGTTTCTCCAATCTTCTCAAAACTCTGGATTATGATAGAGGGCCATGAGACTTAGACCTGAGTGCAAAAATGGAGGCTCTAGCCCCTTCCAGAGCTGAGATGTCGAAACTCAAAAATTCGGCCCGAAAAAAAAAACGACAGTGGTACCCCTTACGTTTTCTTTTTCAGGCGAAAAATTAAGTTTCTCCAATCTTCCCAAAACTCTGGATTCTGATAGAGGGCCGTGAGACTTAGACCTGAGTGCAAAAATGGAGGCTCTAGCCCCTTCCAGAGCTGAGATATCGGAACTCAAAAATTCGGCCCGAAAAAAAAAACGACAGTGGTACCCCTTACGTTTTTTTTTTCAAGCGAAAAATTAAGTTTCTCCAATCTTCTCAAAACTCTGGATTATGATAGAGGGCCATGAGACTTAGACCTGAGTGCAAAAATGGAGGCTCTAGCCCCTTCCAGAGCTGAGATATCGAAACTCAAAAATTCGGCCCGAAAAAAAAAAACTACAGTGGTACCCCTTACGTTTTTTTTTTCAGGCGAAAAATTAAGTTTCACCAATCTTCCCAAAACTCTGGATTCTGATAGAGGGCCGTGAGACTTAGACCTGAGTGCAAAAATGGAGGCTCTAGCCCCTTCCAGAGCTGAGATATCGGAACTCAAAAATTCTGCCCGAAAAAAAAAAACGACAGTGGTACAACTTACGTTTTTTTTTTCAGGCGAAAAATTAAGTTTCTCCAATCTTCTCAAAACTCTGGATTATGATAGAGGGCCGTGAGACTTAGACCTGAGTGCAAAAATGGAGGCTCTAGCCCCTTCCAGAGCTGAGATATCGGAACTCAAAAATTCTGCCCGAAAAAAAAAACGACAGTGGTACCCCTTACGTTTTTTTTTTTCAGGCGAAAAATTAAGTTTCTCCAATCTTCTCAAAACTCTGGATTATGATAGAGGGCCATGAGACTTAGACCTGAGTGCAAAAATGGAGGCTCTAGCCCCTTCCAGAGCTGAGATGTCGAAACTCAAAAATTCTGCCCGAAAAAAAACGACAGTGGTACCCCTTACGTTTTTTTTTTCAGGCGAAAAATTAAGTTTCTCCAATCTTCCCAAAACTCTGGATTCTGATAGAGGGCCGTGAGACTTAGACCTGAGTGCAAAAATGGAGGCTCTAGCCCCTTCCAGAGCTGAGATATCGGAACTCAAAAATTCTGCCCGAAAAAAAAAACGACAGTGGTACCCCTTACGTTTTTTTTTTCAGGCGAAAAATTAAGTTTCTCCAATCTTCCCAAAACTCTGGATTCTGATAGAGGGCCATGAGACTTAGACCTGAGTGCAAAAATGGAGGCTCTAGCCCCTTCCAGAGCTGAGATATCGAAACTCAAAAATTCTGCCCGAAAAAAAAAACGACAGTGGTACCCCTTACATTTTTTTTTTCGGACGAAAAATTAAGTTTCTCCAATCTTCCCAAAACTCTGGATTCTGATAGAGGGCCATGAGACTTAGACCTGAGTGCAAAAATGGAGGCTCTAGCCCCTTCCAGAGCTGAGATATCGAAACTCAAAAATTCTGCCCGAAAAAAAAAACGACAGTGGTACCCCTTACATTTTTTTTTTTTCGGGCGAAAAATTAAGTTTCTCCAATCTTCTCAAAACTCTGGATTATGATAGAGGGCCATGAGACTTAGACCTGAGTGCAAAAATGGAGGCTCTAGTCCCTTCCAGAGCTGAGATATCGAAACTCAAAAATTCGGCCCGAAAAAAAAAAACGACAGTGGTACCCCTTACGTTTTTTTTTTCGGGCGAAAAATTAAGTTTCTCCAATCTTCTCAAAACTCTGGATTATGATAGAGGGCCATGAGACTTAGACCTGAGTGCAAAAATGGAGGCTCTAGCCCCTTCCAGAGCTGAGATATCGAAACTCAAAAATTCGGCCCGGAAAAAAAACGACAGTGGTACCCCTTACGTTTTTTTTTTTCGAGCGAAAAATTAAGTTTCACCAATCTTCCCAAAACTCTGGATTCTGATAGAGGGCCGTGAGACTTAGACCTGAGTGCAAAAATTGAGACTCTAGCCCCTTCCAGACCTGAGATATCGAAACTCAAAAATTCGGCCCGAAAAAAAAACGACAGTGGTACCCCTTACGTTTTTTTTTTCTGGCGAAAAATTAAGTTTCTCCAATCTTCTCAAAACTCTGGATTATGATAGAGGGCCATGAGACTTAGACCTGAGTGCAAAAATGGAGGCTCTAGCCCCTTCCAGAGCTGAGATATCGAAACTCAAAAATTCGGCCCGAAAAAAAAACGACAGTTGTACCCCTTACGTTTTTTTTTTCAGACGAAAAATTAAGTTTCTCCAATCTTCCCAAAACTCTGGATTCTGATAGAGGGCCGTGAGACTTAGACCTGAGTGCAAAAATGGAGGCTCTAGCCCCTTCCAGAGCTGAGATGTCGAAACTCAAAAATTCGGCCCGAAAAAAAAACGACAGTGGTACCCCTTACGTTTTTTTTTTCAGGCGAAAAATTAAGTTTCTCCAATCTTCCCAAAACTCTGGATTCTGATAGAGGGCCGTGAGACTTAGACCTGAGTGCAAAAATGGAGGCTCTAGCCCCTTCCAGAGCTGAGATATCGGAACTCAAAAATTCTGCCCGAAAAAAAAAACGACAGTGGTACCCCTTACGTTTTTTTTTTCAAGCGAAAAATTAAGTTTCTCCAATCTTCTCAAAACTCTGGATTATGATAGAGGGCCATGAGACTTAGACCTGAGTGCAAAAATGGAGGCTCTAGCCCCTTCCAGAGCTGAGATATCGAAACTCAAAAACTCGGCCCGAAAAAAAAAACGACAGTGGTACCCCTTACGTTTTTTTTTTCAGGCGAAAAATTAAGTTTCTCCAATCTTCCCAAAACTCTGGATTCTGATAGAGGGCCATGAGACTCAGACCTGAGTGCAAAAATGGAGGCTCTAGCCCCTTCCAGAGCTGAGATATCGAAACTCAAAAATTCTGCCCGAAAAAAAAACGACAGTGGTACCCCTTACGTTTTTTTTTTCCGGGCGAAAAATTAAGTTTCTCCAATCTTCTCAAAACTCTGGATTATGATAGAGGGCCATGAGACTTAGACCTGAGTGCAAAAATGGAGGCTCTAGCCCCTTCCAGAGCTGAGATATCGAAACTCAAAAATTCGGCCCGAAAAAAAAACGACAGTGGTACCCCTTACGTTTCTTTTTTCAGGCGAAAAATTAAGTTTCTCCAATCTTCCCAAAACTCTGGATTCTGATAGAGGGTCGTGAGACTTAGACCTGAGTGCAAAAATGGAGGCTCTAGCCCCTTCCAGAGCTGAGATATCGAAACTCAAAAATTCGGCCCGAAAAAAAAAACGACAGTGGTACCCCTTACGTTTTTTTTTTCGGGCGAAAAATTAAGTTTCTCCAATCTTCTCAAAACTCTTGATTATGATAGAGGGCCATGAGACTTAGACCTGAGTGCAAAAATGGAGGCTCTAGCCCCTTCCAGAGCTGAGATATCGAAACTCAAAAATTCGGCCTGAAAAAAAAAAACGACAGTGGTACCCCTTACGGTTTTTTTTTTCGAGCGAAAAATTAAGTTTCACCAATCTTCCCAAAACTCTGGATTCTGATAGAGGGCCGTGAGACTTAGACCTGAGTGATAAAATGGAGGCTCTAGCCCCTTCCAGAGCTGAGATATCGAAACTCAAAAATTCGGCCCGAAAAAAAAACGACAGTGGTACCCCTTACGTTTTTTTTTTCTGGCGAAAAATTAAGTTTCTCCAATCTTCTCAAAACTCTGGATTATGATAGAGGGCCATGAGACTTAGACCTGTGTGCAAAAATGGAGGCTCTAGCCCCTTCCAGAGCTGAGATATCGAAACTCAAAAATTCGGCCCGAAAAAAAAAAACTACAGTGGTACCCCTTACGTTTTTTTTTTTCAGGCGAAAAATTAAGTTTCACCAATCTTCCCAAAACTCTGGATTCTGATAGAGGGCCGTGAGACTTAGACCTGAGTGCAAAAATGGAGGCTCTAGCCCCTTCCAGAGCTGAGATATCGAAACTCAAAAATTCGGCCCGAAAAAAAAAACGACAGTGGTACCCCTTACGTTTTTTTTTTTCGAGCGAAAAATTAAGTTTCTCCAATCTTCCCAAAACTCTGGATTCTGATAGAGGGCCGTGAGACTTAGACCTGAGTGCAAAAATGGAGGCTCTAGCCCCTTCCAGAGCTGAGATATCGGATTTCAAAAATTCTGCCCGAAAAAAAAAACGACAGTGGTACCCTTTACGTTTTTTTTTTTCAGGCGAAAAATTAAGTTTCTCCAATCTTCTCAAAACTCTGGATTATGATAGAGGGCCATGAGACTTAGACCTGAGTGCAAAAATGGAGGCTCTAGCCCCTTCCAGAGCTGAGATATCGAAACTCAAAAATTCGGCCCGAAAAAAAACGACAGGGGTACCCCTTACGTTTTTTTTTTTCAGGCGAAAAATTAAGTTTCTCCAATCTTCCCAAAACTCTGGATTCTGATAGAGGGCCGTGAGACTTAGACCTGAGTGCAAAAATGGAGGCTCTAGCCCCTTCCAGAGCTGAGATATCGAAACTCAAAAATTCTGCCCGAAAAAAAAAACGACAGTGGTACCCCTTACGTTTTTTTTTTTCAGGCGAAAAATTAAGTTTCTCCAATCTTCTCAAAACTCTGGATTATGATAGAGGGCCATGAGACTTAGACCTGAGTGCAAAAATGGAGGCTCTAGCCCCTTCCAGAGCTGAGATGTCGAAACTCAAAAATTCGGCCCGAAAAAAAAACGACAGTGGTACCCCTTACGTTTTTTTTTTCAGGCGAAAAATTAAGTTTCTCCAATCTTCCCAAAACTCTGGATTCTGATAGAGGGCCGTGAGACTTAGACCTGAGTGCAAAAATGGAGGCTCTAGCCCCTTCCAGAGCTGAGATATCGGAACTCAAAAATTCTGCCCGAAAAAAAAAACGACAGTGGTACCCCTTACGTTTTTTTTTTTCAGGCGAAAAATTAAGTTTCTCCAATCTTCCCAAAACTCTGGATTCTGATAGAGGGCCGTGAGACTTAGACCTGAGTGCAAAAATGGAGGCTCTAGCCCCTTCCAGAGCTGAGATATCGAAACTCAAAAATTCTGCCCGAAAAAAAAAACGACAGTGGTACCCCTTACGTTTTTTTTTTTTCAGGCAAAAAATTAAGTTTCTCCAATCTTCTCAAAACTCTGGATTATGATAGAGGGCCATGAGACTTAGACCTGAGTGCAAAAATGGAGGCTCTAGCCCCTTCCAGAGCTGAGATGTCGAAACTCAAAAATTCGGCCCGAAAAAAAAACGACAGTGGTACCCCTTACGTTTTTTTTTTCAGGCGAAAAATTAAGTTTCTCCAATCTTCCCAAAACTCTGGATTCTGATAGAGGGCCGTGAGACTTAGACCTGAGTGCAAAAATGGAGGCTCTAGCCCCTTCCAGAGCTGAGATATCGGAACTCAAAAATTCTGCCCGAAAAAAAAAACGACAGTGGTACCCCTTACGTTTTTTTTTTCAGGCGAAAAATTAAGTTTCTCCAATCTTCTCAAAACTCTGGATTATGATTGAGGGCCATGAGACTTAGACCTGAGTGCAAAAATGGAGGCTCTAGCCCCTTCCAGAGCTGAGATATCGAAACTCAAAAATTCGGCCCGAAAAAAAAAACGACAGTGGTACCCCTTACGTTTTTTTTTTCAGGCGAAAAATTAAGTTTCTCCAATCTTCCCAAAACTCTGGATTCTGATAGAGGGCCGTGAGACTTAGACCTGAGTGCAAAAATGGAGGCTCTAGCCCCTTCCAGAGCTGAGATATCGAAACTCAAAAATTCGGCCCGAAAAAAAAACGACAGTGGTACCCCTTACGTTTTTTTTTCGAGCGAAAAATTAAGTTTCTCCAATCTTCCCAAAACTCTGGATTCTGATAGAGGGCCGTGAGACTTAGACCTGAGTGCAAAAATGGAGGCTCTAGCCCCTTCCAGAGCTGAGATATCGAAACTCAAAAATTCGGCCCGAAAAAAAAACGACAGTGGTACCCCTTACGTTTTTTTTTTCGAGCGAAAAATTAAGTTTCTCCAATCTTCCCAAAACTCTGGATTCTGATAGAGGGCCGTGAGACTTAGACCTGAGTGCAAAAATGGAGGCTCTAGCCCCTTCCAGAGCTGAGATATCGGAACTCAAAAATTCTGCCCGAAAAAAAAAACGACAGTGGTACCCCTTACGTTTTTTTTTTCAGGCGAAAAATTAAGTTTCTCCAATCTTCTCAAAACTCTGGATTATGATAGAGGGCCATGAGACTTAGACCTGAGTGCAAAAATGGAGGCTCTAGCCCCTTCCAGAGCTGAGATATCGAAACTCAAAAATTCTGCCCGAAAAAAAAAACGACAGTGGTACCCCTTACGTTTTTTTTTTTCAGGCGAAAAATTAAGTTTCTCCAATCTTCTCAAAACTCTGGATTATGATAGAGGGCCATGAGACTTAGACCTGAGTGCAAAAATGGAGGCTCTAGCCCCTTCCAGAGCTGAGATGTCGAAACTCAAAAATTCGGCCCGAAAAAAAAACGACAGTGGTACCCCTTACGTTTTTTTTTTCAGGCGAAAAATTAAGTTTCTCCAATCTTCCCAAAACTCTGGATTCTGATAGAGGGCCATGAGACTCAGACCTGAGTGCAAAAATGGAGGCTCTAGCCCCTTCCAGGGCTGAGATATCGAAACTCAAAAATTCGGCCCGAAAAAAAAAACGACAGTGGTACCCCTTACGTTTTTTTTTTTCAGGCGAAAAATTAAGTTTCTCCAATCTTCCCAAAACTCTGGATTATGATAGAGGGCCATGAGACTTAGACCTGAGTGCAAAAATGGAGGCTCTAGCCCCTTCCAGAGCTGAGATATCGAAACTCAAAAATTCGGCCCGAAAAAAAAAACGACAGTGGTACCCCTTACGTTTTTTTTTTCAGGCGAAAAATTAAGTTTCTCCAATCTTCCCAAAACTCTGGATTCTGATAGAGGGCCATGAGACTCAGACCTGAGTGCAAAAATGGAGGCTCTAGCCCCTTCCAGAGCTGAGATATCGAAACTCAAAAATTCTGCCCGAAAAAAAAACGACAGTGGTACCCCTTACGTTTTTTTTTTCGGGCGAAAAATTAAGTTTCTCCAATCTTCTCAAAACTCTGGATTATGATAGAGGGCCATGAGACTTAGACCTGAGTGCAAAAATGGAGGCTCTAGCCCCTTCCAGAGCTGAGATATCGAAACTCAAAAATTCGGCCCGAAAAAAAAACGACAGTGGTACCCCTTACGTTTCTTTTTTCAGGCGAAAAATTAAGTTTCTCCAATCTTCCCAAAACTCTGGATTCTGATAGAGGGTCGTGAGACTTAGACCTGAGTGCAAAAATGGAGGCTCTAGCCCCTTCCAGAGCTGAGATATCGAAACTCAAAAATTCGGCCCGAAAAAAAAAACGACAGTGGTACCCCTTACGTTTTTTTTTTCGGGCGAAAAATTAAGTTTCTCCAATCTTCTCAAAACTCTGGATTATGATAGAGGGCCATGAGACTTAGACCTGAGTGCAAAAATGGAGGCTCTAGCCCCTTCCAGAGCTGAGATATCGAAACTCAAAAATTCGGCCTGAAAAAAAAAAACGACAGTGGTACCCCTTACGGTTTTTTTTTTCGAGCGAAAAATTAAGTTTCACCAATCTTCCCAAAACTCTGGATTCTGATAGAGGGCCGTGAGACTTAGACCTGAGTGATAAAATGGAGGCTCTAGCCCCTTCCAGAGCTGAGATATCGAAACTCAAAAATTCGGCCCGAAAAAAAAACGACAGTGGTACCCCTTACGTTTTTTTTTTCTGGCGAAAAATTAAGTTTCTCCAATCTTCTCAAAACTCTGGATTATGATAGAGGGCCATGAGACTTAGACCTGTGTGCAAAAATGGAGGCTCTAGCCCCTTCCAGAGCTGAGATATCGAAACTCAAAAATTCGGCCCGAAAAAAAAAAACTACAGTGGTACCCCTTACGTTTTTTTTTTTCAGGCGAAAAATTAAGTTTCACCAATCTTCCCAAAACTCTGGATTCTGATAGAGGGCCGTGAGACTTAGACCTGAGTGCAAAAATGGAGGCTCTAGCCCCTTCCAGAGCTGAGATATCGAAACTCAAAAATTCGGCCCGAAAAAAAAAACGACAGTGGTACCCCTTACGTTTTTTTTTTTTCGAGCGAAAAATTAAGTTTCTCCAATCTTCCCAAAACTCTGGATTCTGATAGAGGGCCGTGAGACTTAGACCTGAGTGCAAAAATGGAGGCTCTAGCCCCTTCCAGAGCTGAGATATCGGATTTCAAAAATTCTGCCCGAAAAAAAAAACGACAGTGGTACCCTTTACGTTTTTTTTTTTCAGGCGAAAAATTAAGTTTCTCCAATCTTCTCAAAACTCTGGATTATGATAGAGGGCCATGAGACTTAGACCTGAGTGCAAAAATGGAGGCTCTAGCCCCTTCCAGAGCTGAGATATCGAAACTCAAAAATTCGGCCCGAAAAAAAACGACAGGGGTACCCCTTACGTTTTTTTTTTTCAGGCGAAAAATTAAGTTTCTCCAATCTTCCCAAAACTCTGGATTCTGATAGAGGGCCGTGAGACTTAGACCTGAGTGCAAAAATGGAGGCTCTAGCCCCTTCCAGAGCTGAGATATCGAAACTCAAAAATTCTGCCCGAAAAAAAAAACGACAGTGGTACCCCTTACGTTTTTTTTTTTCAGGCGAAAAATTAAGTTTCTCCAATCTTCTCAAAACTCTGGATTATGATAGAGGGCCATGAGACTTAGACCTGAGTGCAAAAATGGAGGCTCTAGCCCCTTCCAGAGCTGAGATGTCGAAACTCAAAAATTCGGCCCGAAAAAAAAACGACAGTGGTACCCCTTACGTTTTTTTTTTCAGGCGAAAAATTAAGTTTCTCCAATCTTCCCAAAACTCTGGATTCTGATAGAGGGCCGTGAGACTTAGACCTGAGTGCAAAAATGGAGGCTCTAGCCCCTTCCAGAGCTGAGATATCGGAACTCAAAAATTCTGCCCGAAAAAAAAAACGACAGTGGTACCCCTTACGTTTTTTTTTTTCAGGCGAAAAATTAAGTTTCTCCAATCTTCCCAAAACTCTGGATTCTGATAGAGGGCCGTGAGACTTAGACCTGAGTGCAAAAATGGAGGCTCTAGCCCCTTCCAGAGCTGAGATATCGAAACTCAAAAATTCTGCCCGAAAAAAAAAACGACAGTGGTACCCCTTACGTTTTTTTTTTTTCAGGCAAAAAATTAAGTTTCTCCAATCTTCTCAAAACTCTGGATTATGATAGAGGGCCATGAGACTTAGACCTGAGTGCAAAAATGGAGGCTCTAGCCCCTTCCAGAGCTGAGATGTCGAAACTCAAAAATTCGGCCCGAAAAAAAAACGACAGTGGTACCCCTTACGTTTTTTTTTTCAGGCGAAAAATTAAGTTTCTCCAATCTTCCCAAAACTCTGGATTCTGATAGAGGGCCGTGAGACTTAGACCTGAGTGCAAAAATGGAGGCTCTAGCCCCTTCCAGAGCTGAGATATCGGAACTCAAAAATTCTGCCCGAAAAAAAAAACGACAGTGGTACCCCTTACGTTTTTTTTTTCAGGCGAAAAATTAAGTTTCTCCAATCTTCTCAAAACTCTGGATTATGATTGAGGGCCATGAGACTTAGACCTGAGTGCAAAAATGGAGGCTCTAGCCCCTTCCAGAGCTGAGATATCGAAACTCAAAAATTCGGCCCGAAAAAAAAAACGACAGTGGTACCCCTTACGTTTTTTTTTTCAGGCGAAAAATTAAGTTTCTCCAATCTTCCCAAAACTCTGGATTCTGATAGAGGGCCGTGAGACTTAGACCTGAGTGCAAAAATGGAGGCTCTAGCCCCTTCCAGAGCTGAGATATCGAAACTCAAAAATTCGGCCCGAAAAAAAAACGACAGTGGTACCCCTTACGTTTTTTTTTTCGAGCGAAAAATTAAGTTTCTCCAATCTTCCCAAAACTCTGGATTCTGATAGAGGGCCGTGAGACTTAGACCTGAGTGCAAAAATGGAGGCTCTAGCCCCTTCCAGAGCTGAGATATCGAAACTCAAAAATTCGGCCCGAAAAAAAAACGACAGTGGTACCCCTTACGTTTTTTTTTTCGAGCGAAAAATTAAGTTTCTCCAATCTTCCCAAAACTCTGGATTCTGATAGAGGGCCGTGAGACTTAGACCTGAGTGCAAAAATGGAGGCTCTAGCCCCTTCCAGAGCTGAGATATCGGAACTCAAAAATTCTGCCCGAAAAAAAAAACGACAGTGGTACCCCTTACGTTTTTTTTTTCAGGCGAAAAATTAAGTTTCTCCAATCTTCTCAAAACTCTGGATTATGATAGAGGGCCATGAGACTTAGACCTGAGTGCAAAAATGGAGGCTCTAGCCCCTTCCAGAGCTGAGATATCGAAACTCAAAAATTCTGCCCGAAAAAAAAAACGACAGTGGTACCCCTTACGTTTTTTTTTTCAGGCGAAAAATTAAGTTTCTCCAATCTTCTCAAAACTCTGGATTATGATAGAGGGCCATGAGACTTAGACCTGAGTGCAAAAATGGAGGCTCTAGCCCCTTCCAGAGCTGAGATGTCGAAACTCAAAAATTCGGCCCGAAAAAAAAACGACAGTGGTACCCCTTACGTTTTTTTTTTCAGGCGAAAAATTAAGTTTCTCCAATCTTCCCAAAACTCTGGATTCTGATAGAGGGCCGTGAGACTTAGACCTGAGTGCAAAAATGGAGGCTCTAGCCCCTTCCAGAGCTGAGATATCGGAACTCAAAAATTCTGCACGAAAAAAAAAACGACAGTGGTACCCCGTATACGTTTTTTTTTTCAGGCGAAAAATTAAGTTTCTCCAATCTTCCCAAAACTCTGGATTCTGATAGAGGGCCATGAGACTTAGACCTGAGTGCAAAAATGGAGGCTCTAGCCCCTTCCAGAGCTGAGATATCGAAACTCAAAAATTCTGCCCGAAAAAAAAAACGACAGTGGTACCCCTTACATTTTTTTTTTCGGACGAAAAATTAAGTTTCTCCAATCTTCTCAAAACTCTGGATTATGATAGAGGGCCATGAGACTTAGACCTGAGTGCAAAAATGGAGGCTCTAGTCCCTTCCAGAGCTGAGATATCGAAACTCAAAAATTCGGCCCGAAAAAAAAAAACGACAGTGGTACCCCTTACGTTTTTTTTTTTCGGGCGAAAAATTAAGTTTCTCCAATCTTCTCAAAACTCTGGATTATGATAGAGGGCCATGAGACTTAGACCTGAGTGCAAAAATGGAGGCTCTAGCCCCTTCCAGAGCTGAGATATCGAAACTCAAAAATTCGGCCCGGAAAAAAAACGACAGTGGTACCCCTTACGTTTTTTTTTTTCGAGCGAAAAATTAAGTTTCACCAATCTTCCCAAAACTCTGGATTCTGATAGAGGGCAGTGAGACTTAGACCTGAGTGCAAAAATGGAGGCTCTAGCCCCTTCCAGAGCTGAGATATCGAAACTCAAAAATTCGGCCCGAAAAAAAAACGACAGTGGTACCCCTTACGTTTTTTTTTTCTGGCGAAAAATTAAGTTTCTCCAATCTTCTCAAAACTCTGGATTATGATAGAGGGCCATGAGACTTAGACCTGAGTGCAAAAATGGAGGCTCTAGCCCCTTCCAGAGCTGAGATATCGAAACTCAAAAATTCGGCCCGAAAAAAAAACGACAGTGGTACCCCTTACTTTTTTGTTTTTCAGACGAAAAATTAAGTTTCTCCAATCTTCCCAAAACTCTGGATTCTGATAGAGGGCCGTGAGACTTAGACCTGAGTGCAAAAATGGAGGCTCTAGCCCCTTCCAGAGCTGAGAAATCGGAACTCAAAAATTCTGCCCGAAAAAAAAAACGACAGTGGTACCCCTTACGTTTTTTTTTTCAAGCGAAAAATTAAGTTTCTCCAATCTTCTCAAAACTCTGGATTATGATAGAGGGCCATGAGACTTAGACCTGAGTGCAAAAATGGAGGCTCTAGCCCCTTCCAGAGCTGAGATATCGAAACTCAAAAATTCGGCCCGAAAAAAAAAACGACAGTGGTACCCCTTACGTTTTTTTTTTTCAGGCGAAAAATTAAGTTTCTCCAATCTTCCCAAAACTCTGGATTCTGATAGAGGGCCATGAGACTCAGACCTGAGTGCAAAAATGGAGGCTCTAGCCCCTTCCAGAGCTGAGATATCGAAACTCAAAAATTCTGCCCGAAAAAAAAACGACAGTGGTACCCCTTACGTTTTTTTTTTTCGGGCGAAAAATTAAGTTTCTCCAATCTTCTCAAAACTCTGGATTATGATAGAGGGCCATGAGACTTAGACCTGAGTGCAAAAATGGAGGCTCTAGCCCCTTCCAGAGCTGAGATATCGAAACTCAAAAATTCGGCCCAAAAAAAAAACGACAGTGGTACCCCTTACGTTTCTTTTTTCAGGCGAAAAATTAAGTTTCTCCAATCTTCCCAAAACTCTGGATTCTGATAGAGGGCCGTGAGACTTAGACCTGAGTGCAAAAATGGAGGCTCTAGCCCCTTCCAGAGCTGAGATATCGAAACTCAAAAATTCGGCCCGAAAAAAAAAACGACAGTGGTACCCCTTACGTTTTTTTTTTCGGGCGAAAAATTAAGTTTCTCCAATCTTCTCAAAACTCTGGATTATGATAGAGGGCCATGAGACTTAGACCTGAGTGCAAAAATGGAGGCTCTAGCCCCTTCCAGAGCTGAGATATCGAAACTCAAAAATTCGGCCCGAAAAAAAAAACGACAGTGGTACCCCTTACGGTTTTTTTTTTTCGAGCGAAAAATTAAGTTTCACCAATCTTCCCAAAACTCTGGATTCTGATAGAGGGCCGTGAGACTTAGACCTGAGTGCAAAAATGGAGGCTCTAGCCCCTTCCAGAGCTGAGATATCGAAACTCAAAAATTCGGCCCGAAAAAAAAACGACAGTGGTACCCCTTACGTTTTTTTTTTTCGAGCGAAAAATTAAGTTTCTCCAATCTTCCCAAAACTCTGGATTCTGATAGAGGGCCGTGAGACTTAGACCTGAGTGCAAAAATGGAGGCTCTAGCCCCTTCCAGAGCTGAGATATCGAAACTCAAAAATTCTGCCCGAAAAAAAAAACGACAGTGGTACCCTTTACGTTTTTTTTTTCAGGCGAAAAATTAAGTTTCTCCAATCTTCTCAAAACTCTGGATTATGATAGAGGGCCATGAGACTTAGACCTGAGTGCAAAAATGGAGGCTCTAGCCCCTTCCAGAGCTGAGATATCGAAACTCAAAAATTCGGCCCGAAAAAAAACGACAGGGGTACCCCTTACGTTTTTTTTTTTCAGGCGAAAAATTAAGTTTCTCCAATCTTCCCAAAACTCTGGATTCTGATAGAGGGCCGTGAGACTTAGACCTGAGTGCAAAAATGGAGGCTCTAGCCCCTTCCAGAGCTGAGATATCGAAACTCAAAAATTCGGCCCGAAAAAAAAAACGACAGTGGTACCCCTTACGTTTTTTTTTTCAAGCGAAAAATTAAGTTTCTCCAATCTTCTCAAAACTCTGGATTATGATAGAGGGCCATGAGACTTAGACCTGAGTGCAAAAATGGAGGCTCTAGCCCCTTCCAGAGCTGAGATATCGAAACTCAAAAATTCGGCCCGAAAAAAAAACGACAGTGGTACCCCTTACGTTTTTTTTTTTTCAGGCGAAAAATTAAGTTTCTCCAATCTTCCCAAAACTCTGGATTCTGATAGAGGGCCATGAGACTCAGACCTGAGTGCAAAAATGGAGGCTCTAGCCCCTTCCAGAGCTGAGATATCGAAACTCAAAAATTCTGCCCGAAAAAAAAACGACAGTGGTACCCCTTACGTTTTTTTTTTTTCGGGCGAAAAATTAAGTTTCTCCAATCTTCTCAAAACTCTGGATTATGATAGAGGGCCATGAGACTTAGACCTGAGTGCAAAAATGGAGGCTCTAGCCCCTTCCAGAGCTGAGATATCGAAACTCAAAAATTCTGCCCGAAAAAAAAAACGACAGTGGTACCCCTTACGTTTTTTTTTTTTTCAGGCGAAAAATTAAGTTTCTCCAATCTTCCCAAAACTCTGGATTCTGATAGAGGGCTGTGAGACTTAGACCTGAGTGCAAAAATGGAGGCTCTAGCCCCTTCCAGAGCTGAGATATCGAAACTCAAAAATTCGGCCCGAAAAAAAAAACGACAGTGGTACCCCATACGTTTTTTTTTTCGGGCGAAAAATTAAGTTTCTCCAATCTTCTCAAAACTCTGGATTATGATAGAGGGCCATGAGACTTAGACCTGAGTGCAAAAATGGAGGCTCTAGCCCCTTCCAGAGCTGAGATATCGAAACTCAAAAATTCGGCCTGAAAAAAAACGACAGTGGTACCCCTTACGTTTTTTTTTTTCGAGCGAAAAATTAAGTTCCACCAATCTTCCCAAAACTCTGGATTCTGATAGAGGGCCGTGAGACTTAGACCTGAGTGCAAAAATGGAGGCTCTAGCCCCTTCCAGAGCTGAGATATCGAAACTCAAAAATTCGGCCCGAAAAAAAAACGACAGTGGTACCCCTTACGTTTTTTTTTTCTGGCGAAAAATTAAGTTTCTCCAATCTTCTCAAAACTCTGGATTATGATAGAGGGCCATGAGACTTAGACCTGAGTGCAAAAATGGAGGCTCTAGCCCCTTCCAGAGCTGAGATATCGAAACTCAAAAATTCGGCCCGAAAAAAAAACGACAGTGGTACCCCTTACGTTTTTTTTTTCAGGCGAAAAATTAAGTTTCTCCAATCTTCCCAAAACTCTGGATTCTGATA
Source organism: Pimephales promelas (assembly GCF_988280905.1). NCBI lineage: Eukaryota > Metazoa > Chordata > Actinopteri > Cypriniformes > Leuciscidae > Pimephales > Pimephales promelas. The sequence goes on along the minus strand of NC_142785.1, from coordinate 21,445,530 downwards.
GAGGGCCGTGAGACTTAGACCTGAGTGCAAAAATGGAGGCTCTAGCCCCTTCCAGAGCTGAGATATCGAAACTCAAAAATTCTGCCCGAAAAAAAAAACGACAGTGGTACGTACCCCTTACGTTTTTTTTTTTCAGGCGAAAAATTAAGTTTCTCCAATCTTCTCAAAACTCTGGATTATGATAGAGGGCCATGAGACTTAGACCTGAGTGCAAAAATGGAGGCTCTAGCCCCTTCCAGAGCTGAGATGTCGAAACTCAAAAATTCGGCCCGAAAAAAAAACGACAGTGGTACCCCTTACGTTTTTTTTTTCAGGCGAAAAATTAAGTTTCTCCAATCTTCCCAAAACTCTGGATTCTGATAGAGGGCCGTGAGACTTAGACCTGAGTGCAAAAATGGAGGCTCTAGCCCCTTCCAGAGCTGAGATATCGAAACTCAAAAATTCTGCCCGAAAAAAAAAAACGACAGTGGTACCCCTTACTTTTTTTTTTTCAGGCGAAAAATTAAGTTTCTCCAATCTTCTCAAAACTCTGGATTATGATAGAGGGCCACGAGACTTAGACCTGAGTGCAAAAATGGAGGCTCTAGCCCCTTCCAGAGCTGAGATGTCGAAACTCAAAAATTCGGCCCGAAAAAAAAACGACAGTGGTACCCCTTACGTTTTTTTTTTCAGGCGAAAAATTACGTTTCTCCAATCTTCCCAAAACTCTGGATTCTGATAGAGGGCCGTGAGACTTAGACCTGAGTGCAAAAATGGAGGCTCTAGCCCCTTCCAGAGCTGAGATATCGGAACTCAAAAATTCTGCCCGAAAAAAAAAACGACAGTGGTACCCCTTACGTTTTTTTTTTTCAGGCGAAAAATTAAGTTTCTCCAATCTTCTCAAAACTCTGGATTATGATAGAGGGCCATGAGACTTAGACCTGAGTGCAAAAATGGAGGCTCTAGCCCCTTCCAGAGCTGAGATATCGAAACTCAAAAATTCTGCCCGAAAAAAAAAAACGACAGTGGTACCCCTTACGTTTTTTTTTTTCAGGCGAAAAATTAAGTTTCTCCAATCTTCCCAAAACTCTGGATTATGATAGAGGGCCATGAGACTTAGACCTGAGTGCAAAAATGGAGGCTCTAGCCCCTTCCAGAGCTGAGATGTCGAAACTCAAAAATTCGGCCCGAAAAAAAAAACGACAGTGGTACCCCTTACGTTTTTTTTTTCAGGCGAAAAATTAAGTTTCTCCAATCTTCCCAAAACTCTGGATTCTGATAGAGGGCCGTGAGACTTAGACCTGAGTGCAAAAATGGAGGCTCTAGCCCCTTCCAGAGCTGAGATATCGGAACTCAAAAATTCTGCCCGAAAAAAAAAAACGACAGTGGTACCCCTTACGTTTTTTTTTTCAGGCGAAAAATTAAGTTTCTCCAATCTTCCCAAAACTCTGGATTCTGATAGAGGGCCATGAGACTTAGACCTGAGTGCAAAAATGGAGGCTCTAGCCCCTTCCAGAGCTGAGATATCGAAACTCAAAAATTCTGCCCGAAAAAAAAAACGACAGTGGTACCCCTTACATTTTTTTTTTCGGACGAAAAATTAAGTTTCTCCAATCTTCTCAAAACTCTGGATTATGATAGAGGGCCATGAGACTTAGACCTGAGTGCAAAAATGGAGGCTCTAGTCCCTTCCAGAGCTGAGATATCAAAACTCAAAAATTCGGCCCGAAAAAAAAAACGACAGTGGTACCCCTTACGTTTTTTTTTTCGGGCGAAAAATTAAGTTTCTCCAATCTTCTCAAAACTCTGGATTATGATAGAGGGCCATGAGACTTAGACCTGAGTGCAAAAATGGAGGCTCTAGCCCCTTCCAGAGCTGAGATATCGAAACTCAAAAATTCGGCCCGGAAAAAAAACGACAGTGGTACCCCTTACGTTTTTTTTTTTCGAGCGAAAAATTAAGTTTCACCAATCTTCCCAAAACTCTGGATTCTGATAGAGGGCCGTGAGACTTAGACCTGAGTGCAAAAATGGAGGCTCTAGCCCCTTCCAGAGCTGAGATATCGAAACTCAAAAATTCGGCCCGAAAAAAAACGACAGTGGTACCCCTTACGTTTTTTTTTTTCTGGCGAAAAATTAAGTTTCTCCAATCTTCTCACAACTCTGGATTATGATAGAGGGCCATGAGACTTAGACCTGAGTGCAAAAATGGAGGCTCTAGCCCCTCCCAGAGCTGAGATATCGAAACTCAAAAATTCGGCCCGAAAAAAAAAACGACAGTGGTACCCCTTACGTTTTTTTTTTCAGACGAAAAATTAAGTTTCTCCAATCTTCCCAAAACTCTGGATTCTGATAGAGGGCCGTGAGACTTAGACCTGAGTGCAAAAATGGAGGCTCTAGCCCCTTCCAGAGCTGAGATATCGAAACTCAAAAATTCTGCCCGAAAAAAAAACGACAGTGGTACGTACCCCTTACGTTTTTTTTTTCAGGCGAAAAATTAAGTTTCTCCAATCTTCTCAAAACTCTGGATTATGATAGAGGGCCATGAGACTTAGACCTGAGTGCAAAAATGGAGGCTCTAGCCCCTTCCAGAGCTGAGATGTCGAAATTTAAAAATTCGGCCCGAAAAAAAAACGACAGTGGTACCCCTTACGTTTTTTTTTTCAGGCGAAAAATTAAGTTTCTCCAATCTTCCCAAAACTCTGGATTCTGATAGAGGGCCGTGAGACTTAGACCTGAGTGCAAAAATGGAGGCTCTAGCCCCTTCCAGAGCTGAGATATCGGAACTCAAAAATTCTGCCCGAAAAAAAAAACGACAGTGGTACCCCTTACGTTTTTTTTTTCAAGCGAAAAATTAAGTTTCTCCAATCTTCTCAAAACTCTGGATTATGATAGAGGGCCATTAGACTTAGACCTGAGTGCAAAAATGGAGGCTCTAGCCCCTTCCAGAGCTGAGATATCGAAACTCAAAAATTCTGCCCGAAAAAAAAAACGACAGTGGTACGTACCCCTTACGTTTTTTTTTTTCAGGCGAAAAATTAAGTTTCTCCAATCTTCTCAAAACTCTGGATTATGATAGAGGGCCATGAGACTTAGACCTGAGTGCAAAAATGGAGGCTCTAGCCCCTTCCAGAGCTGAGATGTCGAAACTCAAAAATTCGGCCCGAAAAAAAAACGACAGTGGTACCCCTTACGTTTTTTTTTTCAGGCGAAAAATTAAGTTTCTCCAATCTTCCCAAAACTCTGGATTCTGATAGAGGGCCGTGAGACTTAGACCTGAGTGCAAAAATGGAGGCTCTAGCCCCTTCCAGAGCTGAGATATCGAAACTCAAAAATTCTGCCCGAAAAAAAAAAACGACAGTGGTACCCCTTACTTTTTTTTTTTCAGGCGAAAAATTAAGTTTCTCCAATCTTCTCAAAACTCTGGATTATGATAGAGGGCCACGAGACTTAGACCTGAGTGCAAAAATGGAGGCTCTAGCCCCTTCCAGAGCTGAGATGTCGAAACTCAAAAATTCGGCCCGAAAAAAAAACGACAGTGGTACCCCTTACGTTTTTTTTTTCAGGCGAAAAATTACGTTTCTCCAATCTTCCCAAAACTCTGGATTCTGATAGAGGGCCGTGAGACTTAGACCTGAGTGCAAAAATGGAGGCTCTAGCCCCTTCCAGAGCTGAGATATCGGAACTCAAAAATTCTGCCCGAAAAAAAAAACGACAGTGGTACCCCTTACGTTTTTTTTTTTCAGGCGAAAAATTAAGTTTCTCCAATCTTCTCAAAACTCTGGATTATGATAGAGGGCCATGAGACTTAGACCTGAGTGCAAAAATGGAGGCTCTAGCCCCTTCCAGAGCTGAGATATCGAAACTCAAAAATTCTGCCCGAAAAAAAAAAACGACAGTGGTACCCCTTACGTTTTTTTTTTTCAGGCGAAAAATTAAGTTTCTCCAATCTTCCCAAAACTCTGGATTATGATAGAGGGCCATGAGACTTAGACCTGAGTGCAAAAATGGAGGCTCTAGCCCCTTCCAGAGCTGAGATGTCGAAACTCAAAAATTCGGCCCGAAAAAAAAAACGACAGTGGTACCCCTTACGTTTTTTTTTTCAGGCGAAAAATTAAGTTTCTCCAATCTTCCCAAAACTCTGGATTCTGATAGAGGGCCGTGAGACTTAGACCTGAGTGCAAAAATGGAGGCTCTAGCCCCTTCCAGAGCTGAGATATCGGAACTCAAAAATTCTGCCCGAAAAAAAAAAACGACAGTGGTACCCCTTACGTTTTTTTTTTCAGGCGAAAAATTAAGTTTCTCCAATCTTCCCAAAACTCTGGATTCTGATAGAGGGCCATGAGACTTAGACCTGAGTGCAAAAATGGAGGCTCTAGCCCCTTCCAGAGCTGAGATATCGAAACTCAAAAATTCTGCCCGAAAAAAAAAACGACAGTGGTACCCCTTACATTTTTTTTTTCGGACGAAAAATTAAGTTTCTCCAATCTTCTCAAAACTCTGGATTATGATAGAGGGCCATGAGACTTAGACCTGAGTGCAAAAATGGAGGCTCTAGTCCCTTCCAGAGCTGAGATATCAAAACTCAAAAATTCGGCCCGAAAAAAAAAACGACAGTGGTACCCCTTACGTTTTTTTTTTCGGGCGAAAAATTAAGTTTCTCCAATCTTCTCAAAACTCTGGATTATGATAGAGGGCCATGAGACTTAGACCTGAGTGCAAAAATGGAGGCTCTAGCCCCTTCCAGAGCTGAGATATCGAAACTCAAAAATTCGGCCCGGAAAAAAAACGACAGTGGTACCCCTTACGTTTTTTTTTTTCGAGCGAAAAATTAAGTTTCACCAATCTTCCCAAAACTCTGGATTCTGATAGAGGGCCGTGAGACTTAGACCTGAGTGCAAAAATGGAGGCTCTAGCCCCTTCCAGAGCTGAGATATCGAAACTCAAAAATTCGGCCCGAAAAAAAACGACAGTGGTACCCCTTACGTTTTTTTTTTTCTGGCGAAAAATTAAGTTTCTCCAATCTTCTCACAACTCTGGATTATGATAGAGGGCCATGAGACTTAGACCTGAGTGCAAAAATGGAGGCTCTAGCCCCTCCCAGAGCTGAGATATCGAAACTCAAAAATTCGGCCCGAAAAAAAAAACGACAGTGGTACCCCTTACGTTTTTTTTTTCAGACGAAAAATTAAGTTTCTCCAATCTTCCCAAAACTCTGGATTCTGATAGAGGGCCGTGAGACTTAGACCTGAGTGCAAAAATGGAGGCTCTAGCCCCTTCCAGAGCTGAGATATCGAAACTCAAAAATTCTGCCCGAAAAAAAAACGACAGTGGTACGTACCCCTTACGTTTTTTTTTTCAGGCGAAAAATTAAGTTTCTCCAATCTTCTCAAAACTCTGGATTATGATAGAGGGCCATGAGACTTAGACCTGAGTGCAAAAATGGAGGCTCTAGCCCCTTCCAGAGCTGAGATGTCGAAATTTAAAAATTCGGCCCGAAAAAAAAACGACAGTGGTACCCCTTACGTTTTTTTTTTCAGGCGAAAAATTAAGTTTCTCCAATCTTCCCAAAACTCTGGATTCTGATAGAGGGCCGTGAGACTTAGACCTGAGTGCAAAAATGGAGGCTCTAGCCCCTTCCAGAGCTGAGATATCGGAACTCAAAAATTCTGCCCGAAAAAAAAAACGACAGTGGTACCCCTTACGTTTTTTTTTTCAAGCGAAAAATTAAGTTTCTCCAATCTTCTCAAAACTCTGGATTATGATAGAGGGCCATTAGACTTAGACCTGAGTGCAAAAATGGAGGCTCTAGCCCCTTCCAGAGCTGAGATATCGAAACTCAAAAATTCGGCCCGAAAAAAAAACGACAGTGGTACCCCTTACGTTTTTTTTTTTCAGGCGAAAAATTAAGTTTCTCCAATCTTCCCAAAACTCTGGATTCTGATAGAGGGCCATGAGACTCAGACCTGAGTGCAAAAATGGAGGCTCTAGCCCCTTCCAGAGCTGAGATATCGAAACTCAAAAATTCTGCCCGAAAAAAAAAACGACAGTGGTACCCCTTACGTTTTTTTTTTTCAGGCGAAAAATTAAGTTTCTCCAATCTTCTCAAAACTCTGGATTATGATAGAGGGCCATGAGACTTAGACCTGAGTGCAAAAATGGAGGCTCTAGCCCCTTCCAGAGCTGAGATATCAAAACTCAAAAATTCGGCCCGAAAAAAAAAACGACAGTGGTACCCCTTACGTTTCTTTTTTCAGGCGAAAAATTAAGTTTCTCCAATCTTCCCAAAACTCTGGATTCTGATAGAGGGCCGTGAGACTTAGACCTGAGTGCAAAAATGGAGGCTCTAGCCCCTTCCAGAGCTGAGATATCGAAACTCAAAAATTCGGCCCGAAAAAAAAAACGACAGTGGTACCCCTTACGTTTTTTTTTTCGGGCGAAAAATTAAGTTTCTCCAATCTTCTCAAAACTCTGGATTATGATAGAGGGCCATGAGACTTAGACCTGAGTGCAAAAATGGAGGCTCTAGCCCCTTCCAGAGCTGAGATATCGAAACTCAAAAATTCGGCCCGAAAAAAAAAACGACAGTGGTACCCCTTACGTTTTTTTTTTTCGAGCGAAAAATTAAGTTTCACCAATCTTCCCAAAACTCTGGATTCTGATAGAGGGCCGTGAGACTTAGACCTGAGTGCAAAAATGGAGGCTCTAGCCCCTTCCAGAGCTGAGATATCGAAACTCAAAAATTCGGCCCGAAAAAAAAACGACAGTGGTACCCCTTACGTTTTTTTTTTCAGGCGAAAAATTAAGTTTCTCCAATCTTCTCAAAACTCTGGATTATGATAGAGGGCCATGAGACTTAGACCTGTGTGCAAAAATGGAGGCTCTAGCCCCTTCCAGAGCTGAGATATCGAAACTCAAAAATTCGGCCCGAAAAAAAAACCGACAGTGGTACCCCTTACGTTTTTTTTTTCAGGCGAAAAATTTAGTTTCTCCAATCTTCTCAAAACTCTGGATTATGATAGAGGGCCATGAGACTTAGACCTGAGTGCAAAAATGGAGGCTCTAGCCCCTTCCAGAGCTGAGATATCGAAACTCAAAAATTCGGCCCAAAAAAAAAACGACAGTGGTACCCCTTACGTTTTTTTTTTTCAGGCGAAAAATTAAGTTTCTGCAATCTTCCCAAAACTCTGGATTCTGATAGAGGGCCGTGAGACTTAGACCTGAGTGCAAAAATGGAGGCTCTAGCCCCTTCCAGAGCTGAGATATCGAAACTCAAAAATTCGGCCCGAAAAAAAAAAACTACAGTGGTACCCCTTACGGTTTTTTTTTCAGACGAAAAATTAAGTTTCACCAATCTTCCCAAAACTCTGGATTCTGATAGAGGGCCGTGAGACTTAGACCTGAGTGCAAAAATGGAGGCTCTAGCCCCTTCCAGAGCTGAGATATCGAAACTCAAAAATTCGGCCCGAAAAAAAAACGACAGTGGTACCCCTTACGTTTTTTTTTTTCGAGCGAAAAATTAAGTTTCTCCAATCTTCCCAAAACTCTGGATTCTGATAGAGGGCCGTGAGACTTAGACCTGAGTGCAAAAATGGAGGCTCTAGCCCCTTCCAGAGCTGAGATATCGGAACTCAAAAATTCTGGCCGAAAAAAAAAACGACAGTGGTACCCTTTACGTTTTTTTTTTCAGGCGAAAAATTAAGTTTCTCCAATCTTCTCAAAACTCTGGATTCTGATAGAGGGCCATGAGACTTAGACCTGAGTGCAAAAATGGAGGCTCTAGCCCCTTCCAGAGCTGAGATATCGAAACTCAAAAATTCGGCCCGAAAAAAAACGACAGGGGTACCCCTTACGTTTTTTTTTTTCAGGCGAAAAATTAAGTTTCTCCAATCTTCCCAAAACTCTGGATTCTGATAGAGGGCCGTGAGACTTAGACCTGAGTGCAAAAATGGAGGCTCTAGCCCCTTCCAGAGCTGAGATATCGAAACTCAAAAATTCTGCCCGAAAAAAAAAACGACAGTGGTACCCCTTACGTTTTTTTTTTCAGGCGAAAAATTAAGTTTCTCCAATCTTCTCAAAACTCTGGATTATGATAGAGGGCCATGAGACTTAGACCTGAGTGCAAAAATGGAGGCTCTAGCCCCTTCCAGAGCTGAGATGTCGAAACTCAAAAATTCGGCCCGAAAAAAAAACGACAGTGGTACCCCTTACGTTTTTTTTTTCAGGCGAAAAATTAAGTTTCTCCAATCTTCCCAAAACTCTGGATTCTGATAGAGGGCCGTGAGACTTAGACCTGAGTGCAAAAATGGAGGCTCTAGCCCCTTCCAGAGCTGAGATATCGGAACTCAAAAATTCTGCCCGAAAAAAAAAACGACAGTGGTACCCCTTACGTTTTTTTTTCAGGCGAAAAATTAATTTTATCCAATCTTCTCAAAACTCTGGAATATGATAGAGGGCCATGAGACTTAGACCTGAGTGCAAAAATGGAGGCTCTAGCCCCTTCCAGAGCTGAGATATCGAAACTCAAAAATTCGGCCCGAAAAAAAAACGACAGTGGTACCCCTTACGTTTTTTTTTTTTCAGGCGAAAAATTAAGTTTCTCCAATCTTCCCAAAACTCTGGATTCTGATAGAGGGCCATGAGACTTAGACCTGAGTGCAAAAATGGAGGCTCTAGCCCCTTCCAGAGCTGAGATATCGAAACTCAAAAATTCTGCCCGAAAAAAAAAACGACAGTGGTACCCCTTACGTTTTTTTTTTTCAGGCGAAAAATTTAGTTTCTCCAATCTTCTCAAAACTCTGGATTATGATAGAGGGCCATGAGACTTAGACCTGAGTGCAAAAATGGAGGCTCTAGCCCCTTCCAGAGCTGAGATATCAAAACTCAAAAATTCGGCCCGAAAAAAAAACGACAGTGGTACCCCTTACGTTTTTTTTTTTCAGGCGAAAAATTAAGTTTCTCCAATCTTCCCAAAACTCTGGATTCTGATAGAGGGCCGTGAGACTTAGACCTGAGTGCAAAAATGGAAGCTCTAGCCCCTTCCAGAGCTGAGATATCGAAACTCAAAAATTCGGCCCAAAAAAAAAAACGACAGTGGTACCCCTTACGGTTTTTTTTTTCGGGCGAAAAATTAAGTTTCTCCAATCTTCTCAAAACTCTGGATTATGATAGAGGGCCGTGAGACTTAGACCTGAGTGCAAAAATGGAGGCTCTAGCCCCTTCCAGAGCTGAGATATCGGAACTCAAAAATTCGGCCCGAAAAAAAAAACGACAGTGGTACCCCTTACGTTTTTTTTTTTCAGGCGAAAAATTAAGTTTCTCCAATCTTCCCAAAACTCTGGATTCTGATAGAGGGCCGTGAGACTTAGACCTGAGTGCAAAAATGGAGGCTCTAGCCCCTTCCAGAGCTGAGATATCGAAACTCAAAAATTCGGCCCGAAAAAAAAAACGACAGTGGTACCCCTTACGTTTTTTTTTCGGGCGAAAAATTAAGTTTCTCCAATCTTCTCAAAACTCTGGATTATGATAGAGGGCCATGAGACTTAGACCTGAGTGCAAAAATTGAGGCTCTAGCCCCTTCCAGAGCTGAGATATCGAAACTCAAAAATTCGGCCCGAAAAAAAAAACGACAGTGGTACCCCTTACGTTTTTTTTTTCGAGCGAAAAATTAAGTTTCACCAATCTTCCCAAAACTCTGGATTCTGATAGAGGGCCGTGAGACTTAGACCTGAGTGCAAAAATGGAGGCTCTAGCCCCTTCCAGAGCTGAGATATCGAAACTCAAAAATTCGGCCCGAAAAAAAAACGACAGTGGTACCCCTTACGGTTTTTTTTTTCGGGCGAAAAATTAAGTTTCTCCAATCTTCTCAAAACTCTGGATTATGATAGAGGGCCGTGAGACTTAGACCTGAGTGCAAAAATGGAGGCTCTAGCCCCTTCCAGAGCTGAGATATCGGAACTCAAAAATTCGGCCCGAAAAAAAAAACGACAGTGGTACCCCTTACGTTTTTTTTTTCAGGCGAAATATTAAGTTTCTCCAATCTTCCCAAAACTCTGGATTCTGATAGAGGGCCGTGAGACTTAGACCTGAGTGCAAAAATGGAGGCTCTAGCCCCTTCCAGAGCTGAGATATCGAAACTCAAAAATTCGGCCCGAAAAAAAAAAACGACAGTGGTACCCCTTACGTTTTTTTTTTCGGGCGAAAAATTAAGTTTCTCCAATCTTCTCAAAACTCTGGATTATGATAGAGGGCCATGAGACTTAGACCTGAGTGCAAAAATGGAGGCTCTAGCCCCTTCCAGAGCTGAGATATCGAAACTCAAAAATTCGGCCCGAAAAAAAAACGACAGTGGTACCCCTTACGTTTTTTTTTTCGAGCGAAAAATTAAGTTTCACCAATCTTCCCAAAACTCTGGATTCTGATAGAGGGCCGTGAGACTTAGACCTGAGTGCAAAAATGGAGGCTCTAGCCCCTCCCAGAGCTGAGATATCGAAACTCAAAAATTCGGCACGAAAAAAAAACGACAGTGGTACCCCTTACGTTTTTTTTTTTCTGGCGAAAAATTAAGTTTCTCCAATCTTCTCAAAACTCTGGATTATGATAGAGGGCCATGAGACTTAGACCTGAGTGCAAAAATGGAGGCTCTAGCCCCTTCCAGAGCTGAGATATCGAAACTCAAAAATTCGGCCCGAAAAAAAAACGACAGTGGTATCCCTTACGTTTTTTTTTTCAGGCGAAAAATTAAGTTTCTCCAATCTTCCCGAAACTCTGGATTCTGATAGAGGGCCGTGAGACTTAGACCTGAGTGCAAAAATGGAGGCTCTAGCCCCTTCCAGAGCTGAGATATCGAAACTCAAAAATTCTGCCCGAAAAAAAAAACGACAGTGGTACCCCTTACGTTTTTTTTTTTTCAGGCGAAAAATTAAGTTTCTCCAATCTTCTCAAAACTCTGGATTATGATAGAGGGCCATGAGACTTAGACCTGAGTGCAAAAATGGAGGCTCTAGCCCCTTCCAGAGCTGAGATGTCGAAACTCAAAAATTCGGCCCGAAAAAAAAACGACAGTGGTACCCCTTACGTTTTTTTTTTCAGGCGAAAAATTAAGTTTCTCCAATCTTCCCAAAACTCTGGATTCTGATAGAGGGCCGTGAGACTTAGACCTGAGTGCAAAAATGGAGGCTCTAGCCCCTTCCAGAGCTGAGATATCGGAACTCAAAAATTCTGCCCGAAAAAAAAAACGACAGTGGTACCCCTTACGTTTTTTTTTTCAAGCGAAAAATTAAGTTTCTCCAATCTTCTCAAAACTCTGGATTATGATAGAGGGCCATGAGACTTAGACCTGAGTGCAAAAATGGAGGCTCTAGCCCCTTCCAGAGCTGAGATATCGAAACTCAAAAATTCTGCCCGAAAAAAAAAACGACAGTGGTACCCCTTACGTTTTTTTTTTTCAGGCGAAAAATTAAGTTTCTCCAATCTTCTCAAAACTCTGGATTATGATAGAGGGCCATGAGACTTAGACCTGAGCGCAAAAATGGAGGATCTAGCCCCTTCCAGAGCTGAGATATCGAAACTCAAAAATTCGGCCCGAAAAAAAAACGACAGTGGTATTCCTTACGTTTTTTTTTTCAGGCGAAAAATTAAGTTTCTCCAATCTTCCCAAAACTCTGGATTCTGATAGAGGGCCGTGAAACTTAGACCTGAGTGCAAAAATGGAGGCTCTAGCCCCTTCCAGAGCTGAGATATCGAAACTCAAAAATTCGGCCCGAAAAAAAAACGACAGTGGTACCCCTTACGTATTTTTTTTCGGGCAAAAAATTAAGTTTCTCCAATCTTCTCAAAACTCTGGATTATGATAGAGGGCCATGAGACTTAGACCTGAGTGCAAAAATGGAGGCTCTAGCACCTTCCAGAGCTGAGATATCGAAACTCAAAAATTCGGCCCGAAAAAAAAAAACGACAGTGGTACCCCTTACGTTTTTTTTTTTCGAGCGAAAAATTAAGTTTCACCAATCTTCCCAAAACTCTGGATTCTGATAGAGGGCCGTGAGACTTAGACCTGAGTGCAAAAATGGAGGCTCTAGCCCCTTCCAGAGCTGAGATATCGAAACTCAAAAATTCGGGCCGAAAAAAAAACGACAGTGGTACCCCTTACGTTTTTTTTTTCTGGCGAAAAATTAAGTTTCTCCAATCTTCTCAAAACTCTGGATTATGATAGAGGGCCATGAGACTTAGACCTGTGTGCAAAAATGGAGGCTCTAGCCCCTTCCAGAGCTGAGATATCGAAACTCAAAAATTCGGCCCGAAAAAAAAAACGACAGTGGTACCCCTTACGTTTTTTTTTTTCAGGCGAAAAATTAAGTTTCTCCAATCTTCTCAAAACTCTGGATTATGATAGAGGGCCATGAGACTTAGACCTGAGTGCAAAAATGGAGGCTCTAGCCCCTTCCAGAGCTGAGATATCGAAACTCAAAAATTCGGCCCGAAAAAAAAAACGACAGTGGTACCCCTTACGTTTTTTTTTTTCTGGCGAAAAATTAAGTTTCTCCAATCTTCTCAAAACTCTGGATTATGATAGAGGGCCATGAGACTTAGACCTGTGTGCAAAAATGGAGGCTCTAGCCCCTTCCAGAGCTGAGATATCGAAACTCAAAAATTCGGCCCGAAAAAAAAAACGACAGTGGTACCCCTTACGTTTTTTTTTTTTCAGGCGAAAAATTAAGTTTCTCCAATCTTCTCAAAACTCTGGATTATGATAGAGGGCCATGAGACTTAGACCTGAGTGCAAAAATGGAGGCTCTAGCCCCTTCCAGAGCTGAGATATCGAAACTCAAAAATTCGGCCCGAAAAAAAAAACGACAGTGGTACCCCTTACGTTTTTTTTTTCAGGCGAAAAATTAAGTTTCTCCAATCTTCTCAAAACTCTGGATTATGATAGAGGGCCATGAGACTTAGACCTGAGTGCAAAAATGGAGGCTCTAGCCCCTTCCAGAGCTGAGATGTCGAAACTCAAAAATTCGGCCCGAAAAAAAAACGACAGTGGTACCCCTTACGTTTTTTTTTTTCAGGCGAAAAATTAAGTTTCTCCAATCTTCCCAAAACTCTGGATTCTGATAGAGGGCCGTGAGACTTAGACCTGAGTGCAAAAATGGAGGCTCTAGCCCCTTCCAGAGCTGAGATATCAGAACTCAAAAATTCTGCCCGAAAAAAAAAAAAACGACAGTGGTACCCCTTACGTTTTTTTTTCAGGCGAAAAATTAAGTTTCTTCAATCTTCTCAAAACTCTGGATTATGATTGAGGGCCATTAGATGTAGACCTGAGTGCAAAAATGGAGGCTCTAACCCCTTCCAGAGCTGAGATATCGAAACTCAAAAATTCGGCCCGAAAAAAAAAAACTACAGTGGTACCCCTTACGTTTTTTTTTTTCAGGCGAAAAATTAAGTTTCACCAATCTTCCCAAAACTCTGGATTCTGATAGAAGGCCGTGAGACTTAGACCTGAGTGCAAAAATGGAGGCTCTAGCCCCTTCCAGAGCTAAGATATCGAAACTCAAAAATTCGGCCCGAAAAAAAAACGACAGTGGTACCCCTTACGTTTTTTTTTTTCGAGCGAAAAATTAAGTTTCTCCAATCTTCCCAAAACTCTGGATTCTGATAGAGGGCCGTGAGACTTAGACCTGAGTGCAAAAATGGAGGTTCTAGCCCCTTCCAGAGCTGAGATATCGGAACTCAAAAATTCTGCCCGAAAAAAAAAACGACAGTGGTACCCCTTACGTTTTTTTTTTCAAGCGAAAAATTAAGTTTCTCCAATCTTCTCAAAACTCTGGATTATGATAGAGGGCCATGAGACTTAGACCTGAGTGCAAAAATGGAGGCTCTAGCCCCTTCCAGAGCTGAGATATCGAAACTCAAAAATTCGGCCCGAAAAAAAAACGACAGTGGTACCCCTTACGTTTTTTTTTTTCAGGCGAAAAATTAAGTTTCTCCAATCTTCCCAAAACTCTGGATTCTGATAGAGGGCCATGAGACTCAGACCTTAGTGCAAAAATGGAGGCTCTAGCCCCTTCCAGAGCTGAGATATCGAAACTCAAAAATTCTGCCCGAAAAAAAAACGACAGTGGTACCCCTTACGTTTTTTTTTTTCGGGCGAAAAATTAAGTTTCTCCAATCTTCTCAAAACTCTGGATTATGATAGAGGGCCATGAGACTTAGACCTGAGTGCAAAAATGGAGGCTCTAGCCCCTTCCAGAGCTGAGATATCGAAACTCAAAAATTCTGCCCGAAAAAAAAAACGACAGTGGTATCCCTTACGTTTTTTTTTTTCAGGCGAAAAATTAAGTTTCTCCAATCTTCCCAAAACTCTGGATTCTGATAGAGGGCCGTGAGACTTAGACCTGAGTGCAAAAATGGAGGCTCTAGCCCCTTCCAGAGCTGAGATATCGAAACTCAAAAATTCGGCCCGAAAAAAAAAACGACAGTGGTACCCCTTACGTTTTTTTTTTTCGGGCGAAAAATTAAGTTTCTCCAATCTTCTCAAAACTCTGGATTATGATAGAGGGCCATGAGACTTAGACCTGAGTGCAAAAATGGAGGCTCTAGCCCCTTCCAGGGCTGAGATATCGAAACTCAAAAATTCGGCCCGAAAAAAAAAACGACAGTGGTACCCCTTACGTTTTTTTTTTTCAGGCGAAAAATTAAGTTTCTCCAATCTTCCCAAAACTCTGGATTCTGATAGAGGGCCATGAGACTCAGACCTGAGTGCAAAAATGGAGGCTCTAGCCCCTTCCAGAGCTGAGATATCGAAACTCAAATATTCTGCCCGAAAAAAAAACGACAGTGGTACCCCTTACGTTTTTTTTTTTCGGGCGAAAAATTAAGTTTCTCCAATCTTCTCAAAACTCTGGATTATGATAGAGGGCCATGAGACTTAGACCTGAGTGCAAAAATGGAGGCTCTAGCCCCTTCCAGAGCTGAGATATCGAAACTCAAAAATTCGGCCCGAAAAAAAAAACGACAGTGGTACCCCTTACGGTTTTTTTTTCAGGCGAAAAATTAAGTTTCTCCAATCTTCCCAAAACTCTGGATTCTGATAGAGGGCCGTGAGACTTAGACCTGAGTGCAAAAATGGAGGCTCTAGCCCCTTCCAGAGCTGAGATATCGAAACTCAAAAATTCGGCCCGAAAAAAAAAACGACAGTGGTACCCCTTACGTTTTTTTTTTCGGGCGAAAAATTAAGTTTCTCCAATCTTCTCAAAACTCTGGATTATGATAGAGGGCCGTGAGACTTAGACCTGAGTGCAAAAATGGAGGCTCTAGCCCCTTCCAGAGCTGAGATATCGGAACTCAAAAATTCGGCCCGAAAAAAAAAACGACAGTGGTACCCCTTACGTTTTTTTTTTCAGGCGAAAAATTACGTTTCTCCAATCTTCCCAAAACTCTGGATTCTGATAGAGGGCCGTGAGACTTAGACCTGAGTGCAAAAATGGAGGCTCTAGCCCCTTCCAGAGCTGAGATATCGAAACTCAAAAATTCGGCCCGAAAAAAAAAACGACAGTGGTACCCCTTACGTTTTTTTTTTCGGGCGAAAAATTAAGTTTCTCCAATCTTCTCAAAACTCTGGATTATGATAGAGGGCCATGAGACTTAGACCTGAGTGCAAAAATGGAGGCTCTAGCCCCTTCCAGAGCTGAGATATCGAAACTCAAAAATTCGGCCCGAAAAAAAAACGACAGTGGTACCCCTTACGTTTTTTTTTTCGAACGAAAAATTAAGTTTCACCAATCTTCCCAAAACTCTGGATTCTGGTAGAGGGCCGTGAGACTTAGACCTGAGTGCAAAAATGGAGGCTCTAGCCCCTTCCAGAGCTGAGATATCGAAACTCAAAAATTCGGCCGGAAAAAAAAACGACAGTGGTACCCCTTACGTTTTTTTTTTCTGGCGAAAAATTAAGTTTCTCAAATCTTCTCAAAACTCTGGATTATGATAGAGGGCCATGAGACTTAGACCTGAGTGCAAAAAGTGAGGCTCTAGCCCCTTCCAGAGCTGAGATATCGAAACTCAAAAATTCGGCCCGAAAAAAAAAACGACAGTGGTACCCCTTACGTTTTTTTTTTCAGGCGAAAAATTAAGTTTCTCCAATCTTCCCGAAACTCTGGATTCTGATAGAGGGCCGTGAGACTTAGACCTGAGTGCAAAAATGGAGGCTCTAGCCCCTTCCGGAGCTGAGATATCGAAACTCAAAAATTCTGCCCGAAAAAAAAAACGACAGTGGTACCCCTTACGTTTTTTTTTTTCAGGCGAAAAATTAAGTTTCTCCAATCTTCCCAAAACTCTGGATTCTGATAGAGGGTCGTGAGACTTAGACCTGAGTGCAAAAATGGAGGCTCTAGCCCCTTCCAGAGCTGAGATATCGGAACTCAAAAATTCTGCCCGAAAAAAAAAACGACAGTGGTACCCCTTACGTTTTTTTTTTCAAGCGAAAAATTAAGTTTCTCCAATCTTCTCAAAACTCTGGATTATGATAGAGGGCCATGAGACTTAGACCTGAGTGCAAAAATGGAGGCTCTAGCCCCTTCCAGAGCTGAGATATCGAAACTCAAAAATTCGGCCCGAAAAAAAAACGACAGTGGTACCCCTTACGTTTTTTTTTTTCAGGCGAAAAATTAAGTTTCTCTAATCTTCCCAAAACTCTGGATTCTGATAGAGGGCCATGAGTCTTAGACCTGAGTGCAAAAATGGAGGCTCTAGCCCCTTCCAGAGCTGAGATATCGAAACTCAAAAATTCTGCCCGAAAAAAAAACGACAGTGGTACCCCTTACGTTTTTTTTTTTCGGGCGAAAAATTAAGTTTCTCCAATCTTCTCAAAACTCTGGATTATGATAGAGGGCCATGAGACTTAGACCTGAGTGCAAAAATGGAGGCTCTAGCCCCTTCCAGAGCTGAGATATCGAAACTCAAAAATTCTGCCCGAAAAAAAAAACGACAGTGGTACCCCTTACGTTTTTTTTTTTCAGGCGAAAAATTAAGTTTCTCCAATCTTCTCAAAACTCTGGATTATGATAGAGGGCCATGAGACTTAGACCTGAGTGCAAAAATGGAGGCTCTAGCCCCTTCCAGAGCTGAGATATCGAAACTCAAAAATTCGGCCCGAAAAAAAAAACGACAGTGGTACCCCTTACGTTTTTTTTTTTCAGGCGAAAAATTAAGTTTCTCCAATCTTCCCAAAACTCTGGATTCTGATAGAGGGCCGTGAGACTTAGACCTGAGTGCAAAAATCGAGGCTCTAGCCCCTTCCAGAGCTGAGATATCGAAACTCAAAAATTCGGCCCGAAAAAAAAAACGACAGTGGTACCCCTTACGTTTTTTTTTTCGGGTGAAAAATTAAGTTTCTCCAATCTTCTCAAAACTCTGGATTATGATAGAGGGCCATTAGACTTAGACCTGAGTGCAAAAATGGAGGCTCTAGCCCCTTCCAGAGCTGAGATATCGAAACTCAAAAATTCGGCCCGAAAAAAAAAACGACAGTGGTACCCCTTACGTTTTTTTTTTTCGAGCGAAAAATTAAGTTTCACCAATCTTCCCAAAACTCTGGATTCTTATAGAGGGCCGTGAGACTTAGACCTGAGTGCAAAAATGGAGGCTCTAGCCCCTTCCAGAGCTGAGATATCGAAACTCAAAAATTCGGCCCGAAAAAAAAACGACAGTGGTACCCCTTACGTTTTTTTTTTTCTGGCGAAAAATTAAGTTTCTCCAATCTTCTCAAAACTCTGGATTATGATAGAGGGCCATGAGACTTAGACCTGTGTGCAAAAATGGAGGATCTAGCCCCTTCCAGAGCTGAGATATCGAAACTCAAAAATTCGGCCCGAAAAAAAAAAACGACAGTGGTACCCCTTACGTTTTTTTTTTTCAGGCGAAAAATTAAGTTTCTCCAATCTTCTCAAAACTCTGGATTATGATAGAGGGCCATGAGACTTAGACCTGAGTGCAAAAATGGAGGCTCTAGCCCCTTCCAGAGCTGAGATATCGAAACTCAAAAATTCGGCCCGAAAAAAAAACGACAGTGGTACCCCTTACGTTTTTTTTTTCAGGCGAAAAATTAAGTTTCTCCAATCTTCCCAAAACTCTGGATTCTGATAGAGGGCCGTGAGACTTAGACCTGAGTGCAAAAATGGAGGCTCTAGCCCCTTCCAGAGCTGAGATATCGAAACTCAAAAATTCGGCCCGAAAAAAAAAAAACTACAGTGGTACCCCTTACGTTTTTTTTTTTCAGGCGAAAAATTAAGTTTCACCAATCTTCCCAAAACTCTGGATTCTGATAGAGGGCCGTGAGACTTAGACCTGAGTGCAAAAATGGAGGCTCTAGCCCCTTCCAGAGCTGAGATATCGAAACTCAAAAATTCTGCCCGAAAAAAAAAACGACAGTGGTACCCCTTACGTTTTTTTTTTCAGGCGAAAAATTAAGTTTCTCCAATCTTCTCAAAACTCTGGATTATGATAGAGGGCCATGAGACTTAGACCTGAGTGCAAAAATGGAGGCTCTAGCCCCTTCCAGAGCTGAGATGTCGAAACTCAAAAATTCGGCCCGAAAAAAAAACGACAGTGGTACCCCTTACGTTTTTTTTTTCAGGCGAAAAATTAAGTTTCTCCAATCTTCCCAAAACTCTGGATTCTGATAGAGGGCCGTGAGACTTAGACCTGAGTGCAAAAATGGAGGCTCTAGCCCCTTCCAGAGCTGAGATATCGGAACTCAAAAATTCTGCCCGAAAAAAAAAAACGACAGTGGTACCCCTTACGTTTTTTTTTCAAGCGAAAAATTAAGTTTCTCCAATCTTCTCAAAACTCTGGATTATGATAGAGGGCCATGAGACTTAGACCTGAGTGCAAAAATGGAGGCTCTAGCCCCTTCCAGAGCTGAGATGTCGAAACTCAAAAATTCGGCCCGAAAAAAAAACGACAGTGGTACCCCTTACGTTTTTTTTTTCAGGCGAAAAATTAAGTTTCTCCAATCTTCCCAAAACTCTGGATTCTGATAGAGGGCCGTGAGACTTAGACCTGAGTGCAAAAATGGAGGCTCTAGCCCCTTCCAGAGCTGAGATATCGGAACTCAAAAATTCTGCCCGAAAAAAAAAAACGACAGTGGTACCCCTTACGTTTTTTTTTCAAGCGAAAAATTAAGTTTCTCCAATCTTCTCAAAACTCTGGATTATGATAGAGGGCCATGAGACTTAGACCTGAGTGCAAAAATGGAGGCTCTAGCCCCTTCCAGAGCTGAGATATCGAAACTCAAAAATTCGGCCCGAAAAAAAAACGACAGTGGTACCCCTTACGTTTTTTTTTTTCAGGCGAAAAATTAAGTTTCTCCAATCTTCCCAAAACTCTGGATTCTGATAGAGGGCCATGAGACTCAGACCTGAGTGCAAAAATGGAGGCTCTAGCCCCTTCCAGAGCTGAGATATCGAAACTCAAAAATTCTGCCCGAAAAAAAAAACGACAGTGGTACCCCTTACGTTTTTTTTTTTCGGGCGAAAAATTAAGTTTCTCCAATCTTCTCAAAACTCTGGATTATGATAGAGGGCCATGAGACTTAGACCTGAGTGCAAAAATGGAGGCTCTAGCCCCTTCCAGAGCTGAGATATCGAAACTCAAAAATTCTGCCCGAAAAAAAAAACGACAGTGGTACCCCTTACGTTTTTTTTTTCAGGCGAAAAATTAAGTTTCTCCAATCTTCTCAAAACTCTGGATTATGATAGAGGGCCATGAGACTTAGACCTGAGTGCAAAAATGGAGGCTCTAGCCCCTTCCAGAGCTGAGATATCGAAACTCAAAAATTCGGCCCGAAAAAAAAAACGACAGTGGTACCCCTTACGTTTTTTTTTTAGGCGAAAAATTAAGTTTCTCCAATCTTCTCAAAACTCTGGATTATGATAGAGGGCCATGAGACTTAGACCTGTGTGCAAAAATGGAGGCTCTAGCCCCTTCCAGAGCTGAGATATCGAAACTCAAAAATTCGGCCCGAAAAAAAAACGACAGTGGTACCCCTTACGTTTTTTTTTTCAAGCGAAAAATTAAGTTTCTCCAATCTTCTCAAAACTCTGGATTATGATAGAGGGCCATGAGACTTAGACCTGAGTGCAAAAATGGAGGCTCTAGCCCCTTCCAGAGCTGAGATATCGAAACTCAAAAATTCGGCCCGAAAAAAAAAACGACAGTGGTACCCCTTACGTTTTTTTTTTTTCAGGCGAAAAATTAAGTTTCTCCAATCTTCCCAAAACTCTGGATTCTGATAGAGGGCCATGAGACTCAGACCTGAGTGCAAAAATGGAGGCTCTAGCCCCTTCCAGAGCTGAGATATCGAAACTCAAAAATTCTGCCCGAAAAAAAAACGACAGTGGTACCCCTTACATTTTTTTTTTTCGGGCGAAAAATTAAGTTTCTCCAATCTTCTCAAAACTCTGGATTATGATAGAGGGCCATGAGACTTAGACCTGAGTGCAAAAATGGAGGCTCTAGCCCCTTCCAGAGCTGAGATATCGAAACTCAAAAATTCTGCCCGAAAAAAAAAAACGACAGTGGTACCCCTTCTCCAATCTTCCCCAGTGGTACCCCTTACGTTTTTTTTTTTTCAGGCGAAAAATTAAGTTTCACCAATCTTCTCAAAACTCTGGATTATGATAGAGGGCCATGAGACTTAGACCTGAGTGCAAAAATGGAGGCTCTAGCCCCTTCCAGAGCTGAGATATCGAAACTCAAAAATTCTGCCCGAAAAAAAAAACGACAGTGGTACCCCTTACGTTTTTTTTTTTTCAGGCGAAAAATTAAGTTTCTCCAATCTTCTCAAAACTCTGGATTATGATAGAGGGCCATGAGACTTAGACCTGAGTGCAAAAATGGAGGCTCTAGCCCCTTCCAGAGCTGAGATATCGAAACTCAAAAATTCGGCCCGAAAAAAAAACGACAGTGGTACCCCTTACGGTTTTTTTTTTTCAGGCTAAAAATTAAGTTTCTCCAATCTTCCCAAAACTCTGGATTCTGATAGAGGGCCATGAGACTCAGACCTGAGTGCAAAAATGGAGGCTCTAGCCCCTTCCAGAGCTGAGATATCGAAACTCAAAAATTCTGCCCGAAAAAAAAACGACAGTGGTACCCCTTACGTTTTTTTTTTTCGGGCGAAAAATTAAGTTTCTCCAATCTTCTCAAAACTCTGGATTATGATAGAGGGCCATGAGACTTAGACCTGAGTGCAAAAATGGAGGCTCTAGCCCCTTCCAGAGCTGAGATATCGAAACTCAAAAATTCGGCCCGAAAAAAAAAAAACGACAGTGGTACCCCTTCTCCAATCTTCCCCAGTGGTACCCCTTACGTTTTTTTTTTTTCAGGCGAAAAATTAAGTTTCACCAATCTTCTCAAAACTCTGGATTATGATAGAGGGCCATGAGACTTAGACCTGAGTGCAAAAATGGAGGCTCTAGCCCCTTCCAGAGCTGAGATATCGAAACTCAAAAATTCTGCCCGAAAAAAAAAACGACAGTGGTACCCCTTACGTTTTTTTTTTTTCAGGCGAAAAATTAAGTTTCTCCAATCTTCTCAAAACTCTGGATTATGATAGAGGGCCATGAGACTTAGACCTGAGTGCAAAAATGGAGGCTCTAGCCCCTTCCAGAGCTGAGATATCGAAACTCAAAAATTCGGCCCGAAAAAAAAACGACAGTGGTACCCCTTACGTTTTTTTTTTCAGGCAAAAAATTAAGTTTCTCCAATCTTCTCAAAACTCTGGATTATGATAGAGGGCCATGAGACTTAGACCTGAGTGCAAAAATGGAGGCTCTAGCCCCTTCCAGAGCTGAGATGTCGAAACTCAAAAATTCGGCCCGAAAAAAAAAACGACAGTGGTACCCCTTACGTTTTTTTTTTCAGGCGAAAAATTAAGTTTCTCCAATCTTCCCAAAACTCTGGATTCTGATAGAGGGCCGTGAGACTTAGACCTGAGTGCAAAAATGGAGGCTCTAGCCCCTTCCAGAGCTGAGATATCGGAACTCAAAAATTCTGCCCGAAAAAAAAAACGACAGTGGTACCCCTTACGTTTTTTTTTTCAAGCGAAAAATTAAGTTTCTCCAATCTTCTCAAAACTCTGGATTATGATAGAGGGCCATGAGACTTAGACCTGAGTGCAAAAATGGAGGCTCTAGCCCCTTCCAGAGCTGAGATATCGAAACTCAAAAATTCGGCCCGAAAAAAAAAACGACAGTGGTACCCCTTACGTTTTTTTTTTTCAGGCGAAAAATTAAGTTTCTCCAATCTTCCCAAAACTCTGGATTCTGATAGAGGGCCATGAGACTCAGACCTGAGTGCAAAAATGGAGGCTCTAGCCCCTTCCAGAGCTGAGATATCGAAACTCAAAAATTCTGCCCGAAAAAAAAACGACAGTGGTACCCCTTACGTTTTTTTTTTTCGGGCGAAAAATTAAGTTTCTCCAATCTTCTCAAAACTCTGGATTATGATAGAGGGCCATGAGACTTAGACCTGAGTGCAAAAATGGAGGCTCTAGCCCCTTCCAGAGCTGAGATATCGAAACTCAAAAATTCTGCCCGAAAAAAAAAAACGACAGTGGTACCCCTTACGTTTTTTTTTTTCGGGCGAAAAATTAAGTTTCTCCAATCTTCTCAAAACTCTGGATTATGATAGAGGGCCATGAGACTTAGACCTGAGTGCAAAAATGGAGGCTCTAGCCCCTTCCAGAGCTGAGATATCGAAACTCAAAAATTCGGCCCGAAAAAAAAAACGACAGTGGTACCCCTTACGTTTTTTTTTGCGGGCGAAAAATTAAGTTTCTCCAATCTTCTCAAAACTCTGGATTATGATAGAGGGCCATGAGACTTAGACCTGAGAGCAAAAATGGAGGCTCTAGCCCCTTCCAGAGCTGAGATATCGAAACTCAAAAATTCGGCCCGAAAAAAAAAACGACAGTGGTACCCCTTACGTTTTTTTTTTTTCAGGCGAAAAATTAAGTTTCTCCAATCTTCCCAAAACTCTGGATTCTGATAGAGGGCCGTGAGACTTAGACCTGAGTGCAAAAATGGAGGCTCTAGCCCCTTCCAGAGCTGAGATATCGAAACTCAAAAATTCGGCCCGAAAAAAAAAAAACTACAGAGGTACCCCTTACGTTTTTTTTTCAGGCGAAAAATTAAGTTTCACCAATCTTCCCAAAACTCTGGATTCTGATAGAGGGCCGTGAGACTTAGACCTGAGTGCAAAAATGGAGGCTCTAGCCCCTTCCAGAGCTGAGATATCGAAACTCAAAAATTCGGCCCGAAAAAAAAACGACAGTGGTCCCCCTTACGTTTTTTTTTTTCGAGCGAAAAATTAAGTTTCTCCAATCTTCCCAAAACTCTGGATTCTGATAGAGGGCCGTGAGACTTAGACCTGAGTGCAAAAATGGAGGCTCTAGCCCCTTCCAGAGCTGAGATATCGGAACTCAAAAATTCTGCCCGAAAAAAAAAACGACAGTGGTACCCTTTACGTTTTTTTTTTCAGGCGAAAAATTAAGTTTCTCCAATCTTCTCAAAACTCTGGATTATGATAGAGGGCCATGAGACTTAGACCTGAGTGCAAAAATGGAGGCTCTAGCCCCTTCCAGAGCTGAGATGTCGAAACTCAAAAATTCGGCCCGAAAAAAAAACGACAGTGGTACCCCTTACGTTTTTTTTTTTCAGGCGAAAAATTAAGTTTCTCCAATCTTCCCAAAACTCTGGATTCTGATAGAGGGCCGTGAGACTTAGACCTGAGTGCAAAAATGGAGGCTCTAGCCCCTTCCAGAGCTGAGATATCGGAACTCAAAAATTCTGCCCGAAAAAAAAAACGACAGTGGTACCCCTTACGTTTTTTTTCAGGCGAAAAATTAAGTTTCTCCAATCTTCTCAAAACTCTGGATTATGATAGAGGGCCATGAGACTTAGACCTGAGTGCAAAAATGGAGGCTCTAGCCCCTTCCAGAGCTGAGATATCGAAACTCAAAAATTCGGCCCGAAAAAAAAAACGACAGTGGTACCCCTTACGTTTTTTTTTTCAGGCGAAAAATTAAGTTTCTCCAATCTTCCCAAAACTCTGGATTCTGATAGAGGGCCATGAGACTTAGACCTGAGTGCAAAAATGGAGGCTCTAGCCCCTTCCAGAGCTGAGATATCGAAACTCAAAAATTCTGTCCGAAAAAAAAACGACAGTGGTACCCCTTACGTTTTTTTTTTTCGGACGAAAAATTAAGTTTCTCCAATCTTCTCAAAACTCTGGATTATGATAGAGGGCCATGAGACTTAGACCTGAGTGCAAAAATGGAGGCTCTAGCCCCTTCCAGAGCTAAGATATCGAAACTCAAAAATTCGGCCCGAAAAAAAAACGACAGTGGTACCCCTTACGTTTTTTTTTTTCTGGCGAAAAATTAAGTTTCTCCAATCTTCTCAAAACTCTGGATTATGATAGAGGGCCATGAGACTTAGACCTGTGTGCAAAAATGGAGGCTCTAGCCCCTTCCAGAGCTGAGATATCGAAACTCAAAAATTCGGCCCGAAAAAAAAAACGACAGTGGTACCCCTTACGTTTTTTTTTTCAGGCGAAAAAATTAAGTTTCTCCAATCTTCTCAAAACTCTGGATTATGATAGAGGGCCATGAGACTTAGACCTGAGTGCAAAAATGGAGGCTCTAGCCCCTTCCAGAGCTGAGATATCGAAACTCAAAAATTCGGCCCGAAAAAAAAAACGACAGTGGTACCCCTTACGTTTTTTTTTTCAGGCGAAAAATTAAGTTTCTCTAATCTTCCCAAAACTCTGGATTCTGATAGAGGGCCGTGAGACTTAGACCTGAGTGCAAAAATGGAGGCTCTAGCCCCTTCCAGAGCTGAGATATCGAAACTCAAAAATTCGGCCCGAAAAAAAAAACTACAGTGGTACCCCTTACGTTTTTTTTTTCAGGTGAAAAATTAAGTTTCACCAATCTTCCCAAAACTCTGGATTCTGATAGAGGGTCGTGAGACTTAGACCTGAGTGCAAAAATGGAGACTCTAGCCCCTTCCAGAGCTGAGATATCGAAACTCAAAAATTCGGCCCGAAAAAAAAACGACAGTGGTACCCCTTACGTTTTTTTTTTTCAGGCGAAAAATTAAGTTTCTCCAATCTTCTCAAAACTCTGGATTATGATAGAGGGCCATGAGACTTAGACCTGAGTGCAAAAATGGAGGCTCTAGCCCCTTCCAGAGCTGAGATATCGAAACTCAAAAATTCTGCCCGAAAAAATAAAACGACAGTGGTACCCCTTACGTTTTTTTTTTTTCAGGCGAAAAATTAACTTTCTCCAATCTTCTCAAAACTCTGGATTATGATAGAGGGCCATGAGACTTAGACCTGAGTGCAAAAATGGAGGCTCTAGCCCCTTCCAGAGCTGAGATATCGAAACTCAAAAATTCGGCCCGAAAAAAAACGACAGTGGTACCCCTTACGTTTTTTTTTCAGGCGAAAAATTAAGTTTCTCCAATCTTCCCAAAACTCTGGATTCTGATAGAGGGCCGTGAGACTTAGACCTGAGTGCAAAAATGGAGGCTCTAGCCCCTTCCAGAGCTGAGATATCGAAACTCAAAAATTCGGCCCGAAAAAAAAACGACAGTGGTACCCCTTACGTTTTTTTTTTTCGGGCGAAAAATTGAGTTTCTCCAATCTTCTCAAAACTCTGGATTATGATAGAGGGCCATGAGACTTAGACCTGAGTGCAAAAATGGAGGCTCTAGCCCCTTCCAGAGCTGAGATATCGAAACTCAAAAATTCGGCCCGAAAAAAAAAAAACTACAGTGGTACCCCTTACGTTTTTTTTTTTCAGGCGAAAAATTAAGTTTCACCAATCTTCCCAAAACTCTGGATTCTGATAGAGGGCCGTGAGACTTAGACCTGAGTGCAAAAATGGAGGCTCTAGCCCCTTCCAGAGCTGAGATATCGAAACTCAAAAATTCTGCCCGAAAAAAAAAACGACAGTGGTACCCCTTACGTTTTTTTTTTCAGGCGAAAAATTAAGTTTCTCCAATCTTCTCAAAACTCTGGATTATGATAGAGGGCCATGAGACTTAGACCTGAGTGCAAAAATGGAGGCTCTAGCCCCTTCCAGAGCTGAGATGTCGAAACTCAAAAATTCGGCCCGAAAAAAAAACGACAGTGGTACCCCTTACGTTTTTTTTTTCAGGCGAAAAATTAAGTTTCTCCAATCTTCCCAAAACTCTGGATTCTGATAGAGGGCCGTGAGACTTAGACCTGAGTGCAAAAATGGAGGCTCTAGCCCCTTCCAGAGCTGAGATATCGGAACTCAAAAATTCTGCCCGAAAAAAAAAAACGACAGTGGTACCCCTTACGTTTTTTTTTCAAGCGAAAAATTAAGTTTCTCCAATCTTCTCAAAACTCTGGATTATGATAGAGGGCCATGAGACTTAGACCTGAGTGCAAAAATGGAGGCTCTAGCCCCTTCCAGAGCTGAGATGTCGAAACTCAAAAATTCGGCCCGAAAAAAAAACGACAGTGGTACCCCTTACGTTTTTTTTTTCAGGCGAAAAATTAAGTTTCTCCAATCTTCCCAAAACTCTGGATTCTGATAGAGGGCCGTGAGACTTAGACCTGAGTGCAAAAATGGAGGCTCTAGCCCCTTCCAGAGCTGAGATATCGGAACTCAAAAATTCTGCCCGAAAAAAAAAAACGACAGTGGTACCCCTTACGTTTTTTTTTCAAGCGAAAAATTAAGTTTCTCCAATCTTCTCAAAACTCTGGATTATGATAGAGGGCCATGAGACTTAGACCTGAGTGCAAAAATGGAGGCTCTAGCCCCTTCCAGAGCTGAGATATCGAAACTCAAAAATTCGGCCCGAAAAAAAAACGACAGTGGTACCCCTTACGTTTTTTTTTTTCAGGCGAAAAATTAAGTTTCTCCAATCTTCCCAAAACTCTGGATTCTGATAGAGGGCCATGAGACTCAGACCTGAGTGCAAAAATGGAGGCTCTAGCCCCTTCCAGAGCTGAGATATCGAAACTCAAAAATTCTGCCCGAAAAAAAAAACGACAGTGGTACCCCTTACGTTTTTTTTTTTCGGGCGAAAAATTAAGTTTCTCCAATCTTCTCAAAACTCTGGATTATGATAGAGGGCCATGAGACTTAGACCTGAGTGCAAAAATGGAGGCTCTAGCCCCTTCCAGAGCTGAGATATCGAAACTCAAAAATTCTGCCCGAAAAAAAAAACGACAGTGGTACCCCTTACGTTTTTTTTTTCAGGCGAAAAATTAAGTTTCTCCAATCTTCTCAAAACTCTGGATTATGATAGAGGGCCATGAGACTTAGACCTGAGTGCAAAAATGGAGGCTCTAGCCCCTTCCAGAGCTGAGATATCGAAACTCAAAAATTCGGCCCGAAAAAAAAAACGACAGTGGTACCCCTTACGTTTTTTTTTTAGGCGAAAAATTAAGTTTCTCCAATCTTCTCAAAACTCTGGATTATGATAGAGGGCCATGAGACTTAGACCTGTGTGCAAAAATGGAGGCTCTAGCCCCTTCCAGAGCTGAGATATCGAAACTCAAAAATTCGGCCCGAAAAAAAAACGACAGTGGTACCCCTTACGTTTTTTTTTTCAAGCGAAAAATTAAGTTTCTCCAATCTTCTCAAAACTCTGGATTATGATAGAGGGCCATGAGACTTAGACCTGAGTGCAAAAATGGAGGCTCTAGCCCCTTCCAGAGCTGAGATATCGAAACTCAAAAATTCGGCCCGAAAAAAAAAACGACAGTGGTACCCCTTACGTTTTTTTTTTTTCAGGCGAAAAATTAAGTTTCTCCAATCTTCCCAAAACTCTGGATTCTGATAGAGGGCCATGAGACTCAGACCTGAGTGCAAAAATGGAGGCTCTAGCCCCTTCCAGAGCTGAGATATCGAAACTCAAAAATTCTGCCCGAAAAAAAAACGACAGTGGTACCCCTTACATTTTTTTTTTTCGGGCGAAAAATTAAGTTTCTCCAATCTTCTCAAAACTCTGGATTATGATAGAGGGCCATGAGACTTAGACCTGAGTGCAAAAATGGAGGCTCTAGCCCCTTCCAGAGCTGAGATATCGAAACTCAAAAATTCTGCCCGAAAAAAAAAAACGACAGTGGTACCCCTTCTCCAATCTTCCCCAGTGGTACCCCTTACGTTTTTTTTTTTTCAGGCGAAAAATTAAGTTTCACCAATCTTCTCAAAACTCTGGATTATGATAGAGGGCCATGAGACTTAGACCTGAGTGCAAAAATGGAGGCTCTAGCCCCTTCCAGAGCTGAGATATCGAAACTCAAAAATTCTGCCCGAAAAAAAAAACGACAGTGGTACCCCTTACGTTTTTTTTTTTTCAGGCGAAAAATTAAGTTTCTCCAATCTTCTCAAAACTCTGGATTATGATAGAGGGCCATGAGACTTAGACCTGAGTGCAAAAATGGAGGCTCTAGCCCCTTCCAGAGCTGAGATATCGAAACTCAAAAATTCGGCCCGAAAAAAAAACGACAGTGGTACCCCTTACGGTTTTTTTTTTTCAGGCTAAAAATTAAGTTTCTCCAATCTTCCCAAAACTCTGGATTCTGATAGAGGGCCATGAGACTCAGACCTGAGTGCAAAAATGGAGGCTCTAGCCCCTTCCAGAGCTGAGATATCGAAACTCAAAAATTCTGCCCGAAAAAAAAACGACAGTGGTACCCCTTACGTTTTTTTTTTTCGGGCGAAAAATTAAGTTTCTCCAATCTTCTCAAAACTCTGGATTATGATAGAGGGCCATGAGACTTAGACCTGAGTGCAAAAATGGAGGCTCTAGCCCCTTCCAGAGCTGAGATATCGAAACTCAAAAATTCGGCCCGAAAAAAAAAAAACGACAGTGGTACCCCTTCTCCAATCTTCCCCAGTGGTACCCCTTACGTTTTTTTTTTTTCAGGCGAAAAATTAAGTTTCACCAATCTTCTCAAAACTCTGGATTATGATAGAGGGCCATGAGACTTAGACCTGAGTGCAAAAATGGAGGCTCTAGCCCCTTCCAGAGCTGAGATATCGAAACTCAAAAATTCTGCCCGAAAAAAAAAACGACAGTGGTACCCCTTACGTTTTTTTTTTTTCAGGCGAAAAATTAAGTTTCTCCAATCTTCTCAAAACTCTGGATTATGATAGAGGGCCATGAGACTTAGACCTGAGTGCAAAAATGGAGGCTCTAGCCCCTTCCAGAGCTGAGATATCGAAACTCAAAAATTCGGCCCGAAAAAAAAACGACAGTGGTACCCCTTACGTTTTTTTTTTCAGGCAAAAAATTAAGTTTCTCCAATCTTCTCAAAACTCTGGATTATGATAGAGGGCCATGAGACTTAGACCTGAGTGCAAAAATGGAGGCTCTAGCCCCTTCCAGAGCTGAGATGTCGAAACTCAAAAATTCGGCCCGAAAAAAAAAACGACAGTGGTACCCCTTACGTTTTTTTTTTCAGGCGAAAAATTAAGTTTCTCCAATCTTCCCAAAACTCTGGATTCTGATAGAGGGCCGTGAGACTTAGACCTGAGTGCAAAAATGGAGGCTCTAGCCCCTTCCAGAGCTGAGATATCGGAACTCAAAAATTCTGCCCGAAAAAAAAAACGACAGTGGTACCCCTTACGTTTTTTTTTTCAAGCGAAAAATTAAGTTTCTCCAATCTTCTCAAAACTCTGGATTATGATAGAGGGCCATGAGACTTAGACCTGAGTGCAAAAATGGAGGCTCTAGCCCCTTCCAGAGCTGAGATATCGAAACTCAAAAATTCGGCCCGAAAAAAAAAACGACAGTGGTACCCCTTACGTTTTTTTTTTTCAGGCGAAAAATTAAGTTTCTCCAATCTTCCCAAAACTCTGGATTCTGATAGAGGGCCATGAGACTCAGACCTGAGTGCAAAAATGGAGGCTCTAGCCCCTTCCAGAGCTGAGATATCGAAACTCAAAAATTCTGCCCGAAAAAAAAACGACAGTGGTACCCCTTACGTTTTTTTTTTTCGGGCGAAAAATTAAGTTTCTCCAATCTTCTCAAAACTCTGGATTATGATAGAGGGCCATGAGACTTAGACCTGAGTGCAAAAATGGAGGCTCTAGCCCCTTCCAGAGCTGAGATATCGAAACTCAAAAATTCTGCCCGAAAAAAAAAAACGACAGTGGTACCCCTTACGTTTTTTTTTTTCGGGCGAAAAATTAAGTTTCTCCAATCTTCTCAAAACTCTGGATTATGATAGAGGGCCATGAGACTTAGACCTGAGTGCAAAAATGGAGGCTCTAGCCCCTTCCAGAGCTGAGATATCGAAACTCAAAAATTCGGCCCGAAAAAAAAAACGACAGTGGTACCCCTTACGTTTTTTTTTGCGGGCGAAAAATTAAGTTTCTCCAATCTTCTCAAAACTCTGGATTATGATAGAGGGCCATGAGACTTAGACCTGAGAGCAAAAATGGAGGCTCTAGCCCCTTCCAGAGCTGAGATATCGAAACTCAAAAATTCGGCCCGAAAAAAAAAACGACAGTGGTACCCCTTACGTTTTTTTTTTTTCAGGCGAAAAATTAAGTTTCTCCAATCTTCCCAAAACTCTGGATTCTGATAGAGGGCCGTGAGACTTAGACCTGAGTGCAAAAATGGAGGCTCTAGCCCCTTCCAGAGCTGAGATATCGAAACTCAAAAATTCGGCCCGAAAAAAAAAAAACTACAGAGGTACCCCTTACGTTTTTTTTTCAGGCGAAAAATTAAGTTTCACCAATCTTCCCAAAACTCTGGATTCTGATAGAGGGCCGTGAGACTTAGACCTGAGTGCAAAAATGGAGGCTCTAGCCCCTTCCAGAGCTGAGATATCGAAACTCAAAAATTCGGCCCGAAAAAAAAACGACAGTGGTCCCCCTTACGTTTTTTTTTTTCGAGCGAAAAATTAAGTTTCTCCAATCTTCCCAAAACTCTGGATTCTGATAGAGGGCCGTGAGACTTAGACCTGAGTGCAAAAATGGAGGCTCTAGCCCCTTCCAGAGCTGAGATATCGGAACTCAAAAATTCTGCCCGAAAAAAAAAACGACAGTGGTACCCTTTACGTTTTTTTTTTCAGGCGAAAAATTAAGTTTCTCCAATCTTCTCAAAACTCTGGATTATGATAGAGGGCCATGAGACTTAGACCTGAGTGCAAAAATGGAGGCTCTAGCCCCTTCCAGAGCTGAGATGTCGAAACTCAAAAATTCGGCCCGAAAAAAAAACGACAGTGGTACCCCTTACGTTTTTTTTTTTCAGGCGAAAAATTAAGTTTCTCCAATCTTCCCAAAACTCTGGATTCTGATAGAGGGCCGTGAGACTTAGACCTGAGTGCAAAAATGGAGGCTCTAGCCCCTTCCAGAGCTGAGATATCGGAACTCAAAAATTCTGCCCGAAAAAAAAAACGACAGTGGTACCCCTTACGTTTTTTTTCAGGCGAAAAATTAAGTTTCTCCAATCTTCTCAAAACTCTGGATTATGATAGAGGGCCATGAGACTTAGACCTGAGTGCAAAAATGGAGGCTCTAGCCCCTTCCAGAGCTGAGATATCGAAACTCAAAAATTCGGCCCGAAAAAAAAAACGACAGTGGTACCCCTTACGTTTTTTTTTTCAGGCGAAAAATTAAGTTTCTCCAATCTTCCCAAAACTCTGGATTCTGATAGAGGGCCATGAGACTTAGACCTGAGTGCAAAAATGGAGGCTCTAGCCCCTTCCAGAGCTGAGATATCGAAACTCAAAAATTCTGTCCGAAAAAAAAACGACAGTGGTACCCCTTACGTTTTTTTTTTTCGGACGAAAAATTAAGTTTCTCCAATCTTCTCAAAACTCTGGATTATGATAGAGGGCCATGAGACTTAGACCTGAGTGCAAAAATGGAGGCTCTAGCCCCTTCCAGAGCTAAGATATCGAAACTCAAAAATTCGGCCCGAAAAAAAAACGACAGTGGTACCCCTTACGTTTTTTTTTTTCTGGCGAAAAATTAAGTTTCTCCAATCTTCTCAAAACTCTGGATTATGATAGAGGGCCATGAGACTTAGACCTGTGTGCAAAAATGGAGGCTCTAGCCCCTTCCAGAGCTGAGATATCGAAACTCAAAAATTCGGCCCGAAAAAAAAAACGACAGTGGTACCCCTTACGTTTTTTTTTTCAGGCGAAAAAATTAAGTTTCTCCAATCTTCTCAAAACTCTGGATTATGATAGAGGGCCATGAGACTTAGACCTGAGTGCAAAAATGGAGGCTCTAGCCCCTTCCAGAGCTGAGATATCGAAACTCAAAAATTCGGCCCGAAAAAAAAAACGACAGTGGTACCCCTTACGTTTTTTTTTTCAGGCGAAAAATTAAGTTTCTCTAATCTTCCCAAAACTCTGGATTCTGATAGAGGGCCGTGAGACTTAGACCTGAGTGCAAAAATGGAGGCTCTAGCCCCTTCCAGAGCTGAGATATCGAAACTCAAAAATTCGGCCCGAAAAAAAAAAACTACAGTGGTACCCCTTACGTTTTTTTTTTCAGGTGAAAAATTAAGTTTCACCAATCTTCCCAAAACTCTGGATTCTGATAGAGGGTCGTGAGACTTAGACCTGAGTGCAAAAATGGAGACTCTAGCCCCTTCCAGAGCTGAGATATCGAAACTCAAAAATTCGGCCCGAAAAAAAAACGACAGTGGTACCCCTTACGTTTTTTTTTTTCAGGCGAAAAATTAAGTTTCTCCAATCTTCTCAAAACTCTGGATTATGATAGAGGGCCATGAGACTTAGACCTGAGTGCAAAAATGGAGGCTCTAGCCCCTTCCAGAGCTGAGATATCGAAACTCAAAAATTCTGCCCGAAAAAATAAAACGACAGTGGTACCCCTTACGTTTTTTTTTTTTCAGGCGAAAAATTAACTTTCTCCAATCTTCTCAAAACTCTGGATTATGATAGAGGGCCATGAGACTTAGACCTGAGTGCAAAAATGGAGGCTCTAGCCCCTTCCAGAGCTGAGATATCGAAACTCAAAAATTCGGCCCGAAAAAAAACGACAGTGGTACCCCTTACGTTTTTTTTTCAGGCGAAAAATTAAGTTTCTCCAATCTTCCCAAAACTCTGGATTCTGATAGAGGGCCGTGAGACTTAGACCTGAGTGCAAAAATGGAGGCTCTAGCCCCTTCCAGAGCTGAGATATCGAAACTCAAAAATTCGGCCCGAAAAAAAAACGACAGTGGTACCCCTTACGTTTTTTTTTTCGGGCGAAAAATTGAGTTTCTCCAATCTTCTCAAAACTCTGGATTATGATAGAGGGCCATGAGACTTAGACCTGAGTGCAAAAATGGAGGCTCTAGCCCCTTCCAGAGCTGAGATATCGAAACTCAAAAATTCGGCCCGAAAAAAAAAACGACAGTGGTACCCCTTACGTTTTTTTTTTTCGGGCGAAAAATTAAGTTTCTCCAATCTTCTCAAAACTCTGGATTATGATAGAGGGCCATGAGACTTAGACCTGAGTGCAAAAATGGAGGCTCTAGCCCCTTCCAGAGCTGAGATATCGAAACTCAAAAATTCGGCCCGAAAAAAAAAACTACAGTGGTACCCCTTTTTTTTTTTTTTCAGGCGAAAATTTAAGTTTCACCAATCTTCCCAAAACTCTGGATTCTGATAGAGGGCCGTGAGACTTAGACCTGAGTGCAAAAATGGAGGCTCTAGCCCCTTCCAGAGCTGAGATATCGAAACTCAAATATTCGGCCCGAAAAAAAAAAACGACAGTGGTACCCCTTACGTTTTTTTTTTCAGGCGAAAAATTAAGTTTCTCCAATCTTCTCAAAACTCTGGATTATGATAGAGGGCCATGAGACTTAGACCTGAGTGCAAAAATGGAGGCTCTAGCCCCTTCCAGAGCTGAGATATCGAAACTCAAAATTTCTGCCCGAAAAAAAAAAACGACAGTGGTACCCCTTACGTTTTTTTTTTCAGGCGGAAAATTAAGTTTCTCCAATCTTCTCAAAACTCTGGATTATGATAGAGGGCCATGAGACTTAGACCTGAGTGCAAAAATGGAGGCTCTAGCCCCTTCCAGAGCTGAGATATCGAAACTCAAAAATTCGGCCCGAAAAAAAAACGACAGTGGTACCCCTTATGTTTTTTTTTTCAGGCGAAAAATTAAGTTTCTCCAATCTTCCCAAAACTCTGGATTCTGATAGAGGGCCGTGAGACTTAGACCTGAGTGCAAAAATGGAGGCTCTAGCCCCTTCCAGAGCTGAGATATCGGAACTCAAAAATTCTGCCCGAAAAAAAAAACGACAGTCGTACCCCTTACGTTTTTTTTTTCAGGCGAAAAATTAAGTTTCTCCAATCTTCTCAAAACTCTGGATTATGATAGAGGGCCATGAGACATAGACCTGAGTGCAAAAATGGAGGCTCTAGCCCCTTCCAGAGCTGAGATATCGAAACTCAAAAATTCGGCCCGAAAAAAAAAATGACAGTGGTACCCCTTACGTTTTTTTTTTCAGGCGAAAAATTAAGTTTCTCCAATCTTCCCAAAACTCTGGATTCTGATAGAGGGCCGTGAGACTTAGACCTGAGTGCAAGAATGGAGGCTCTAGCCCCTTCCAGAGCTGAGATATCGAAACTCAAAAATTCGGCCCGAAAAAAAAAAACTACAGTGGTACCCCTTACGTTTTTTTTTCATGCGAAAAATTAAGTTTCACCAATCTTCCCAAAACTCTGGATTCTGATAGAGGGCCGTGAGACTTAGACCTGAGTGCAAAAATGGAGGCTCTAGCCCCTTCCAGAGCTGAGATATCGAAACTCAAAAATTCGGCCCGAAAAAAAAAACGACAGTGGTACCCCTTACGTTTTTTTTTTTCGGGCGAAAAATTAAGTTTCTCCAATCTTCTCAAAACTCTGGATTCTGATAGAGGGCCGTGAGACTTAGACCTGAGTGCAAAAATGGAGGCTCTAGCCCCTTCCAGAGCTGAGATATCGAAACTCAAAAATTCGGCCCGAAAAAAAAAAACGACAGTGGTACCCCTTACGTTTTTTTTTTCAGGCGAAAAAGTAAGTTTCTCCAATCTTCCCAAAACTCTGGATTCTGATAGAGGGCCATGAGACTTAGACCTGAGTGCAAAAATGGAGGCTCTAGCCCCTTCCAGAGCTGAGATATCGAAACTCAAAAATTCGGCCCGAAAAAAAAACGACAGTGGTCCCCCTTACGTTTTTTTTTTTCGAGCGAAAAATTAAGTTTCTCCAATCTTCCCAAAACTCTGGATTCTGATAGAGGGCCGTGAGACTTAGACCTGAGTGCAAAAATGGAGGCTCTAGCCCCTTCCAGAGCTGAGATATCGGAACTCAAAAATTCTGCCCGAAAAAAAAAACGACAGTGGTACCCTTTACGTTTTTTTTTTCAGGCGAAAAATTAAGTTTCTCCAATCTTCTCAAAACTCTGGATTATGATAGAGGGCCATGAGACTTAGACCTGAGTGCAAAAATGGAGGCTCTAGCCCCTTCCAGAGCTGAGATGTCGAAACTCAAAAATTCGGCCCGAAAAAAAAACGACAGTGGTACCCCTTACGTTTTTTTTTTTCAGGCGAAAAATTAAGTTTCTCCAATCTTCCCAAAACTCTGGATTCTGATAGAGGGCCGTGAGACTTAGACCTGAGTGCAAAAATGGAGGCTCTAGCCCCTTCCAGAGCTGAGATATCGGAACTCAAAAATTCTGCCCGAAAAAAAAAACGACAGTGGTACCCCTTACGTTTTTTTTCAGGCGAAAAATTAAGTTTCTCCAATCTTCTCAAAACTCTGGATTATGATAGAGGGCCATGAGACTTAGACCTGAGTGCAAAAATGGAGGCTCTAGCCCCTTCCAGAGCTGAGATATCGAAACTCAAAAATTCGGCCCGAAAAAAAAAACGACAGTGGTACCCCTTACGTTTTTTTTTTCAGGCGAAAAATTAAGTTTCTCCAATCTTCCCAAAACTCTGGATTCTGATAGAGGGCCATGAGACTTAGACCTGAGTGCAAAAATGGAGGCTCTAGCCCCTTCCAGAGCTGAGATATCGAAACTCAAAAATTCTGTCCGAAAAAAAAACGACAGTGGTACCCCTTACGTTTTTTTTTTTCGGACGAAAAATTAAGTTTCTCCAATCTTCTCAAAACTCTGGATTATGATAGAGGGCCATGAGACTTAGACCTGAGTGCAAAAATGGAGGCTCTAGCCCCTTCCAGAGCTAAGATATCGAAACTCAAAAATTCGGCCCGAAAAAAAAACGACAGTGGTACCCCTTACGTTTTTTTTTTCTGGCGAAAAATTAAGTTTCTCCAATCTTCTCAAAACTCTGGATTATGATAGAGGGCCATGAGACTTAGACCTGTGTGCAAAAATGGAGGCTCTAGCCCCTTCCAGAGCTGAGATATCGAAACTCAAAAATTCGGCCCGAAAAAAAAAACGACAGTGGTACCCCTTACGTTTTTTTTTTCAGGCGAAAAAATTAAGTTTCTCCAATCTTCTCAAAACTCTGGATTATGATAGAGGGCCATGAGACTTAGACCTGAGTGCAAAAATGGAGGCTCTAGCCCCTTCCAGAGCTGAGATATCGAAACTCAAAAATTCGGCCCGAAAAAAAAAACGACAGTGGTACCCCTTACGTTTTTTTTTTCAGGCGAAAAATTAAGTTTCTCTAATCTTCCCAAAACTCTGGATTCTGATAGAGGGCCGTGAGACTTAGACCTGAGTGCAAAAATGGAGGCTCTAGCCCCTTCCAGAGCTGAGATATCGAAACTCAAAAATTCGGCCCGAAAAAAAAAAACTACAGTGGTACCCCTTACGTTTTTTTTTTCAGGTGAAAAATTAAGTTTCACCAATCTTCCCAAAACTCTGGATTCTGATAGAGGGTCGTGAGACTTAGACCTGAGTGCAAAAATGGAGACTCTAGCCCCTTCCAGAGCTGAGATATCGAAACTCAAAAATTCGGCCCGAAAAAAAAACGACAGTGGTACCCCTTACGTTTTTTTTTTTCAGGCGAAAAATTAAGTTTCTCCAATCTTCTCAAAACTCTGGATTATGATAGAGGGCCATGAGACTTAGACCTGAGTGCAAAAATGGAGGCTCTAGCCCCTTCCAGAGCTGAGATATCGAAACTCAAAAATTCTGCCCGAAAAAATAAAACGACAGTGGTACCCCTTACGTTTTTTTTTTTTCAGGCGAAAAATTAACTTTCTCCAATCTTCTCAAAACTCTGGATTATGATAGAGGGCCATGAGACTTAGACCTGAGTGCAAAAATGGAGGCTCTAGCCCCTTCCAGAGCTGAGATATCGAAACTCAAAAATTCGGCCCGAAAAAAAACGACAGTGGTACCCCTTACGTTTTTTTTTCAGGCGAAAAATTAAGTTTCTCCAATCTTCCCAAAACTCTGGATTCTGATAGAGGGCCGTGAGACTTAGACCTGAGTGCAAAAATGGAGGCTCTAGCCCCTTCCAGAGCTGAGATATCGAAACTCAAAAATTCGGCCCGAAAAAAAAACGACAGTGGTACCCCTTACGTTTTTTTTTTTCGGGCGAAAAATTGAGTTTCTCCAATCTTCTCAAAACTCTGGATTATGATAGAGGGCCATGAGACTTAGACCTGAGTGCAAAAATGGAGGCTCTAGCCCCTTCCAGAGCTGAGATATCGAAACTCAAAAATTCGGCCCGAAAAAAAAAACGACAGTGGTACCCCTTACGTTTTTTTTTTTCGGGCGAAAAATTAAGTTTCTCCAATCTTCTCAAAACTCTGGATTATGATAGAGGGCCATGAGACTTAGACCTGAGTGCAAAAATGGAGGCTCTAGCCCCTTCCAGAGCTGAGATATCGAAACTCAAAAATTCGGCCCGAAAAAAAAAACTACAGTGGTACCCCTTTTTTTTTTTTTTCAGGCGAAAATTTAAGTTTCACCAATCTTCCCAAAACTCTGGATTCTGATAGAGGGCCGTGAGACTTAGACCTGAGTGCAAAAATGGAGGCTCTAGCCCCTTCCAGAGCTGAGATATCGAAACTCAAATATTCGGCCCGAAAAAAAAAAACGACAGTGGTACCCCTTACGTTTTTTTTTTCAGGCGAAAAATTAAGTTTCTCCAATCTTCTCAAAACTCTGGATTATGATAGAGGGCCATGAGACTTAGACCTGAGTGCAAAAATGGAGGCTCTAGCCCCTTCCAGAGCTGAGATATCGAAACTCAAAATTTCTGCCCGAAAAAAAAAAACGACAGTGGTACCCCTTACGTTTTTTTTTTCAGGCGGAAAATTAAGTTTCTCCAATCTTCTCAAAACTCTGGATTATGATAGAGGGCCATGAGACTTAGACCTGAGTGCAAAAATGGAGGCTCTAGCCCCTTCCAGAGCTGAGATATCGAAACTCAAAAATTCGGCCCGAAAAAAAAACGACAGTGGTACCCCTTATGTTTTTTTTTTCAGGCGAAAAATTAAGTTTCTCCAATCTTCCCAAAACTCTGGATTCTGATAGAGGGCCGTGAGACTTAGACCTGAGTGCAAAAATGGAGGCTCTAGCCCCTTCCAGAGCTGAGATATCGGAACTCAAAAATTCTGCCCGAAAAAAAAAACGACAGTCGTACCCCTTACGTTTTTTTTTTCAGGCGAAAAATTAAGTTTCTCCAATCTTCTCAAAACTCTGGATTATGATAGAGGGCCATGAGACATAGACCTGAGTGCAAAAATGGAGGCTCTAGCCCCTTCCAGAGCTGAGATATCGAAACTCAAAAATTCGGCCCGAAAAAAAAAATGACAGTGGTACCCCTTACGTTTTTTTTTTCAGGCGAAAAATTAAGTTTCTCCAATCTTCCCAAAACTCTGGATTCTGATAGAGGGCCGTGAGACTTAGACCTGAGTGCAAGAATGGAGGCTCTAGCCCCTTCCAGAGCTGAGATATCGAAACTCAAAAATTCGGCCCGAAAAAAAAAAACTACAGTGGTACCCCTTACGTTTTTTTTTCATGCGAAAAATTAAGTTTCACCAATCTTCCCAAAACTCTGGATTCTGATAGAGGGCCGTGAGACTTAGACCTGAGTGCAAAAATGGAGGCTCTAGCCCCTTCCAGAGCTGAGATATCGAAACTCAAAAATTCGGCCCGAAAAAAAAAAACGACAGTGGTACCCCTTACGTTTTTTTTTTTCGGGCGAAAAATTAAGTTTCTCCAATCTTCTCAAAACTCTGGATTCTGATAGAGGGCCGTGAGACTTAGACCTGAGTGCAAAAATGGAGGCTCTAGCCCCTTCCAGAGCTGAGATATCGAAACTCAAAAATTCGGCCCGAAAAAAAAAAACGACAGTGGTACCCCTTACGTTTTTTTTTTCAGGCGAAAAAGTAAGTTTCTCCAATCTTCCCAAAACTCTGGATTCTGATAGAGGGCCATGAGACTTAGACCTGAGTGCAAAAATGGAGGCTCTAGCCCCTTCCAGAGCTGAGATATCGAAACTCAAAAATTCGGCCCGAAAAAAAAAACGACAGTGGTACCCCTTACGTTTTTTTTTCAGGCGAAAAAGTAAGTTTCTCCAATCTTCCCAAAACTCTGGATTCTGATAGAGGGCCATGAGACTTAGACCTGAGTGCAAAAATGGAGGCTCTAGCCCCTTCCAGAGCTGAGATATCGAAACTCAAAAATTCGGCCCGAAAAAACAACGACAGTGGTACCCCTTACGTTTTTTTTTTCAGGCGAAAAATTAAGTTTCTCCAATCTTCCCAAAACTCTGGATTCTGATAGAGGGCCATGAGACTTAGACCTGAGTGCAAAAATGGAGGCTCTAGCCCCTACCAGAGCTGAGATATCGAAACTCAAAAATTCGGCACGAAAAAAAAAACGACAGTGGTACCCCTTACGTTTTTTTTTTTTTTTCAGGTGAAAAATTACGTTTCTCCAATCTTCCCAAAACTCTGGATTCTGATAGAGGGCCATGAGACTTAGACCTGAGTGCAAAAATGGAGGCTCTAGCCCCTACCTGAGCTGAGATATCGAAACTCAAAAATTCGGCACGAAAAAAAAAACGACAGTGGTACCCCTTACGTTTTTTTTTTTCGGACGAAATTTAAGTTTCTCCAATCTTCCCAAAACTCTGGATTCTGATAGAGGGCCATGAGACTTAGACCTGAGTGCAAAAATGGAGGCTCTAGCCCCTACCAGAGCTGAGATATCGAAACTCAAAAATTCGGCACGAAAAAAAAAAACGACAGTGGTACCCCTTACGTTTTTTTTTTTCAGGCGAAAAATTAAGTTTCTCCAATCTTCCCAAAACTCTGGATTCTGATAGAGGGCCATGAGACTTAGACCTGAGTGCAAAAATGGAGGCTCTAGCCCCTTCCAAAGCTGAGATATCGAAACTTAAAAATTCGGCCCGAAAAAAAAAAAAAACGACAGTGGTACCCCTTACGTTTTTTTTTTTTTTCAGGTGAAAAATTACGTTTCTCCAATCTTCCCAAAACTCTGGATTCTGATAGAGGGCCATGAGACTTAGACCTGAGTGCAAAAATGGAGGCTCTAGCCCCTACCAGAGCTGAGATATCGAAACTCAAAAAATTCGGCACGAAAAAAAAAACGACAGTGGTACCCCTTACGTTTTTTTTTTTTCGGACGAAATTTAAGTTTCTCCAATCTTCCCAAAACTCTGGATTCTGATAGAGGGCCATGAGACTTAGACCTGAGTGCAAAAATGGAGGCTCTAGCCCCTACCAGAGCTGAGATATCGAAACTCAAAAATTCGGCACGAAAAAAAAAACGACAGTGGTACCCCTTACGGTTTTTTTTTTTTCGGACGAAAATTAAGTTTCTCCAATCTTCTCAAAACTCTGGATTCTGATAGAGGGCCATGAGACTTAGACCTGAGTGCAAAAATGGAGGCTCTAGCCCCTTCCAAAGCTGAGATATCGAAACTCAAAAATTCTGCACGAAAAAAAACGACAGTGGTACCCCTTACGGTTTTTTTTTTCAGGCGAAAAATTAAGTTTCTCCAATCTTCCCAAAACTCTGGATTCTGATAGAGGGCCATGAGACTTAGACCTGAGTGCAAAAATGGAGGCTCTAGCCCCTACCAGAGCTGAGATATCGAAACTCAAAAATTCGGCCCGAAAAAAAAAACGACAGTGGTACCCCTTACGTTTTGTTTTTTTCAGGCGAAAAATTACGTTTCTCCAATCTTCCCAAAACTCTGGATTCTGATAGAGGGCCATGAGACTTAGACATGAGTGCAAAAATGGAGGCTCTAGCCCCTTCCAGAGCTGAGATATCGAAACTCAAAAATTCGGCCCGAAAAAAAAAAATGACAGTGGTACCCCTTACGTTTTTTTTTTTCGGGCGAAAAATTAAGTTTCTCCAATCTTCCCAAAACTCTGGATTCTGATAGAGGGCCATGAGACTTAGACCTGAGTGCAAAAATGGAGACTCTAGCCCCTTCCAGAGCTGAGATATCAGAGTAAAAAATTCGGTCCGAAAAAAAAAACGACAGTGGTACCCCTTACGTTTTTTTTTTTTCGGGCGAAAAATTAAGTTTCTCCAATCTTCTCAAATCTCTGGATTACGATAGAGGGCCATGACACTTAGACCTGAGTGCAAAAATTGAGGCTCTAGCCCCTTCCAGACCTGAGATATCGAAACTCAAAAATTTGGCCCGAAAAAAAAAAACGACAGTGGTACACCTTACGGTTTTTTGTTTTTTTTTCGGGCGAAAAATTAAGTTTCTCCAATCTTCCCAAAACTCTGGATTATGATAGAGGGCCATGAGACTTAGACCTGAGTGCAAAAATGGAGGCTCTAGACCCTTCCAGAGCTGAGATATTGAGATATTTATAATGGCATACATGCTACGTGGGATCTCAATATCTCAGCTCTGGAAGGGTCAAGAGACTCAATTTTTGCACTCAGGTCTACTGAGTGATATTGAGATATTTATAATACCATAAATGCTACGTGGTATCTCAATGGCTGCGTTCCAAACCGCATCAATGAGTAGGTACCTATTTTCAATAAGTACTTACTCATCGAGCACTAAAAGAGTAGGTACTTTATAGCCAAATCTCGTTGAGTATGAATGCGAACCGGACATCTGCCACGTTGACGTTATCATGTGACCTACTACGCGTTATCACAAGCGCAACACGATACGTTTAATTCATCTATCTATAAATATATTTTGTTGTGGTATTGTTGAGGAAACAGCTGCCCATTTATTTTGCGAATACATTTAGGGTTGATTTAAGTTGTTCTATTTTAAACCCTACTAATGTGACCAACAGTGTTATTCTTATTACGATATTTTTTTTTATTAAGAAACCCCAAAATCATCATCTCTTGATTATGTTGTTAATTTCTTTATTTTATACCCAAAAAGTTTCTTCTTTAAGTTTTCCTCTTTTTCTCCATGAATTTACCTCGTTTCATCCCTCAGATATATAACAACAACTTTTTTATGTATTATGAAGTATAAATTTAGCCTTTTTTTGTTCTTTTTTCCTGTGTATAAATATAATTTTATGTCATATTATGATGTACACGAACCAATGATCTTTATATTTTCTGTTTTGTCATTATGATTGTTACATAAACTATAGTCTAGTTCCATGATCTTGCATGTAATACGTTTAAATTATATGAGCGACAGGTGCACTAACACTTCATAACATCAGTAACTTGACAGCACAACCTAGAACAGTTTTCCTCTGTGGTTGTAATGTCTGCAAAAAATAATAATATTAAATGCTGACCAATACTTAATTATATAACTTTTTTATATACTAAAAATATAATTTAATAAAACAAGCTAAATGTAATTTGTTTTGTTATATGAGAGTTATGCATTAATTCATTTATATTGCTAAATGCAGTGAAACAGCTCAATTGTCAGTCAATCGATGAATTAATGAATACATTAATTAAATAATTATATACTGACAACAATAAGAAACATGAATAAATGAGTAAAAGAACAAATAAAGGTAACCATCACAATAAACAAATGCATATGAAGAGTTCAGATGCAAAAACCTCTAAATGCCATTTGAAATTTTCTTCTTTAATGATGATTTTTATCAAACTTGTATATTTAAGTTCAGTAATTTCACTTAAATGGCAATGATAATTACCTATTAAATGTTATTTAAGTGAAATTACTGAACTTAAAGTCCCCGTGAACCGGAAGTTGCAAACGATTTTTCGCCAGTGCTGTGACGCATTTCCAAGTGAAACGGAATATTGAACAGAGGGCAGGGTTTTACTCTAGCGCTCCTCCTCTCCATCTCTCGCTCATAGCAAACTAACGGTTTGAGGGGAGTGGTTAAGCATTTCCCCACCCAAGCTGTGAAACCTACGTCATCAGAAAAAGAAACCGTTCCAGACCGGAAGTAACTTTTCAGATTTTGATTAAAGATTACCAAGGTAAACATTTTTTTAATATATATTTACTTGCACGGATTAATTGTTCACCACAAGACTGGTAATATGCGCTAACAAAGTAAATAGGTTCAATTTTGATTTCACGGGGACTTTAAATATACAAGTTTGATAAAAATCATCATTAAAGAAGAAAATTTCAAATGGCATTTAGAGGCTTTTGCATCTGAACTCTTCATATACAAGTCAACAACACATGAAATAAAGCTTTATTCAAACTAAAAGCATGTATTTACAACCGCCGAACACCACATCCTACTGCCAACCCATTCCGCGGCTTTATTCTGAATAATTCACCAGAGGGGACTGTGCCTTTGTGCCGAAGCTTGTTGCTGCGCTGCGCTTCACAATCTGAGGCAATAAGGGCAGGTGGAGCGATAGAGGGTCTCGTAAGGGCCGGTGGAGTGATGGAGGAACTCATAAGAAGAGGTGGACAGATGGAGGGACTCATAAGGGCAGGTGGAGTGATGGAGGAACTCATCCATGGCACCACTTCCAGGATGCAGCTCTGGGCTCCTCATCCTCAGTGCTCACACCAGTCTGCAGACTTTTCAGATCCTACAAAAATGCTCATAAACATTACACAAAAGCAGTCATTTTAACAGCACAATGTCATTTGATTTATGTATTAAAAATAGCCTTACTTTATATTTGAGTAAAATCCCTGAAACCTTTTTTCCCCCAACAAATGCTGCCATCATCTTTCCTTGCAGGTTCTGCTTCACCACAAAAGCTCTGCAGCAAATGCAGAAATCAAGACTCAGAAAGGTGTTGTTGTAATTTCTCAGTTTGAAATTGCAATCATTCAAATAAACTACTAAACATTTAATAGATTTTATTATCCATTTCTGTAGTATACTCACTCAGAGCCATTGATGACAGCATTCAGCATCATGATGAGCCTCTCTCCACCGGATAAACACACGCGTGTTCTTCTGTCCCTGTAACATACAGACAAGATGCACATTATGAGCTCAACACTACATTTACATGCTGAGGTTGATGTGTTAACTCACTTTTAATCCAACTTAAATGTTCCTCAACACATCAACACTAATAAGGGACAAATATATACAAATATATATATATAAAACTCTGGATTCTGATAGAGGGCCATGGGACTTAGGCCTGAGTGCAAAAATGGAGGCTCTAGACCCTTCCAGACCTGAGATATTGAGAAATTTACAATGGCATAAATGCTACGTGGGATCTCAATATCTCAGCTCTGGAAGGGTCTAGAGCCTCCATTTTTGCACTCAGGTCCAAGTCCCATGTCCCTCTATCAGAATCCAGAGTTTCAAGAAGATCAGAGAAACTCAAAATTTCGACCCCCCCCCCCCCCCAAAAAAAAACAACAACAAAAAAAACGACAGTGTTACCCCTGTCGTTTTTTTTTGTTTTTTTTTTTTTTTGGTGCGAAAAACTAAGTTTCTCCAATCTTCTTGAAACTCTGGATTCTGATAAAGGGCCATGGGACTTAGGCCTGAGTGCAAAAATGGAGGCTCTAGACCCTTCCAGAGCTGGGATATTGAGATATTTATAATAGCA
Source organism: Pimephales promelas (assembly GCF_988280905.1). Taxonomy (NCBI): domain Eukaryota; kingdom Metazoa; phylum Chordata; class Actinopteri; order Cypriniformes; family Leuciscidae; genus Pimephales; species Pimephales promelas. The sequence goes on along the minus strand of NC_142785.1, from coordinate 21,400,565 downwards.
TAAATGCTACATGGGATCTCAATATCTCAGCTCTGGAAGGGTCTAGAGCCTCCATTTTTGTACTCAGGTCCAAGTCCCATGGCCCTCTATCAGAATCCAAAGTTTCAAGAAGATCGGAGAAACTCAAAATTTCGACCCCCCCCAAAAAAGTTTCTCCAATCTTCTTGAAACTCTGAATTCTGATAGAGGGTCATGGGACTTAGGCCTGAGTGCAAAAATGGAGGCTCTAGGCCCTTCCAGAGCTGGGATATTGAGATATTTATAATAACATAAATGCTATGTGGGATCTCAATATCTCAGCTCTGGAAGGGTCTAGAGCCTCCATTTTTGTACTCAGGTCCAAGTCCCATGGCCCTCTATTAGAATCCAGAGTTTCAAAAAGATCAGAGAAACTCAAAATTTCGACCCAAAAAAAAAAAAAAAAAAAAAGACAGTGTTACCCCTGTCTTTTTCTTTTTTGTGCGAAAAAATAAGTTTCTCCAATCTTCTTGAAACTCTGGATTCTGATAGAGGGCAATGGGACTTAGGCCTGAGTGCAAAAATGGAGGCTCTAGACCTTTCCAGAGCTAAGATATTGAGATATTTATAATGGCATAAATGCTACGTGGGATCTCAATATCTCAGGCCCGGGAGTGGTCCCAGGACATTTGGTAAATATAGTGGGTTATTGGACAAATAGTGGGTTTGTGGGACAGGGGCGTGGCCCTGGAGTGGGCGGGGGGTGGTCCCGTGACATTTGGCAAATATAGTGGGTTATTGGACAAATAGTGGGTTTGTGGGACAGGGTCGTGGCCCTGGAGTGGGCGGGGGGTGGTCCCGTGACATTTGGCAAATATAGTGGGTTATTGGACAAATAGTGGGTTTGTGGGACGGGGGTGTGTCAGTGGGCGGGGGGGGCCGGTCGCCCTGTGGAAGCGGTGGTCTGTTGGACAAATAGTGGGTTCGTGGGACGTTTCGAGGGTGGCTCCACCGAGGGGGCCTTTGCGGAACTGAGTCGGGGGTCCCGAAACTTCGGGCTCCTCCCGTCGGCTCACCTCGCACCTTTCTCCAAAAATTTCGGGGGGCCGGCGCACTCGTCCGCCAACCCACGCCCCTTTGTCCATGGCCCAAGGACAGAATGGACCTTTTTTCGGCCTTGGACTAGCTAGAGTTACTGGAAATCGAAATACAGTGACTTGCTGGCAACCGTCCTGCCAGTACTGGAAAAATACAAGAAAACACACACAGGAAATGACTCTAACATGAATGCATTGATTGATACCTAGGTTTATTTTGTTATGAATAAACAAATGTGCAATATAAAAGAAAAACCTTACGATTAAAGTTGTAATGTTACAATGTTCAAGTTTTTTTTCTAAAAAAAGAAATATGCACACAGAAAATGACTCTAATATGACCAGATTGATTGATTTGAATATATTTAGTTTGTTACAATGTGCAATCTGTCAAATAAAAACCTCAAAATTATAGTTGAAATGGTATACTGCTGGAATTTTTTTTGACCTTGAAAAGAAGCTTAATGTATAGACCAACAAATTTTATGTTTATTAATTTATTTCATGTTGGTACATTTTTGGGAAGTACACCTGTTTTGACCTGGTGTCCATTGGAATGGACAAAAAAAAAATCACAATGAAAGCAATTATATATATTAAAAAAATATTATTAAAATAAACAATTATATATAAATGTTTTCATTTATAGAAACCTCATGAGCTGGGAAAATGTACTTTTATATTTTTTAGAAACTTGAAACATAATTCAGGTCTGAGGGGGTTAAACTTCAACAGAGAAGGCTATCCATCTACAAGTTAACGCTTGTCAATGTAGCGAGGCCAGACCAAGGGGGTAATCCACCAGCCGTAAACTAAAGTCTCCCTGAGGGCCGCCAGTCGCTAGCAAGCCTTCACCTGCTGTTTGCATTCCATTGACTTCCATTCATTTTGGCGTCACTTTGACAGTGAATAACTTTACATTTTAGGCGTTTAAAAGGCTCCATTACCTTGTATCTTATGCTATGGCCCGTAGAAGCAGTTTTTGTAAAAATAGGCTAACGATTGCATCATAACACGTGACTCTGTCGCACAGTAGAGAAATTACCGTATAAACAGTAGGAGAAGCTCACAGGCAAACGGGGGGACGTGGAGGCATTAAGTCAAGGGAGAAGCCCATAGAGAGTTGTACATTGCTCCTACTGTGAGCTCATGGACAGCTAATACTCACGATCTCCGGCTCTGCAAGATTCGGAAGGGAATTGTTTGTGATCCACATCTACGTCATCAAGCTCAGTTTGAGCCTGCGCCATACGCTCAGCCATCAGGAAGTGAGTGCTTCTAATTGACTTTTCCATTTCTTTTACTGTCTATGGGCCAGACTCACTGTACAAATGAAATAGTACGAGAGTCTGGTTGGACCAGGCTAGTATTTGGGGGCGAACATTATGAATTATTGTTTATCCTATTGCTTCCCTTATCATGCCAGTGGAATTTGGGGATTAAGGGTAATGAACTGCACAGAAAGATTTTTTTTAGCTAGCGCCGCAGGATCATGATCTGAACTGCTATTTAACAAACAAAAGTCAAGCCAAAATACATTCATACAGACCACAGTAATTATCCACCACTCCTTCACAACATCACACTTTAGGTACATCAGTACACACCCAGTACACAGAGCAAACTATTGGTTAGTGAGTCTGTTTAGTGAAAACATTTGTTGGATAGAGCAATGACACTGCTGCTCTAAACATTTATGGAAAAGGTTTCTGCTTTGAAGAAACTATAACATAATAATACAAAATAAATAAATGAGAGACAGGTTGGCCTATTACTTTTAAGTTGTTTCAAACCTGTGTGTTTATTTCTTCTGTTGAACACAAACCCATGTGTTTCTTTCCTCTGTTGAAAATGATGAATAATACTGGCAATCAAACACTTGACTCAGCTCTATAGCATGGGAAATATCTTCAAAAATACATTATGATGATGTCGCTGAACAAAAAGTGTCGGTTAAAGTTTTTTTTTTTTTTTGACAACTAACATGGTAATACTATGATTACTCTGAAGTACCTGCAGAAATGTGTACTTTGGCAAAAAGAAGGTCACGTGGCCAATATCACTAATTTGCTTATTTGAGAAACAAGTAATGATCTTGAATAGTTCTCATTCATTTAGTAAATGTTATACTGCTTTAATTTTTTTTTTACAATTTTTGTTCAAAATCCCAAATCTCTCCTTAATTTAAATTTTAAATCCACCATTTTAATTGTGGTCACCAGTGTGGCTTTTCATGTTAGAAGTTTGTGCAAAGCATATGAAAAAAAAAATCAATAATCCTCCAACCAAAGTAGTTAAATTATTTTAAATTCACCTCCATTTCCCTAGATTTTTAAAATTGTAATAATGCTCTCCTTTAAATTTAACTTTTGAATCCAAGATTTTCAGTGTGGTCTCAGACTATTGGACCCCATTTTTTTTTTTTTTTTTTTTTAACTTTCAATCAATCCACCAAACATAAAAAAACATTCTTTAGTATCAAAATGCATAATACAGAAAAAGACCACAGGACAGGACAAGACAAAGGATCACAAATGATTCCAGATGTTGTAAATCTCAAAAACCAAAGCAGTCATGGTAAAACCACCAACAGCTTGGCTTCATTTTATTTCATAATAAATTCTTCATCTGCATCCTTCATGAGTCACGCAACCCTGTATTCTCTAACAACAGCGAAAGCTAATATTTCCAGTACTTCAATAGTAATGTGTCTGATGCCATGCCCTGAATACAGTATACAAACACTATACGTCTGGCCCTGAGGGGGTTACTGTTGAAGTTGAATGGCTTGTTTTAGCAGTTAAATGGGTTGATGAAAACTCTCCCCAGCTAAGAATGCTTCTTTAATGTTGAAATGGAGTGACAGAAATAAAGAATGCTATGAGTTTGAGTGGGTGTTACTCATCCAATGCTTTGGGGTGTGTGCATAGAGTCTAAACACAACAGCCTATAAGTACGCACATCTCTGATGCACACTCACAGTTCCTGACTGACAAACAAGAAACATGGACAAGAACGTGGACATGATTATCGACAAGGCTGGTAAGTCAGAAACATATTTGATCATCTTTTTGTTCTTTGGAAGGTTACATTAACTTGAAATTGATGTCTGAAAACCAATGCAACTTCTAAGAAGTGGCCCGTGCTATTAATTTCTGTAATTTACAGCTAAACTTATACCTTGCATGTACAGACAGCATTATTAACTCTTGTAAAATGTTTTACTAGCTGGGGTGGCCAAGGAGAAAGTTGGAGCAATGATCGGAGGAGACAAGAAAAAGGCAGGAGCTGCAAAAGACCAGGGGGAAGGAGGTAATATTTTGCTTTTCTTTTAAAAGGAGCTATTGGGAAGATAATCTAAACATATTCACCCAGTTTAAATCTCTCTGATCAATGCATTCTGTCTGCGTAGGCATCGGCGGTATGTTGAGCGGTGCGGTCGGCAAGGCTGCAACAGACGCTGCAGGCAATAAGGCAGCCGAGCAGGCGCTGGCCTTTGGGAAAGGCCTGTTGAAGTAAAATTGAATATTTTAAACATGAACTTTTACTATCTCACTCACAGCTGTCTGCCAACTGGACCCCATCCATCTGCAATTATACTCTAACTTTCAACATTGAATAATACTGTATGTATCTCCAGCAGTCTAGAAATGATGCCTGAAGCAGATAACTTTCTGTATACGTCTGTTTTGCACCTTTTTGAGCTCTGTAACTTAAAAAATGTTAAAGTTATTTGTATAAAAAAAACTTTCAGAAATAAATTATGGAATATTTAGATGATGTTAATAAAACTATCAGTGAAAGAAATAATTAAAGAGCAATTGCTGTTAGTGGTTGAGTTTGTTCAAGTTTGTTTATATATTTTAACCATCTTTTGAAATGTTTGACATGATTTCTGAAATTGTCAAACTGGATAAAATGTTTTAAAATGAGAGAAACATCATGGAATCAATAAAATCCATTGCCAACACTCACTGATGTTTGTTCTGTTGTTTCCCCACCAACGTTATGTCACTTCCTTGTGGGAATCAAAGAAGTGTTAATGAACTGGTTTTGGTTAAAGGGATATTGGACTATACCTCTTAAAAGAGATCTAGTGTGTTCCAGTCATGTTGATCATATTTAGGAGTTGAATGCACTTGAATGGCACCAAATATATACGTAATTTTCTTTGAGTCACATAATTTTAAAATAAATAAATATTTTCTTTATAGTAAAACTAGCTATGTTGCATGCTCAAAATAGTATTGTACAATATATACAATACAAATAATTCAGTATACAAGACCTTCACAAACAGAATAAAAATTAATAAGTGAAGACCGAAATCATCTTTTTTATATCCCCATGTTACGGACCCACTGGGGATCATGTTTTACAGTTTTACCTGATTTCCAGCAGTTAAAGGGCGACAGATTTGTCACAGTTAACTTTTCACTGTGCAGATTAAAATGCTTTCCAAGTTATTGTTAAAGGGGTGATCAACTGAGAATTCAAATTTTCCTTGAGCTTGACATCTAAGAGGTTATCATATTATAAGAATATCCTGTACGTTTCAGAACTGAAAGTGTCCTTGTTAGTCCAATAAAATCTTTTTTTGACACCAGCCACAGCAAACGACTCGTTTTTCAAAGTGGGGAACTATGACATCAAAGAGGATAAAACACCACCCCCGCAGAAGAAGATCAACGCCTACTTCAACACGTCCGGTTTAGCCCCGCCCACCGATTCGAGCATTACACACATAGCTAAATAACATAGGCCTGCCTACCTCGCGTTCACAAACGGGGTCGAGAGTGAAACTCATTATAATATGCAAAACTGTTATCCACTCACAGCAGTAGGTGTTTACTTCCAAGTCTTCAATGCGTCTTCAACGTCTTCAATATTATATATATATATATAATAATAAGTGAAATATAATATATAATAGGTGAAATATTGCCAGAACACTGCGGAACGCAAGACATCCACTAAGGCTGTTGGTTCGTTCCTTTAATAAAAACTGAACAATAACTATTGAAATTGTTATGAAATATTTTAATTAATAATATATCCTAATTATTATTTATAATGGGAATGTAACAATTAACTACATGCTAAGAATTCATTCATGTGGAAATGAAGGAATGTCAATAATATGGTGACACTGAGAAATGGATAAAAATGACAACAGAATATATATGATGGTTGTTTTATTCTCAACAAAAAAAGGCAATATAAATTTCCAAAACATAGTTCCAGATATGGGTGCAGATAAGTTTGGTGAGCAACTTCCTGCTCTCCTTTAAGCACAAGTGCCCCAGGCCCTCTAGGTTTAAAACATTAGCTGCATGCTAACAACTATCTGATCTCTAAAAGTTATGGGGAATGAACTGCCTTGGATACAAAAAACATTGTTAGCTAGCCTAGAACTTCATTACATCTCTAGACCAAAACGGCTGGGTTTTCCTTTGTGTGATGTAAATTCATGGCATTAATTATAGTGACAAAGAAAATAATTTCTCTCAGTATAAAACTCCCACTCACATGTGTAAGGCATCTTTAATACTCTTCTTCTACTGTAGCAATAACCTTGTACAACATGACAGAACAAAAACACAGCATGTTGAAGTGATATTTTAGAGGAAGCCAGGGCCAATATGACAAATCAACAGACATTTAAAATCAGCTGCATTTGAAGAGGATCACATTAGTTTACCACAGATAAAAAAGGGACAAAATAAACAAGTTGCAACAAGAAACTCTTGAGAAACCCGATTATTGGTGTCAGTTTGTTTTGAGACCACATCATATATACGTAGCAGTGAAACTTGCAGCATCAGAACAGAATAAACCACTTAATAGCTCTCAAACTCATGGGGACGGAGATTTCGAGATATGATAGTGTGATGGTGTTATAATAGAGGTTAGGCTGAAGGAAATTATACTTAACATATGTTAAGAGTTGTGAAGAGGGAAATTGAGAGGTTTTTGTCTTCTTTTTGCAAAGGGAATTGTGTCATTTATGTAAAAGTCAGACCAGCCTCATTGTACACCTTGAAGACCTTCTCGATGGCATTGACGTAAGCTGCCGTCCTCAAATCCAAGCCCAGGTTGTACTTATTTGCTGTGCGCATAATTTGCTGCAAAGGAAAATATTACTTCATGAATACAGGTTTGACTACATACATGCATATTTACAAAGCAGAAAAAGCATCAATAAACATTGACAACATCTGTGCAATGGGCGAGGTGAACTTCTTTGCACGGTGATCATTTCACACAATCCAAAAATGAGCCTAGAGCGAGGGCTGAACATTACAACGATTTTTAACCGTTTCATGGCAATACAACTCTGTTATAAATCAGCTGAGAGGGAATAAAGAGCGGTTCCTGCTCTACCTGTTACTGTTTTACAGGCAGTGTAACCGAGTCGTTCTATGGGCGTCAGCTTCAGCTTGTATAATGACCCTTAAGACATAAAAATAACTTACCCTGGCCGACCTCTCCATGGTGTAGGCAAGACCAGAGTGCACAATGTCCTTCTCAGAGGCTCCCTGTGTCAAACACAAACCCATCACATTAATGCACAAACTTGACATCAGGGTTAAGAATCGCAGGTCCTAAACAGAACTCAAAGCCTTTGTTCACAAAAGCCTGTTTTGTGTGTTTTTGTTAGTTTTTTCAGAAAGTATCTGGTATAATTTTAAAATCAGCTAGCGTAGTGATTGTATATGCATTTGTATGTGCATGCATACGCATGCATGTGTGTGTGCACACACTTTTTTATTTTTTTGTTTTAGCTGCTACCACTACTATTCACTAAATGGATTTGAAATGGTTATGCTAATTAATACAGATAAATAATAAATAACTAAATTGAATCTAATAAAATTAATGCATAAAAAAAAACATGCACACAAGGCAAAGAATGTAAATCTTTGTGGACACTCACAGCTACGCGGGCCTGGAAATCAGCAGTAGGGACAATTGGGATGGGGCCGCCCTGCTTTCCAAACTTCCTTTCAAGACTCTCTTGCACAGACACTGGAAGAAAGAACAAAAAAATAAAAGGTTTGTCATTTATCAAATTCCCTTCAGCAGAGGTTGAAAAAGTGCACCCTTAAATTGTGCTTTTATGCATTTGATCAAATATCAATTACTAAGCATACATTTGAAAAATGTTACATTTAAAAAAAAAAAAGATTATTTTAAAGTTGACTTTTATGCTACACTGATTTTTCCTAAAAGGGGCCAAAAATCAAGCCACATTTATTTATGATAATTTACTTGTATCTTTATTTAATTATCATTTATTTATGAAATTAGTACCGTCACACTGTAATGTTAGCCAACTTCAGTCACACTGACACATTTCTTCAAAAGCAAACAATTCACAAATCTGACTCAAAATGAGCAAAGAATTGGAGATCCTCGGAACTTGAGTGTATGCATGACTCGTGGTGCGAAAAGTAAGTTAATGCTGAACTTAAGGATTGATTATTGTGCAAAAAAAATTCATATGCATGTCACGACTGTCAGTTATCTGTGAACTAAATCTGCTGTAAAAGGACGAACGGTTTAGGCTCACTGTAATGGTTGAATGTGGACATCGTATCACAATCTCAACGGGGTTATGTAAAATAACTAAACAAAATAAAAGAACACAGATTAATCCCTATGCATCTTCCCCACTGCTGTAGCGGTTTCAAATAAAAAATAAATAAAAATTGCCCTATGTGATGCCTGTTTTTATATTGTTTGTCAACTATATTTAAATACTATATGCAGTGCTGTGCCTGAACTCATTCATATTTTGGTCGGACGTGAACTGAACGTACTGTATTTCTGCCTGATGAACGTTACAGTGAACTTGTTCATTCTGGTGTCTGTGAACGCACACTCTCTCAGTTCAACTTTGTTCAATAGGGCGCCAGATTTCTATAGAGCCTTCCAGGCGAAAACACACTGGCCTTAATATGTAGCATTAAAATAATTTCTGTCTGTGGTTGTATTTGGGCTTTGGCAATAATACAAATATACATGTATATATATAGCTCGCAGCAACATATGAAAAAAAATAACTATGAACTAGTTCATTTTTGGAACTTGTGAACTTAGTTCAAAATTGTGAAGTATGAAATATGAACTGAACTAGTTCATTTTAAAATTTGTGAACTGACCTTTGGACTAGTTAATGTAGAAAGTGAACTTTCCCAACACTGCTAAAATGACAGAATCAATCTTTGGGAATAAAAATATATTTGAAGTGTAATTGGATTTGATAGTTTGGCTCAGTCCCATTCGATTACGTGTAGAGGGCGGGGTTTATGACCTATACTGCAGCCAGCCGCCAGGGGGCGATTGAAATGCTTTGGCTTCACTTTTCAGAACTTGTTTTCAGGACTTTCAGGCATGGCATGGCATGTATAAAGCCAAAATTTAAAAATGTTGCCTTGGCAACAAACAGAAATAAACAGAAATATAATGAAAGTGAATCACAATGGAGTGATACAATGAAAGGGAATCACAAGGGAAAAACAAGACTAATAGAGTTGTGGAGAACATTCTGAAGAGATCAAGATGTTTGTTGGCAGAAATAGCTTTGAATACTGTCTCCGATGCATTCATGATGCAAGTTCAGCGCCACCTCTATTGATTCACGCTGCTACTCTTAGGACGACTGAAGCCGATGGGATGCTGTAGTGCTGTGCTGGAAGTTTAAAAACATACTCAGCAGGTGGTAGTTGGAGTCCCTCTCGTACTTGAAGGTCAGGCGCCCATAGCTGACATGGTTCAGGTTTTTCAGCCACTCAAAGTAGGAGACCGTGACACCTCCAGCGTTCAGGTACATGTCCTGCACATCAAGAAATATATTATTCCAATGTCCATTTTTCTGAAGCACGTCAAAGTTTGAGAGGAGATGACAAATTTCTCTTACTGGAATGACCATGATGTTCCTCTCTACGAAAATCTTGTCAGCATCTGGTGTAGTGGGACCATTAGCACCCTCAGCAATAATCTGAATTTATAAAAAGATGACAATTATATGTTCAGCATGGGTGAAGGACATTTAAACATAAGTTCAACTGGATGATGCAGTTGATGTCAGACCTTAGCTTTGATATTGTGAGCATTCTTCCTGGTCAGCTGTTTCTCTCCAGCTGCTGGGATGAGGATATCACACTGAGCTTCCAGAATGTTTCCCTCATACGGCTGAGAGTTGGGGAAGCCCACAATGGTACCATGTTGCTAAGGAAAAAGCACAAACATATTCAAAAACCAGTCCTGGTACAGAAGGAAAGACAAATTCTCAGAAAAGCGATTGTAAAGGGACCCTTTACTGACCAGTTTGTATTCCTCCAGCTCTTTGGGGTCCATGCCATTGGGGTTCCAAATGCTGCCGTCGATCTCAGCAATTCCCACACATTTGGCACCATAACGGTGAAGGTAACGCATGGAATGCAGACCCACATTACCGAAACCCTGCATGACGGGATAAGAAACTAGGTGAACTAGTAATGAAAACAATCCTGAGAACAAGTTTTTGTGTGTGTGTGTGTGTGTGTGTGTGTGTGTGTGTGTGTGTGGAAGTGGCGCCCCCGTGTGGTTTGATTTAGCACAGACTAGCTCTAGCATTGGCAGTAAATAGAGTGGTGCAGGGATGACGTCAAAACCCGGAAGACTAATTCGCCACTGGAAAAAAAAAAAAACAAAAAAAACATATACATATATATATATATATATATATATATATATATATATATATATATATATATATACACACACAACCTTTTAAAATGTTTGTCTTTGCAAGATTTTCACCACATTAAAGTGTATTTCTGGAAAGTTGTCATGTGCATGTTAAAAGGGGAAATGCATATGGCTGCTCACACTACAAAAGGACAAACGGGAAGCAGTCATTCCAACTCAGCGTAACAACATTATGTAATCAACTCCACTCCCGAGGCTTTGTTTCATACTAATGACTAGGCTCTCTCTTCTCTGCACAGCTCTAAATCCATAACACGTGACAGCATCTTCTCGTCTTCCCTACACATGCCAGTAAATCTTTAAAAAGAAAAATGTCATTTCGTGAGACAGTAATCCTCGAGCAACAGCTGATGAGATTCCCCTCCCCCTGCAGTCTGAGCTCTACGGATTGATTTTAGGAGTTTCCATCACATTGTGGCTTAGATTAAACAATTCATCAGAACCAAAGACTGCGAAAAAAACTACTTTCAGCTTCATTTGCAAGACTAAATCTTAATCCTACAGAATAAACCTGCAGGTTCATAGTAAAGTCAACAGATTTCACAGCTGTAAAGGAGAGCAGTGATTTTCTGTGAGATTCTTACGGCACATGACTTCAAGGAACTGAGATGTACTAAATGCTTATGCAGACATATGACTGACTCTTCCCTTTTAGTGACAAAAACCCTGATATTTAGTCAGCATATAATGCAGTTAATTCAGCAAAAAATGAAAATTCTTTAACCATTTTATCATCCTTGTGTTGTTCCAAAACTGGAATAACTTTATGTGCTACACAAATTTAGAAGGTTTGTATAAATATTAACAATGTTTTTTTCCATAAAGCGAAAACATATTTTGACCAGTAGCAGTCATGTTCCAGAAATAACAAAAAGTAGTCCATATGACTTGTGCACATTTTTAAAAGGCTTCCGAAGTCATAGGACAGCTTTATGTTACATCAGCCTTTTTTTCTTTTGGAGCCCGACAGTTCTTGGTCACACAATAAGCTTTCACTGTATGAAAATGTATTTAATAGGAGCTTTTATTTGTATCACTCCACCATTTAAGTATTATTGTAGAGAAAAAACTAGACTAACTATTACTATACAGTAGGAAAACTAGTTAAAGTTAAGTTGAAACTGTCAGTTTAACTTCTTCAAATGGTCCTCTATGCACGTACCTGAATGATGAAGGTTTTGTCAGCAAATCCAGGGGTCAGGCCCAGTTTGCTCATGTAAGAGGCTTCATTGATGAAGTTCTCAATGCCATGGAAGACTCCACGACCAGTGGCTGAGATTCTGCCATGGATGCCTCCCTGGCTAATAGGTTTACCCGTCACACAGGCGTGGGCATTGATATCCTACAGAAACAGAATTGGGCAAAATTATTAATGTATTATGCTTTCTACCACAGCAACACATGCATTTCCAGACATGTACATACAGTTATTTCAGTTAGTCACCAAGGCAACATTTCTCACTTTATGTACTGCAATATTGAACTAAAATTGAAAAAGTAACCACTGTAAAAAAATATATATATATACAGTATATATATATATATATATATATATATATATATATATACAGTATATATATATATAGATAGTCAAAAACACAAACTAAACTAGCACGGTTAAATAAAACTAGCTATAAAAATAAAACAGAACATATAAAAAAATAAAACTTTCAAAATATTTCGGCATTCGGTTTTCAAGTCCACAAAACAATAATATTTTCTAGTAACATTTAAAAATAAAACAAACACATTCAGTACTATTTACCATTACACATTCATAACAGTTTGTAATGTATACATCAATGCGGAACCATTAATGGAACTGAATGTAATCTAAAACATTCAGTTCCCATATTGTTTTTTTTTTTTTTTTAAATGAAACCAGTTGGGAATAAAAAAAAAAAAAACAAGTTCTTGGTTGTCTGTTCCTTATTTAAAAACCACAAGCACCAGTCATGGCTGTTCAGTTGGTAGGACGAGTACAACATGATACACCGACAACTAGAGTTATTGCATTGATGTGAAGGGGTCATATAATGTTGTAAGTGTACGTGAGAGGGGTTGCACACCAAATGCAGCTTGCAAGCTTCTCCAAGGACAGCTATTGTAGCCCTATTTGTCACTGAGGAAACGGCAATGATATAGACCTGTGCTCTACTCACAGATGACGCATAACAGCGAGTGGACCAGGGCAAAGGTTACTGCTGGAGATGGACAATGACCTAATTATCCTCCAAACAATTGTACACACATTTTGTACACAAAAAAACAAAATGTTGAACATTCCATCAAGATGATTTGCATGTCTGAGTCAAAGCTTATTCAACATTTCCCTCGACTGCCACTGTGCACAAATCTGCTGAACTGAGACTGCAGTATTACGAGGAATGAGGGAGATATAAAAAAAGATTGGCTATAGAAAACTCTGGCTTCGTGTGGATGTGGCCATAGTGAAGATCAATTATTGCTCTTTACAATACTCCACAATACTCAAAACTCAAAAATACTACGGTCCACTGATACTATCAAACATTTACTGGTCCCTTGCAGACAGATTTTACCTTGTGTTAGAAACACATCAGCTTTGGACAAAGCAGCATTCATTATAACGAGACCATTTTTAATTTGTCAGTAGTACTGGTTCATACTGGATATATAATTGTTTATGCTCATTTCCCCCATTTTTAAATTTTAAACCAGTGTTGTTTAGGGGCCATTTACACAACACATTTTTACATTTTTATATTTTTATGTTTTGGCCGTTCATTTAAGTGACAGTGTTTTGGGGGAATGAAAATTTAATTTTGTTAAATTTTTTAAAATGCGTTTCAAAGTGATAATATAGTTATCATCTCCGTGTAAACTACAAAAACGATTTACATGCAATTTGTGCAAACAGTGACGTCATGCGCATGCATACGTGTTCAGACCATAGACTGTAAATAAAGACAGACAGCAAATCTACGTTTCCTTCCACTGTAGAAAAACGAAGCCAAAAATATCCCAGTATTGGTGGCCGTTGCCATTTACGTCATTTGAAGCCAGAGTCTGCACAGACTCAAATCGCATGCACAGCTGTCAATTATGACGTTACACCCCTTTTTAAAGCATCAAATTAGTAACTAAAACCAAGCTTAATGGAAAAACAAACACCTGAACATTCATTTGCATGATAAGAAGAACTACCTAAAATACAGTGTTGTGCCTGACCTCGTTCATATTTTGCGCGAACGTGAACTGAACATACTGTATTTCTGCCTGATGAACGTTACAGTGAACTTGTTCATTCTGGTGTCTGTGAACACACGCTCTCTCTGTTTAACTTGTTCAATAGGGCGCCAGATTTCTATAGAGCCTTCCAGGTGAAAACACACCGTAAACAGGCCTTATTATGTAGCATTAAAATAATTGCTGTCTGTGGTTGTATTTGGGCTGTGGCAATAATTTTAAAAAATATATACCGGTATATAGACCATTTCACAAGATGTAAACAACACTGGTCCAGAAGCACTTCCTGATTCAGTTTGTAACTGTTTTCTTTATTTCACATGTAAAGAAAACATCTTAAAGATGTTTGTTTAACTTTTTGATTCAGTTTTAAATGTTCTGTTGGTTGTATTTTATCCCAGCTTTTATGTAGTGTTAAAAAACTGAAACAGGAAGTGCTTCTGGACCAGTGTTGTTTACATCTTGTGAAATGGTCTATACAGTATATAGCTCACAGCAACATATGGAAAAAGAGAACTATGAACTAGTTCATGTAGAAAGTGAACTTATCCAACATTGCTAAATTAACAGAATCAATCTTTGGGGGGAAAAAATATATATATTTGAAGAATAATTCATTATCGATTATTTTGATTACATGGATTAGGCGGGGTTTATGACCTATACTGCAGCCAGCCGCTAGGGGGCGATTGAAATGCTTTGGCTTCACTTTTCAGGACTTGTTATCAGGACTTTCAGACATGGCCTGGCATATAAAAAACCAAAATTTAGAAATGTTGCCATGGCAACAATAATAAATTAAAGTTAAATAGAAATAAAAAATTTAAAAAAACTTAAATTAAAATGAAAACTGGAAATATACAATAAAAGCACAATTGAAATAAATACTATAATGGTATATAAATTATACTAAAATAAAACAGATTGATTTATTTTTTGTCATCTAATGCTCACTTAAAAGCGAATCTTTAAACGTGCCATTTAAGAAGACTGTACAAAGTAATCTTTAGAAAATCTCAAAATGAAAATTAAAGGGTTAGTTCACCCAAAAATGAAAATTCTGTCAGTATTTACTCACCCTCATGTTGTTCCAAACCTCTATGTGTTTATTTGTTCTGCTGAACACAAAGGAAGATACTTGGAAGAATGTTTTAATCAAACAGATCTCATTCCCCATTGGCTATCATAGTAGGAAAAAATACACACTATGATAGTCATTGGGGAATGAGATCTGTTTGATTAAAACATTCTTCCAAATATCTTCCTTTGTGTTCTGCTGAACAAATAAACACATAGAGGTTTGGAAAAACATGAGGGCGAGTAAATACTGACAGAATTTTCATTTTTGGGGGACCAAACTTTTAATTTTTCATACAATACATTAATTCCAAAACACACTTATACGTGTAGCATACGTGTTTTATAATGTTTTATAAACACTGATTTTTTTTTAAGATATAGACAGGGTCTCAAATATTTCTGTGCTTGTAGCACATCAAATATTAAGGCTACAGAAAATGTAATGTTACATAAAATTCTATATTCTTAAGTCCAGTTGTCTCTAGGACTCTTGAGACTGGACTCTTGCCTTCTTCAGCCTAACTTGCATCTTGCATCCAAACACCCTTTCCATGTCTTTTCAGGATTAGTAAAGCTGGATATTGTTTAACATAGTCATTACCCTCCCTTTTAAAAGTATATATATATATATATATATATATATATATATATATATATATATATATATATATATATATAAAAGAGCAAGACATGACCATTTTTTGTTGCCATAGTGACAGTGCTAGCACTGCATTAGGGGATGATGTAACCATAATAAGAGCCCACTAGGAGAAATAACCCCGACCACAAGCACCATAGCAAATACAGAGAATAAGAGACAGAAAATCTGTACGACGAGGCCATTTCATGGTAATCTACAGCCTCTTTCTGCTTCAGGCATCTTCATCCTCCAACTGAACAAGCTGTCATCCAGAATCATATCACAAGAAGGAAAAACACTTCAAAATATGCACATATATAATAAGAAAGCAAACTGGTTGCTATTGTCCGTCCAAATAAAGCTGCGACTTATCCATTTATTAGGGCACAAAGGTAAACATTGCACAGGCTGTCATATAGATAGCTTAACACTAAAGACAGACAAACAAAGTGTGTACGTTCCTGATAAAGCTAAGAAAAGATGAAAGATTCACTTCTTATATAGATCTCTGCAGATTATCGTTTTTGTACTTATTGCTCAAAAACCCATTATGGGATATGCTTTTTAACCTTTCACTTTTGTTCAAAGAGGCTAGGCATTAATCTACTGGTGATAGCAAGGTAAAAACATCAAGAGTTTTATGTGTATATGGCATGATTAATAATTTAATAAGGTGTTAAAAGATATGGACAGTTGCTTACAGTGTGGGCAATAGTGTTAGCATAGGTGTCAGCGATCCAGGACATCTCTCTCTCGCCGGTGCTCATGTCAGGGGCGGGTACGTCAATGCCAGGTCCTGAATGGAAAGAATAAGGAAGGAAGAGAGGAAAGAGATTGTCAGCTTTTGCACCAGCTATCATGAGCCATGCTAAATGTACTTAAATATGAAAGCTTGATTGTTTGCACATCTCAGGGAAAAATATTTTAGGATGCAATGCAACAAATGATCCGAGTAGGCAGCTTGTGTTGTTTTATTGGAGAGCTGGAGTTTCAGTTCCCTGATGTTGTGAGAGCATACCGCCCTTCCCCCCACAACAGTGCCAGTTGCTTTGGCCAGGGAAAACAGGCAGGCATCCAGAAAAACAGCTACACGAACAACCCAACACCCGGAATACATTTCCAAAAACAGCTCCAGAGGGGGCAGGGAAGCAAACAGCGGGGCATATTTTTGCCAGCACCATGGTACTGAAGGTCTTCCGGGTTAAAAGAGCAGGGAAGTACAGCTAATATTTCAACGAGGATTTCCTGATATCTCCAGATTGGGGTCTGTATTTTTCTATTGAATGTTTTTAAAAGAAGTTTGTGTCCACCATTGCTGGATGTGCATTAATTTAGAGTAAAAAGCACAATTTTACAATTAGAGCCCGACCGATAAAGGATTTTGAAGGCCGATATCGATACAAATATTTGTTGGTTTTGAAATCTGATATTCCGATATATATTTTTTCAGAAACGTGCAACAAAACATTAACAGATTTCCCTAACATTAGTTATTTGTAGTTATGTATGAGTTTTAACTCAAATAATATGATAATGCATTTTAAAAAGTCACTCGTTTCTTTTATTGTCGCAACAGAACAGAGGAACCAAAGCTCATTAATGTTAACGTTAGCCGTCTTCCACTGATGATAGTGGCATTAACTAGCTTTGTGGTTAGCTAGTCTATGATGAGCCATAATTTAGCAATGGATAACGTCATACTGCAAATTGTAAAATTTACATTTTCAATATAACAGGCCAAGGAGAGAAGATTCGTTTCATTGCTATAACTGTCACGTGCTTTTAAAGAAATTATTCAGTCACATTGTCAAAAGGACATTGTTAAAAGGACAGTCAGTCAACTACACTGTGACAACGTAACGTAATTATGACCAGCTGATTTATTTTATTTTTGAAATATTCATTTGTCGGCCATTATAACTGCCGATACCGATAGTTTGGAAAATGCCTAATATCGGCCGATAATATCGGCCTGCCAATATTTACAATATGCAATATTGTAATACAATTTAAAAAAAAATTACACTTACTCCAGTCTTCAGTCACATGATCCTTTGGAAATCATTCTAATATGCTGATTTGGTGCTCAAGAAACATTTCTTATTACTATCAATGTTAAAAACAGTTGTGCTGCCTAATGAATCAAACTCACCAATGAATCCCTTTTTGGCCAGCTCGATAGTGAATCTTCTTGTGATTTTCTCCAACTCATTATCCTGAACAGCACAAAACAAAAAATCTAAATGTAAATCAAAAAGTGCTTCTCTGCATCAATCGTGTAATGCTATTTTTCTAGCATTACACAAAATCAAAAACGGAAACACCACATTTCAAATGAAAGGTCTTAGTGTTAAAATCAGTCATCTGAATGATCAAACAAATAAAGAAAATGAAAAAAAATAAGCAGTATCATAGCAAGTTCACCTACAGTATGGAAATAAGTAGTAACAGGGTAAAAGGAAACACTTTCACTCACTTTAGCACTAAGGCTAAGATAGACAATAAACAGAGCAACAAAGATAAGATCTAGATATGCATGTTCAAACATATTTATATTGTGGACTTCATTATTCAAGACTTCATCCAATCAGGGAACAAGGCCCATTTAAAAGAGAAAGGAGGACTGATGGTATGAAATGCGTTTCCACTTCATCAAGCACATGAAAAAGGCAAACACAGCCCACAGAGACGATAAAGAGTTATTTTTAGTGCTCAGAGTCTATACATGCGTGTTTGTACTTACAGAGTAATTCCTGGGGTTGATTTTCACTCCAGCTTTTGCTCCGCCAAATGGCACATCTAGAAGATAAATTATGTGTAACCTATTAGTCTTTAGATTTTATGAACAAATATAACAACAGCTTTTTAAAACAATCTATTTGAGTGCAGGAGAGAGATCTAAAGCACAATTCAGATATATACCAAGTGGAAAATTCACCCAAAGATTTTGAGGGAAAGCAAACCCTTCCAAGCTTACCAACAACAGCACACTTGTATGTCATCAAAGAGGCCAAAGCTTTAACCTCATCCACGGACACATCCATGCTGTATCGGATACCTGAAAAGGAAAGCAAAATAACCCATGAAACTGGACTTAATCACAGCCATTTCAAGTCAACACATTTCAAGTCGAGTCAATTGGTTACTAAAGCCTTGGCAGATATTGCCTCTACCGACTAATGAGGATCAAACACCAAGAACACACACAATGGGCTTAAACAAACAGACACTCTGTAGCTATACAGACTCTTGGCTGGTGTTGCTAGCTAGCGGTGTCTTCATGCTGAATTGACTGAAGATAAACAGAACAGAATACGACAAGATGTCGTCAGACTTAATGAACGACTTTGCGTATAATTAGACAAGAAAACATGTGTAAGACGTTACATTTCAATTTCAAACAATGCAGATTAAAAATAAACCAAGCTTAGACCGTTCTGAGATTTTACGTGGATTCACCGGTCCATATTAAAGGACACAGGTCACCTTTTCCAGCTATGCAGCTAAAACTCCAGCTCAACGTCTGTGCTCTGGTCACGCTCCATTACGACAGGTGCTACCATCACTTCCTTCTAAAGACTCTGGCCCCTTATGTTGGTTTCCTAAATCTAGCAACAGCACATGTGTGACCTCAGAGGACAGAGAGACTGTCTTTAATAAAGCATACTGCTACATATTCATATGCTATTTTAAATGACAAATCATTTCGTAACAATGAATATATAAATTTGTTAATAGTTGAACAGCAATGAATGTATCAGGTTTACAAGTAGATCTTCATTATTACTTGTAAGTTTAACATGAGAGCAAAAAAGTTCCCAGTGCAGATTACGCTCATTTTCGTGAATTCACCACGCTGGCGTGCAGAAAGCTGCTTGGTTTGACAGTGACATGAATATGGACCTTTTTTGCATGCAAAATTTCACTGAAATTTTGCTAGTGACCACACTTTAATAATGCAAGATTAAAAATACACACAAAAAAAAAACATACACTGGGATTCCATTGGACCATTACATTTCCATTCATTCATGATTGCGGGATAAGGATTGCATGAATATTCACTATGAAAATAATACAATGAAATAATAACTTTAGAATTAACCACCTTGTATTGCCAGGTTGTAAAACAGGATAGTGCAAACTACCTAAAAGGAAACATGGAACATAACACAAGGAAGTACATGATGTTCTGTCTGACCTGAAGAGTTAAAGGGTATCTGAATGTCATGTATCCTGGGGGAGAGTCGTGAATTTATGGGTGTTCAGGCTGTACTGACACGGGCAACATCATGAATCTTGATTGATTGTGTGAAAGAGTGTTGAGTCTCTTGCAAAAATGCCACATGACCTGTGCCAAACGCATCGATCCCTTTTACTTTTAACATAAATGACACTGACATTCTGCAAAAGGAGTAAAAAAATGAGACTGGGAATAATTTAAGGGTAATTTAACGACTGATTTGGTCACAATGTTTCTGTAAATGCAGATGAGGATGCCTGGCCCAAACGAGCCAAATTATGTGCTTTAATGTTTAATCGTATTTAATTTCATACTAGTGGGAAACCTGCCAATATACAGGCCAATAGATGTGGAACTAAACCACTTAACATGATGTTTTATTGCTGAAAAAAAAAAATCAGAAAGATAATCAGCCCCTCTAGGCGTCGTTTTGTCTGCATCTAAAAGCTCACCTGCTGAACAGATGTGTTTTTTTCCGGCTATAGCTGAAATGGTCTACACAGAGAAGGGAGGGGGAAATTGGTGCGAGAGATGGCAGGGGCTCTTCAACTGAGGAATGACTCAGCACTGATCACCTACCGCATCCAACGGATGAAAAAAAACAAACAGGAAACCTTTCCAGCATCTCCTCAAATCCACTTGTCAAGCCAAATGTGCTTTATCATAACCAGGATGTGCACTTTCTGCATTAGTGTGACTCACGGCATGCTTTTTTCCCCCATTACACTGCATAAAGGATGCAGCCAAAACGTTTCTGCTGATCTAGTGATTCTGCAATTCACGTGCATGACTTTGGCAGATGAACCTAATGTTTAAAAAGCACAGAGCCATTAGCTGACTGTGTGTTCTGGATGAATTGCTCTGGTACATTATAATCTTGTCAATTACATACGGATAATGTCAATCACAGCACTTTTGTCAGTGATTTGAGCCAACAAGATCAAAAGTCTGCATCACATGAATGATTAAAAGAGCTGCAACTGATGTCAAAAGATTTGATAACTTGCGAACATTTGCAAATTTTAACTACAAACCACCTGAATATGCAAAATGATTGACAAGCAGCAAGTGTTTCTGATTGGCTGGTTCAGATTCATTCAAGGTGCTTTGTGTCTGCCAAACTTTAAATGGGTAACCTTTCACTAATGCAATATTTGTAGAGACATTTTATGCGTGACATTCAAAAATGTAATACATTTGCTAGGTTTGTGAAGAGATAATGATCAATCAAAAAATGTTGTGCTGAGATGTTTAGTAAGTACTATTATTAAAAAGGAAATCAGTATCTTTCAGATTGGGAAGATGTGGCCTTCAAGATTAAGGATTATTATGGACTCACTACAATAAACAAGTAAAAAGAGAGAACAACATCTCATTTTCCACACACTGCAGAAGATTTTAAGTCAAACAGACCCTATACGCTTTCATTATGTTATAATGCTGCATGACTGCCGTCACATTAATATCCTTTAACATAAGAACAAATACACACTGGTGTTGAGTTAGATGTCTCCAAGCAAACACTACTCTCCTACACTATACATGATTTACTCTGTAAATGTGAGCGGAGTAGCCCCATCATGCAGATGACGGGTCAGAATGCCGAAGCCCTACCCCCATTACCACCCTTACAACCCTCTCTCACGATACATCACCTCACAAATCTCCCACAATGCAGTGCCATGGTGACATCTCCCCCTCCCACTCTGCACAGCCTCAATCTCTTGATTGACCACGGCTCCTTAACATCTGCTGTTAAGAATGAAAGTGATTATGTGAGCTTCAACGTGATTTACAATGTGCCTAGCATGTCTGTAAATCACAGAAATGAACGGGTACGGATCACATATGCTTTTGTTTGGGCAGAATATCGATTGCATAACCTCCAACTTTCAGCTATAGCACCAAGGTAAATGTTTATTAACCTAACATGAATGAACCTAACTGAATGACATGAAAGATCCTTAGTTAACACTCAGTTGACTTGAAGCAACTTGTTTGGCAAGAGGGTAAAATCAGTTGCAAGGTAGTATAAACAGCAGAAACTGGGCTGTTAACATTAATAACCTACAGTATAAACGTGCAGGCAGCATATTCTGAGGGCAAACAGAAACAGCAGATATCAAAAAAAAAAAAAAAAAAAAGGAACAAAACAAGGAACACTAAAGCCCCATAGTCTTGCTAGGGTCATATGATTGACTCATGTTATTTCATGTGAAATGTGAAGTTTGATAAAAATCTCCAACTTAACCACACATGTGAAATTTAAAATAATAAAAGACAAATATCTATTATTACTGTAAAATATAATATTTGGTTTAATAGTAATAATAAACTTGCACATTAACGAATTATTATTATTATTATTATTATTAAGAAAAACACAAGCACGAGTGCTATTGAACTGAATATCGGCTGTGATCCAGCCATAGAGGTCTTCTGCGAAACTTTTAAGAAATATAATTTTCTGTTTTGGATTTTAGCTCATGCTCTCTATTGAAACACTTAATATTATGTTTGTAAACTAAAAGTTATTTTCATTTCATCCGGTCCGTTATTTAAAAAGTTCCTGCCCACACTTCTGGCTTCAACCCTCAGGTAATACATAGACCTGTGCAGGAGCAAAGTGTGTCAAGGTGATTTATTACTGACAGGGGGACCAGTCAAATCTAGCCAAATATTTCAAACATTTTAAAAAGAAAGAAAAAAATAGAATATGTTTGCAATTCATTACCTCCACCACTGTTCACCACAATTTATTACTGCAAACCACTGCAAACTGCGGTGAAACCTTGTTGCTCAAAACACATGACAACCGATCTATTTATGCCTTATTACTGCACGATATAAATCAAATATCTCTTACCTCCCTTGCAGGGAGTTCTGTGCTGGCTGTGTTGTGCCCGGTAACCCTCGATAACCTCCCATTCTCCGTTGTCTCTCTTGATGGGGAAGGACACGCTCAGGACGTGGTTGCAGGGCTTGATGATCTTGAGTATCCCCCGCACACGGTGTCTCTTCTGCTCCGGCGTCTCCCGGGTCTTCAGGTCCTCCACCAGCTTGTTTTCGACGATAGCAGCGCCGCGATCGAAGAAGCCCTCCACCATCCTGAAGAAGTTCGGGTCATCTTCCTTCTCAGCGGCATCGCTGTAGTGACGCACCCTCAGCAAAGACGAGGAAGCCGGCAGAGCGGACTCGACGCATCCCGAGGCCAGAGCGTTTCCCGCTCCTCGAGTCAGCAGCTCCCCCAAATACCGGTACATCGCGAAAAGGGGCTTTGAAAGTTACGGTACAATGGAGAAAGATGAAATTAAAGGATGATGGGTTATCGGCGAGGTGAAAAGGGGAAACGAAAATGGGGGTAAATGAACGAGACGACGGGAGCTCCTGAGCCTGCCTCGTTCAGTGTCAAAGTGACAGCGCTCATGCCGTCTCGCGCTTTAAAAGGCAGCAGCGTGTTTAGAGGAGTCGCGCGAGCAGACGGAAGGTCACTGCGTGTCAGGGAGGAGGAGGAAACGCACGCGCTACTTTTAAAACTCTTATTATTTCAGCTATATTTTAATTTGATCTTATTAATTAATGTATTTATTAATGACTTTTCATTTAGAAACATTAATAATACACATTCATAATTTTATATGAATTGCAAATTTGCAATGGCAAAGAGTTTAAAGTTTTTTAATAGAATCAGAAATGTAAAAAAAATAATAATAATAATTAAAAAAAATATTTAAATGTGATCTGGGAGAACAACATTTAAAATAAAATAAATATATGCTGTTAAAATTTTGCTGGATATTATTATTATTTATTTTTTAAATAATTGACAAAAAGTCCATAGCAATTATAGCACATATTGTTTTTTCATACACAAAAATGTATAAAACTTGCACACATTATTATGTTTTTTGTTTAAAAACAAAACAGTTTTGTACAGTAGCAAAACCACAAAGCAAATCAAAGTCCTTCCAGTTTTTCCCTGCTGTCATCTGTACACCAGTCTCAAGGTCATTGCTAAATTAATGAGTTCCTGTGATTTTCAAAATCAAACAACTGAATAAATGGTCAATAAAGTTTATTAACAGAAATATTTTTATGACACACTAATAAACCAAATAGGCCTTTACTTCCTGTCCTGTTGATCATCTATAGGCTTGCTTTAAAGGGATGGTGCACTAAAAAAGATAATTCTGTCATCATTTACTTTACTCACCCCCCCCCCCCCCCCTTTTCTTACTATGGAAGTTAATGGCTGCTGCCAACTGTTTGATTACCAACAATCTTTAAAATATATTCTTTGAATTCAACAAAAGAAAGAAACTCATACAGGTTTGGAACAACAGTTTATTTTTGGTTGAACTATCCCTTTAAATGCAGGCCTCTCCTCCAAGCCCCTATTTACCAGCTAAAGTAGCAAGACCACTTTTGACAGGAAACCCGAAACCAAAACTGCTGTTGGTTTTTCTAACCAAACAACAGCTGATTGATTTCTGTGTTTCCCTATAGAAACTAAATTATAACACACACTCAGATCGTCTTTAGCCATACAGTATTGACAATATGGGGGAAGCGTTTTGCTGATGTTGAATTCACAACAGTCTAACCTTTACACTGAGCTCACATTACCCCAATGGACTCTGCACAGAAGATAAGATTACGATTGATCCCCATGGAACCTGGTACAAATTGGCCCCAAGCGTGGTTAAGAAAATAAGCAAATATTAACTATAAGCTTTAAAAGGAGTATTTGCGGAGTACTTGTCATCCATGGAACCTGATGGCCTCAAGTCTGTTTAAGAAAACAAGTAAAGCTTTAGAAAGGAGTATTTGCTGAGTATTTGTTATCCATGAACATGATACAAATTGGCCCCAAGTCTGGTTAAGAAAATAAGCAAATGTTAAAGGGATACTCCACCATTTTTTTTTTCATATTAAACTATGTTATTCCCTTAACTAAGACAAGTTGATACATACCTCTCTCGTCTCAGTGTGTGCACTAACTAGCCCAGTTCATTCAATATGGGCCAGGCAGAGAAGCGACCAAACACCTCCACGTTTTCCCTATTTAAATACAGTTACTCGAGCAGTGTAACTCAACCCAGGACAGTGACACAAAATAAAACGTTGAGCTTTTCTAAGTTTGTAAAATGGATAACTATAATGCATGGTGGATTACCACAGCAAGCGCTTGGGAGCATTTAGACTCGGTGCAGTAATATCATCACTCGTAAAAAGTCCTCTCACTCTCCGGAGTGATGATATTACTGCGGCCGAGTCCATATGCGCCATACAATTTGTTATCCACTTTACACGCTTAGAAAATCCCAACGTTTTATTTTGGGTCACCGCCCAAGGTCGAGTTACACTGCTCGAGTAACTCCATTTAAATAGGGAAAACATGGAAGTGTCGCTTCTCTGCTTGGCCCATATCAGCCTTTGTCAGACACGTGGGTTTGTTGTGTGTAACGTCACCGTGGCGCCATTTTTGAGGTATCGCTACTGACTGAGCATTGAAAGGATTCCGAGAGTAGAGATAAGTAAATAACTCACAAAACTGCAGAAGCACAAGAAAACGCCTTACTGCAATAAACTCGATAAATATGGCAGGTACCGTTTTTTGTCATGCATTCAGTACATGGATCCATATATGAGCTCAGCTGACAGCAGTAAGTTGGAGTGCTGATCCCGCATTGCTTTCTCATCCTCATACTTGGGCATTGTCAACTATCTTGTTTATGGTATAAGCGCATATAACGTTACCAGTGAACAATTTAAAAACTGTACATCTCTTAAAGCCCACAGACATTTCACCAAGTTACTGTTTCTTTCGGTTAGAATGTAAATAAATAAATAAAGTTAGTAACAGCAAAGATAGGTTTGCTGTATTGACGATGATGATATAGTGTCATGTTAAGGATGGTTTAGTTTGAAAAAAAGAAAAAAAAAATTCTCCAACAACCGAATTCCCCAGCATCGATACCTTACAAATGGCGGCTTCGCCCATAATGCACTTCGTTTATCACGAGTGTAATGCCACCTGACAAAGACCTATTGAATTAACTGGGCTAGTTACTGTAAGTGCAATTAAAGTGTCTCGCGCGCCAGAGTGATTGAGTGCACACACTGAGACGAGAGAGGTATGTATCAACACATATTAGTTAAAGGGATACTCCACTTTTTTTGGAAATAGGCTCATTTTACAACTCCCCCAGAGTTAAACAGTTGGGTTTTACCATTTTCTAATCCATTCAGCCGATTTTCTGATTTTTAGAAGAATATCAGTGACCAGACCGTTTCTGGTCTCATTGACTTCCATAGTAGGAAAAATGAGACCAGAAACGGTCTGGTCACTGATATTCTTCTAAAAATCAGAAAATCGGCTGAATGGATTTGAAAACGGTTAAACTCAACTGTTTAACTCTGGGGGAGTTGCAAAATGAGCCTATTTCCAAAAAAAAGTGGAGTATCCCTTTAAGGGAATAACATAGTTTAATATGTAAAAACGGTGGAGTATTCCTTTAAGCGTTAGAAGGAGTATTTGTCATCAAAGAAAAGCACAGACTGGCTAGTCTCTTGGTGTTTATAGCCAAGATGTGAAAAATCAATACCATCATCCAGCAAAAAAAAATAAATAAATAAAAAAAAAAAAACCTGTTCATTTGTATGTCTTCCCATAACAGTTTGATTGTTTCTCAATGCATCTGCGTTGTTCTGCGCTGAAAATATGGAAATCTTGATAGTTTATAATGTTTCTACAACCTATACTATTCATATTGACCGAAGGGTCAGTGTATCATGTTTTATGCTACCATTTTCACAATGATGAGTAGATATTGTCAAGGGATAGTTGAAGTCTCTCATCAGAGTCAAACCCGATAAGAGAAGATAACAGAGAGAGAAAGAGATGTTAGGCAATTTTCAGTACTCTCATTCACAGCTAGTATCT
The DNA here is from genome assembly GCF_988280905.1 of Pimephales promelas. Taxonomy (NCBI): domain Eukaryota; kingdom Metazoa; phylum Chordata; class Actinopteri; order Cypriniformes; family Leuciscidae; genus Pimephales; species Pimephales promelas. The sequence continues at coordinate 21,373,617 of NC_142785.1, read as the reverse complement.
GTTGAGTGGTGAAGAGTTATAAAGATATGGAAGAACTAAACACCAATGCAGTGTTATAATAATGTTCTGCTCAGTGACAGTGATGCCATATACTGTAGATAACAGCTGTTGCTTATTTACCAAATTAGTACAAAATTATTATTATAATAATAATTATTATTGCCTACAGGATTTATAAGAATGCAATTTTTTATATTTACATTTTTTTTATTGTTTCTATAACACATCAGATGAAAATAAATTTTATAAATAATATTTAAAAAAAATCACCTGTAAATAAATCAATAAAAAATAGGCTACAGTAACAACACACACAAAAAAACTTTTTTATAAACTTTAGTTATATGTAATATGTGATTTAATCAACATGTTGATGATGATAGAAGAATAAGTCTGGAGTAAAGGAAATTATTTGTGTTTTGGTCTGTTCTTCTGTCTCACCCCCCTCACATGGTTCCTCTTCACACAAGACTGACATACAATCATTTATCATGGTCGTGTTTCAAAGGGCAAGCGCTTGGCCATTATTGGCTCACACACCGACAACACCCACTGTGTGATTGGATAAATGGGGAGGAGGGTGCGTTGAGGGCGAGGGGAGGTTGGAAATGAACTGTGCTTTTATGTGTCGTTCCAAGAATGACTTCCCGTTTACATTGAAAAGAATGTGCATTTCTTCTTTCAGGTTTTGGGAATTCGTTAAGTTATGTCCCAATGACATCCCCAAGCTAAACTGCAACTCCGCATGTGAAGTCTCAATCAGTTAAAGTGACAGTTCAAACTAATTTTGTCATTACTTGTCATTGCCTCAAATTGTTCCAAACCTGTATAAGTTTCTTTCTTCTGTTTAAGCCAAAAGAGATATTTTAAAGAATGTTGGTAACCACCAGACAGATGACGACGGAACCCATTGACTTCCATAGGACGACTTTTTAATAAAAAAAAAATTATGAAAGTCAATGGGTGCCGTCAACTGTCTGGTTACAAACATTTTAAAATATCTTCTTTTGTAGAAGAAAGAAACTCATACAGGTTTGGAACAACATCTTTCCACACTTAGAACTGAAAAAAAAAATCTTAAATGGGCTATCATGGAATATACCAGGTTTTAAGTTAAAAGTATTGTGTAAAAAAGTTCCACTCACTATGAATAACGCTGTTCTAAAAGACCTGTCTTAAAAAGCAGGAGGTTTGTGAGCACACACAAAAAAAGGGAGGGTGTCCTGGGTGGATTCTGTCAAGACATATGTTTGTCTCTCTGGCCTTTTTGCAGAGTTATTGGGCTATATGTGTTAAGTGCTCCAATAGTGACATCCCTTGGCCAAACTGAGTACTTGTTAAAATGCAAATAAGGCCAGGATAAAAGGAGTAGGCAATAGAGTGCCGAAGTGATGACGTCAATTTGTGGGACAACTCAGTCGCAAGGCTCCCCTCGATGGAAAAGCTATGCATTTTCCCCATAGACTTTTGGAAAATCGCAAAAAATAAAGGTCTGTGTTCAACAAAGAGTTGTGACTCTTACACGTTGTGTCTATCAAGATAATCTTTATAAGTTAATTCAAAATGTTTAAAAAATACAAGGAGGTTGTAACTGGTGTGTTTAATGTCATAGATCAAAACATGAAAATATTTAGAGGCTTTAACCACAGACCTTATTTCAGGCGATTTAGCAAAAACCCATTAGACTTTAGGGCGAAGAAACCTGAAGTGGTAAAATGATAACTCACTTCCGCGTTTTGGCCTACAAACTGACGTCATAACTTCAGCATGATGTGCTGCAGAATTCTACTTTAGCCATGACGATTAGGTTGACCATAGTTTGATTACCAAAAACCAGGACACTTTGCCCGGTAAACAGATATTCAAATACTTGAAGTTTACTCAAAGATGCCTTATTAATTTCAGTACATTTAAAGTAGGCCTCCTCTGTATGGATATAAAATTGTTACAAGACACAAATTCAGCTCTCAAACTTACAAAAACCGAACTCACAAAATATATTTATATCTTTAGTTTTCTTCCTCTTTAACTACTGTTTTTCTTCCTTATCCTCTTTGTTTGCCCATCTATATTTTGCGGTAGAGCTGATCTTTCCCAGCAGTTTTTTGAAAACCAGGACATTTTCATCCCTTTATAAAAAAAACAGTCAGGACAGCCAGGACAGGGCATGAAATGTATGCATCATTGTATTTACCCAAGAGGTTAGGACTATATTTTATATGCTCCCTGCACAGGTACAAGCCAGTCCAAGCTCATTGTATAAGTGTGAAGTGACAAGTCTGACATCTATCAAACATTATTTTGAAATCAGGAAATTCGAACATGGCGTTTTGCTGTTTGCCACTAGATGGAAGCCAAACGTCAAAAATGAAAAGACAAAAGAAACACTGTGCTAAAATATCTTGAGACGACGATATGTAGGCCTATTTTATGTAAATGTTTTCATTTAGAATAATTTTCCTTCATTCAGGTTCATTCACATTTCCCCTCACTCATTCGCTTAATAATTTTACAACCTCTTAAATTTAACTGGTTAACCAGTTCACATTGTATTATAGGCTGCCTGTAACTATGCTGAACTGATCATTATTGTGATTAAAAATAAAGATTTTGATATATATTTTTTGTATTTCCACAAATGTCATGTCCTGGTGTTTTGAAATATGTTTTACATGACTAGGCTAATACAGCAGAGGTTTCATGATGCTCACACATCTAGACAGCCGCACTGAAGTGTGAATATGAAAAAGTCAAGAGGTAAAGTGTCGAACAAGTTCCCACGAGAAAGCTCCAGTCGTGTGTCTTACAGCCGGAAATGGTGGTTATTGTGGTTTGAGTTTTTGCGTAAAGCTCAATGCATCTGCCTGGCGGATACGAGTCACTGGTCTCGAATCAGTCACTATGTTAGCAACAGAGAAAGTCGAATGCAATGTAGCTGAATAACAGTTCAACATTGTCTCGTTCCTCTTTTACAAATCACAGCTGAAATCTTACTTCGTCTCAGGAAGGAGCTGCATGATATCCCCGTCGTCAGGTCAAGCTGCTGCACCCTGTTGCACCATGAGAACTATGCCCAACGGCAGACTAACGTTAATCTCCCCCCCATCCACCAAACTAAAAAAAAAAAAAAAAAAAAAAAGCCTCACAAAATAGTGCACTTGAATACATCGGCAACATAACTCAAACATATTTAGATTATGGAAATCATACTGTCTCTATGGAAATCATACTGTCCAAAAGCTCATTGTGTTGCAGCATCTTTAAAGCTATGATGATCATAATAATAATAAATTATAAATGAATTATTGTCCTTACAACAAACAACTCTTATGCAATTATTTTAATAAGCAATCAATGCTTATTTCATTATTTTCCAATAATAATAATAATAAACATAGGCATATAAGATAACTCTGCAATTGCAATTATTTGCAAAATTATCAACTTTACATGGATTGTGCCTCGGCACGGCACAGCGCGGGTGATTCCAATGTCTTGAGGAGAATCATTCAGTGTGGATACTGGCATTTGGAATCACAGATTCTACTTTTTGGAAGTAGGCCTATGGCAAACAAAAATTTTCACCAGAAAATCATCTGAACAAGTAAGTAACATCCACTTTTGTTCTGACCATGTCAAATGTCACGTCAAACCGTGCAAATTATACTTTGTTCTAAAATCTTTAATGTTAACAACATCAGCATTGTGTGACAACATTTAATGTGTATTAGAGCTAGGCTACCTATAGTTCAGTACTCCCTAACTGTATGAATTGAGCGAACAAGTGCGCTACTGTCACATAATTGAACCACTGAATTGTCTTACATGTCCAGCAGAAAAAAGAAAAAAAACGTCTCTAAGTTCATTTTAAACCCCTTCAAAACACGAATCACGCCAACTTTCAAAAGCCCTTCCAATATTGATCCTATTTTTTTGCATGGGCCCGGTTGCAGTCTCTTTTTTCTGTAGTCACTCCGAAGTCTTTTGATAACGGCTGAATCTCCAGTATTCACTGTTAATTGTCTTTTGAACAAACCCCGCTGGCATTGGACTGACATTAAACGTTTAAATGTAATTGAAATAATGTCAGTTTATGAAAAAAAACATGAATTCAACGTCAAAACAACGTTGAACACCATATACTGTACTTGAAGTGGTGTTGTTAACTCACTGTGGATTCAACATTGAAATATCAACTAATTTTGAGTTGTACGTCAAATCAACATTATTTTTAGGCTACAACCTCAAAATTCAACGGTTATCCAACACTGGCACTTGCGTGACTCAACGTTAAAATGCCAGCTGGGAAGGCACGCTGATAGTTTTGAACACTGGCTGGTTTTGTACTTGCTCAAACATTTATTTTGGGGGATTTTTCCCAAAAAAAAAAAAAAAATTACGGACTGCATCTTTAACTTGAGAGACATGAAAATAATTAAGGATGCCATTAAATCCAAAGTGGCTGTTCTTATCCTCATTTCTAAGTCTAATTTGAATGTAACTGTTAGATGTATATTTAATTTTTAGGCCTAATTCTTCTTGGTTGTGGCATCCTAATGATCCTCTTCCTTATTTGTGTTCCCTTCTCCATGGAAAATAATGGTCTGCCACTAAGACCCTGAACATTATGGGAGGCTCTTAAAGAGGCCTGCAATCCCATTGGGAATAAGGCTACTTGGCTTCCATCCACATCTTCCATGAGAAAACGCAATTTATTTGCATTGCAAAAATAAACAAGTTTGAAAAACAGTCTATCAGTCTCATTTTATGTTAAATGCTCTCAGATACAAGTTTTAAGAGGTGCTTTAAAAAATCAACACATGAAAATTAAGTTAAAAAATAACTATACTTGATGATGCATTGTTTAATAATTCATTTGAAACCTTTACTGTTGCATGTCTGTACTCTACAAAATATAGATAAAAATGCACAAAATAAAAATAGTGTGTTACTATTTATTTACAGCAAATAAATAACCAAATAAATCCAGAATAAGGTAAGATGCATGGTTAAATATTTGGGTGAAATGATAAAAAAAGAAGCTAATTTAATATTTAATTGCAGGCAAAGTTTTGGTGTTTTAAAAAAAGACTTGTATAAATATAAAGGATTTGCCTGGTTTACCCAGATTACTTTGATTAATGGCTATAAGATTTCTAGGAACCACACGGAACTAGTTACATAATATTTAAGTTTGACCCCAATAGTAACAGATTGCATCAGTGACGTGATTAAGGTTATGAAACATCTATTGTCACAATGGAACAATTACTGGATACATATTGCTGACTTCATATGGACAATATTAAACAAAATCACTCACTTTTAACCTCATCACATTGTGGAAACTTCCTCTCTGAAAGTGTGCCAATGTTCTTGCAATCAGATTGTATCTTGGCTTAAAAATTATGATAATATTTCCATTCTTTTACATGTTTTGTTTCTCAGATAGACATGAACACAATACCTTTTATTGTGGTTGTAGCATGGACGCACACAGCCATCCTTGAAAAACAACATCTCAACAGTCACGAAATCGAATGATATTTCAATTCTTCTTTTTTGTTTGTTTCTCAGCTACGTGAACACAATTCTTTGATTTCTAAAGAGAGTAACCTTTAGCTCATGTGGGTACACCTATACTCAAACTCTGAGAAATCCCCATGCATCCCGTTCCACACATCTATCCATACAAGCCATGTCTGTTTATTCTGAATTTTGTGACATCCAAGCTGCAGCCTTAAGTTTCAACATCAAGATGCTGTTAGCTTTCTGAGGTAGTCAGCATCTAATGAAAGGATCTTACTCTCATCTCTTCCTCAATGAGCACTGAATTCCCACCCGCGCTCTTAAATTTGGGTTTCCTCGAAGAACCTTTAAAAGAAAAGTTCTAAAAATAACCATTTTATTGTGTGAAAAATATTTTCATAATCTGAACATAATCTGAAGATACTTTTTCCGCTATAAAGAACATTTTGTGAAATGGGAAGATTCCATGGATGTTAAAGGTACTTCATGGAACCATGGAGCCAATAAACAACCACTATTTTTAAGAGTGCGTCCTTGATCCACACACATGAACACCTATCAATTTTATGCAGCCTGTATATTTTTGTTTTATCAATTTTCTCAGGTTTCCTTGACTCCCAGAAGCAGTTGATAGGAAGTGTGTGCCTGTTCAGTGTTTAAATATTTATCCCTTATTTGGTCATTTGTGTATTTTGGCCCTACATTTGTTTGCGGCCAACAGTATCATGGTCTTGTGGGATACAGAGGCCTGGATCGGAATGTTCCTGTAGCATAATTGTTATGTCATTAAAAAACAAGTTAATTTTCTGTATCCCCTGCCATTTCTTTTGGCATGCTTGAACATTCTTAAATTCCAACAAGGGTGACTAATCATATGCATAAGGTGCAATGATAATGTAAATTTGCTGTTACATGTATAGTAAATATTGCTGTATAATATTATGCTGAATAAATGTGCTGATAAACATAATTGTTTTACCATTTCCCCCCAATATACTTTAAAATCACTAATTTAGTTACTCATACTGTATTTATATGAGTCTCACTGACCAGGTATCATTTTTCCAAAGCATCATAAGCTCTAGATCGTAGAACCATCATAATCATTGGCCAATATACGATCAACTTCGCTCACAATATTTTTAAGTTTCACGCAGCCCAGGGTCATAATCCAGAATGCAGTTGTTCATTTGTGTGAACGAGTGTGGTCAGTCAGTGGAAGTCTATACGAACTGCAGCAGTGGGAAGATTGAGCAGATACTGTATCTCTCAAAATTTATATAAATAAAAGTCATACAATAATAACCATAGAGCTTTGCAAACAAGAAGATTATTGAAACAATAAAGCAAAGTGATAAACATATTTTAGTAATCACCATAAATTAGGAATCATTTGAAAGCTTAAACACTCAAATTTCAAGTTTTAAAATTAACATTGCCTAAAAAGTAATTTAAAAGCTTTAGCGGACTGAATTTTTGTGATACCAATTTTAAATTTGGAACACAACTTGGTTTATGGATTTGATTTTCTAGCAATTTCAGAGTTCGAATATTTTTTATAGATATGTGTACAATCATCTAAAGGATTATTAGGAACACCATACTAATACTGTGTTTGACCCCATTTCACCTCCAGAACTGCCTTAATTCTACGTGGCATTGATTCAACAAGGTGCTGAAAGCATTCTTTAAAAATGTTGGCCCATATTAGGATAGCATCTTGCAGTTGATGGAGATTTATGGGATGCACATCCAGGGCACAAAGCTCTTGTTCCACCACATCCCAAAGATGCTCTATTGGGTTGAGATCTGGTGACTGTGGGGGCCATTTTAGTACAGTGAACTCATTGTCATGTTCAAGAAACCATTTTGAAATGATTCAAGCTTTGTGACAGTGCATATCCTGCTGGAAGTAGTCATCAGAGGATGGGTACATGGTGGCCATGAAGGTATGGATATGATCAGAAACAATGCTTAGGTAGGCCGTGGCATTTAAACAATGCCCAGTTGGCACTAAGGCCCCGTCCACACTACTGCGTTTTCGTTTAAAAACGGAGAATTAAAACGAATACGATCTCCGTCCACACCAGCGTTTTATCTGCGTATTAGAAACGATCTCCGTCCACATTAAAACGACTGAAAACGCGGATCACGTGACCATTCACCGACACTGGGCATGCGCGTGCCGGTGTAAACAGTGAATGACGAATCAGGGAAGGATACGTCATGACTGATAACATCCAATCATAGAGCCAAGCGTCAGCTTCTGCGTCAGCGTTTCTGAAGTTCTCCGTTTTGTCTCGTCCACACTAAAACGCCCTCCGGAGATTCAAAACGCAAAACGCAGCTGCAGCGTTTCTAAACTTCTCCGTTTTAGGTCTTCGTTTTTCCTGTTTTAGTGTGGACGGGAGGTGCAAACGTAGCAAAAGGTCTCCGTTTTTAAACGAAAACGCAGTAGTGTGGACGGGGCCTAAGGGGCCTAAAGTGTGCCAAGAAAACATCCCCCACCACTGATTTGCAAGTAGCACCATTTATGTTTTAATTTGCTTTAGGCGTAATGCAATCTTTCATATCTTTTAATGCTACAAAGAAAGACTGGAAAACAAATGCTTGTTACTTTAAATGACTATCCTGAGAACAAATAATCACAGACTCTCTCGAAAACTATACGATAAAATTTGCTTTATATATTTTGTTAAGAAACACACAGAAACCCCAATGTATCACAACAAGGTGATACACAATACAAAATCGAATAAACGTATATATTAGATATGTACTGTAAATGAGAAAGCTACAGATTCATCTCTGTCTACTGCTAGGTAGACAAGACCAAGTACCAAGGCACTTCTGAACACCAAATACAAACATTATTTCATGTGTTACAGAGATCCAGAGCTTAAAACTCTAACCTCATCTAATGTAGACACAATATGTTTGTATAAGAAAATAATATTTTGAATTTACAATTCAGTTGAAAAAAGATATTATAGAGAAGGGTTAGTGTTCGGTGGGCCTGAGAAGATGGCCAAGACATCCACTATACTGGGGCTTTTTCATTTTGGTCTTCCAATTGCATCTTTTAAAATAAAGTGCTTTAAATGAAAGAAACTATACATTTAATACAGCATTTTACTCATTATGATATGTGTTGAGGGTAGCATAGGGGATAGTTGAGGCATAAGATTCCACTAATAATGTTCTAAACAGACACATTTCCGAGAGACATTTGCTGCTGGTACAAATTCGAAACAAATATTTAAGGCAATCGTTTTTGCAAAACTTATATAAACAGCATTTGTATGCCAAGCTGAATGAATAAGTTACAAATTAAACTACCATTTATACTATATATAATATTATATTTTGTATATGCTCTAGTTAGTTGAAATTCATAAAGATAACAAAGTCTGCAACAGTGAATCTGGTAAATCTGACCATAAATGTTAAGAACACTAAGCATCTGAAGGCACAAGACAATATTAGAGTCTGAGATATAGCACAGAACGTGGAACACATTCTAAACAAGTAACAATCAGATTTGTCAAATATATATTAAAATATCACATAGATGTTAAAGGAAAATGTACAAATAGGTCTAAATAAAGGCTGATTATACATGCATACAAGACAACAGCATATACAGACAAAGATGGGATGAAAAAGCATTGGGTGAATGGGTCGCTGAAGAAGGTCAGGGTTTACTTGATCTGGTCCAAGGCTCGCAGAAGGTCACTGCCCTGAAGCAAATGCAAGTTTCCCTGTAGAGGCACGTTTACCTCACAGTCATATCGTGTCAGCTCTGGCAGACAGTACGAGTCAAAGGATGGGCCCAACAGTTGACTTATCATGCCTGTCAAAAATAAGAGAGACCTGTCACTCAAATGTCGTATAGATAAAGACACAATTGGTCCAATTCGGGTCTGGTCTGCACAAATCTATTAAATGACTTCCGAAATTTGGAATATATACATAAGGATTTTCAACAGCGACCTATTCAACCGATCAAAAGTGACAGTAAAGACAGTAATGATACAAAGGATTTATTAAGTCTCTTGTTCTCGTGTTTTACAGGAGAAAAAAAAAGTCATACGATTTCGGGATGATGAGGGTGCGTGAATAATAAAATGATTTAACTAATATTTTATTTAAATGATCTCTTCGATGCTGCCAAGATATGAATCATGTTGGAAATATTCAACACTATTGAAGTGGTTTGTGCTGTAAGGGCTGGTGACTGACCTGAGTGTTTGTGTGAAGGCATCATGTGGTATTGTCTGTTACTGGGAGAGCAGAATGACTCTGTGAAATGCTGTTTGAGATCCTCTGAGGTCCCTTTGACAGATTGACTGCAGCCGTGAAAAGCAACAAATCCACTTTGCATGCATGGAAATTTGTCTATGAAGAAAGAACAACGCAGTCTGTAAATTTGGGTATAGAAAATTTAGAAGAGAGAGAGAGAGTGAGTGAGTGTGTGTTGATGTACCTGTGAGAACACTCGTGCTGAGAGACTTTCTGACAGAGAAGGCACAGCTGTCGACGTTCATCGTCTTCATCCTTTTTCGCATTCCATCTGTAGAGTTGTGAGGCGGTACCACCTGCTGAACACGCATGTTAAGTTGATATTCTGTCTTTGGGATCACTATATAAACTTCACTCATTTACATTAGTGTGTATTGAGATCCGAGAGCTTACCTTTGGAATATCGGAGAAAGAGCATGACAAACCGAACTCTGACGGCCGCTTCCGCTTGAAGTTGTTGTGGAGAGTGATCTGTCCCATACTCATGTCTTTCTGTACTGGGGCAAAGCTCTCAAAGAACCTAAAATAGCAAGAAAAAAAAATTAATTCGTCATTATGACATTTAGTGCACTACTGTCCTCTGTTTGGGGTCATTCAAGTTTTTTTTTTTTTTTTTTTAAAGAAAATGTTAGTTTTAATAGTTAATAGTTGCATTAAATCAAAGACTTTAGATTTACAAAGACAGTGTACTCATATTACTAATGTGAGACAGCTTTGTCAAATAATGAAAATTCAGCTTTCTCATCACTCATCAGTAATAAACAAAATTTAAAAATATATTCAAATTGAAAACAGTCATTTAAATTGTAAAAATATATCACAATAGCTGTTTTTACGTGTTTTTTAATCAAATAAATGTAGTCATGGTGCGCAAAAGAGACTTTAAAAATGTTTGAACATTACAGATTAGATGTTTGTTCTAAAGCAGGGTTTTTCAAACTAGTGTCCAGAACTCCACGTATTCTTTAAAAAAGTCATTTTAATTGAACTCAAAAGTCTCTTTTGTATCTGTTGTATATCTAACAATGCAATTTAAAACAAGGACATTTTCCAGATAATATTTTAAATTCTTGATCTTTAAGTGCTATGAATTTTTTTTAAATTGCAAACAATTTTCTCACAGAGTATAAATGGGTCTTTATCCATAAAAATATATAGTGTAGCTGCCTTTTTGGCTGCACTTTCATCAAAAAGTTTTAAAACCCCATTCAGCTGTCTGCTTGACTTGCACTAATTCCTAATCTAGTTAATCATTGATGCCTAGTTCATGTATTGCTAAATAAAATGCATGTGTTGGTGAATGATGAACTCTGGTCACCTTTGCTGTGGCAGCACAGCAGTGAAACTGCATGTTTGTCCTGGATCTGTTGTGTTTCCGTCATCCATGCATCTAATATCTGTGAGTTGATATTGTGATGGTGGGTCAGGGGGCCACTGAAGACTCTGTCTACCCTCCTCAGACGAGAGTGGGACATTTAGTGAGGTTTGGAAAGGCTGCACGTGAGCTGTGTCTGGACACGTTTGAGAACTGCTCTTGTTGTCGGGAGGGAATGGACTCAGGGGCCTGAAGAGGTCAGCTAAACTGCTGAAGCTGTGCTGGAGGGCTTTGCTCACGCCTGGACTTGAGTCCGGCGCCGGCTCCTCCAGACAAACTGGGTGCAGCTGGAAGTCCTCATCGTCCATTGGGATATATGGAGCAAGAGTCTCCAAGTCCAGATCACTTAGGTCCAACTGCAAACAGTTAGATATCATGTCAACCAAAAAATTATTTAAAACACTGTCTTGATGAGAAAAAAAAAATACTTGCAATGCAACAAAGTGGTTCAAATCAGTGTTAAGTATGCCAGGAATTGGGGTGAAAGAGCTTATATCATTATATAATAATATTGTCATTAATAATATTATTGCAATGTTATATAACTGTTTACTATTTGAATATATTTTAAAATGGAATTTATTCCAGTATAATGGCAAATGCATTTTTAGCAGCCATTACCCCAGTCTTCTGTGTCACATGGTCCTTCAGAAATCATTCTAATATGCTCAAGAAATATTTCTTCTTATTATCAATGTTGAAAACAGTAGTGCTGCTCAATAGGTTTTTGGAATCAGTGACACATTTTTTTTTCAGGATTCTTTGATGAATAGAAAGTTCAAAAGTTCAATGTTTTTTTATATAACATCGTAAAATTCTTTACTGTCACTTTTGACCCATTTAATCTGTCCTTGCTGAATAGAAGTATTAATTTCTTTTTAAATGAAATATATAGTAGTGTATGTGTATATGTGATTAATCAGCCATCTCCACAAAGTAAATGTAATATTACTGTGTGTCTTCTGCACATTGAAGTGAATGAACAGGTAAAGCTAGTCTTAATGTGCAACTCGCAGTTTTTGTTTATTAAAGTTATATTTAATTGTAATCAAAAAGAGTAAAATTGTATAAAGAGACCGGGGGGTGGGTGGGAGGGATTGGTAGATAGGTTGTTGTTTGTTGTGTTTCTTTTTTGGCATGTTTATTGTCAAATTTTAAATCTAATCAAAAAAAATCAAAATAAAAAAAAGAGTAAAATTGTCTAAATGAATGTACGTGGCAAAATATTGACTAAATTTAAAGGTGCTATGAGTAGGTTTTTACTTAAAAATATCTTTAAGAAAGAGTCTACTCTTCTCGTCTACTTGGGCTTACATCCATACGGCAGCCATTAGTAAGCAGCGGCAATCGCTAACAGTAGTGTTTCAAATGGACTCTGCTGATGGAAAAAGGTGACCAGCCTCCAGCACAATCCAGATACTCACAGAAACTCCTCGGAAGTTAAAAAAAGCCGTATCTAGTGCGGCCAACAAGTGTGCGCACCGAGAACGAGCACGAGAATGGGTGCAGTTTCTCTAATGGCCACTGGTGTCAGTAACGGTAAGAAATTTCAGAACTTTAGCAATTTTCATCAAAAGACAAAGACTATGACTGAAACTGTGTAAAAAAAAGAACACTGGGGTAGAATTTGAAAATCATCTGAGCTATTATGGATGAAATGCCACTCACCTGGGAGTCTGTGGGATTTGTTGCTACAGATTCAGGAGCAAATAGCTTCTCTGTCAGTTCCACTTTCACATCACTCTCTCCACTGCAATCACAGTAATCTACTGGACTGCTAGGCTGCAGACAAACATAATAAACCACTTAAACACCAACATGTAAAACAATTATATTTAGAAAGGTCATGTTAGGAGGAAACCAATTTTCCTTGATCTTTTGAGATTTCAACGTACTATGAAAACACACTGTTTAACATTTTAAATTGTTTGAATATAGAAATCTTAAAGGTAACGCAACATAATTGACCATGAAAACTAAAGGATTGTTTTTGACATGTAAAGCAATATACCAGTAGGTATATTGGGACGTACTGTAGAGATACTGCTGCAGCCACTCAAGCAGGGTGTGGTACAGGGCGTGCAATTGCCCGCAGGAGGCACCTGGGGTACGGTGAAGGTGGAGAGAATGCTTGACAAGTTTCTATCAGGACTGCCATCAGGTGGAGTGTCCACAACCCATGACTGTCCCATCACAGGAAGCTTGGTGGACTTGGAGAAGAAAGTAGGTTCTTCAAACTCTGGCCTTTCTGCAAATGCATTGGACATGACACAGTAAAAAGTCAAACAATACCTCTCACGTCACTGTTCAACATGTGGGATAAAAATAACTGAAATGAGTTGCATTATCAAAGAACAACTACATACAGAGCAATGGAAGATCAACTAACAGTGGATAGACAGACCTTGAACAACACAATGTGCAAACGTTTAGTGCCGACTATGATCTGGCTCATTTTCAGAGTGTGAGTTCCATGAGAATAAATGGTAACATCATAAATTAGGATGTTAAAAACAACCTCAGCCATCACCAAAAACAATTAAAACTGTTGAAAGTGTCACTAGATGGTGATTTCCATTACATGCAGTGGTTTTGCAAGACATGCATTGTGATGAAAAGTGAAATTAGTATACCCATTAGCCCTGTGGTGAAGGTAATAAACACACAAACACTGCCAGTTGTCATTGGTAAACCTTCAAAAACACAGGCGTTGAACGATTTTTAAATATCATTTACTTTTATTATAAAAAACAAACAAACAAAAACTGTATTTTTAATGATTTTTACAATGTTTACGCTAAAGCCAACGCTAAGCCATAAGATGTGCTGTGGAGCTTTCTTTCAAGATTCAGCTTTCTTTTTTTTTTTTATCACATATTGCGTACCCAACAGCAAAGCCAAGCTACAGTGCTACTGAGCTACAGTACAACAACGTCTGCCGCAACTTATGACCTGGGCAGTGTATGTGTGTGGTTGTGATTGTGAGGTAGAGTAAGGAGAGCCAAGGGAAGGAGTAAGAGTTCATGCATGCAGGATGGGAGTAGTTTTGTAATCGGGGGTTGAGGATGTGAAGAGGGTGAAGGTATTGTAGGGGGAATGGTTAAAGTAGTGCCGGGTGGCGCTCTGACCAAAGTCCAGGGCGATGATGGCGTCTCCTGGCATGGGCGCTAACTTAGCTAACTCCTCAGGCTCCTCCTTGAGCTTAGTGAAAAGAATGTCCTGAGCTTCTGAAACGGAGGAAGCTCCACCCTGGCTGAACAGTTCTTCCATGCTTCGCATGTGGTAAGGCTTGAAAAGAGCCTCCGTCTGATCCAGGGAGAAGATGAGGGACTGCTCCTCAACAGAACTGAAATACAACAACAGCGTGAGAAGTTGAACAGTACCATAAGTATCAGTATCATCATTTAGTATCATCATTTAATACTGTACCTCAGGACGTAATTGATGCAGATGATGCACTGTGGTTGGGAGTTGCGGTTGTTGTAGATGACGGTTGCTTGGGTCTCCACCCAAACGTAGCCCCCATGCTTCGCTAGCATTCTGTACAGGCCACTCACCACTTGGCCCTTATTACAAACTGGTGACGAAAACAGAAAAAGAGGGAATGAAACTGTACATCTAAAATGTTAGATGTAACTAATAATTAATAGATACATGGAAATGGCAAATATTGTTAAATAGTTGAATCCAGTATGTGTCTGAAACATGACTAGTTAATTTAAATAAAAAAACGCACACTCATAATCCTCCATAAAATGAAGATATTAAAGGTCATGAAAAGTTCAACATCTCCATTTAGGTCCAATAGCAAGGACATTAACGTACATGCATTCAACTAATATGACTATTGACAATACTCAGAATAAGCACTGCAATTAAACAGCATGAGTCTGACTGCATTCATTTCAATGGTCATATTCTGATCTGGAGTAATACTGTAGATGGATTATTAAAGAATATCTTCTAACCATAATACAAATCTGTGTTTTCAAAGTGTGTTTTTTAACATAAATGGCAAATGAATTATTTGATAATGCAGAGATTAACTTTCCTCGTTAGACATTGTTTAGGATAGACTTCGCATCTTGAAACAATACTTGTTCCAGTATTTATTAATATCAGTTCATGTTAATCTCATCATTTACTAATACATCTTAAAGATCAAAAGTTAGACCTATGTTAACATTAGCTAATGTACAGTGAACTAACATGAACATTTTAATTAACTAACATTAACAAAGGTTACTAAATACTGTAAGAATATATTGCTCACTGCTCAATGTTAGTTAATGCTAACAGAGGAGATCTTATTGTAAGTGTTACTGAATAGTTTTAAAATGTAACACCATGTAATACTTAATACAACTAATACTGTCCTTGAATATGTGTCTTTGAAAAGTGTAGTCATTTTTTTAAATCAAAAGATCTTACAATTAGGTAATACTTTATCAATGGAAGAGGCCCATGAAGTATACCAGAGCACTGATCTGGATTAAAGACATCAGAGGAACCAGAGCAGAGGTGCTGTACGCTTCAAAGGCTTGTTAGCCGCTAATGCACTAGCTAATCAGGTGGGCCATCCTAAAGGAGAAAATCTGAGAGCTTTTTGGTTGTTATGGATGATGTCAAAGGACATATAATGGGATTCAGGCCATCTACTCAGCCTTAATGTGGACACAACAATCAAATCAGGGTCCTCCAAATATATATATATATAAAAAAAAAAAAAATTCAAAACCAGATTTGACAGTAGGATTTGTAAACAGTGGGTTCCTTTTTTTGTGGTCTACTCTAGGTCGTCGGAAGAACCTGAAAGCTATTGTATGTGATGGAAATAGTCTCATTGCGCCTGTATTTTAAAAGCTATATGCACTGCTTATGCCTGAGATAATACATTACAAATATAAATAATGTAAATAAATCAATAAGTTATCAATAAAACTTAGCTATGGATTCACACAACTATGAAAGCCCATTTTTTATCACATAAGAAAATAAATGATGCTTTGGTAAATCATAGTTACGAGATTAAAAATGCATAATTATAAGATAAAATGCCGTAAAATATAAATAAAAACCATAAATATGATCTTTATCTCAAAATTATGATTTACCAAAGCATGTTTTTTTCTTCTTGTGAACAAAAATGGGCTTTCATATATAACAATGCACTAAAAAAAGTAGATTTTTTTTCAAACAGTCTTTAAGGGCAGAACTATATGGTAGATTTAAGATCTTAGGAGGCCAATTTTAAAAGCAAAGTGGCCGAAAACATTAAACGTAGTTCACGGCATCTGCTAAGCAAATAAATAATGCAATGCAACAACCATTCAGTTTATAAATATCCCTCAACAATTCCTGGAGCCCGGCGGGACATCTGTTTCCCTCAGTCATCAAGCCCATGGGAACACCACAGGTCTTCAAGGTTTTGAACTCACGTAGTTTACCCATGGACAGAGATGAGAGGTATGGTTCTGTTCCAGACCATGAGTCATTTCAGGACGTAGTCAAGATTGCTTAAAAGATAGGTAAATTAGCCAAAACGGTATTCACACAATAAGCTACTGCGTTGTTTTTGTTGTGTTTGATCCACTGCAGAAAATGGAGGTAAAGAGAACGGATCAAACAACTTTGTTTGCTTTATGCCTTTGTTCAGAATGGCATCTCCAATTCAAATCTGTATAGCTGTTTCCTGTCTAAACAAAACAAGGACCACACGAATCAGACTTTTAATGTGTTTGTGTTTCCTGGCTCTGTTTCTGATGGATGTAGGCAGGTACTCACGATTTTGGTGGCTCTTTGTTATGCTTTCAGAATCCAAAGCATGGCAAAACTCATACATCGAACGGCCAAGAAGTTCCTCTGGTCGGTATCCAATCAAGCTGCTGATTCTGAAACACAAAGAGAAGTCAAGAATAAAACTAATGGAACAGTCAAAACAAAGTGTGATTGAATTAAAAGCACTGAAGCCATCATTGACCAAGATTCATGACTGTTGATTACATCTCAAAGCAATCAAACTTGTGCTGCTGGGAGCCAATGTAAACTCTCTGCTTAGCTTAGTGAGAACAAATGATTGCAAGCAGGACCCTTGTTTATTGGAGCTATAAATCTCTTGTGAAAAAGAGCCGTACTTGTTCTGTCTGATCATTATCTTTGATGTCTGTTTGCTGGATTAAAAGACAGAACAGAACAGCACACATGTATCAACACACTGCCTCCAAAAGACAAAGGCCACATCCTCTTCTGTGTTTGAAGCAAATGCTAGATTGAAAGCAGACGTGGGCTTGTCTATTAATCACAATTTGTTGCAATGGTCAATATCACATCATTTTTTGGGATGTTGAGTACTCCATACAAACTCATGCAATTGTTATTTTTCTTCTATTTGAACCTCCAGTTTTTTTTCCCCTGGACTAGCTTCCTTTCATTTCCTGTTCCAGTATGGGCTTTTAATGAACTCCGTGCGGTCAATAATAAGCCCCATTAAATGCAAGCATGCAAATACCTGACCTCAGCTGTTAACCTTCTTCACTACACAACCACTGCAGTGTACAGATGGGTGACCAGGCACTTAGAGCAGCACCTGCCCCATATTGCCAGGGGACAAATGAACTCCACTGGTTTGTTATGCAAGATTTGTAAGAGAAGTCAATTGTGCACCTTAGGAGCTTCCAAGAAATGTAGCAAGAAAACAAGAAAAGCTCATAATCACTCTCCCTTACCACACACAGATAACAATGCAGGTAAGTAGCACAACATGATTAGGATAAGAGTTCCCAATAGTGACCTTTGAAACACACATATTAGGTCACTAATGCTGCTTACATGCAAGCACAAAACGAAAAACAGCACTATTTACCAAATATACAGTGATCTTAAATTAAATCTAAATGAGTAGTCCATGTGTGGCGATCCATATGCTACTGTTCTCCTAAATGTTCACAAAATTGCACTACCTTTCAAAGGTTTGAGGTCAGTAAGATTATGTTTTTGAAAGAAGTATTTTATGCTCACCAAGGCTGCATTTATTTGATTAAAAATTCAAATACATCCTTGCTGAATAAAACTGACCCCAAACTTTTGAATAGTAGCGTAAGTTTAAGCAGACACACATATAATATTTCAGACAACAAATACAGTATGACTCATCCTGAACTACATTGATATTTGCTCAATCAAATGCTCTCTAGATTGAGTATGTCCCTCCCTCTAAAACCACCTGCAAATCATGATGAATGGCTGTAAATGAAATGTCTGTGGCTAATAAAATAAAATATCACTGTCCTTTTGATATATTCTACACAAAAGATATGCACACACATACACATGTGCATTCACACTCTAATTAGAGAACAGTCCCTTGCCTCTCATCGCAGTAGATAAACTTCATGTCCATACTGTGTCTGCTCATAAACGTCTTGCTGTCAAGAGGTGTGTCGACATTAGAGGGGTGTGGGATCGGCGCGCACAGCAAAGTGACACACGTGAGGGGTGGCTCCGAAAACCCACACAGGACTTGAGGGGGTCGGCTGCTGCACACTTGCAGATGCCCCGTGCAATGCAGCACCTGAAAGACACAGAGCGGTTTTACCTAATTGCACATGCATGAAGCGTTATGATATGCTTATGCATTCTTACCTTCCAGCTGGCTGATTTAAGGTTCACAGTGCGACCTCTGTTGGTGACCGTACACTTCATCCTCATAAAGAAATCTCTGCCCGTGCTCATGTCTTTGCCTCTTCTGCCATACACAGGTCCTGCCAATTAAACACTTCTTAATACTTAAAAAATCTTTTTTTTTTTTTTGTATTTATAATTGACCATTGTGCTGGCCATAAAGCTTTTTTTCTAGAAAATT
This sequence comes from Pimephales promelas, assembly GCF_988280905.1. Lineage (NCBI taxonomy): Eukaryota > Metazoa > Chordata > Actinopteri > Cypriniformes > Leuciscidae > Pimephales > Pimephales promelas. The sequence goes on along the minus strand of NC_142785.1, from coordinate 21,354,550 downwards.
TAGTGGACTTTGCTCTGTCAGTGGGTCGTGGATCCCTTGTGCAAAGTTCAACCGAAGCTGAATCAGTCTGTTGAAACCTTAACTATAGTATATTGAGCACTATGGGCTATTGCAGAGGAATTATCTCCAAGTGGCCAATGAAATGGCAAGAAAATTACATCATTTTCTCAAGAGCTCTAAATAGGTCAGGTGACAGGCTTGTGAAAGATTAGAGGAAGAGACAGTGAGAGACAGATAAAACAAGATGAGGAGGAACATTTGCTGTGGGAAAGGCCCGCTTACTGTCATTATGAGTGTGTGTGTGTCTGCGTGCAAGCACACACTGCTTACATGGTAGCAACAGAAATGGTAATTTACAGAAACTTGGGCCAGAGTTCACACCAAGTTTGGTGCCAATAAATGACATGAAAGTATAAAATTCACAAGCTATGTATAGCACTGAAACTCAAATCAAGTCTGCTGAATTGCTGTCATCGTCTGACATAATTACAGATACTGAATAATCCGTGCCCTGGCAATAGTCTATATTATTTTTTAAGGCCAAACATCAACATTATATTTTCAATGAAACTGTAAGTAAATAATTGAATTAAACAAATTGTACAAATTAAAATTGAGTTTACAGTCGTACTGTAAAATCAAATTATTATAATTTTATTTGGCAGTGAAATAATAATATTACAAAAGTAAATTAGTTCTTATATTATTTAATTTAATAATAATGTATTATTTAATTATATATAATTATATATATATATATATATATATATATATATATATATACACAATGACAATTTTCCCCAAATGTTTTAGCCATATATATATATATATATATATATATATGAGCCATATATATATATATATATATATATATATATATATATATATATATACGTATATATGTCTTTACAGAAGAGACTACATGCTGGATTGTACAAAAAAACAAAAAAACAAACAAAAACAAAACAAAAAAAACAGTTGATTTGTCTTCAGACGAGCCACCACAGGAATGTAGCCTACAAAATGTAACATCCTGACTGCGATAAGTGCAATCAGAAACGGACATCTCCATGGCAAATTACACCCAGAGATAAAGAGGACTAAGAGATTCAGAAATTTAACAGTGTATCCAAAAAAATGCTCACCTGATTTGACACTGAGATTCTCTCGGATTTCTTCATGATCGCAGGGGTGAGTGAAGTCAAAGATGCTGTGGCCTGTCAGTTCCACCTGATAACATTTTGAGAGGCAAGTAGAAGTAAAATGAAATGTTCAGCCACTATAAATGAATTAACACAAATCTTTTACAGGTTTTCTCTTTGTAATTATTCTGAAAGAATAAAGGAAATGAGGTGAGACTCACCTGCGTAAGACCCATAAATTTACTGACGTTTTCTGAAAGGAATATCATGTCTCCATCTGATGTTACCACAGCAACAAAGCCTTCCAGAGACTTCAGATATAGACTGTCCAACTGACTGTCATCCTGGTACCGGGTTTGTTGCACTGTGCGGCCTGGGACAAAAGACAAGACAACTTAGTATGTGTGTCTGTAGTCTGTACAGTGTAAAATTGGGTCTTTTTTTTTTGTAATTTACACTGGAAAATTATCAAAACAAACTGAAGTGACCATCTCAAATCCAATGTTAAGGCACAATCACACACTACTACACAAGACTCATATCCTGTACCATATTGCGTCACAAAAAAAGTAAACATCCCTAATTCAATTAAACAGACTTATTTATTTATTATTTATTTACTTACTTATTCAGCCAAATTAAATTCACACAGTAACATGGAATAAAAACGAGCCATTCAGCTGATCAGCAAAGAGGGGATGTTGAGGTACACAATGCCATGAAAAGCATCAACAACTTGAGAAAATAATTCAAGCGAGGCTCCATGCTGTGAGTTTCATGTCTGCTTCCCTGCAGATAAGACCTCCCATGCGAATTCAGATCAGGCACTGAGGTCCTGAGCGCTGAGGCTTTGACCCTGCTCAGACATCAGCACTGTGTGTCCGCATTGTGTGTTTAGGTATCAGCAGGTGGTCCATGTCTGCGCTCCCACCTCAAGCCCCGCTGCATTCGTTCTGATGCTATAAATACTTCACCATTACTTACAGTGCTGAATACTTCGGTCTTACTTCTCTGGCTCTCAGCCAGCCAAACCCAAGAACTCAATATTTTTAGCCTCTGTCCATCTCTATTAGAATCATTTAGGCCTCTGGTTGTGGTTCTCTGATATATTGCTCCATGTCTCAGGAAGTTACAGAACAGTATGTTTCATTTAGGTTTGTTTAAGTTCAAAATTTGAGGTCAGTAAGGTTTTTTTTTTTAAACTAATAAAAAAAAAAATCAGCAAGGACATACAGTATTTAAGTGTTCAAAAGTGATGGTAAAGACATTCATAAACGGTTTTCAAAATTGATCATAATAATAAGGAATGTTTCTTGAGCAGCAAATCACCATATTGGAATGATTTCTGAAGGATCATGTGTAATGATGCTGAAAATTCAGCTTTGCCATCACATGATAAATATCACTTTAAAATATATTAAAATAGAAAACAGTTATTTTACAGTAAATAAATTTCAAAAATATTTCACAATAATACTCTTTCACTGATAATAAATAAATGCAGCATTGGTGAAAAAAATAAACATCTTTCAAAAAAAAAAAAAAATGTTTTCTAACCCTGAACTTCAAATTTGAGAACAATTTGTGATTTTTTTTTTTTGTCTTTGAGAAAATCTGATTAGCAGGAGACTTGACAAAAGTCTTTATTTGCTCTTTATTTGAGCTCATTGCGATCTAGGAGACACAATTGAGATGTTTCATATGTGAATTGTCTTCCCTATAAGAGACAGTCCTTTTCTGTTACTATTCTAATACTGTTAAATTGTCCATTACAGAACTCTCTATTGGAAACTAAGCCGTTTGAAAATAAGACACAAAAGAGAAGCTGGAAATTTGATTACAAGTCTCCATTTGCTCCCAATTTCATTTTACTTCTTCCTAGGCGAACCTATCCTGGACCATTTGCTAACAAGGGTTCAAAGATTCACATCTTCAGAAGGACTTTACTATTAATTCAGAATATAATATGATGCCTCAATGACTCCTAGAGGTAATTTAAAATAATCAGCCCTGTCCCAAACAGAAAAGCCCTCACAATATTCCTCTAAGTCCACACTTTTTGACGTAGTTTCACTTTGACTGTCAGGTATAAGTCTGCTGCAAGGGCCAAAGTGTGCATCAAACACCCTTCTGAAACCTACAATGACAAATGGGACACAAATGGGACATAGTCTTGTGGACTTAAGGGACACACGCATGCAGCATCCACAGGACTGCAAGTGCATATGAAGTGTGCCATTTAGGACAGGGCCAATCTCTTGAACTTGTATAAGTAGGCTAATATTATGATTTTATGACAATGCATTTGTGAGTCCCATACACCTCAACAATGAACTTTTCAGTTAGTTTAATAATCTAGTGACCTACAGTATCAAAAAAACAGAACATCCAGACCGACATATACAGCACGTCAACTGTCACAGGCAGACCAGCAAGGCGCCAACACAGATTATCGTGGCTAAGAAAAGAGTGTGAGAAGAATCTGTACAGTGTTCCTAGAAAACAATACCACTAGCAGCCCCTAATTACTCTACACCTCGCTATCTCTCTCTTTCCCTGTTTCTCCACACACATCAATCTTCCTCCACCCACTTCCACATCACACACCAGATTCCATCTCTTCCCTTTTCATTGTTTAGTCCCCTTCTCTCTCAGAGACATGCACACATACTGTACACATGTATGTGCGTCAGGACTGGAGTCTGGAAACAATTCGCAGTGTTCTTTGTCTGTCTTCCTGCATTATATATATATATTAAGGAGTACAGGACATATCATAGACCTACCCACCCCAACTTCACTGACATATAAACATGTTTACTTAGCTGTCTACATGAGGACACACCACAGACCTTCACTGTGTTTATGAAAAGCTAATTATAAGAACTACAACTTCTTTTTGGTATAAAACAACATTATTTTATTTCTAAATATCTAACACAAACACAAGTTTGGACAGACATGAGTACAGCTCAAAAGTTTGGGGTTATCACTGTTTTCACAAAAATACTAACCAGCTTAACTGTTTTCAGCATTGATAATGTTTCACAAGTTCACACTTACATATAATTAGAGTGGATAAGATTTAATGCGTATTTGGCGTGCTGACCAGGGAGAGGGCTCAGAGGTCGTAATATTTCAATATTTGACTATTTTTGGTAAAAAACTTCTTTCAAAAACATAAAATACATCTTACAGACCCCAAACTTTTTAACAGCAGCTACTGTAAATTTAGAAATAATGTATACAGCCATTTTTTTACAACAATATGTAAAGCAGCTACCAAGGTGACAACATACAGAACTTCCTTGGTTAAACAACTCATTACCTGAGTTGAAGAGTTTGTGTGTGCGTAGAAAGCTGATAGCTAGTCTCATGATGGAGGCTTTGTCCAGGTGAGAGCTGATGCTGTGGGGTAACGGCAGCTGATGGGCCAGCTCATAGAACACCTCAGTCTCTTTACTGCGTCTGCTGCGTGCTGCATCCCGAGACTTTTCCTTGCGCCTTTCTGAAGGATGCCTGGAAAACAGAGGAGGCAGATGAAAACAACAAGCTTCATCAGATACAGTGTGCACAGTCAAAAGTTTTTAAATTGGTGATTAGAGAGATATACACTCACATAAATTAATTATACATTACATAATTTATTGTTAATTCTTAATACATTATTTATCTGGACAGTAAAACAAAGAACTTTAACTTTGGTTGAAGATTGTCTTTTTTGTTGGCACAGTCACAACAGTGAAACTTTGTGAGAAAAGAACAGAAAACAAATCTATTGTCCATTAACAAAATATTAAGTAACTGCTCATTCAGGGGTCACTTCTAAACCAAGCAGGTTTTTATTGGTCAACATGGCAAATTCGTGTGCACCAAACTTGAACCCGATACAAAATCCGTGAGGTAAAAATGATTCCGCCCTCATGTAAAATACCAGATTGCACTGATAAACATTGAAATGATTGGATTTCTCCCGTGAAATTTCGCTGTGCAAAAATACATGTTTATAAAAATGAAAAATTACTTTTAGACCAAACAAAAATTGTAGAAAATGCTTCTTAATCTCAGCCCAGTTTGACAAACTGTCAGATTGTGGGACAAGTTTGGGTCCATTTTAATAAAAATAAACTATAATTAAATTTTTTTTTTTATTTTGAGCAAACTTTTTGTGAAACTACAGACGTCCTATTTGAGTCAAAGAAAAAGCATTGCAAAAACCACACCTGTGAGAATCTGTGCATCTGGGTTTATTTTACTCACTTGCAGAGGAAAAACTGTCATTACAGATTCAAGAATATATCTTAAATCTATCAATTAAATACAGTACCAGTCAAGTCAGGCCGGCTCAGGTCAGGTCACAAGGCCAGGCTCATGCAGATGTCTATCTTGAGCTTGTTAGTGCATGTTATACAGTATAATCAAGCCAAGTACACTACAGTTTAAAAGTTTGGCGTTGATAAGACCAAGGCTGCATTTATTTAATCACAAATACAGTAAAAAACGGAAATATTGGGAATTATTCTTACAATTTAAAGAAACAGTTTTCTGCTTTAATATATTAAAGCTGTAGCAAAGCTGTTTTTTCAGCAAATATAAACAAATATAAACAACTACATCATTAAGTTGATATCCTATATTTTTACAATAAAACTTAGGACAAACATGTCTTCTAATATCCTTAGTTGTTGAGTATACCCAGCTGAATCAAACACATTTGTAAATTACTTTCCTTGAACCCATTGTGCGAGTTCACTTTAATACCGCGTGCTTTATTTACATGTTGCTGCTGATTGGACTGCAGTTCGGACACACCCACCAAACAATCTCAAACGTATCTCAAACCCTGTTGCACACCGGTGCACGGCGTTTCCAGGAAACCGTAGCAAAACGTTGCGCATCGTTTTGAACTTGAACATGCCCCCGGTGTCACTGTCACATGATCTTTCAGAAATCATTCTAATATGCTGATTTGATGCTAAATGTTTTTTTGTTTTGTTTTTTTTATAATTTTTATCAATTCTGAAAACAGTGGTGTTGCTTAATACTCTGTGGAAACCATGATAAAAAAAATAATGATTCTTTGATAAACATCAGTGTTGTAGTCGAGACCACCTCACTCGAGTCCGAGTCGACACCGAGACCAGAGAGAGTCGAGTCCGAGTCAAGACCGAGTCCATAGAGAGTCGAGTCCGAGTCGAGTCCGAGACCAGAGACGGTCGAGTCCGAGTCGAGACCGAGACCAGTGAGGGTTGATTACCTAATTTACTTTTATTTACTTAGAGAATTTTTTTTTTTTACTGAATTTACTTAGAGTTTAAAAAATATGATCAGTTTAGAGTAAAAAGGCCACATAGTAGGTGGTGTTAAAAGTAATTTTATTACAATTTGTCATGCGCAGTTGCGCACTAGAAAATCACCAATCACTGGGCGTGTCAATCAATTTAAAGAAATATTTTATTAACATACATTAATAATCAGAAAAAATATTTTTAATTGAACTCGAGTGGACTCGGGAATAAGTCCGAGTCCTAAAAAAAAATGTTCGAGTACGAGTCAATTCCGAGTCCAAATGGACACGAGTCCATGACAAGACCAAGACCATTAAAATATGGTCTCGAGACCGAGTCCGAGTCTCGAGTACTACAACACTGATAAACATAAAGTTTGAAATAACTATATTTATTTGAAATAGAAATCTTTAGTAGACTTTGTAAACTTTTGAGTTGACAAGAGTTGACAAAAAGTACTGCAGAATATACTTCTATAAATTAGTCCATATAGCATTATGTATAACCCAAAACATGAACATTTATCTTGCCAGGTGAAAGATTTCTGCGGTTTGTGGCTTGCCAGTGTGTGAACGAGAGTGTGGCATAGAGAAGTGAACTCTCAATGGCCTCTGAGTGCGGTGTGCCACAGTGCACTGTGCCCTCAAAAAAAAACAAAAAAAAAACAAGCCACAGCACTGTTTGTTGGCGAAACACCACAAGTGCTCTCTAATGCGTTACATATAATAACACACTAACCCAGATACCAACACACGACACGTGGCCTGTACGCAGCACCAAGTTTCAATGTCTGTGGGAGGCCGATGCTGAGACCAGGATCTAGCGGTGTAATTCCGGTAGCTTCCTCACAGTGTGGGTCCCCTCCCAGGCTCAGGGTCAGCCCGGCTCTGGAAGTGCACACAGTGCGGGGGAGCAGGAATGCGATAATCAGCCCTCTGTAATACAGCAGCATATTTGGCAACCACAACATGCCCCCTTTCTGCCCTTTAACTACCCCCATTTTCAAAAAAAAATTATTGTAATTGTTACTATGGATACTTCTCACAATAAATGGCTGATTGTTTTTACTCAGTGGTCAAACCAATGGGACTTTAACATGAATTTTCTGTCTTCTTTTTCTCAGGGCTAAATGAGAAATGGCAACTTCCATTTCAACCCAAACAGTTACTGCCGTCTGTCTCCAAACATATAAGAAACCTCATCGGGTTTTGATTCAGCTCTAAAAATACAGACACAATAGTTAAATAAAGATATCATACAGTGTTCACATATGTTCAATACACTCTTTTACAATCTTTTGACATTTTGTGGAATTACTAGAACAAACCCACTCTCATTGGTGATCGTTACACCAGACAACAATATAAACTAAAATAGAAACTCCAATTTTTTTTTCCAGAGAAGTAGTTACACCTATCAATGCCAGAAATGTCACTTGATTCACATTTCATAACTGAATAAATCTATAATAATATAGTAATCGATATCATACAAGCAAGATCAAGTTCAATAAACTAGAAGTTTGTAGTAACTAAGAGACAAGTTGCCAGTTCCCTTGCCTATTTTTGTTATGAACATCAATGAAAATAATTATTTAAGTCAAAACAGAATAAACTTCTGCACATCTGCAAGAAGATACCATAGTGAAGAAATCAGTATTTTAGGATTAGTTCACTTTAAAAAACAAAATTTGCTGATAATTTACTCACCCCTATGTCATCCAAGATGTCTACGTCTTTCTTTCTTTCTTTCTTTCTTTCTTTCTTTCTTTCTTTCTTTCTTTCTTTCTTTCTTTCTTTCTTTTTTAAGAAAATTAAATTTCTTTAATTTCTCGTCTTTCTTAAGAAATTAAGGTTTTTAATGAAAACATTCCAGGATTTTCTCCATATAATGGACTTCATTGGGAACCAAACAGTTCAAGGTCCAAATGAGAGTTTCATTGCAGCTTCAAAGAGCTTTAAATGACGCCAGATGATGAATAAGGGTCTTATCTAGTGAGACGATCGCTCATTTAATAAATAAATAAAAAGTTGAAGTTTTATAAGCTCAAATGCTTGCCTTGCTCTGTTCTGTGATGCGCGTTCGTGACTCTCCTGTTCGAACTCGTTCATCAAAAATGAACAAATCTTTTTACGAGTCATTTGGTTAATTCAACGAACGAAATGAACGAAATAACTCGAAAAAAGATTCGTTCATTTTGATGAACGAGTTCGAACAGAACACAAACAAGGCGAGCATTTGTGTTTATAAAACTTAAAACTTTTTTATTTATTTTTGAAATGGCCGATCGTCTCGCTAGATAAGACCCTTATTCATCGTCTGGTGTCGTTTAAAGCCCTTTGAAGCTGCACTGAAACTCTCATTTGGACCTTGAACCGTTTGGTTCCCAATGAAGTCAATTATATGGAGAAAATCCTGGAATGTTTTCATCAAAAGTCTTAATTTCTTTTCAACTGAAGAAAGAAAGACATGGACATCTTGGATGACATGGGGGTGCGTAAATTATCTGCAATTTTTTTTTTTTTTAAAGCGAACAACTGCTTTAAGTAAACGATTCAATGACTCGCTCATAAAGACAGGAGTCATAAGCTAGCCTATTTGCTTTATTCCTGAATAAATCAGTGGTCCGCATGACCACGAATGTCCGAACTCACTGAAAAAGAGAGTCACTTGTCGCCACCTTTGCTGGCATATCGATGTAACAAAACGATAACAAAAACATATCTAAATATTCCAGTAGTTTTGTTTGAAACCATATAGAAACATTTCTCTCACAACCAACTGAAATCAGTAACCATCACCTAGTGTGTGAACTCTGAGTCCTAATTTATTTTTTCAGTAAAACGATCCACACCCCTTGGATGTGAGCTGAGCGTGAAGGCTTATCTCTCTGCTGAAATGTAGTTATTACAAACCCTTTGGCCTCATTCAGACTGGATTCAATCTCTCCAGTGAAGAGGAGTTGTGTCCTCTGCCCTCTACAAGGCTACTGAGTTCTGTTCCCACAGAGTCCAGCTGCTGACCTCAACCCCCAGTTACGCTGCAAACGCTTTCGACATTAGCTGGCTAAATAACTTTGTATTAGAGATGCGCAACAGGTCAAGGTATAGCCTGAAGACAGAGGCCTGCTGGCTGTTATCACTTCTTTGTCTCCTCTTTTACAGTCCTTTCAGCTTTGTGGAATTACTAGAACAAAATAACAAGACCGACAGCTATGTAGTCCCTCCCGTCTGTTCTCAACATGCAGTGTTTTTTACATTCAAGTGTCAATCAGCCTCTTAACAGGTAGCTGACACGAGAATAGTCTGTATTTCAGCAAATGATCTGAAGAGCTGTCATGATTCCTAATGACCTAGCAAACACTATGGCAAGATAGCTGTAACTATCCCCTAGTGCCTCGGGCGCCATCACGCACAACCAAGACAAAACCTGTCAAAGGGAGCAGATCATGTGATTAGCAGGCCGATGTGAACCCATTCCTGCCTTTATCTCTCTCAGCATATCCCCTCACAACTAGATTAGGCCAGAGTTCACAGAAAGCCAAAAGCCAGACTGTACAGAGCAGCCATTCACTACAGATAATCCTATTTTCCCAAACCTCAAAGAGATGGTCAACCTTTAGCTTCCCAGCTAATAAACCAATGAAAGAATCAGCGTTAAACACAATATGATGGTGTCCGAATAATCCTTTTGCGTATGCATTATATTGCAAATTGCTTCTGTGCAACCAAGCTTTGATGTATGGCATTAAGCACAGTTAAATGATTACATTACCCCACTGGCACCAATTACAAAACAGTAAATCACAGTGCTAATGAAAACTCGTAGAGCAAGTTAAACAAACCAGATAAGAGATATGAATCAAATAAAGTGATGGAAGCAACCAGAGCAGGGACAAATAGTGGCCTGTTCGCGCTATCCATGTATTAAAAGAGAGGTGATCTGATCTGATTATCTCAGTTTCAATTGGAACATTAACTTCCTGTTAACAAGCCAGCATGAAACACGGAGGAACATATAACCATCTTGCAATATCTGAATTTAGAATGTCATCCATGCAGATCACACCAAGTCACAATTTACACTGAGGAACACATGCATTACTGACGGACATTCTTATATTGGTTTGTATCTTGGAGGATAAAGACATTTGAGTGACCGGAGGATGAAAGAGAGGGCTCGGGATCATAGTAGAATGTTGAAATGGGATTTAATTAGGTCATGTGAATTTGATCCCAAATGTATTTTTGGAAAACAGCAATAAATAAAGGTATTATTTATTGCTAAATATGTATTAGTGTAATAGTTAAGATCAAGCTGACAAAGATATTATCAGAAGTAGTTTGTGAATTACAGACTAAAGAGACAAAACACATTTTCATTATGTTTGCACTACTTCATATTGACCTTTTCTTTTAAAATTTTGCATGATTGCTTTTTCAATATATTGCAAAAGAACAAACACAATAAAGATTTTTTTAAACGGTTAACAATTGTGTTACTCAGGTTAGAGAAAATATCACAATAAGCTACAATTCTGACATAAATCGGAATATTTAAAAAAATATATATTGTAAAATTTTGTTTAATTGCTGCCTTAATTCTTAAAGTTCAGTGCACTCTTTTGGCCAATTTAATTACTAAATAAGAATATTTAGCTCTAGAAATTCATGAAACGAGTAAATTAAAGAAAAGATGATGGATGAATTTGTTTTATATAGCTAATGAATGTATTTACATGTCCAATCATGATTGCAACATAATTATTTGTATCTATCTTTTTAACCCGTAGGCATATAGTTTGTCATTCGTTGTTATTTCTTAGTAGCAATGCAACTTTGGTGATGACATTTTAATAACTTTTCAAGCCATTTAACAAGAGCGAGCCAAACATTCCGCGCTGACCTCTCAATATCAAAGTCTTGAGAAACTAGAATTGATGGGGAAGATTATGTCACAAATATAACTTTAGGGCAGAAATAGCAGTTCAAATACAACACTTGTATAAGAGAAACCTTTAATTCAATATGTGGCACAGACTTGTTTAAACAGGGGTTTGTTTCGCTCTGGTGCCAGTTGCATTACAAATCAGATGAGAATCTCAAATTAAGGTAAGCAATAAAAGTAAATTCAAAACTAATCAAGCAGTAAAAAAAAAGAAGAAAAAAAAGAAAAAAAAAAGATTTCTTATGACTTACCTTTTTCTTTCTCTCTCTGCTGTCATGATGCCCCAATGCTGAAGACAACCTTGTCCTGCGAACTAGGCAATAATGGATTCCTTAACTTTTCCGAAAGAAGAAAAACGCGTATTATTCTCACAAATGCCTTTATTTTGTTATTTCACCTTCGTAATGTCCATTCTCATGACATTCCCAGTAATGACCGGAGCAGTTAGTGCAGTCTCAGAACACTGCCGAGGATCGCACTAGCTTTCCAGTGACACTGACTGACCGGACGCTGGTAAAGAGCTCGTGAGCGCCACTCCTGTGTTGCGCGTGCTAGCAGCAATATCGTGCGAACTGATTGGTGCACCATCTCTCGCGGCTCGCGCGCGATCCCGAGACTCTGGCTTCCCAGCCAGCAGCCACACGTCATGCGCGCTCCGCGAGTTCTGTGCGCTTTTGGCTGTGAAAAAAGTTCAGTTTCAGAGTCGCGTATTAATGAGAAAAAAAGCCAACCCCATGTGAAGTGTCCAAAAGGGATCCAAAATGAGCGAAAGTTTACCAGGGCTAAACGTGGATAACAAGCAAACAATGACCGTCGACCATGGACAAAATAATGTTAGAGTGTCCTTTTCAGGAGAAGGGATAAATTAGATCAAACTTGACTCCTACAACTCTCTCCTGGAGCCATTCCCTTTTAATAAAACAGATTAGAGGCTAGATGTAAACAAACATGTAGGCTAATCGATCCACTTTAACCCTGTTATGAACACGAACCACGCAGTTGATGTAAACGTTGTGATTGTCATAGACTCAAAAAAAAAAAAAAAAAAAAAAAAGTTAGAATAGAAATATTTTGAAAATTTTGCATCTCTAAGCTTGCCAGGCCTCATCTTTAAATGACTGTTGAGGTGCTATTGCAATAATGCACACATATGCATGTTGGTTTCACCATATTAGCGAGGTAACACCTCATGCATTGACTGTTTTTGGTGAGAAATGAACTCAAAACCCTCTGAGAAACCTGTTGGTTTCAGCAGATTTAAAGCAACACATGACTTGGCTGATTTGTGAATCATTCAATAACAAGAAAAAAAGAACAAATAATAATAAAACACTTTAAATGTCCGTACAAGTTAGTTTTTAATGTTTCACTTTAGCCTATTTGTGAGGACATTATTACAGTTTTAGATTTACAAGTAATATTTACATATTTTACTTTTGCAATTTGATGTTCTGTTTCCTCTGTATGGGTGTGTGCACATAATACTCTTTCAACATATTACAACAAAACACAATATTTTTTTTATACATCTCAGGGTTTAATAGGTTAAACATTCACATCCTTTAGATGACAGTACATTTGGCACATAGTAAAATGCTTACAATGAAATAACGCTAGTGTATCCAGGAAAAAAATACCTCTGTGCACATGAAGCCTCACCATACAGAAACTAAAGTCCAATACCAGATGCATGTAATACAGAACTATCATACATATGAAACATTTATGTATTTTAATACTGTATGCGCAAATATTCAATATTCAGCCAGAGAAATCTTTGCACTTATTTTAAGAGGTAATTCTTAGTTTATTTATTGTTTTGACTTTGAAGACAGTCCATGGATGCATCCTATACATCAAGTTAATTCCTTTACAATTTAAAAGGAAACGACGGGAGAAAAAAAAAAGCTGAACGAGACATTTGGCATGATACAGTGAGGGCGACAGACAGGAAGTGCCTGCGAGAGAAAAGGCTTCAAAGACAATCGGCAACGTTGACCTAGCTACCATAATCAACCCACAGACGTGGTTAAAAAAAGCAATGGAACATGTCGAAACAAAAGAAACTGCAAACGGAAATAAACATTTAAAATCAGCAACCACTTTTAAAAGAACAATAAAACACATCTTTAGATCGCCATTGAAATGCTAAAGCAAAAGTCGTCACATTCCAGAAGGTTTTAATTAGTACGCCTGAAATGTACCCTTTTCGTTTAGTTCACCTCTACTTTAGAGCCTTTCACATTGCACAAGTAAATGATTCAAACACAGGGGGTTCACAAAATTTTAAAACGAGACTGAATAGTTTGAAAGATCTACGGAGGTGTGTAACAAGGCTTCATCGCCTGGAATAAAGTAACACAAAAAGACGATTGAATTGTTGACACAAAAAGGAAGCGTAGCTACATGTAAATTGAATAAATTAAGAGCGCACACATTTTCCACTACATTCCACAGCTTATGTAATTCAGAAAACTATGTACACGAGAATGGCAGAGAGTAGCATGAGAGAGAGAAAGCCTTTGGTGAAGCTCTAACCTATGGAACACGAGAAAATCAGCACACACGAGAAAAAAAAAATAACAACAGAAAAATTCAAAAAGAACGGGGGGGAAATCTGTTCCGGGTATTGCACATAGATATCAAAAACATGTTTGTCTTTCCATAAACTGATGCTACTCAATAACGACACAATTTGCAAGACCATGCAAACGATTGCCTATTCTAAGAAGCTTTCACAGGCTTTTGGAGCGAATACTATGTACATGTTACGTTCTGTACAAAACGTCTGTCTTCCCACAACTATACCATCTTATGCATAGTGGTGGGAAATGGCACACACACACAGACACACACACACACACAGACACGCACACCACAGTCTTTACAAATGAAAAGAAATTGCAAAACAACATGAAAACACCTGTACTGTAGAGCTTCAGGCTAGCAAAGGCCTCTCACTCTCATTCATGCAAACACATGCACACGGACACATACATGTCATGCACACACCTACTCAGGCCGACACTTCGTAACACAACCCATATACAGCAGGTCATCATTCCTAATGAACCTTGAAAACACTGTGATTGAATATATATACTACAAATGTCTTTGTATATTATAAAATTGCTCCCAAAATGTCACCTGAATACACAAAAAGGCATTTGACTGCACAGCACAGAATGTCTCAATGTCACGAATGCAGGGTAAATTCTTCTTCAAGGTTCCATTACCAAAACCCAACCAGTCTCCAAAATGGTAGTACAATCATTGGTATGGTCAATTTTGGTTTAAGGTAGTGCGTTCCAACCCTTTCTTCTTGGGCTCTGGAGAACATTCGTTTTCTGATTGGTTGTCAGACTCGTTGAGGCCTGGGATGAGATCCATATGCAGTACTTTTTTTTCTTTTTTGGAGATATAGAGAAGAATGAAAGAGCAAAAACAGCAGTAAAGGGGAAGTGAACCACAGGGACTGGCCATTCTGCTCTGGTCTGGTATGAGCCCCATCTTCAGCGCATCTGTGGATTGTGTGTTCATGTATTGCGATGCGATGTGGGTTTTTTAGTGTTTGTGGGTGTGTTTAACTTCTATTTAAGCTGACTCAAGTTGGGCTTTAAGACAAAGCTTCCTCTCCGAAGTAGGAGAAGCCTTTGAATTCATCCTGGTTGATTTGTTTGATAATTGCATCGTCAACTGGTGTGAGCACTGGGTCCTCGCGAGTGAAGTCCTGGTCGAAGTTATTCACATCGCGCTTGGTTTTCTATAGCAAAAGAGAGATAGATACATATTCGTATGATCAACTTTAAAGGCATTGCTCACTAAGTTTTTTTTTAATTCTGTCATCATTTAATCATCCTCATGTCATTCAAAACCCATAAGACTTACGTTCATCTTCGAAACATACAGTGAGCAGATCAAATACTGTAAACAAAAGTTCTAGAGCCAGACCGATATATCGGCAGACCGATATTATCGGCCGATATTAGGCATTTTCCAAACTATCGGTATCGGCAGTTATAATGGCCGATAAATTAATATTTCAAAAATAAAATAAAAATGGACGAAACGCGCTTGAACCATGTCATGAGTGTTGGAGTTGTATAGTTTGTCCACCAGAGGGCACTCTACACCGTCCCTGTTGGCAACACTCGTTGAGTTGGTCACGATACATACATTGCTTGAATAACAATTAAAAGAACATCCCCATCAGTTCTCTTAACTCAAATAAGCATGACAAAATTTGTGACTATCATGTCCAGTTTAAAAAAAATAAAAATAAATAAATAACATATCGGCCGATATATCGGAATATCGGATTTTAAAACCCAAAAATATTTGTATCGGTATCGGCCTTCAAAATCCTTTATTGGTCGGGCTCTAAAAAGTTCAACCACACTTGGATTAAACCATCCAAGCATCATTAAACCAAGCATCAAAGGAAACAAAATCTCTCAGATTTTATAAAAAATATCAATTAGTTTTTCGAAGTTCATATAAACAAAAGTCTTTTGGGTTTTGAATGACATAAGTATATGATGACAGAGGTTTTTGAGTAAACAAACCCTTATTATTATGATAATAATAAAAAAACAAGTGTTTACTGGTTGTACCTCAGAATGCCGGCTTATTATTGGCCAGCCCCTGCGTCATCATCACACACATGCGACGTGATCCTTACTTGAACAGCATCAGCCAATAATGAGCCAGCGTTCTGATGTAAAACCCAGAAATGCGGCACTGTATTTACAATGTAAACTTCGTTTAAGAATGATGTAGAAAAGAAGAAATTGTTGAAAAAAGTCATTTTTTTAACGCACAAAAAGTATTCTCATTGCTTCATAACGTTAAGGTTGAACCACTTCAGTCACATGGACTATTTTATCAATGTCTTTACTAGCTTTATGAGTGGCCTTAAAAGTTGCAATAATGTTGCTGCCTATAGGTGGTTCAGAAATTTTATTAAATAAAATATATCTTCATGTGTGTTCCAAAGATGAATGAAGGTCTTACGGGTTTGGAACAATATGAGGGTGAGTACTTGATGACAGAAATGTCATTTTTGGGCAAACTAACTGTTTAAGGATCATATTTTGACCAAGATGCTGTTCTAAAAAAATTGTCTAGACTTTCAGTTAAAAGCCACAGGTGTGTATGTAAATGTAGAGAGTTGCTGGTAAGCCGTAGTGGTGACAGAACACCGTCTCAAAGTTACTCAGAGGGCAAGAGAGCAACTGGCGGGCAAGTAAACTCTCAACCTTTCTGTGACCTTTCAATCTGAAGCACCACTTGTGTACATATACACATACGCACATACACACAAACACCATCAGCCCTTCCCCCCGCCATGGGAAAGCAGAAGTCAAGAAGTGCCGTTGTGGCATCCGACTTTCAGTCTAGACCACAGACAGTAAAGACAGAGGAACATGAGAGATAAAGTCAATGTGCACATGCCGTATCGGAGCATTTAGCAGAAAAAAAGGCGTGTTGTGACGCTGTGTCATTAAAAGTATTTTGTGATTTATATTTAAATTTAACAGAAATTGAGTAGGTAATGCATTGAGTGCATTGAGATATTTAAAGTACAGTGCATTTCTATCAGTCCTTGCTTTCCCTGGGAATCGAACCCACAAGCTTGCCACTGCAAGTGTCATGCTCTATAGAAATGGGTGAGCTTACAGGATTGAGTTCAATGTATGAGAAAGCATGTACACTTACAATGCGAGGTTTAAAGGGGGGTTTGACCCTCCTCTGCTCCAGCAGGACCCAATCGATCTCTCTGAAGAAGGGATGGACTTTGATGGCTTCCTCCAGGCCCTGGGTCACCACACAGCCCAGGCGCTTACCCGGGTTCTTTGTCATGAACTGAGGAGTGGGAATAAATGTCATTTTACATAATTCACAAAGAAGTGGTAAATATGAACAGTGTGTGTAAGGAGCTATAAAGCAATTTTTGTGAAATTCAACACATGCAATGCAAGGCAGACATCACTGAAATAAAAAAAGTCCTGAAGAAATCACAATTGTCTTTCTAACAGCAAAAATGTAAAAATAAAAAAGGAAACCTTTTTTTTTTTTTAGCAAAATACAAAAAAGTAATGCTTTATAATAAGGTGCAAATAACATTTCAGAATTTCATATAATATTTTTCCAAAGAAGATTTTTTTCATAATATTTATTCATTTTAAAACATTTTTAAACATACTAATACATTTTAACAGTATATCATATTTAACTACCACATTTAAACAATATATATTACTATATTAAAATAAAAATGAACACATACGAATAAATATAAAATGATATATATATATATATATATATATATATACACACACACACACACATATGTATTGTTTTTTTATAGTTTATTAATTATGTTATATAATAATGTGTGCAATAAAGTGTATAATGAACATAAACTTTGAGCAACAGTAGGCCTATATATATATATATATATATATATATATATACACACACACACACACACACACACACACACAAAATGTTGGTTGTTTATTATTAGTTCATGATACCTATGTATCAACCTTATATAAAGCATTACTCATTTCTCTGGCTGTCAATCATTTGTATGTTTGCTGACAACTGATTGGAGGACATGTCTTTGGAGGGCGGGTTTTGCTGAGAGGCCATGTGGTTTGGCATTGAATGGTCTAAATCAGTCTGGTGGAAATTAGTAAAGCAGCTAAAACAGCTTACAACACCTTTCAAGTTCTGTTTCTAAACAATAGCCAAACGATTGCCTGTCTTTTCTGACAATTCATGCATTTTTAGTGCACAAAAATTAGACACAAGGAAAGAAACCACAATATCCTGTCAAAGATTTTATACGCTACAAAATTAGTGTATTTGTAAGTCAGAGGTAAATGTACCAGAACAGAGGGATGAATGAGGAACACAAGGGAGTGAAATGAACAGAGGAAGGTTGGAGAGGTCTGAGGGAAATTGCAGCCAGGTGCATGATCATATAGTGGAGCTCAATGCACTGCAGGAAGAGAAAAGATTCTGAACAGATGTTGAAAAAGAAATGATAAATGGGCCAACCACAAACCACATACACAAACAAGAAAAGATTTCAAGAAATTGTCCGCTTACAGATTTCAGAATGCTGACGGCTTCTTTACTGAGCCACACGGGGTAAAGCACGTCATCGTGGAGGATGGACTCAAAAAGGTCGTCCTCATTGTCAGCTTCAAACGGAGGCTGACCGGCCATCATTTCGTACATGAGGACACCCAGAGCCCACCAATCTACCGATGGGCCGTACTCCAACTCCTGGAGGATCTGAACAAGAAGAACGGAAGAATGAGGTTAAAAATAATATTTCAAACACCTCAGCTGCTGGTTTTGTCAATTATGATTCGTAGTTTTACCTCAGGTGCGATGTAGTCAGGGGTCCCGCAGAAAGTGGTGGTCGTGACCCCGTTCAAAATGCCCTCTTTACACATGCCAAAGTCAGCCAGTTTACAGTGGCCTTCAGCGTCCAAAAGAATGTTATCCAGCTTCAGATCTCTGGAGTGATGAAGGGGGGGAAAAACTATTAGACCATATTTCACATTTTTTGTATGCTGTGTTTAAACTGTTTTATAAATTGCCAGGCTGTTTAAAGGGGTGGTGTGAAAGGGTCGACACCCCTGTTAGACAGTAAGCTGATAACTGATCTATGGGACCTTGAGGGCCTGACCTTTCTGTAGACATTTACAACAATAACATACGGCACTGGGACGCATTTACTGCTCAAGCTGCTCTATGCTCCATTCCTGAGATGGCTGAATATAAGTCTAAGTGTAGGGAGTGTTCAGGGCAGAACGTTTGTGTAAGTAAATATGACAGCAGCCTCAGGTGAACTGTTAAATGCTGTCCCTTAACAACATGCACATCAACATTCTGAGCCCTTACACACACATACATATACACGGTTGTACAATGAAACTGAAAGGTGATGCTGGGGGGAGAAAAATGTTTTCAGACTGGTTCCTTCCCCTCTTGCTGAATGTATTTAGGCCCCGTCCACACTACTGCGTTTTCGTTTAAAAACGGAGACCTTTTACTACGTTTGCACCTCCCGCCCAGACTAAAACGGAAAAAAACGAAGACCTAAAACGGAGGAGTTTAGAAACGCTGCATTTTGAATCTCTCATTTTGAAACGTTTACACGCATGCCCAGTGTTGGTGAATGGTCACATTATCCACGTTTTCAGTCATTTTAATGTGGATGGAGATCAATTTTAATACGCAGATAAAACGCTGGTGTAGACGGAGATCGTATTCATTTTAATTCTCCGAAAACGCAGTAGTGTGGACGTAGGCTTTGGTTTGTAGTTATTTAATGATGTCATGTACCACGGACCGGCTCTCTCGTTTCATAGTCCATGAGCCAGGGCCACAAATTTGGTTTATCGGTATCATCTGGGGGGACAAAGTCTCATAGGGATTTTTGGCAAGGTAGACACCCCATATATTCACTTTACGACCTGTTTCTTTATTGACTTTTAGAACTAACAGGTCTCCATCCTATTCGTCCATTGTATTCACTCTATTCTATTTTGAAGTCTAATTTAAGGCTCTCACAAATAAATAGTATGGGTATATTATACATTTTCTGAGTCATCAGAGTGCCTTGAGAATTAAAGTTGTTGAGTTTTGTGTCCCTGGTGTTCTTTCATGCCACAGGGACAAAAGAAAGCATCCAGTTTAGGTGGAAATTGTGAGGTGGAAGTTAAGGTGGAAACAACACTAGCGATGTGCCGAGCACCTCAGTATGAGCATACACACAAATGGGTCTCATTCATCATGAAACACGAGCAGAACAGATTTTTGTCCAAATCGTCGGTAAAGTGGTTCTGGCGTAAATTTTCGGATTCATTAAAATGAATTAAAATGAGTATTTTCCAAATGTTAGTTGGTACGAAAGAAATCTACACCTGCTCCCAGCTATACGTAAATAGTGAGTTCAACATTCAAACATTTTGCTCATTAATATTGGATGCATATAATTACACATTTTGTAAAAATGTTATATATAGTAATTACATACGGTTTTGATTTTTACTTCTGTTTGATTAACAGATGAAACTCCATTAACTGCATCTTTAATATGCTGCAAACTTCCTTTTTTTTAGGACCTGATATGCCACTATGTAGCCTACACTTAAAAATAAAATGTGGTGTTTTGAATGAACTTCTGATAATAAAACTTCGATTTCTGCATCTGAGAATTTTTTGTTTCATTCGCTTTTGAGAAGACATGTTGAAATCCTTCGTTTGGTATCATAATACGATGCCCATGTATAGTTATAGCGTGCACGCGCGTCCCATTTACGACTGATTGGAGTTTTCGGAAAGGTCTCTTTACGCGCAAATCATTCTCATATTTACACGTATCTTTACGAATGTTTCATGAATGAGACCCAATGATGATATCTGAATCGCAGTGATTGCAGAGACTTGCCCCAGCGCAGATAGTTTGTTTTGTGCTCCGTACTGCAGAGAGGAAAAAAAACTACACATAGAGAGGGTGGAGATTTTGTAATGCCATTTTAAAGGTTAAACGATGAGACCCTAGTACATGTCAGCCAGGACAGTCACTGGAATCTGGCTGAGGGCATTCAGTGTCAAAGGACGATTCAAACATGTAGAAACATGGGGTCACGTTTGACATGCCATTTGAGACATGCCAGCCATGTCAGTCAAGTGAATAAGTGCATTGACTGCATAGTTTCAAGATGGTCAAATCTGCACTATTACTGGTTTGCTGATGATCAAATATGTGAAGTGATTTGCTTATCTCACATCAAACATGTAGAGTGTATGTAGGACACCAGAGTATTCCTCTTCATGTGTGTTACAGAACAAACTAGCTGGAACCTGAAATCATGCTGGAATGTTCCGAGAAAGTAATCTGATTGTCATGCCTGATAAATCCTTTTTTCTCAGCGTGTCAGAGCAAAATAAAGACAAGAACTAACAATACAGAAAAAGACCCAGTCAAGCCTGGTGACTGCATGGTCAAGTCAATCCCACGAATGAAACGACTCCTTTGTGGTCCACAAAGACACCGATGCGCCGGCAGGGACGTAAAGAAAATATTTTTACTAATTCCTTATAATTCCATTTAGCCCTAAAAAAAAGAGAAATTTTCAACTTAGCATGACTAAATATAATAAAGATCTCTATGTAACATGCCTCAGCTATGGTCATTAATCTTTTGAACGGATTGCAACAGTTATCACAACATTTACCTAAATGGTTTTTAATTCTAACCATCATTGAAGACAAACTAACTTGACACATGGCTGGTGTTCAGTCTATATACTACCTGCACGCCACACCTAAAGTCAAACAACTATAAAATCAGATGCTAGTGAATTTAAAGTTTAACAGGCTCCAGGAGAGACCCTTCAGTTTACCATCTGGTGTGATCCTTGCACAGTCCAATACACTAACAGACTGGTTCTTTTGGAAGCATTTATGAATTTTATTATGGAAGTTTGTTTCCGCCAACGGAATAAAGGATAAAAAAGGCAATTGTGACTTTTTATCTCATGCACAATTCAGATTTCCCCCCTCACAATTAAGGGGATGATTGGGGCAATTCAGATTTTTTCCCCTTGCAATTGCAAGAAAATAAGCTTATTTAGATAAACTTACAATTGCGAGTTATAAATTCAGAATTGCTATGTATATAAAAAGAGAAAAACCTCACAAAGCTGGCTTGACACTTGAGTTTAGTAAAATTTTGACATGGTAACTTAAATATATTTCTCTGTACTTTTTACGCTCCATAATTCTAGCATCTGGTAGATTGCACTGATAAATAATGCTGCAATACAAAGACTTCAACCTCTTCAAACGTATCAGAGCGTGGTTCATGATCTCTCTGAGATATGTGCCTTCCTCAGATTGCAGTTAATGAGCCATAGAGGAGTCTTACATCAGTGTACTATTCACCTGAGAATATAGTCCACTCTAGCTCGTGTAAGAATGTGTAGAGCCATTGTTATCAAAGCCTTATTCCTCCTTCACATGTAGCATGGCTTCAAAGGGTGAGTGACTGAGACTTAGAGGATGTGTACAGCCAATATCTAACAGATATCTTTAATGAGAGAAGTGGAGCAGGAAAGGTTTGCGGAGAGAAATGTGGGTTCCAGAGCATAAAATGACCTCTCGATGAGGTCAATATGTGGTAATATTGAGGAATACAGAAGCCTTAGTGTAGAATAGATCAACACACATCAGTTGTGCATCCATTTAAACACTTCGAAGATAAGGATTCACATATTCCCATAAAACATTGTGCATCCATTTAAACACTTCGAAGATAAGGATTCACATATTCCCATAAAACATTGTGCATCCATTTAAACACTTCGAAGATAAGGATTCACATATTCCCATAAAACATGTCTATCCTACTGAAATATGAGCTATTGTATTTTATGATACTAGTTAAGTAAAGAGAATAAAGAAATGCATTTGTAAGGAAGCTCAAGTTAATTTAAAAGTGTGTTCAGTAATTGTTTTCTCATTACAAATGTTTAACCCTTAAAGAAATGTATATGTATATGCAACGCATTCTCATCCTTTAACGTCATATAGAACGCTATATGACAAAACGGCGCTATACTACGCACATGGCACCCGTTATCGTTAATATAACATGCGCTGTGAGGGCTAAGTTTAGGTGTGGGGTAGGGTGTGCGTGTCATATTCACGCTAAAGGATTTATAACGTCTTGGGTTCGCGTGTTATATTAACGATAAAGGGTGCCATGTGCGTAGTAGTATAGCGCCGTTTTTGCATATAGCGTTCTATATGACGTTAAAGGATGAGAACGGGCTGGTATATGATATGAACAATTTATTTAAGAATATATTCATTTCAAAATATACTGTTTTTACTGTATTTTATATCGTTTCAAATAAATTCATAAGTGTTTTTTTGTGTGTCAATAGTTCCATAAAGCTTTACAGGACAAAGATAGCACACAAGAGCCAAACAGGCCTGGTCTTTGATGGTTGATTGGCAAAAAAATGTCAACATTTCTTCGCCCGCATCATTCAAGCACAAATTTGTTCCGACATGAGGGCGGACAGCCCAGGTTTATGTAACTGTTCTAATTTTGTCAGTAACCATTGAGGTTGGATTGATTTTAGAGATAGGCAGTTAACATGACAATAGCCAATAGCAATTAGCGGATTGGATCCTAGCTTTTTTAAAGCCAGGAGCTCCAACAAATGCTTCAGTGTTCATGGCTCTTCAATGGACTCAACACAGACAATCAATTTCCCTCATACATAAATCAGTGGGGACCAAATAAAAAAATAAATATAAAATATAAGTAGAATAACCAAAACATATAAAAATTGCAATTATTATAATAAAATATATAACCGATACATTTTTTTTAAACAAAAGTATGAAATATATACTGTATGTCTTAATTTTAAAATAAGTGCCTTGTGGAAGTATTCACAAATTGCTTGTTCCACCACATCAAGTAGATGTTGCTATATTTTGAGTGGAGTTAACTGACACTGTGTATGATTTGGAAAGGCACACACCTCTCAATAAAAGGTATAACACCTGAAGGTAGAACTCAGAGAAAGGATTTTGTCAAGGCGGAGACTAGGGTAGAAGGAAAGCTCAACACAGCAAATATAGAGATAGCCTTCATGAAAACCTTGTCCGGAACACTCAGACAGGGCAGAAGGTTCCCCTCCCAACAGGACAGTGACCCTAAGCACAGAGCTAAGACAATGCAAGAGTGGCGGATGGACAACTCTGTAAATGTCCTTGAGTGGCCCAGCAAGCGCCTGGGCTTGAACCTAATCGAACATTTCTGGAGAAACCTGAAAATATCCGTCAACCAATAGTTACCACCCAACGTGACAAAGCTTGAGAGGATCTAAGGAGAAGAATGGCAGAAAACCGTTTAACAAAAAATGTGAAACAAATTAACAAATTGACACTAATACATATTACAAAACATTAAAATTCTATTTAAATATATTTCTAGGTCACTATTTCAATAAGTGGACTTTTGGACGCCTTTTGGATTTGACTTCCTTTGAGCTCCAGTAGACAATCGCGCAAACACGTACACATGCAATGATTCATGGACTCCCGCACATACACACATGTGCATGTACACATTTAATTAGGCCCTATTGAAACGCCGTCCTGTGCTCCCTTTGTTTGTGGAGTGATTGTTCCATAGAGTCCCTCATCACTTCAACATGAGGCTCTGCAACAGATCAACCTTCAGTCAAAAAAGAAATATCTGATAAACATTCATGAACAAAGAGAAAAAGTAAAGAGAGTTGAAGCTAAGAAACGGAATAGTTTACGGGCTTAATCAGACCACAATTCTGTATGGAAGACAAGCATTGACCTGCACAACGGATATAGTCAACCACTTCTTGCATGATCAAGTGGTCTTTGTAATTTAGTCTGTGAAGGTCAGCTGGTCATCATATATTTCTGACCGACTTGATGGTGTCACCAATTCTTGATGGTGTCATTGATGATGAATCTAGAACCCCTTTCACAGAGATTCCGGAAAATACACGGATAACGTGACCCGGCAATACACATCATAACGTGACCTGTCTGCGTCGCCTCGACGCGTAGTTACAAATTTTTGGAGGTGTACGTCGAGCTACGGCGGAGGGGTCGGAGAGGGGTTCGCGTCGACGCAGCGGGGTCTGCGGGGGTACGCCGTCGATTCGACGCAGAAGCATAAAACAGGCTTTAGCTGTATAGAAGTCGTGCTGTAGAGACGGATTGGCAGGGAGGACGGGAAGCTCAGTCTTTGCCAGGCTGAACTGCAGGTGATGTTCCTTCATCCATGCCGAGATGTCCGCCAGACAGCTTGAGATTCGTGCAGCTACTGTGGGATTATCTGGTTGAAATGAGGTTTAGAGCTTTGTGTCATCAGCATAGCAATGGTAAAAGAAACCATTTGCCTACATGATTGGTCCCAGTGATGTGGTGTAAATGGAGAAGAGGAACGGTCCAAGAACTGAACCCTGTGGAATCCCTGCGGTCAGTTGATGTGCTTTGGATACCTTGCCTCTCCATGTGACCCTGAAGGACATACCTGTAGGAGTCAAACCAATGGAGGGTGGACAGAAGGATCTGATGATTCACGGTGTCGAAGGCAGCAGGCAGATCCAGAATGAATAAATCAATACAAGCACCAGGACACTGATATGGGAAGCACTTTTGACAGGATAACATTGTTAAGAAGGGAAGATACTGGCGTTAGTACTGCAATAATGACAACTGCCTCAAAGGGGGTCGTGTGTAATTTGACCTCTTGTATCTTGCTGCAGTCAGCAGTAGGTTTATCACAGTACTACAGTGTTCACCTAATCTGAGGATAAGAAATTTTGCTTTTTGTGCTTTTCTCGTGTCACGTGACCCTTCGCAGCCTATCTTTTGCAAGTCTGATTGCGTGATAGACAGAAAGACAGCGAGATTTTGCATATACATATAAGTTTGTACCTGGGAAAGAATTAATGTGTTTGGCTACTTTCACAACTTCACATAGTCAATGTTTGGGATTGACAACAGTTTTTATCAACAGGTGTCGCACTCAAATAGTCCTGTGCATATGAGAGCAGACAGAAGTGTATTGAATAATGCATTTTGTCATATTTATCTCTCTAAACAAGACTGAAAACTGTATGTTGCCATATTTATCTCTAAACAAGACTGGCAACTCTATTTTGCCTTATTTATCACTCTAAACAAGACTGCCAACTGTATTTTGCCATATTTATCACTCCAAAGTCCAAACAAGGCCGACAACTGTATTTTGACATTCTCATCCTTTTAAACAAGACTTACAACTGTATTTGTTGCTTTATTGTGCGTGTGTGTGTGTAAATACATGTTAGAATGGGTGAGTGTGTGCATAAAGAAATGCTAAGAAAATGAGGGGGCTTTTCTTGTAGATTTGTGTGAAGTCTGCAGACCCTGAAAAAAGGGAATGGATTAGTCTTTTGAGACTTTTCACAGTTGTTTCATCTTATCAGCCTCTGTTCAAAAAATCTGAAGTGTATCAAGAGCTCAGAGATGAGGTCAGCCCACAGTATACATTGTATCTTCGGCTGTCCCTGGGGAGCATGAAACCTGCTCTGGCCTGAATGGTGACTTTATTTCATTGAGGGAGGTTAGCTGATCCGAAATGCTACAGAGACAATGGCGTGATCTTTTTCTAACTCTCCAGGGTAAAATAGCATTAGCATCTACCTCAGCATTGGTACAAAAAGAAGCATTTAAAGTCTTTGAGAGCCAGTTAGCATGATGCCTGGGTAGGATTGGCATCATTTGTGGGAGCTGATGTCACACTGCAATCTCATGGTATGACAAGTGTGTGTCACACTGTGTGTGTCTTTAAAGTGTGCCAGCTAGTGTCACAAAAAAAAATGTAACATGAAATAACATAGAAAATTTTGTCAATATTGTGTACAGTAAGAATATAAATGGGTATTAAGAATATACAATAAAATGTATGTTTTGGTCACACTTCAGTTTATTAACAAACTAACTATTAACTACAACCTTTGCCTCAATAAATTCCTAATTACTTATTATTAATAGTTAGTAAGATAGCTGTTAAGTTTAGGTATTGGGTAGGATCAAGGGATTTAGAATATGGTCATGCAAAATATTTGCTTTAGAAGCACTAATAAACAGCTAAAATTCGAGTAATATGCTAAGTAATATGCATGCAAATAAAAAAAAAAAACTAGTTAACAGTGAGAATTGGACCCTAGACTAAAGTGTTACCAACCACCTGGCTCCATTTTGGTATGCAACACTTTTCACAATCCACTAGTTTTTTGATTGATAAAATTAAGTCCTGCGCTATATTTTCCCCCCCAAAAATATCATAAAACCCATCTCATAAAACTCATTCATCATTCATAAAAAATGACACATTATGAAAGTAAAACAGGCTCTGAATAACATATCCTGTTGATTTCTACTTGGTGTGAGTATACCTGTAGATGACGCCATGTTGGTGCAGGAACATAAGTGCTGATGTGACCTCAGCTGCGTAGAAACGGGAACGAGCTTCATCAAACTTTCGTGAGCGCTGGATCTGAAACATCAGGTCTCCTCCGTTTACATACTCCATAACAAAGAACAACCGATCCTACAGAGATAGAGAGAGAATGAGAAAGAAGACAAAAAATATATTAATTTTCATAGAACAGGACTCCACACCCAGTATTAGATTTAGTGGCTTCACATAAAGCTGTCCAGATAACAGTTAAGCACTGCACCAACAGACAACAAAGCTCATTTCCTTATATTATTACCTGAAAACACAATAAACATAAAATAATTCCAGCACAGGCACTTGGATGATAAAATGAAGCTCACATTCTGACTCACAGTAGGAAACATTTCTTGTAACTCTAATAAGGAAACATTAAAAAAATAGTTTGGGATTCTTGTGTTCCCTTTCTATAAATGAGGAAATAGGCATATATATATATATATATATATATATATATATATATATATATATAAAACTGTAAACACATCTTATCATAATCCATTGATTTATTTATCCACATAGATTATGATCAAACATTTAAATACATGTTTTATTTTTAATAAAACAACACAAGTCCCCAATTCAGAGAAATGTATTTCCAGTAAAGCTACATGAAATCACAGTTTACCCGGCTATGTAGGTTTGCCCTTGCGATTAGGTTTAGAATTTAAAGAAATTTGAACAAATCACAGAGTTTTAAAGTACTTGCATGAAAGGACCTTGTTATTTTGTACCAATATCACTGTAGCCATACTTCTTAAGCATAATGCAGGGAGGTTAATGACAATAATAGTATACTAAATCAACCAGAATATAGGAATATTAAATGAACCTTAATAGTGGTGGTTGGTATTTAATGCAGAATAATGAAGTGCTGCCAGAAATATCACACTGATATACTCCACACTGCCTGACTGACACAAATTGTTTTAAGCCAAGACTTTTGATGAACAAAGTTCTCTTATGTACATGTACAAAAAGCCCATTTGTGTATTTTTTTCATTCAGAGAGGAGGAATTTAAACAGGATGCTTAAATAGTTTGTGTAAATGTGCCAAGAAATCTGAAGGAGGCCCACCCAATCCAATATGAACAAACATTTCCTGCCTCTAATTAGAAATGAACAAATAGTTTCTTCCGTTTGGGTTGGACCACTAGACAGCAGCCCCGATTGGAAGATAGCGGACGCAGTGCAGCCCCGTTTGGGTTAGTCAAAACTGGCTCTGTTTTGTTAGCTTAAAAGGGGACACAAGATGACATTTCAATATTGTGTCATGACTCATGAATGTAGACAAGAACAGTGTATCGTTGCATCTGTGTGTCATGCAGAGCAGTTCTCTGTCTTGCTGCAATAGACGAGTGGTGTAAGGAAACGTCTGTTTAGTCTCATCCAAGATTATATAACATGTTATGAAAGACATTTTCAATGGCTTATTTTCTAAAGACTGCAGGTGCAGGACGCTTCTGACAAACCGGTGCTAAAAACACAAAACAGACATACGGTACACAAACATGATAAGACCTGTAATCTGCATTATAGAAAGGCTATAGAAGCCTATATACACATAGACAACTCAACAACTTCAACAATCCGTGTCGGATTACAGCTGGACTGTATGTTCTGCAGTGCTACCGAATGTGGCAATAGTTTTGCGCAGTAAAAAAAATTCTAAAATGTTTATCATTATTATACTACCGTTTATTCAGAAAGGATGCATTTAATTGATCTAACGTAACAGTAAAGATTTTCTAATGAGACAAAAGATTCCAATTTTAAATAAATTCATACAAGTATCCTGAAAAAAATATTAAGCAGCTAACTGTTTTCAACATTGATAATCAGAAGAAATATTTCTTGAGCACCAAATCAGCATATTAGAATGATTTCGGGAGGAAATTAAACTTTGCCATGAGAGGAATAAATTACTTTTTAAAATACATTTTTGTTATTACACATGTTATTAGAGAATAAATTACAGCTATACTTACATGCAGGTATTTTAAAAATATAACTACAAATTAAAAACATATGCACACAATAAATAGCAGTTTTAACCTGATACATTTAAACCTTAAACCATAGTAAGACAACTAATATAAAGTGGGACCACAAAACATAACAAATTCTGGGAATAAGCCCCAAAATTATAATGGTATTGTGTGTATAGAAATTGTTTGAATTTTACAAAACAAGCATTTCATGACCATTTCATGACCATGACCAAACCATTAGGGTGTGACAGTAATGTATGACTGTTATGGAAACCCGTCACCAGCCAGAAAAAGTAATTATGCCCCAACGTGTGTAATGTTCCTGTAATTGTGACTTCGTTTCTCAATTGACTTTCTTTTTATTACAATATTGTTGCAAGTTAATATCTTACATTGTGACTTTGTATCTCATTTAAAATTTGTTTTCTCACAAATAGTGTCTGGTAAGTTAATCTTAATTTATTACTAGCAACAATGTGATTACTGTGATAATTACTCTCTCTAAAAAGTACTGCAATACTAATTACTTTCTAATATCAACCAGATGAACAATACAATGACAGACATAAAACTGCTCTGTTAATTCTTTCAAATACATAATATAAAACCAAGGGGCTACAGAGAACTTTAAAATCAAGGGTTCGACCTGCTGCTTTCTACATCTAAATCAAGACGTTTTAAAAGAATTTTGAATTAGATGCACTGACAATTTCTAGAAATAAAGATGTTCAGAGCCAGCAGTCTAATAGATGGGTGTAAAACGTAGGTTAGAACGGAGAGCAATGGAGACAAAGAGACGGCCTAAGAAAAAAGATGTTGTCGTGCAGGAGAAATATGAGCTCAGGTTTGGCTGCAATACAACATTGTTCAGAGTTTTGAGAGCGAATTCAACTCATCAATTTACTCTGAAAAAAGAGGAAGAGAGAAGCAAGACATCGAGAGACGAGAGAGAGAGGGTTGAAAGAAAGAAAATGTGCTCAAATCACCCATTTAATTGTAGAAAAGCAGAGACCAGAAACTTGGCATATAAGACAATGACGCAAAGCTGAGATTTGACAAAAAGAGAGTGATCTGAAACTGCATGTCTCTAGAAATATATTTCACATTTTGCCCTAATGAAGACAACTTTGAAATTAAAGAAAGAGAGAATAAGAGCAAGAGATGTTAAAAAGCATTGAAAATGACGTATCTTCATCTCGCTGTATTGTTTGCAATGCATCTGTATTTAAAAGTGTCTGCAGTTTCACTACTCACAGGCTTAGAAGATATGTTTTAGACACACAGAGCAAGACTACATCATCTAAATCATCAGGGCAGGGCACAGGTTCACTGAACTCACTTGAGTCTAGATTGCTTTACAGTAGCAGAGAGAAGCACATGAGGGCTTCTGGGTTGCGGCAGTGCTAGAGATAGCGAACCGTGTTAATGACCTCATGTGTCTGTCCTCAGCTAGGAATGGAGTCACACTAACACATTGTCCATAACCATAACAAACCACAAGTCACAATGTCTACTGATCTTATTCTTCTTACTCACTTATCTTTAAAAG
Source organism: Pimephales promelas (assembly GCF_988280905.1). NCBI lineage: Eukaryota > Metazoa > Chordata > Actinopteri > Cypriniformes > Leuciscidae > Pimephales > Pimephales promelas. The sequence continues at coordinate 21,323,534 of NC_142785.1, read as the reverse complement.
CTATTGCTGTACACTATTTCTAGATGTTGGGAAGTTATGCAAAATTATTAATCAAATGAACCAAACAATAATAAGAATACTCACTCACATCTTCACTCACATAATAGTTTTTAGCTATATCATGTCATATGCCCATATTTTGGGGGAACTATTATTTTAATATAATATAATATAATATAATATAATATAATATAATAATTGTAAATAATCAGTAGGCTACGTTTTTTTTAACAAAAAGTTGTTAAAATTTAATAATATAAAATAAGTAATATAATATAAATAGTGCCGTCAAATCGATTAATCACATCTAACATGTGTGTTTATATATATATATATATATATATATATATACATACAATGTACAATGTCTACAGTCTTAGAACTTACGTTTTTATAATATAATTTAATAGTCATTAGTCATATTTATTAAAATTAGTAGGCTAGAATACTTTAAATAAAGTTTTTTTTAATATTAAAACTGATGTTAAGTTTTAAATAATATATTATAATATAATACAATACAATATAATACAATATAATATAATATAGTATAATATAGTATAATATAATATAATAGCCATTATTACTTATTAATCAGTAGGCTAGAATCCTTTAAAAAATATTTTTTTTAATTAATGTTAAGTTTTAAATAATATAATATCCTTTTCTCTCTGCAGGAGCATGTCTACCCATGGTCCCAACAGGCCTCATCAGAAACAGTTTTGTAATGTTATTTACATTTCTGCAACGTAATTAAAGTTGATAAGAATATGGCCGTGATCCCAAAGCTGATTAAAACCAGAGGCAGCAGTTCAAAAAGAGTACACGACTCCTCTTTCCCCCCAAATCCAGTCTTCCTTCTTCTTTTGGCCCCTTTCCCGCACTACTACCCCCTCCAACCCTTCTTTCTTTGCGTTTCTTGCTTTGTTGCCCTCCGTCGGTTTGTCCTGTGTTCTCGGATGCGGGCGAATGAGAAGGGAGATACAGTGGGTGGTAGTCGAAGAGTGAAAAAGAGAAACGAGGACAGTAGATATCACTGTGAGTATAACTGGGGCATGGGAGGGGAAGCTGAACAAGAGACGGAAAGAAGTGAAAGTGCAAAATAGAGAAGAGACAACTGATGAAAGCGATAAAAGCCCTAGTGAAAAGGATGTCAGAGTCTTTAATGAGCACAGTTCATTGATAGAACCATACCACTTCTACTTATCTTCCCTATATCCGCAAATACAATCGTGTGCAGAAGCTTGGGAACCCTGGGCGATTACCTACACAAACTTAAAAGTAGTAACCAGTATTGTGAACTTACTGGACGGCTATTTTTTAACTCATTTCACTCACATGCTGTTTTTTTTTTTACTTAGAAAATAAAACTTGTATTTTATCATAAACCACTTATAATTGCTAAACTTGTTAAAAGTTTCATAACCTCATCTGACTTCTCTCGCTCTCTTTAATACTGCTTCAAACAACTTTACAGACTGTCACCTCAAACCACATTGTGATACACGGGTGTCAGAAAGAGGTCACACTGCCCCCTCATGGACAACTTCTGTTATTCTAAATCCTGATCAATCCTGTGTGGCTCTGCCATCTTCTGGACTGTAAGAATAGTTTGTGATTTTTCACAAGATATTTCACAATATGTTTCAATTTGAGAACATTAGTTTCATAATTTGAAACATATTTAGTACTATTGCTACCATCGCTGCATAGAGACAGTAAAAATATTTACATTGTTACAAAAGACTTCTACTTGAAATAAATTCGGCAAAGAATCATAAATAAACGTATAATGGTTTCCTCAAAGATATCAGCATATTAGAATGAGTTCTTAAGGATCATGTGACTCTGAAGATTTGAGTAATGGCTGCTGAAATTTGGTCTTTTTTAACCACAGTAATTAAAATAGAAATCTAAAAATAAAAAGTGAATCTAAACTGTAATATTTCACAATATTATTGTATTTAATCAAATTAATGCAGTCTTGGTGAGCAGAAGACACTTCATTCAAAAACATTCAAAAATCTTTCCGACCTCAAAAGTTTGAACGGTGAATATACAAATTAACATAAGCCTAGAGTAGACTAATAATTATGTATTGTTAGTTCATGACAAATTCACATACTGTTTTAGTTTTTAAAGAAAAAGCTCACCATTTGTCATCATTTACTTGATCTGTTCCTCACATATACTGTAGCTATGACTTGTAATGCATCATGCAAGTAAAATAAGCTACAATGAGACATTGTTTAAAGCTCTATTTTAGAGATTGACAGAATGAATTCCATCCACTTTCATTCAATGGACAACAGGTGGACATAAAAGAAAGTAATACTGGGTTTGGAACATCATGAAGGTGACATTAGTAAGACTGCAGTACTAAATTGTTTAATCCGATCAGAAGAAAGAAATGTCTTGAAATGTCTAGATTAGAGCGTTTTGATTTAGTGACTGTTTTACCTTCGTCTGGAAGCAGCAGAAAAGCTGAGTCAGATAGGGATGTTTTCTAGCCAGGGCCAGAATGCGTTTCTCTGTTAAAGTGCAGTCCACATCATCATCTTGAAGGATGACGTCTTTTTTCAAAACTTTCACAGCGTAAACTTCATCTGAGCCTTTCAGCTCAGCCAGCATCACCTACAGCACGGAGAGGGCAACGTGAAGATGTTGATTTGTTTTCATAGACTGAAACTGAAAAGCACCGATTCGTGACCCTCACCTTGCCGAAGCTGCCTTTGCCCAACACTTTGATGAACGAGAAGTCCGTGAGACTCATTCGCTTCGTCTGTACGGTCTTCAAGTCTCCGTTCTCCCGGCTCTCGGTCGCTGTGCTCTGAACGGCGCTGCACGAGGAAGAGGAGGAAGACTTGTGCTCCTGGCCAAATGACAGGGCCTTGCGGATACTCTCCAGTTCTGCAAGCTCGTCTACAGACAGACAAATACAACATTAGATTTAAAGGAATAACTCTTTCAAAAATGCCAAATCTGTTAAAATTTACTCGCACTCTAAACCTGTACGAGTTTCTCTTCCATAAAACACAAAAGGAAAAATTTCAGTGCCCCTAAAATGCTCCTAATTCTGTTTTGAAGGTCTCCTACAATTTCTCACAATATACATTGCATCATCACCTCTTTTCTCACAGTGTCTGAAACAGTTTGATCAAGGACTTGATCTCTCTAAACCCCACCTTTTCGGGAGCCTAGCTCTGCTCTGATTGGTCAGATGGCCCAATCTGTTGTGATTGGTCTACTGCTTACAGCATGCATCCGAAACCCCAATTACTATATCTGAATTCCCGCCAAAGACTTTAAATTTCAGTTTTACTTTAGATTTCAGGTTAATAAATGACTTATGAAGTGAAGCGATGGGGTTTTGTAAGAAAAATATCCATATTTAAAACTTTATAAACTATAATCACTGGCTTCATGCAACAGTTGTACATGTGTTACTGAGACGGTCGAGTTCTTGCGGAATGGACCATTTTACAAGATGTAAACAACACTGGTCCAGAAACACTTCCTGTCTCAGTTTGTAACTGTTTTCTTTATTTCACGTGTAAAGAAAACATCTTAAAGATGTTTGTTTAACTTTTTGATTCAGTTTTAAATGTTCTGTTGGTTGTATTTTATCCCAGCTTTTATGTAGTGTTAAAAAACTGAAACAGGAAGTGCTTCTGGACCAGTGTTGTTTACATCTTGCAAAATGGTCTATATGACATAGGATGTAGCTCCTCTTCTCTTATGGCGCTTTTCCACTTCATAGTACCAGCTCAACTCGACTCTGCTCGCCTTTGTTTGGTTTTCCACTGTGTAAAAGTTGTACCTGTACCTGCTTTCAGGTACTTTTTTTTTCTATCACCTCTGGCGAGGTTCTGAGCAAGTTAAGGCAAGTTGAGGCGATACTAAAATGTGACATGAAAACAATGCCGACTGCTGAATGGTCAGAGATAATCGTCCCTATAATTCACTGCGTCATCATTGCACACGGCAGATATCCAGAATAACCCCGCCATTTTTACATTTTTTGGCTAGAGATAGTTACTAAACTAACTACTATTATTATGGCAACTCGAAAGAATACGCCGTGGTCAAATGAGGAGGTGCAGACTTTCCTTTGTTTGGTTGCCGAAGAGAGGATCCAGCGAGAGCTTGATGGGGCAACGACGAACGAAAAGCGTCGCTATGACGACCGGGTACTATATAATGGAAAACGGAACGAAAAGCGAGTCGAGTCGAGCTGGTACTGGTAGTGCTAATGGAAAAGCGCCATTACATTGTAATCCTCTGACATTTTTCTTTAAAACTTTCTTTTAGACTTCTAATTCATGACCGGCGTTTTGATTCGCTATATCTTTTGCATTTCGACATTTCTCAACTCTCACCTGACCTTACGCTATGCCTTTGTCATACTACGTTGGGTCAGAGGTTTTAAAGATGGATATGTTTCTAACAAAAACCCACCATTTCACTTCAGATAGATTTATTAACACACTGGCGTCGTATGGATTACTTTTATGATGGATGGAGCTTCAAAAACTCAGGCTCTATTCAATGCCATTCCAAACCTGAGAAGAGCCAGGATATTTTAATATAACACTGATTGTGTTCAGCTGAAAGAAGAAAGTCATATACACATAAGAAGGCTTGAGGGATAATTAGAATTTTTGGGTGAACTATTCCTTTAAGTCACTTGAAGCTTAAAAACTCCAGTTTCCATTCATTGTAATCCGAAAATATTTGAACAATTAAAGGGCAACCAGCACATTCCTAAAAAAATGTCTCCTTTTGTATTCCACAGGTTCAGAGAAACATGAGGGTGAAAAAAATATTCAGATAATTCATTAAATATTCATTTTTGGGTGAACTACTGTAACCCTTTAATTATGCAAATGAATTACAAATGGTGTAATAGTGAGAGAGTAAGATTGCAGAGTTTGTGCAAGAGAGTTTGTGTAATTCTGTACCCTGGTCGCAGGGTGAAGTTGGAGCTGATTTGCATCGGTCAGACTCCTCTGATAAAGGGGCTTCTGTCGTGGATTGCTGAGGGTCCTGCCCTGGAGTCAACTGAAGAGAAAACATTTTTCGGTTTTTAATATTTTAATGTCCTAATCCTTTAAATCACTTTCACAATCATCACTGGCCTCATTTTACGGCATCATTATTTAAAGTGGTCAAACTTTTATTTATTTTATTCCTCTGCTTATAACATCATCATTTAGTTTTTAGCCAACCCACATTGTGCAGATAATTTTAATACCACTCACCTTTTTCCTGCGTTGGGTACTGTTGGAGATTTTGTCTGGTGTCACCCCAAGATCAGCAAGCACTTTAGCAATTTTTCTGGCATCGACACCACAGCTAGGAGCTACATTACTTTCACAACGCCGATGGACATTCATTTTACAGGCTGAAAACAGGCAGGAAGACAAATGAATATATGGCGACAAAAGCAGATGTTTGACCACAAATCATTCATCACTGGTATCTGCAACGCTTGCCTTTGCACTGCAGGCCTTGCCGCATCAGTCCCCAAAGTAAGGAGCCGCAGTGGTCACAGAAGGTGGGGACTTTGTAATTGTGAATGCTGAACATGTGTGGAATGTTTACACTGAAGCGCTGGGAGCCAACCTGTAAAAACAAAACATTATTCATGCCACGATGCTCACAATTCAACCGATCTCTCTGCTGAGGAAATCCTGTGCAGGTTTCAGTAGTTTTAGGAACATGGGCTCAATGTTACTATTGTTAACTAAAACATATACTGTATCTAGTAATAGTAACACTTTACAATAAGCTCTCATTTGTTAACATTAGTTCATTCATTAACTTACATAAACTAATAGTGACAGTATATATTTACAGCATTTTGCTAATGTTAGTTAATACAAATTAGTTTATTTACTAATGTTAACAGATACAAAGTTCGATTTTAATAATGTATTAGTAAATGTTGAGATCACAAGATCAATAAATGCAGCAGAAGTTCTGTTCACTGTTAGTTTATATCAACTAATGTAATGTTAACAAATGAAACCTTATTGTAAAGTGTTACCCTATTAATAATAAGTTGAGTTTTCACAGCATTGGTGCCTGGGCCCTAAAAATAATTTATGTTATGTTTATAAATGAGAATAAAGTAAAGCATTAAATAAAATAAGTACCAAAACTAAAACTGGAATTTTAAAAAATGACTAAACCTGGCTTAAACTATCAATTGAAAATAAAATAAAAATACTATAATAGTTTTAAAATGATACTAAAACAGTACTACACAGGCTGTGTTTAGAAAACTAGCATACACTGTACAGTGTGCTATTACATACATTACATACAATGCATCAATCTTTAACAATTAAAACAATCATCATGACCTTGCTACAGTACAGTTATCTCATTATGTTATGTGTGATGCTATCTAAACATTCCAAGAAAGAGAGGAGAATTGTGGTTGATATTATTTGCCAAACTGTAAAATGAAGGTCAATTTAGCCATATCATACTGCTTGCTATATTTTCTGTTGTGATAATTGTCAACAGTTTGGCAATTGTAGTAAGTCATAAAATGATCTGCAGTATACATGCTTGCTTAGTTGGGGACATTTAATAGTCAACAATATTATTGATCTGTGTTGTATTATTTTCATGTAATCACTGTGAAGCTGCATTGATACAATCTGTATTGTAATAAGCGCTATATAAATAAATGTGACTTGACTTGACATACTGCAAAAACTAGTACGCTAACTCAAACATTGCTTAGTCTTTAAAGATAAATGTAGAACTTACCTCTTCAGGAGTGTCTTCCTGTTTCTTTAAACCAGCGCATTTTGTTATGATGAGCTCATGGCATCTCTTATGGACCACGCAGGTACACACTGAGATTTAAGGAATAGGCAAAAAGTTTACATTAGTTAGCACGAACTAACCATGAAAATGCTTCAAAAGAATTGATTGATTATTAATCTAAATTTCAACATTTACTAATACATTATTAAAGGGTTAGTTCAACCAAAATGGAAAATTCTATCATTAATTGCTCACCCTCATGTAGTTCCAAACCCATAAGACTTTCGTTCATCTTTGGAATACAAATGAAGATAGTTTTGATGAAATCTGAGAGCTTTCTGTCCCTTCAAAAAGGTCATAAAAAGATAGTAAAACTAATCCATATAAATTGAGCTGATTATTCCAAATTTTCTGAAGAGACATGATAACATAAACAGATTGAATTCAGGCTTATATAAACATTGATCAGCGAAAATGAACAGAAGCTCAACCGAATGCGAGAAGAAGCTTCAGCTTTTATCACAACTGATGTGTGAGTTGATGTAGTATGTTTAAATGTGAATAAAAGCCTAAATTCAATCTGTTCATCATATAAAGTGATCGAGTCTCTTCAGAAAATGTAGACTAAAATGCTCAATTTATATGGATTAGTTTAATATTTTTGAACGTTTTGAAGCATTAAAATGGTAGTTGAGTAGACTGTCAATGGAAGGACAGAAATCTCTTAGATTTAATTAAAAAAGGTTGATCAAAAAAAAAAAAGTATTACAGGCTAGGAAGGGTGAGGAATTAATGACAGAAATTTCATTTTTGGGTGAGTTAATCATTTCAAAGATGACATCAAAAGTCATCTTTGTTAATATTATTTAATGGACCTAAGCTACCATGAAATAACTATGGAAAGTTGTATTTTTATTACCTAATTAAAGATAAATACATACTTAATAAATAAATACTTAGTAATACTTAGATAAATAAAACAAATGTATTGCTCATTGTTATTTAATCTTAAATAATGCATTTACTAATGGGACCTTTTTGTAAAATGTTACCACTTTTTCCATGGCAATAAGATGAATCAAACCAGGAAATATTATAATTGATTTCATCATCACTGTACATAAAAGAAGGGTGTCTTACTCACCCTGGCACTGGTACCCCTGTTTCCCCAACACACCCCTGCAGAACCACAGAGAAATAAATGTGGTAAACAACTCTGACACACTTCTGATTGAGCAATTTTGTTTCCGACCAGCAGAGGGTGGGTTGTGCTACAACACAAATCTCTATAGCGGATTCTGTCAGTGGCAACAAGCAGCATTGTGTATAGCCACAGGGACACACTAGGTATGCAAATAGTTAGACTGAACAGTTATTACTACTGGGAGAAACTGTTTGCAGAGCAGAGACAAAAATAAACATCTATAAAATGCCCTCCGAAATGGCACAAAGGACAGTGGCTCTAATTTGCTTTCAATATTAATATTCATTACACAAACTCCATTGTTGTAATCAGGAGATCAGCATCAGGTTTTGCCTTTGAATCTGACATTTATACATCTGAAAAGGACCTTATAATAAAAGTAATCCAGTATAGCCATAGATATTGTGGATGGCATGCAGGCCTACACTCATCTTACCAGATGAAATCTCTGCAGTGGGAGCAGTAGGTGGGCTGTCTCAGGTAGGTGGCCATAAACTTGTGACCGTTAACCTGATGGACACGCCTCCGAACCGCCCCCTGACGTTTTCGTGGACGCATCCGCTCACGGAACACTCTCTCTTCATTTTCATTGGACGATGCAGCTGCAAAATAAAATGACATTTAACGATAAGTTAGTTGAATGTGTTGGATGCAATGTAGTTTATATTTAGTTTATCATCACTCATAACATGTTCTTTAGAATATTCCACGATTTCCGTTCTCCCTTTAAATTACATTTGTTTGGATTATACAGATATCTAAAGAAATTGTAAAAAAATGGCTACACTACCACTAGTACCAGTTGTTGTTTTTTTTTAATAAATGAATACTTTTTCAGCAAGAACACATTAACTGATAAAAGGTTACAACAAAGACAATTATATTGTCAAACAAAACTTTCTAATTGTTAAAGAATCCTTTAAAAGTATATATAAAGCAGCTCAACTGTTTTCCACATTGATAATAATACAAAATTTAGCTTGATAACCAAATTAGCATTGGAATGATTTCAGAAGGATCACACAACACAAAAAACAAAAAACAAAAAAAAAACACACATTAACATAATATATTAAATATATAAAAATACATATAACCATTATTTTAAATTGTAATCATTTCCCAATATACTTTACTCTATTTTTGACCAAATAAATTTGGAGACTTCTATTGAATTTAATGTTTCAATGAAATTAAATTTTTACATTTTTTCATACATCACTACCAGCCTGACATTGAAAAATTAGTCCAACCGATGGTGTGAGCGTGGGGCGGAGCTACCTGTTACTTCAACCAATAGCAGACATGAGTGAGTGTTTAAGAGAACCTGTTTAAAAACAATCATTATTTTTGCGCTTCTGTTTTGCCATTACACCTCACCTTAAGCTCTCCATCAAAGATAAATCACATTCACATCCACACAACTTGAACCCTGGGCACCACCAAACAGAGCGCTCCTCAAGAAGCCTCATGATCTAAAGTTAACCAAGCCAGCAAAGAAAGTGAACAAACACATCATTGATTCTCAAGCAACTCTTCCCCTCACTTTGCCCCATTTGAGGGCTGCAGTAATTGTGTATGTGTGTTGATCATGAGAGAAACCGGCGGCCGAGGACCACCTGACCAACCATGTGACCCACCACCACAGCTCCATGCATTCCAACAGTCAGGTGATGCCTTTGAGGGGGACAGCGTTCCTCCATCAGACCAACAACTGTGAAATTACATTCACATCACTATGTGTGTTATGGCGGTGTCCATAAAGTGCCCTGTGTCCGTCAATGAGTGTGTGTGTGTGTGTGTGTCAGAGAGAGTGGTTTCCTTTGAAAGAGAGTAGTTTCTCCCTCTTGTTTGGTTCCAATAAACTTGCCATCCAACTCCTCCCACACTCCTTGTCGTTCAGTACAGCAGCGTATGTGTGGGCTGCATTATTTTAACGCTGTCTGTAAGAGGAGCTGCTGCAGAGGTGTGATTACAGCTACGAATCCCCATAGGGTGGCAAGCAGCCCCCATAGAGTGACTAGGCTCAGCACAATTACCATTTCAAGCATCCTGGGGGACCATCTGTAAAAGTGTGCGTGAACGTCTGTGTGTATTCGAGTTCTGTCTCATGTCAGGGTGCTCCTGAGGCAAGTTGTGTGCTTGTTTTGTCTGATATCAGAGAGCGTCCTGTCTTCTGGAGCGGGCAGCTGCTCAGGAGAACAGCGTAGCAGCTAAAAGGGCCATTAGTGGGATAGATGTGCTTACATAATACATTATCCATCTGCTCAAAAAGCAGGGCTTAACCAGAACACACCTATACCAGTCCCAGCACAACACTGTTCACCTTAGTAGACCACACACAGTCACGCTGAAAGAGAAGATATGATAACAGTTCATGATAACATACTCTCTGTATTCACTTTACAGATCTAGTCGCCATTATTTCATTGACATGAACATGAGGTAGGGAGGAAGTCAATAGTTCTGTTTTAAAACCTAGTGTGCTGACTAACTAGACAGCATTTTAAGGCCCAACATGAAGACAGTTATGCAATAAAATGATGCTTTCTTTAGAGATTTTGACCAAGGCAGCATCACATGGCACACATGCCTTTGGTGTGATAGACCCGGGTTCGCATCCACTGTGTGACACCAATGTGTCCCTGAGAAAGACACTTAAAGGGTTAGTTCACCCAAAAATGAAAATTAAGTCATTAATTACTCACCCCATGCTGTACCAACCCCGTAAGACCTTCGTTCGTCTTCGGAACACAAATGAAGATATTTTTGATTAAATTTGAGAGCTGTATAACTACCACATTGCCTCCTAAAGGACTGCCTCTTGACGGCCCAGAAAGTCAATGAAGAAAATGTTTAAATATCCCAAGTGACTACCGTGGCTCAACTATATGTTTATCAAGCGACGCGAATACTTTTTGTGCGAAAAAACAAACAAAAATAACGAGTTTATTCGACTATTTCTTTTCTTCCTTGTAGGCCAAAACGAGACTTCCTTAGATTTCCACGACGCATGCGCGAGATTTGCGATCTGCTCACACCAGCTTACACCACTTCAGATCGCAATTCTCGCGCATGCGTCGTGGAAATCTAAGAAAGTCTCGTTCTGGCCTACAAGGAAGAAAAGAAATAGTCGAATAAACTCGTTATTTTTGTTTGTTTTTTCGCACAAAAAGTATTCGCGTCGCTTGATAAACATATAGTTGAGCCACGGTAGTCACTTGGGATATTTAAACATTTTCTTCATTGACTTTCTGGGCCGTCAAGAGGCAGTCCTTTAGGAGCCAATGTGGTAGTTATACAGCTCTCAAATTTAATCAAAAATATCTTCATTTGTGTTCGGAAGACGAACGAAGGTCTTACGGGGTTGGTACAGCATGGGGGTGAGTAATTAATGACTTAATTTTCATTTTTGGGTGAACTAACCCTTTAACCCCTAGTTGCTCCAGAGGTGTGCGACCTCTGACAAATATAGCAATTGTAAGTCGCTTTGGATACAAGCGTCAGCTAAGTTAATAAATGTAAAATGTAAATGCATCTTTCACAGAGAAGGCAAACCTGGAATAGACCGAAGCAAGCTCAGTGAAAAAGTTGACCCAAAACAGTGGACAAAGTGACAGATTATTTATTTTATAATTTAACATCATGCTGTTAGCTTGGCAACATGTAATAATACAATATAAACATATAGTTGGGGTTATATACAGTATATGTAAAAGAGACGTGATGAAGGTGTATACACCTTTACAATCATTGTCGCTCTCATTCAAGTCTGATGACATTCAGCAGGTGAAAATGCATGAACACTTTCCCTAGTGTCCATGGTGACCAGGGACGACGTGCACGTGCGCTCCACTAAACCACAGTCTCTCCTTTCCATCCACACTATACTCATCCTTCCACACCTCTCTGTTCCTCTTTTTTAATTTGTGTATATTTCGCCACTATTCTCCGGACTGGCTTGCGGAAGGCTGAGCTGATGAGAGTTTGAGCCGAACGGTTGTATTCGCCCACGGTCAGACAGCCAAGAGGAGCTTGGGGCAGCCTCCACCCACGCCAATGCCACTTCAGCCTCAGACACGCCACCCACAAGCACTCTCCAACCCAGCCAGAGCACAGCATGGGACCAATTAAAATGGCATCAATCAAAAAAAAAAGAGGGATAGAGAGAGAGAGAGATTCCAAATCTGCTTATAACTCAATGACAGTCAGTTCCATACTTTCAGATTGATCAATGAGAGGCAGATGAGCCACACAACTTTCAATTTAATCATCCCAGGTAAAGTTTAAAGCTGGACAAATAGTGCATATTGTTAGAAACCGCCGGAAAAGAGCATGCTGGTACAAACGGGTTAGTGCTGGTGTGGTGGTGGTCTAACTGGTGGGCCACCGTAACCTTCTTTCTCTGTTAAAACTGGCTGACTAAGGAAAGTTTGCTGCACTGTAAACCATAATAATTCGGCAAAACAAAAAAAAAAAATGAGGTAATTAACTTTAAATTTAGATTTATTCGAATACTGTTCATACATAGAAATATAAAATACCTTTAAATACACTACCGGTCAAAAGTTTTAGATCGTAAGATTAGATCGTAAGTCTCTTCTGTTCATCAAGGCTGCAATTATTTGATAAAAAATATTTAAAAAAAACAGTAATATTGTGAAATATTATTATAATTTAAAACAGTGGTTTTCCATGTGAATATATAGTGAAGTGTAATTTATTCCTGTGATCAAAGCTGAATTTACAGCATCATTACTCCAGTCTTCAGTATCACATGATCCTATAGAAATTATTATAATATGATGCTCACGAAACATTTATGATTATTATCCATGTTGAAAACAGTTTTTTTACATTTTTATTTCAGGATTCTTTGATGAATAGAAAGTTCAAAAAGAACAGAATTGATCTGAAATGGAAAGCTTTTGTAACATTAATCACTAACATTCAAAAGTTTGGGGTCAGTAAGAATTTATTTTTTATTTTTGGGGGAAAGAAATTAGAACATACTTTTATTCATCAAGGATGAGTTAAATTGATCAAAAGTTACAGTAAAGACATTTATAATGTTAGAAAAGATTATATTTTAAATAAATGCTGCTCTCTTTTGAACTTTCTATTCATCATAGAATTTTGGGGGGGGGGGGGGGGAAATTGTACACGACTGTTTTCAACATTGAAAATAATAATTTATTCTTTTTGAGCATAAAATCAGCATATTAAACTGATCTAAAACTTTTGACCGGTAGTGTATATAGTACGAAACATTGTATATTAAAGCTATTATGTGTTTCAGCAAGCTTAAGTTATTTTCATTTTTTGGTTTCAGTAAAATTTTAGTGAATGAACACATTTCAGTTTCATTTCATTCGGTTTTAAAGTGTGTATAAACTGTTTAGAAGGCTTTACAACAGCATACCAGCAATCCATGATGGAAAACAAAACAATGCTGGTCTTTTCAACAGGAGTTTTACAGACTTAAGCTGCGCTATTAGATGACATGCATTATTAACAGGCATTATTTTTGTCAAAATTTTTTTTCAACACATGCCAATCTCCATAATTCTAGTTTTGACTGATAAAGTTTTAAAATTCAACTTGCATTACATATAATGTGTGCTGGTCAACTAGTCATAAGAAACAGTAAAAAAAGTAAAAAAATAAAATAGATGTGTACATTTGAGATAGAGCTACTTAATTTATTATTGCATGGCAATATCCAAATATGATACTAAATCCCTCAGGAAAAAAAAGGGCATTAATTTGTGACGTGCTGTGTTTGCATTTGAACATTGCACATTTTAAACAGGACATGCATTAGCTGAATAAACGTTAGCCAATACATACTTATAGAAAACAGTTGACAATGAAACAGTTGACAGCAAAACGAATCACTTATCAATTATAAGTTTAGACCAATCCGACATAGAGCTGTGTTAACAGTAAAACGTCCGTCATTTAACAAATTTCAAGAGAGAAAAATTGAAAGACAACCGTTTATCCTGCCCCTCGGATTGAGCCCTGTCATTGATGAGTTCCCAGACCTAACATCCTGATGTAGGTCTAGCATCCAAGGCTAGTTTTTCGCACTTCCTGGTAGGCTTCATTCTTCAGATTAGAATGTTGCCGCTTAGTTGGCAGGTCTGGAGTAGCCTTTTAATACATGCGGCAAAATAAATATGCTTAGAGTTTAAGTCGTGTGTAATTTTCACAATAAGTGGCTGCAACGTACACAAAATAGCATATCATCCAATTGAATAAGAATACACTTCTGTTCAAAAATTTAGAGTCAATACTTTTTGTAAAAAAAATTAAAAGCCTACTTTTGAGTAAGGATGATTTAAATGGATCACAAGTGACAGTAACAGCTTTTATAATGTTACAAAATATTTTCATTTCAAATTAATGCTTTTCTTTTGAATTTTCTATCTACATAGGAAACCTATTTTTTTAATCGCAAGAATATGAAACAGGACAACTGTTATGTAATATATTATCAACACTGAAACTGGCCCCAAACTTTTGAAAGGTGTACTTTTACTATGTATGTATGGATGTATGAAAGATTGCTTCAGTCATGTATTTAAGACAAACGAGTGTTGTATCTAAGCTTGGCGGGTGATATCACAGTCCTACAGTATTACTGAGCCGCCGTGACGTGGTGATCTGAGATGTTATCTAACTAGCCATCTGTCACATGACTCTCTATCTCTCTAACAAAATGAGTGCAGATTATTCCACTGAGGGTCCTTGATCGCAGGAAGGGAAATACATTAAGATCACCAATGAGTCTTACAGAGCCCCAACACCTAGAACAGATATTATCGAACATATTATTGAGTTTTCATAATCTCACACATACCGAGCTGAATGACAAACATCAGTGTGAGTTTATGCTAACTAATCGGAAAACTCTTCACAACAGCATTGTGATTGCTCAGATTATGACCTTGTCCTCTCTTTCAACCCTTCACTCCATCTCTCTTTCTTTCTCTCCTCCTCTCAGACCTCTCACCCACTCTATCCATCCATAAGTGTGAGCGCACAGGCTCATTTCCATGGCAACCCCTGCAATCTAAACCATCTCAGAGACTGGGCCGCCCCACTGAACAAACACACATAGCGACCGCAGAAGATCCCCACAACAACATGCTGATAGACAGATTTGTATTTTAAGGAAGGAGTGGGGAAGTTATCGAGAGAAAGAGACAACATAGAAAAGAACATTTTCACTGAAGCCTCAGATACAGAAACTCATTAAGGAAAAGAGAGAGAGAAATATAAAAATAGCCAATACCACCTCTCTTAGCAGCCCTGCATACATTTGCATGGTAAGCAGCACTGAGCAATGAACACATGAACCCTGGGAGAAAGTTTAAGTGTAGGACGAACAGGAAGTGGATGCGGACAGCCAATCAGGAAGAAGATGGACAGAAATGGGGTTAAAGGGTTTGTTTGAGGACAGCTGTGGCAATATTTTGGTCTTTTTCGTATTGCTATGAATGCACATCACTGTGAAGAGATGACTCAAACTCTGTGAAGGACTTTAGATTATGCAAACTTTGAATCAACATGCACAAAAGCTACATTTTCTTTATATTGTAATCATTATGTTTACAACATGTAATAAATATATAAATGAGCTCATTGTTTCTACCCTAAATTAATACATTGTTAGCTAACTGCACCTCTGAAAACGGATTACTCTAAGTTGTAATGTGGATTTTGTGTAAAGCTGTTTTGAAACTAAATGTGAAAAGCGCTTGAAGTGAAATAAACGTGACTTGAAGTAAATAGAAAACGGCTTTTTATGCGTTTATAAAGTGTACTCAAGACATGAGCTTTCAAGAGTGTTCAGCCTTTTAAGTAGAGCATAATGGTTATCTGAGATATTTTAATTGATCAGTACCACTCAATATTGGATACATATGGGTGTATATTGATTTATTTGGGTCATTTCAACAAGATTATATTTTGTTGGAAATTGTGATCATTTTTTTTTTCAGGATTGAAGTTCAAAAGAACAGCATTTAAAATAGAAATCTTTTGTAACATTATAAATGCCTTGCTGTCACTTTTGATCAATTTAAGGCATTTTTGCGAAATACATTTTTTTTTTTAATTTTACATTAAATTTTTTTTTACATATTCTTTTAAAAGAAATAAAAAAATTATCTTACTGACCCAAAACTTTGACCAGTAGTGTATAAATATTTTTTATAGAAACTTTTTCACATGCTGCCATTGTTTTGTCTCGCCTATAAGGTGTATGCCTGTCTGTCTGTCTGTCTGTCTGTCTGTTAATCCATGGCTCAGTCCCACCTGCTATTTTCAGACAGTAAATCCTGAACAACTGACATGCTGCACCTGACAAAAACGTTTCCACTTCGTAGGGGTAAACACACACACACACACACACACACTTCATGTTTTATAAGGACTTTCCATAGACATAATGATTTTGATACTGCACAAGCTGTATATTTCACATATTACACCAACCCATCATAGAAAACTTTCAGCATTTTACATTTTCAAAAATCATCACTTATGATTTATAATCCTTTTTCCCTTAATGGGGACCAAACTATGTCCCCACAAAAACAAGAATTTCTGCTATTGCCATCTTTGTGGGGGCATTTTGTCCCCATAATGTAGGGTTTACCAGACCACATACACACACACTTATTCCTTTTTTTCAACCTTTGTTGTTTATCCTTTAATATGGTTAAATGTATTGAAAGGTGGGATGAGTCAGAATCCTGAGAATGGAGGAATACATTTGGCTGATGAGAGGATCACTATAAATAGAGGGAGGGTAAAGATAGAAGCACAGCGTCTGTCACCTCTCATCAGAAGGGTGAGCTGATAACGGCAAAAGAGACAAACTTACGCAAAGCAGGTGGGAGTCGGGATACTTTATTGCTCCCATTTTCTTTCCAATTTCTCAAGATTTATGTGTATATAAATGCACTCAGGCAGTGGAACAGACAGAAATATATTTCATTTATCCGAATGAAACATCTGTGACCAGCCTGTCTGTAAACAGCAATGAAAATTTTCGTTCTGAATTGGTCGTAACACACAAAAAGAGCCAAGTGGGAGGTGGGTCGGGCAGGTAGGAACATGGGTAATTTTACAGAAAGCAAGGACGCTGCAGTGCCTGAGCTATTCTGGTCTGCGTAGCTTGAGGTGACACTGAAAATAGCTCAACTGCCCTTCATATCTAAAGAGAGTCTCTTTCCTGTGTGCGAGTTTGTGTGTAAGACTTGATTGGATCAGATTGCGGATACAAGACAACACTCTCCCACCTCTAGGAACCAAAAACTGCTCTCATCTGCTATTGGTGGTTTGCTCTTCATGGCAGCAAAGATCAAAGGTCTTGAGGAGATATTTGTACACACATTTTTTGATTCCGCCAAATGATTCTGGTTCTTTAAAATTCCATTCCATTAATTAATCTTTTGAATTTGAGAAAGATGATTTTGAAAAACTGAAATGCTGGGATCATTTAAAGTTTGTCCTTTGTTCAAATCAACAAAGAAACCAAATGCATACTTCATTCCTTTATCATTATATAACACCACTGATAAAACTCATAAACTGTATCTTGGTTTACACACCATAAAATACACAGATTTAGGTCTCAAGAGCCTCAAGAACAACATAACACAGTTAAAGGTCGGTCACCTCAAGGACGATAAATAAAATAACGTTTTCTTAACTGTTCAAATTCTGTGAGAATAGGGATGTCTACATCACAGCTGTAACGATAATGGCACAGAGGAAAAATAACAGTTGAATCCCTGGCTTTCAGAACATTTTTTTTCCAGTTAATGAATGATAAACACAAGGCTGACAACCAGAATTTAAAGAGGAGACGTGATTATCGTTACTGAAGGCCTTGACTGAGACCCCACGGTACGCCACTGATCACAAGTTATTAATTCCGAACATCTCGAGCAATGCCGACAAAGCATAAGAAAACTGGAAAAAAAAAAAAAAAAATCGAATCTTGAGGAGCCAGGAGGTACAGATCAAGTTCACGAGTCGTCGCCGGCTAAGGCTAATCAAGCTAACGTTAGCGTTTAAGCAACAGTGCCGACGAACGCAGACATTATGGAAGTAATAGCAAAACTGAGCACCTTTGACAGAAAGTTTGATGTCCTTTCATCTATTTTATCCACGGTGAACATATCATTTGCTAGTATTTCCACCAGATTAGTAGCAACTGAAGAGGCAGCTAAAGTTCAAGAGGCCCGCATCAAATCAGTGGAGAAATTATGTACAAGGAATCAAGATATCGACGACAAAACATTTGAATTATCGGCATAAAGGAAGGCGCTGATAATGGTAAACCTACTGATATTTGTGACAAATCTTCTGGCTCAGGCACACCGCTCGCCAGAACCCATAAGAGAAGGCGCCTCTCGAGCATTCATTGTACGACTTCATCATTATCAAGTGAAAGAACCAACCCGATCTTACGAGAATTCGACGAATTTTACGAGGTGGTTAATTCGTAACAATTCGTACGACCTCACTGGTACGAATTAGTACGTTTTTGCTAAATCTTACATATTTTACGAATTGGCCAATTCGTATGAATTCATACGAATGACCTAGCCCTGACCACGCCCCTAAACCTACCCATCACATGGGTTTGGACAAATCGTACGAATTGGTACAAGTGAGGTTGTATGAATTAGTACGAATTGGCCACTTTTTAATCACTCGTACGAATTCGTGCGAATTGGTCGTGAGATAGCGTAGAAGAACACATTCTACGCCTAGCAAGATCGAAATTTCTCCAAAACGGTGTAAAAACGATGCATATCTTTCAAGATCTCGCCGCTGAAGTTTGACAACATACGCAAGAAAAGCAGGCAGCATGAAGTGAGATGCGGATTTCGTTTCCCTTCTAAGTTCATTGTGACTGTGTGAGGGATAAAGAAAACTATTGATTCATCCGAGTCGGCCTCTGAGTTGACAGAGGTTTCACAAGGTTCGTAATGTTCAATTTCATGAGAAGGTTACAAATGTTGGAAGTTTTAATCCACAGTTTTCATTTAAGGTGTTCAGGCAGGACACATTTTATTTCATATGCCGAGTAACTGAATTTATTAAGTTGGAATGTGTGTGGAATTAATAGGAAAGGTTTATGCGCATCTTAAGAAATCTCTACCAGTCAAATTTCTCTGCTAAAACTAGAGTAGCAGCAATTATCATTAAGAAATCAGTCCCCTTTATACATAAGCAAACAGTTAGAGATAGGAGTGGCAGTTTCTTGGTTGTGCCTTGGGAGATAAATTCATTACCTATCACTTTAGTGAATGTGTATGGTCCTCACTTCGATGACCCTTAATTTTTTGAAAATGTCTTTCATACCTGACTTGACTTTATGCATTTACGAGTCATCATAGCAGGTGATTACATTGGCGTGTTAAACGCTAGGTTAGACACGCATCCCAGCCGAACCACAATTGGCTGGTGTACTAAGCAATTACATGCAAAAGTTAAATCTTAATTGATAGCTGGAGAGCTTTGCATCCCACGGATCATGACTTTTCATTCTACTTCTCAGTCCATAAAACATACTCAAGAATTGACTTTTTCCTAACAGATTAAAGATTGTTGCAATGTTAGTTTCAACTCAATATCCTAATAGATTCTTATCGGACCATGCCCCAGTTTCTCTTAATTTAAGAATACAATTTAGTAGAGGAAATTATGCCTGGAAATTTGATGTTATTAAATGATGTCAAATTTTGTGAATTTTGCGTTTACATTATTTATAGAAAAACTCCTTGCACGCCAATTAAAGCATTCTTAGGCAACTCGTGCAATACATGACTGGGAGGAGGAAATTGGTTTTAAAATTCATGAAAACATATGGGATGCATGCTTGAGAAACATACATACATGTTCTGTGAATGCTAGACACAATTTGATTCAGTTCAAGGTAATTCATAGGCTTCATTATTCCAAGTCAAAACTTCATAAAATATATCCTATGTAATAAGTGTAATATGTCAGAAGGCACACAGTTTCATTCTTCATGGTCATGCAGTAAAATCAGCCATTTTAGGAATGTATATTTAAATTTAATTCTGAAGCAAACTCTATTGATTTGGAATTCTGAACTAGACTTTTAGGAGCAGAGAATACTTTTTGTAATAGATATCAGAAACAGGCCATTTCGCTGTGTATGATGTTGGCAAAAAGACTTATTTTACAAATGTGGAAAGCAGATTCTGTCCCCACTGTGAGATGTGGGCTAGGGAACTGGGAAATATGTTGTACTTGGAAGAACTGAGATTTATATTAAAAGACAAATTATCAATTTTCATTAAGATTTGGGAACCAATAAGAAAATTCTTACAGATGGACTGAACAAGCTTTATGTGTTATTTTAATTTCTGTTGTTGCCACTTGCTATTCACTAGGATAAAAGAGTGTTGTGCAGTGGTGTACATGTAAAATGGTACTGCTTAGGAAGTATACTGTATTTAGTCTTACTCTTGTATAGTTACTGTTTTGGTGGCATTGTGCATGTCGGTTATCTTCATGAAAATGAAAATAAATGGATTTAAAAAAAAAGGGAGGGGGAGGGGGGAGGGAGTTCAATATTTCCCACCTTAGCTTCCTGTTTCAGTGGAAATAACGTCAACGCATCATACAAAGCTGTGTGTTCCAACTTCCAAGGCACTTCAGTGGGCCTTTAAGAATCAAACTTCACTGGCTTTTTCATGCTTTTTGTGTTTGATTCACTAAAAGAACCAGTTCATAAGATCCAGTCAGTTTGCTTTTGATATATTTAAAGAATCAGCTCATTGACATTGGTGATCAGATTTCACTGATCACGCTGTATGTTACGGATTCACTAAAATGGTTTTATGCTGGATAGTAATGCAGGGTATTTTAGTATGCAGTAGGAGAACCATTACCAGAAGAGAACGTCATGAAAATAACGTGCTTCTTTAATTAGAACTGGTTCTTGGTTGTCTCGCAGCAGGGGGCGATCATCATGTGGTCTGTGTGGGTCCTAACTCCCTATTACAGTCATGGGGACACTATACTGTCAAAATGCGACGTCCTTCGAATGAGACGTTAAACCAAGGTCTCGACTCTCTGGGGTCAGAAAAAATCCCAGGATTTCTTTTGAAAAAGAGTAGGGGTGTAACCCCGGCATTCAGGCCAAATTTGCCCATTAGCCTCTGTCCATCATCATGGCCTTCTAATCATCTACATACTGTCTGCTCTCTACCAATAAGCTGGTGTGGGGTGGGGGTTCTGATGCACTATGGCTGCTCTTTAAATGTAATAAATTATTATTATTGGTTCCCAACCCTACTCATAATCTAATAGGGAGCTTTTTTTTTTTTTTTTTTTTTTTTGATACATCCTGGGAGTACTTAGGAGTGTGCACATCTATTGATATTTTATTAGTCTCTATAATATACTAGACTGACCTGATCTTTATTTTGTGTTGTTGGGGTTCTCATGCATGTCAAATTACCCCACCCAGGCAGGTCAGCACAAGCAGTGCTTTGGATCAATAAGAAAGATCAACCGGAGGTCAATAGATGTATGTACAATAATACAGAACAAGGCTTTACTCTACCACAGGATATAAACTGGAGGGATGCTGAGCTCTCATTTATGCCCAGAGCAAAGTCACACATTAGCACTAACTGACTGTTTGCAAGGAGACGCTAGAATTAAGTGATCTCCAGCCAAGCTCATCCTCAGTTTACTGACACCTTTGAAAAGAGGCCTGTGATTAACGCAACATCCAGACAACACAACTATTATTTAGACACAGAGCTCGAATGTGTGCATTTTATTGTCTGTTGCGACTGTGTGGACGTGCCTTTGTGTGGGCGCCGTGTTGTTGTTTGTTGCCCCTTACATTTGTGCGTAAATGTACACATTTGCAGGTCTATTATCACAGCTCATTGATGAATTAACCTAGTGTGTTGAAACACCAATAATCTGTCAAATGAAAAGAATGATTCATCCTTTAATAGAGCTAGTTTAATCTAGAACAAATATTTGGTCATTTTCTCACCCTCAAGTCATTCCGAATCTGTTTGGTTTACTTGTTTTTTTTGTTTTTTTTGTGCAAATTTAGAAGACAATTATTATTTGTTATAAAAATGCCATTGAGCTGCAAAAAAATGCCAAAAAAAAAAAATACCATAACAGTATTATGTCCATATATGACTCGTTTGTTCAAAGTTTTTTAAAAACCATACAATACAGTAACTTTGTGTTAAAAACAGACTGTAAAAGGCAAAGAGGGTCAACTCTTATACATATGAATGGGAAAAAATGGTGACTAGTCTTGACCATAAATTGAACAAAAGAGCTAAGAAATTCTGGATACATGTGTTGCAATGTTCAACTGTGGCTAAAACAGCACAAATTATGACACCATTATCATATTTTATTTCTGACAAGAAATAGCAAAGCATGACTTGACTTCGAAATCCTGATTTCGCTAGTATATGGGGGCATTAACTAAGTAAAAAGAAATCGTCAGTTTATACCACTAACAAGGCTTAAAATAGCCCCACACTAACACAGTAACATAATGAGGGTCCATACATGCAAAACGAAGCATTGAGAACTTTGAAAGTGTACAGACTGTTTAATATTTTATATAGACAGTTCACTTCGTGTATACAGACAGGAGCCATCTTGGAAAACAGTCTCGACAAGTCGAACCACGAACGTCGTGCTGAGTGAGTTTTCAGCGAACTTCTGAACTGTATGAACGGCGTACGGCGTTCGACTTATCAAGACTATTTTCTAAGATGGCTCCTGTCTATATACACGAAGTGAACTGTCTTTATAAAGTATCTTCTTATTAAACGGTCTGTACACTTACAAAATGTTTTGCATGTATGGACCCTCATTATGTTTCTGTGTTAGTGTGGGACTACTGTATTTTGAGCCTTGTTCGTGGTATAAACTAGCGATTTCTTTTTACTAATGTAAATGCTCCCAGTACTAGCATTGTACGCTAAACAGTTTTTAGAGATAAAACTCTTTACATTCGATTATCATGAAAACAAATCTCAGACAACGATTGACTAGGTACCGATAATTTATTAGACCAAAGGTTCTACTTTAATGTTACTTTCAACATTTATTAATACATTATTAAAATCAAAAGTTGTATTTGTTAACATTAGCTAATGCACCATGAACCAACATAACCAATAAGCAACTGTATTTTTATTAACTAACATTAACAAAGATTAATAGATACTGTATCAAATGTTTTGTTCATTGTTAGTGAATACATTATGTTAACTAATGAAACCTTATTGTAAAGTGTTACCAAAAGTCATATGGTTTTGGAACGGTATGAGTAAATGATAACAGAATTCTCATTTTTGGTTGAACTATCCCTTTAAAACACTTCAGAATTTTGATTGAATTGTTATTCAGTGAAGATTATCTGTCATGATCATCTCCATTAATGCATCCAGTCATTTATAACCGGAGTGGGAATTAAACAAAGCTATTCCTGAATCACGCAGACCAGCATTTCTGATTTGAGTCTGCATCATTAGTTAACCTCAACTGGAGAAAGGTATCTCCCAGCATCAGCCTCAGGCGTGTGAGTGGGCTCTCAGAACATATGCTCGATACACACCCAGGAAAGAAAAGCTTCAGCCCACGCACACACACACACACACACAGAAGAGTTAAAGAGTGGCATTTCCCTAATGGACACTGCTTCTTTACACGCACGCGCGCACACACACACACTCACTTCCTCTCATAAGTATCTTGGCACAGGCCTTTCTCTTGATGCACTAATGATGCATAACAAAACCAAGAGGATTTCATGAATCTATCAAATGCCCACCGTCAGGACAGACAAACCAGTTCTCAGATCATTAATATTCAGTTGTCAGTGATAGCACAAAACAAATGTTCATTTTTTTTTTTTTTTTGTCTTTGGATGCCAATTTCCTTTTAAATTGAGTAAATACTTGTGTCATATTCATTCATTTTAGTCTGTTTTACTAAACATTAGTCTTTTTAACATAAAATTAAACTAAATATTCAAACATTTTATATACTAACTTCAGATTTTTTTTATGCTCACCTAGGCTGCATTTATTTATTTATTTATTAATACTGTGAAATATTTATGCAATGTAAATATAAATTAAGTTGAATTAAATTAAAACTAATTTCTATTTTAATATATTTTATTAATTAATTTGCCAATGCCACTGCAAACCCTTTTCACTTTAAATAGTGAGACAAGCAGAAGAAATAATGACTTCAAACAACCTTTTGCTGGAAATACCCTCAAACAAATGTGTGTTTCAGTCTCTGGTGTGAAAAGATGGAATCTTCTAGAAAATGATCTAAAATGTTGTTCAAATATCTTACAATTTAAAAATAATTATAAACAAAAGATAAGTCTATAAAGAAGAATGTGAAAACTAATAGAATTATTACAATAGTGATGCGCTTTCGTTGCTATTTTGACTGTTGGATCTGTCATTATTTTGTCCTTGTTGGTTTTGTTTATCTAGTATCATATAAGCAGAATTAGAATTAATAGATAATAATAATAATAATATTAATTATAATAATAATAGACAAAGAGAGAAAAATGTGTTATAATTGAAGGTAGATTATATCTGGTTTAGGCTTGTCGTATATGTATGTGTATATGCATGTGTATATATATTTTTTTTTTTCTTTAAGTTTTCTGTTGTTTGTCATTTTATGTTGGTGAGGTCATCTAATTTGTGAATCTTGTTTATAGGAATGGGGTAGGAGCTTATAAGATTTTTTTTCTTCATCCTACTCCTGTTCTTTTTTTGTCATGGAATGTACTTTGTGTTGGTTTGATTTGTTAAATTGTTCTTGTGGTATTTCGTGTTGCATTACCATGAAAAGAGAGAATAGAAAATAAATGAAATTAATTAATTTAATAAAATTATTAATTATATATATTAATTATTACATTATACAATTATTAATTTATTCAAGTGATGGCATAGCTGAATTTTCAGCATAATTACTCCAGTCTCACATGATCATTCAGTAATAATTCTGACATAATTGTGATATGGCACTGAATATATTTTATTTTATCAATAAAAATTTCTTATAATCAATTTAAAAAACAGTTGCACTTAATAATTTTGTACAAACTGTGATTTTTTTTTTCAAGTTTTTTTTGGGGGGATGAACAGAACATTTAAAATGAAAATAGAAAACAATATAAATGTCAGTTTTGATCAATTTAATGTGTTCTTCCCAAACTTTTGAACTTTAGTGTATAATTATTTAATAAAAACAAAACAAAAAAATCTTCATTAATGAACATTTTGTTAGCGATTCCCTTATGCGCCTGACGTCACACATACATTTCTGTCTGCTTCTTGTGTTAATTTGCTGTGGACTCAAGAGTCTCACCTTCACTGGAGGATCCCGACAGATCAATGATGACGTACACTTTCCCCTCAGGCTCCAAGTCGATCTGTAGAGAGGAAACACAAAAGCAACCAATCAGAGAACAGCATCTCAATACAGCGTCTCAGCACGAAAGGAAGACTAATTCATCCAGAAGCACATTAACTTTGTGAACACGCTTCGCAAACATCTCATTCAACATCACCTGTACTTTTATCAGCCGATGCCAAAGTTCACGATCCCAGTAATAGATTCCCTCCTTGAATCTCTCTCTACAGGGATGGGCCCCTCGCACACATGCTCACGAACTTCCTGCTCTCTGCCTCTTTTTGTTGTCTCTAAGGATGGAGGGTGGCAGAGAGTTGGCAGGGAAACTGCTTCGGTTTTATAATTCCTTTTCAAACAATTTCCTGCCAGTGCAGCACATCCCCGAGCGACCCACGCAGACCCCACATGGGCCCGACGCCTAGCCGAGATTCGACGCCCACTCGCCATCAACTCCGCGTGGGGGAGAGGAGCTAGGAGAGGATCCAGATCCACTATGTCAGGAAACCACTGCTTAATCTTATTATGCGGAGAGAGAGAGAGAGAGAGAGAGAACTAAAATACGGGCCCCGCGGTGCATATGTGGAGGTGGATGGAGATGTCAGAGAGAGAGAGATATCGAGCTGCATTCATAGAGCGTCTCAAAATAGTATAGGCCTGTTTTATTTTTCTCTTCACAGTGATCTAGATCGTCAGGGACACTGCGGACCCGGTGCCAGATCAGCACTACCGGTCTTAGTCCTCTTCCTGAATACAGGAATTAGGACATGAAGAACAGCACAAGCTCTGCAGCAGAAGG
The DNA here is from genome assembly GCF_988280905.1 of Pimephales promelas. Classification (NCBI taxonomy): domain Eukaryota; kingdom Metazoa; phylum Chordata; class Actinopteri; order Cypriniformes; family Leuciscidae; genus Pimephales; species Pimephales promelas. Next base: position 21,297,246 of record NC_142785.1, on the reverse strand, counting down.
GATTTCGTTTGTCCAGATTTCAGTCACAGTTTGTGCCGTGGAGGTTGCAGTTCTTTTGTTTTTGTCCCAAGTTTAACCTGCTCTCTAAGCTAAGGAGAAAAAACCTGATTTATCTCTTAAATCCTAATGAAATCATCCGAATTTGCTGCACTTTCGAAAAACCGAGCCTCTCAAAACCGCCCTCTCGAACGCATCAGGCCATCTACCTGCAGTCCTCTGATGAAATTACAATCAATAGCTTTTAAGGGATAGTTCAACCAAAAATAATAATTAGAGACTTTGGTTGAAATGACTTTGGAGTCATTTTGTGAAGAGCTAATATGATGAACAGATTTAATTTAGACTTTTATTTACATCGAGTCGACACGCATACATAGTGGACATCACATTTGGCAAACATGGAAACTTGTGTGTCCATCTGTAAATAAAAAGATAAATTAAAAGGATAGTTCACCCTTAGCTTATGATTTACTCACCCATGGAAACGTTTGGAAGAGCCCGGACATTTTTTTAATACAACTCCGATTGTATTCGTCTGAAAGAAGAATGTCATATACACCTAGGATAGGGATAGGACTAAAGGGTGAGTAAATCATGGGGTAATTGTCAGTTTTGGGTGAACTATTCCTTTAAGTATGTTCATCATATAAAGCGATTGTATCTCTTCACAAGACTTGGATTAAATCACTGATTCGTTTTATGACACTTTTATATATCTTAGGTTTTTGTTACCTGGACTTTCAATGGAGGGACAGAAACTCTCAAACTTCATTAAAAATATCTAAATTTGTGTTTGGAAGATTAACCAAAGGCGTATGGGTTTGGGATGACATGGAGGCAAGTAAATGACATCAGAATTTTCATTTTTGCGTGAACTATCCCTTTAAATCACTGTAAGACAAAAGTTATGACTGCAAAAGCATTGGTGATTGGTGATGTCATCTGAAATGCTAACAGGGTGATGACATGTCTATTATTCAGCCCCCCCCCCCTCCCCCTTCCTGTGATGTCATGAGATTCCATTCAACAGCAGCCTCCTTGAGTGTGTTTGTCTCAGAGGTGCAACGGCCACTAAATTTAGCAGAGGAAGGAAAGGCCACTGCATGTGTGTGAGTGTGAACGTGCAAGGATAGAGCTGTGCTCTAGTCTCCCCGATGACACTCTCCAGGAAACCAGTATCATGCTTTGCTAAACAATGTTGGCAAGGCAGATTTGCTGGTCATGTATGTGTATGAAAGCTCTTTCCAGACGGCAGTGTAGCTAAAGTCATCAAGGTGCACATTTTCTTTAAAAGGATTTGTGTTTAGCTTTCAAGCAAAAAAAAAAAAAAATTGTCCAAACATCCTTCAAATAAGACCGTTTCTACTTTTCCCCTAAACTTTATTTTTTCTTGATCCATTTGCAAATAGTTTTTCTTGATTTAAGTATTAACCTATAGCTAATTATGTTAATGTATGCTTAAAACAATGTTTTTTCAATATTAAATCAATATTTTTGTCTATTTCTCCAATAAAAAAAAATAAGATTTTAAATTAAAATTTCAAATTTAAGTTAAGATTTGCCATTGGCATTAGAAACACAAAGAGAAAAGAATTCTTTATTAAAAAATAATTATCTTCAAGAAATACATTTCGTTTTAAAGACTGGGGAACAAGAAAAAACATTGGTTAAGGACATAATTTTTGGCTGGATCTGGAGAGATAAACGGTTGCTTATAAGCATTAACTGAATAATAAATTGACAAACGAAATCAATCTAAAAATAGTCTAATAAGCTGACCGCCTGTTTCTTTTGTCTGTCTACTATTTGTATTTTTTTGTGAAGCGACCATGGGTTCTTTAAAGGCGCTATAAAAAAAATAAATATATTATTATTATTATGCCACGTACATCATTTGAAACAAGGCCAAATATGACAAGAACTCATAAAAGAAACAGAGCTGGCATGATACCAGTCTCTCTTATTGCTCAAAAGATGCTGCTATTAAATATCTTTCATAGTAAAACTGGGGCAAATTAAGTCTAAAAAGGTGCATTAACTGCATTTTAATGTCATCTGAATTGTAAAAACATAATGGGGCCCAAAAGTTTGAGATCACAAGCGAAACTGCAGTTATAAAATATGTATAATATAATATAATATAATATAATATAATATAATATAATATAATATAATATAATATAATATAATATAATATAGTATAGTATAATATAATATATTTAAGTTTTTCACCGAAAATGTTTTTTTAAGCATTACAACAAATAAAAGTTCCAGAAACAGAATCTTACATTTTTCTAAATAATGGACATTTTTCAAAATCCTAAAAAAAACAAACAAACACACCTGACCTTTCATAGGTTTAAATGAGATGAATTTTAAACGTGGTCTCATACTTCCTCACCCCACAGTGCATAAGTGCATTACTTAAAAAAAAAAAAAGAAAAAAAATCCTCTTGCTAACTGACACTGGAAAAAAAACTAATGTAGTTAATCTGTCAGTTGAATGTGTGTCAGAAGGTTGTCAAATGCGTACATGCCAACCATGTATATTACACTGATAACATTTAAGAAATATAGCTTTTATACAATAAAGTGAAACACACACACACACACAGATGTACAACAATCTGTCAATCAATAGTGATTTGTCCCTTTTGAATAATGTACAGCAGCACTGCTGCAGAGTGTTAGATTACACACATTACTTGCAAGGAGAAACCATTTCTTACTGCCTTTATAATTTTCTGTGCTGTTTCTTTCTTCCTCTTTCTGTGGCATCTGAGGTTTTTTCTCTCTTTCTGTCTTTTTTTCTCCCCGTTTCATACACAGATCTCATACATACACAGAATGAATATACACAACTTTGCTTTTGAGAAAATGATAAAAATTTATAAATTCTAAATTTCTATTTTGCCATAATCTTCATTTATCATTGAAAAAGAGCTAATAATTATAAATGAAATATTATAGGTCAATGGTTGTATTCTGATTAGAGTATCATTTGCAATGCTTCATGGGATGTAGTCCACTGCCTCATAATTTAGTACACCATCTCAAACTTCCGCACAAGTCACTGTAGCAGATTCCATACACAAAACCAATTGGATGCTACTGGGGGGTCAAACTAAAGGCATCATATGGATATCATGAGAACGGAACTGGATGTAAAAGAGACAAAATCAGAGAGAAAGAGAGAGAATGGGGAGAAAGGGAGGATAAACCCAAAGATAAGCTGTGGGACATAATCAGCTCCTCTTATGCAACACCCTGTGGCTCAACTTCATCCACACCCACAGCTCAAGAGGCTCACTGGCCCTCCCCTTAGAAAAGAGATATCAGAGAGATCGCTTTAATATCTCGACTGTTTCTCCTAGACCGGCATTAAAGGACATACAGAGAACTGGAGAAGAGTCTCCTGCCTCACAGATTTTCTAAAAGACCAAGATTTGCCAAGATACCAAATTCAATAAATTTCAATATGACCTTTTCTCAAATTCATTCAAAAGACCAAATTATTTGAGAAATACTATCCAACACAATAACAAAGATCAGTTGTCTTACAGAATGGTCTCATTTGTGTCTAGTTTAATTTCTCCTCTATGGAATGTAAGGCAAAGCACAAAATTACAAAATAACACATATGCTGTACATTGTTCAAAGTTGCAACAAGTAGCATTTGGACAGTTTCTGGAAAGTATCTGGGATGTTGGTGGAACATCTTCAATAGTTAATGTGATGACCTAAACCTGTGGTTAGGACACCTGTGAGAACTTCATACATCTGCTAAAAATCACTTCAGGATCAGTTGCTTCACAAATGTGCAAATGCCAGTGTGGTGTGTATTTCGGAAAGCATATCAAGTACAACACAAAGAAAACAAACTCTTGCTCTGGTTACTGTCCTCCAGTGCCTGAATTTGCACCGCTCATTGGCCTTAACTCGCCCTCTCTCGGTTCTAATCACCGCTGTGCAAACAGATACCCACAAGCCACGGAGAACACATGCCACTCACGCTCTCCCAAATGCTCAGGGGTCTAAAAACAAACTAAGATTTTTGAATCAACAGGTTTCAGATTTTTTATTCACGGCCAGTCCACACCAAGAACGATGAATATAAAGAGAACTATAACAATATTAGCATTAACAGAAGATAATGTCCTGTTGATTTTAAGCATCCACTTCTTCTGTCATTAACTAATCGTGTCATTCCAAACCCGTAAGACTTTTGTTCATCTTCGGAAAATTGATGAAATCGGAGAGATTTCTGTCCCTCCGTTGACAGCTACGCAAATGATGCTTCAAAAAAGTTAATATGTGAATAAAAGCCTAAATTCAATTTGTTCATCATATAAAGCGATCAAGTCTCTTCAGAAAATTGATACTAAACCACTCAGTTCTATGGATTAGTTTTACAATCTCTTTATGAACGTAGCTGCCAATTTAGGGACAGAAAGCTCTCAGATTTCATCAAATTTCATCTTCATTTGTGTACTAAAGATGGACGACATGAGGGTAAGTAATTAAAGACAGAATTTTCATTTTTGGGTGAACTATGCCTTTAAATCATCTGCTGCTTTAAATGCTTAAGGTCTTTTAAAAGAGATGGATTCTGATTGGCTGCCAATGTTTTTATCATTGATCAGTTGAAAAAAAAATCATTATAAAATGACTGCAATGATATTGTTCCTCTGTGTTGATATTTGTGGTGTGGACTGTTTTTTGTAGAATTAGAACGATTATTAAAAAACATTTTGTTAGTTCTCATCATTGGTGTGAATGGGCCTTTTTACTCACCCTCAGGTTAAGAAATCACTAAAAAAATTCAAAATCAAATTCCACTTCATACACAAAAAAAAAAAACCCCGAAGACAACGTTTAATATGTTATTTTATGTTTCACAGTAAAAAAATGTCAGATTTCGTCAGCACTAACCCATTAATATAAACATGAAGTTTGAAGTTTGTATGATAGGCTACACAGGGAAGACAGCGTATGCTACATTTCTATCTTGTACATTCTGTATACACGGAGGTGGTTGCGATTTATGGATCCGCGTCTCAGTACTAAATATAAAAAGTAATGCGTCAATCCATCCCTGACTATACAAAAAAAAGCAGCCTGTTTCTTTAAAAACTAAATATGAAAGGATGAGGCTGTGGTCAAGTATATCACATTAAGCTGTTAGTCCTATTAGGACTGTTGATTTGACTATAGGAGAGCCCACTGTAGGGATGCGGGAGAGAGAGACAGAAAATACCCTGCGCGACTGAAAACAGTCTCCTAACTGTGCACTTGGGAAATCAAAAGTAGGTCTAAGAAGTTTTAAACACATGTGCCACCGATTTCTAAACGAATCTCTCTGCTAGGATTAAACATAGGAACACTTTCTTTCCACTCCTCCTCAATTTCGCCCTCTCCTCATCCGTTTCTTACCCTCTCTCTAAGACACTTTGAGCTCAGCAACAGTCCTCCTACGTCCATCTGTCAACAGCAGAGCTCCAGCATGACGGCTGAGCGGCACGCACGGCTCCCATTCACACTCAAAATCACACACAAATGTGGCCATACGAGCACATTCAGCTCTGTGAACACACCGGCTCAGAGTGAAACCTTCAGAGCTCCATGAATTACTAATAAGACACCACACCAGGGCTAATTGTGCATAATTCATGATACAGACTAATAATGAGAACCTTTGAAGGTCTGATTGGAATTCAGTTTGAATAAACACTGTGTCCTGGGAGGGCTTTACGGCTTTAATTTAGTAAATACAATAGTACAAAAAGAGACCAGACAAAATGAAAACGGCCATCTGGAGATAAAACGCTCATGTAACTGCGAGCACGGGAACAGACTACAAGCCTTTGTGTCTCAAACATCATGAGGTGTGAGTTACTTTGATTTAATCTCAGGCATAACACGAGCATGCACAAACACGTACATGTGCACACACACACACATACCAGGCTGATGGCTGTGGTACACTGGTATGTGTGTGTGAGTGTGTTTGTGCACATGCAGATTGTGAACAGGGTGCTGAGAGGATTCAAGTCTGTTGTGGGCTCCTGCGGTGAAGATGACTGCAGATATGATGATGGATGGTGATGATGGGAGATTTTGGCCCCTCTGTGGGCAATATGAGCACTTATTTAGGCTAGTTCAGCAGAAATTTATAATAATACATTTAATTTGTTACATTAACAAGCATAATATGCTCCTATAGTGCCTGAAAGAACATTAGAAATTAATTTTTTTTTTTAAGTTTCCTATTCTAATATCATTTATTCCTGTGATGGCAAAGCTGAATTACTCAATACTTCAGTCTATATATTCTAAAATGCTGCTTTGGTGCTCAAGAAACATTTCTAGTTAGCATCTTGCTGTTTAATATTTTTGTGGAAACTTTGACATTCAAAAGAACAGCATTTATTTAAAATGTTTGTCCTTGCTGAATAAACGTATTCATTTCTAAAAACAATCTTGAAACTTTTGAATTGTACTGACCCCATGAAGGACCTTAAATTATGCCCAAAAAGGCAAAAGTAAAACTATGCTAACACTGGAACCAAGAGAAATGGCTTCAAAGCTCTAAGATCAATGAGATATCCATCACATTGGAATCGATCCCATTTTCCATCACTAATTTTTTGTACTATTTGTGCTTCCCCCTGAATCCACACAAAAGATAAACAAGTCAGATGTTTAAAACCCATTAGCACTAGCTACAAAGAGAATATTCACATATGTGATGTATTTAGTAGCTGAGAGTATATGTGTGTGTGTGTGTGTGTGTGTGTGTGTGTGTGTGTGTGTGTGTGTGTGTGTGTGTGTGTGTGTGTGTGTGTGTGTGTGTAACTGGATCATGTAGATAGCGGTGCAGATCAGGCATATTTGCCAGAGTATCTCATATGTCACCTGTATTGTTCCCTTTCCCTGTAAGCATGCTCAATGTGCCCCAGGCGAGAGCTCAACGCAGCATGTGAAAGCTAGACAACCGCCGGTGACACACAAAACTGCAAAGCACACTCACACACAAACCAAACTACACAAGAACAACGAATGAAGACAGGCACAACAAACATATAAAGACAATTCACCGGTCTCTCATGGAGACATTTCATGAAATTAATTAGTGCTGCTGGATGGACTGATCCCTGCTTACCCACAATTCACCCTTCCCCCTCAAATCCTGAGATTTGCCAACTGATGAAAAACACTGTAAACCCATGTGCAACAAACAGATTGACGTGAGAAGGTTTCTGTCTGTGCAAGTCGACATGTTGCCACCTTAGTCTAGAAGCATAAATACGCCGATGTGAAATAACTAAATTAACACCCTGTTCTGATGCGTTTTGGCTTGGCAAAAGGATGATATGGATTCTTCTGGCAACGGAATGCCAAGTAGGGGAGCAGTTGGTGTTTTGCCTAAGTCTGGCCTATTTGGACAAATGGCCAAGAAGAAGTGAGGATAGGAAGTGAGGATAGATGATGTCAATGTCAAGTAACCAAGAAGAACTGTACAGCTAACACCAACATTTAAAGGGATAGTTCACTTTGAAATTAATTTTTGATATTGAGAATTTTCAATTTTGATATTTTTAGGTCAAACCGTTCTTGTCTGTCAGTCATATAATGGAGATTTATGGGGTCCACCTCAAATGAGCATGCACAGAGAAGTCCAAATTAAACATGATTTAAATGTAAGTACACATTGATGGCCTAAGACACGAAACGAGCGGTTTGTGTGAGAAAACGAACAGTATTTATTTCATTTTTACCTCTTGTAACCACAGCCATGTCCAAGTGATCTGAAGGCACGAGTGCTTCGGTCTGCACAAGCGCCGGAAGTGATCTCTTGCGCGGTTGCAAAAAAAAAAAAAAAAAAATCAACGTTGCCAGTTGATATAACGAAATCGTCTTCCATTGCAATTTCCTGTATATCTAAATATGTTTAGATCTTCACAGTAAAGGGCAACACTTCAGAAATCTCTGTGTAAACAATGAGTGACGTACACACGCGAGAGATTACTTCCGGTGCTTTCTGGCGAGTGCCGGCTCGCATGCGCAGATAGAAGCGCCCTCACCCTCAGGCCCCGTCCACACTACTCCGTTTTCGTTTAAAAACTGAGAATTAAAACGAATACGATCTCCGTCCACACCAGCGTTTTATCTGCGTATTAGAAACGATCTCCGTCCACATTAAAACGACTTAAAACGCGGATCACGTGACCATTCACCAACACTGGGCATGCGCGTGCCGGTGTAAACCGTGAATGACGAATCAGGAAAGGATACGTCATGACTGATAACATCCAATCATAGAGCCAAGCGTCAGCCTCTGCGTCAGCGTTTCTAAAGTTCTCCGTTTTGTATGGTTTTGTCTCGTCCACACTAAAACGCCCTCCGGAGATTCAAAACGCAAAACGCAGCTGCAGCGTTTCTAAACTTCTCCGTTTTAGGTCTTCGTTTTTCCCATTATAGTGTGGACGGGAGGTGCAAACGTAGCAAAAGGTCTCCGTTTTTAAACGAAAACCCAGTAGTGTGGACGGGGCCTCAGAGTATTTGGACGTGACTGTGATTACACGACGTAAAAACGATATAAATACTGTTCGTTTCACACACAAACTGCTCGTTTGCAGGCCATCAATGTGTTCTTACATTTATGAGTCATTAAATCATGCTTAATTTGGACTTCTCTGTGCATGCTCTTTGAGTTGAACCCCCTAAACCTGCATTATATGACTGATAGACAAGAACGGTTTGACCTAAAAATATAAAAAAATTGAACATACTGTGGAAACAAAGACACCTACATCTTGGATGCCCTTGAGGTAAGCTAAAACATATCAAAAATTAATTTCAAAGTGAACTATCCCTTTAAAAAGACACAACAGAAAGAGAGCTTCTGGGCATAAAAATGTAAATACCGAGTGCAATCGATAACTGTAATGTAAGCTGTAATGCAGTGGAAAGACATTAAGGAAACTGCAGGCCTTTAAAGCTCATTATCTGTGGCTAAAGCAACACTCCTAGTGAAATGTGTTTTAAGCATTTGGAGCTGGTTTCGAATGGACTGGGCATAATCTCAGGAGCAAAAATATCTATGAAATTAACAAGGATAGTTCGGACAACAAGATGGAAGGGAAGGAAACCCAGTAGAGAGAAAATGAAGGAAGCAGAGGGATAGCAGGAGGAGGACAATATGAGGAAGCAGAATGAATGAACCCAAAAAAGACAAGAGTGAATAAATGGCTACAAGATCAACAGAAGTTCTCCCTCTTTCTCCAACTCTCCACAGATGACCCCTCAGTAAAAGGCTGGAAATTGAAGGCAGAGATATCCCCAAAGATAAGGGCCACTTTCGCTGGTGATAATGGGATTGTTGCTAACTTGAGCTAAGGGTGTTGTGGGTGATCTCTGCAGGGTCAGACATTCCATAAAGAGGCTGATGGAAGGGTTGTAAATGATTCAGTCCGTCCCTGCCCTTTCACAACAAAGACAGTAGGCTGTGTCTTAGTAGTGTCTGAGAAGAGTCATCCACAAAAAGCAGGCTCCAATTACCTCTTCCGCTAAAAGCAACACGTCTACTCAAACCCAACCATCAGCTTAAAAGAAGATGTGTGTGCCCAAAAGTGGTGCAATTTCAGAAAACTTTGTTGCATGATCGTACCAGGCCACCGCAACATGTTTGAGGAAAGATTACAGACCAGAAACCCAACAGAGAAGTGGTAAAGCAGCAAACATGACACAATAGCGTCTTCCTTAGGGTCTGAGGTCCTGTTTGGTTACTTTTTCCTCAAACAGTTTTGTAACACTGCTGCTACTGTTTCTTTGGTTTGTATGTTTGTTGAAGACAGTAGAGGTGACTGCCCAAATTAGCAAGCAGAATAAAGCTCCACCTGTGTGGGGAACAGTGGGAGTAAATGCACAAATGAAACTCATTGGATGCGAGTCCACCGCGTGAACAGTGTGGGCTTCTCGGGAGATGTCTGGCTCCGGGCTCTGCTGCTCAAATGACGAGCCAAGAAACAACCGTCTTCCTAAAAATTGCCTCATTTGGTTTCTTTTTCAGACATATTGACCCTCATTCAAGACAACTCATTCATTCAACACCAAACACATCAAGAAGTTTCCATCCTAAGGCTCATTACATCATACGCCATGTATTCAAATAGGAAAAAAAACAACAATGCTCCAACAAATTCCCAAGAAGAGGAATTTACTGAATTACAGTGCAAAGAAAAGTCAACAAAAGTTAATTAAATGAATAATATATTATTAACTATATTATCTATCCATAAAAGCCCCAAAACCTACATTTCTAGGCTTTCAAAGCTTTTAAATTTAGTTTAAGTTGCTTTTCTAGATCTAAAAAAAAATACTGTTACATGAATTTATTTGCATTGTGCTGACTATCCAAATTCAAATGTATTTTTTACCTCAACTCAAATTCAGGAATTAATTTCTAAACATTCTCAATTCATTCTCCGGTCACCGTCTCTTGACTTGAACGCAAACCCTTGCTTTATTAATTTGCATAAACAAGACATGGCAGATGGAGATTGTACTTATCTCCCTCTCTGGGAAATTAGACATACCATAGCTTCTGCCTAAATCGTTGTTATCAAGCATATCTGTAGCCATGAAGTCTGACAAAACGTTCAGCTTCAATTATGTCAGATGCATTTTCCATAATTAACATATGCCCTTTTTGTTGAGCCATTTTGTTTATGATTGGGATTGGCATAACTAATGCAATGCATTACCCTTTCAACAGCCAAAACCAGACTAACAGTCTAACAGAAAAAAACAACAACAACAACAAGAACGGTTCCCCATTGAATAGAAGCAATATAGCATATATAACTGGGAAGAAGGGTTAACATTTTTTACTTGTCAAATCTTTTTAGTACACAGGTGAAATAAAGAGCTGACAGTGAGACAGAGGGCTCAGGGTGTGTTATGATTAGGCAGGGCCTCAAAGCCGTGATGGGGGAATGCAGAGATTAAATTGATTTCCTTCTCACTCTCTCGCCTGACACATTTACAGCGCGAGTTGCCAGCAACAGGAGGGGAAGATTGACCAATGCAGCGACATAATCGATACATTCTGACCTTTCCCTGGGTGTCTAACGACCAAACATACAAAGCACTCCCCACTGCAGCCCCTCAGCTGGACGAATATTATATAACAGACCAACTCATAATTCCAGGCATGATTAGAATGCTAAATTAATCTCTGGCTATTTTTCCATGACACTGAAACACAATATAACACAGCAGCATCAAAACATTTAGACTATTGTAAAAAATATATATTTCAAGTTTTTATGTGCGTTATATAGGCTACCCTATAAAAACACACGATAGTATATAATTGTAAACAATATTGCAATCTATAATGCATATAGCCTTTCTTTTCATCAGAAAAGAAACACTCAAAAGAGAAGACATGAAGAGTCCAACACTATTAAAACTCTAATAAAAGCCAGTGAATTGAGCTCTAAATGGGCCTATTTCTACCAAGTGGTTCCTTAGAATCCAAAATAAGATGACTGGCCAGGTGAAACACTGGCAGTGCTATCCAACATGTACCATCATTTTTTCAGAAAACATGGCCAGATAAATGACGGGTTGTAACGTGTCGTATACATTTAGCAAACTGTGTCAAACTTGTTTTACAGCTTGCATAATAAGCATCGATATTTCCTTCACTGGCATGGGAGTGTTACATCTCATGAAAGCAATTTGCACAACATGTGCTTCACTTGACGGAAATGGTAAATGTAGGTCTGGATTCAACAGCAGCAGAACATGTTTTGTCAAAAAATGGGAAAACCCCCAGAGCGTGAGAACCCGTGAGGGAGGCTGGGAAACAAGGGGCTTTGCTGAGGAGAATCCGAAACCAACCAGTCCCTGTGAAAATTATGGCCCAGACGACAGATGAAAATTATGGCCTAGTCAACAGATCAGTGATTTTTTTGCACATTTTGGATGTCTCCACACCGGCTTTAGGTCTTTATGCAGCAATATGAGCGGATTATATAAATCAGGTGAGATAAATAAAGGTGGACATCAATTATGTCCAGTGCTGGTCTGCTTCAGGACCCAGATTGAGAACCACTGCACTAGACTACACCAGCCATGTCTCATTAGAAGTCCTCCCTAATCTTGAGTGTGAGAGAAAATAAGACACCCGAAATGTGTGGTGCTGAGGGGCCATCAGGAGCCAGACAGAAGTGATTACACACCATGCAATAAATTGTGAGATTAACATACCCAGTCTTCAAAGTGCCTACTCCCATTCTGCAGCAGGTCCTCAAACTGTATAGTGCAGTTGGCCACAAAGTCATCATAGCCAATTGGTGCATCGTGAAAGACGGACAGTTCAATTTTCTTCCCATCATAAACCTCCGTTACAAACTCATCATTCCAAGCTGGACTATTAGTCTTTTGCTTGGTGGAAGTTTGGCCCACACGTGAATCGTCCACGTTGAGGGCAATGTACGTGTCCAGTAGGAAGGTCTGGGTCTTTGGTCCAACTGCATGCCGGAGCGACCATGGAGTGGGCTTCAGGTCCAACGCCTCACAAACTTTGATCTTCAACACTCCATTAAAAACCACCATGATGACGCTCAAGTGAGATGCAGCTGGCTTCTTGCAGGAACAGACGGTTTTTGGTTTTGATTCAGGGGGTCGCTATACCCATAGATGTCATCACGTCATTAGTATACATGCACATATAGGCTAGATGGATGTTGTGATGCTTAAATCCCTCAAACCACTACACGGATCAACCTGATTCTCTCATTTGAGCGGAACAATCAAATAGGATGCAGAAAAGCGATATGCAAAACCGAGGCTCCTGTGTTTGTTTACGATCCGTCTTTACTCGTAATGGGAAAGCATACGTAAACAATCGGATTCCATACGTGTGGAATAGCGCTGAGTAGAGGGACGAGTCCAGCAGGCAAAAGATCGGCAATAACCTAATATAGTGGAAAATATCCCAAATGTGATGGTCTTCAGAAGGGTTTGTCTCGTACTATTCGTTTTCCCGTATGCGTTGAGTGGGAGAGGCTTTTGGGATTCCTCCTTCTCCCAGTATGCTGACGAACCGCTCGGAGACTATTGCCATCCACTCGCCGATATATTAAGCTGCTTCTTTTCTTTGTAGATTTGAGAAGGCGAAAGCATTTGAGCTACACGCTCATGTAGTCTTCTGCGCTGCAGCCTTTCTCCCTGTTCGCCCTCTCTCTCTCTCTCTCTTTCTCCCTCTCACTCACTTACTCCCTCTCTCTCCCTCCCTGCGCTCAAGCGCCAGTTCAGGAAATGCGCAAAACACGTCAGATGATTTAAGCCGCGCCGCGTCGCGTCCACTTTGCACCGGATGGGGGAGCGTGTGTGTACAGACAGAGGAGCAGCAGCGTGGGTTAACAGAGGGCTGGGTTAGAACAGCCTGCTGTGTTCATATTATGGACCAAAAATGTCTAGGGTATAAAGTGTCTGTTAAAGGAAGGGCAATATGGTAGGTTGTAATTAAGTCTATTTTAATTAGACTCGTTTTTATGTCGTTTTTAATGATTTTGGGGGGTAGGCTTGGGGATAGGTTTAGTGTAGGCAGGGGGATATAATATACGGGTTGTCTTTATAGCCTTAGAGTATAAAAATCATTATGTCTATGGAGAGTGCCCACGGAGCAATAGCATGTGTGTGTGTGTGTGTGTGTGTGTGTGTGTGTGTGTGTGTGTGTGTGTGTGTGTGTGTGTGTGTGTTCAATTGAGATTATAAATGATAAAATCCCTAAAGTAAAGAACATTTTTTTTCTCTAAGTTGTGTAAAAAAAGTGTTAATGACTTTGTTCATGTTGTTTAAACAATATTCAATTACAAAATAAATGTAATAATCTATAATAAAGGGTTTTCATTTTTTTTTTTTTTTTTTTTTTTAGTTTCATCAGTTTTCTGTGATGAGTAGGCTATAGGTTTAGGGGTGGGGTGTAAGGGGATATAATATGCAGTTTGTACAGTAGGCCTATAAAAATCATTATGTCTAGAGTCCCCACAAAAGAAAATTTCCAAAATGTTCAACGCATTCTCATCCCAAAGCGCCATATACAACGCTTTGATAAGACAAATAGCAACATCTGGGACTCCAAATCAAAGCATTTCGGTTGCATATCTGTCCCTTATGACAAAATTATATTCGGGAGTTATTTGAAGCTACAGCTGCTCTGTGTCAAGTTGTTTGAAACAGAAAGTATTCTAATTATGTAATTTAGTGAACTCTAGTGGTGGAAATTAAAGCTACACATGTAGCTACAATGTTACATTAATTATTCATGCACGCAAACAGAAATCAGAACAGGATTTTCAAATTGACAGATGAGATAAAACAACAACAACAACAAAAAAGGAATTCATATGGAAACCTAAATTGATTTATAGCAAAGAGATCCGACATTACCTATAGATGCATATAATGAGAATATTATTCCAATAGGTGGCACTATAGATTCAGGCTAGTTTACCAAGTGGATCACCAGGACCTCTAAAGCCGGGATGAGCAACTCTGACCCTCAAGGTCCACTTTCCTGCATGCAGAGATTACCTCGAACCTTAAACAAACTCACATGCCAGTAGCTTTCTAATCCTGAAGATCTTGATTAGCTTGTTCGGGGAGGCTATATGTTTAATTAAGTTGAGCTAAATTCAGCAGGAAAGTGGATCTCAAGGGCCAGAGTTCCCCCATCCCTGCTCTAAAGCCAATATCATACTTCAGTTTACATGTATGCCGAGAAAGGCATACATGTGATGTACATTTTCGCAGCCTGGATTTTTGAAAGGTCTTATTGCCAATAGCATTTACCCATTCCTGCCAAAGTATCTCAATTTTTCTGAACGCGGAACCGCATCGGCCTACTGCACTACACTCTTAGAAGAAAAGGTTCTTAAATGGGTCTAAAGCACTGCGTATTTGCAACCTCTAAAAGGTTATATACAGAGCCCTTTTTAAGGGTTCAATAATAAGAACCCTTTAGGGAGTTGTAAATTGTAAATTAGCAGCTACAAACTCTATATCCTGCGCATCAGTTACAGGCTTTGTATTGTGACTATGTTTGACTGTATGGTCCCTGTTAAATAAATGAATAAATTCATTTGTAACCAGGAAAAAGGTTCTGTACTCATAGGAACCTTTTGGCTTCATTCATTAACATTTGGTTTGTCCTTTCCAGATTAAATATTTCATATTATTGAGAAACATCAAGACCCTGAAATTTATTTATGAATGCATGTGGATGATCACAAAATTGAAAGATATGGGGGTTAGAAAATGTATATATTTATATTATTTTATGTAGTTAATCAATATCACACTAAGAGTGCCATTTCAGTTTTTCTCCTCCAAAAAAACAGCATGATTAAAATGTGATATTAAGTTACTACAACAGTTTAATAAACAACAATTTAATTGCAATTACAAAATGTTTCAGAATAATGTAATATGTGAATGAATAATATCTTATATAGAACCTTTATGCCAAAAGGGTTCTTTCTTGACATTATGGAACCTTTTTTAGCATAAAAGGTTCTTTGGAGTTGAATAAAGAACCCTATGCTTCATATAGAACCCCAATAAACCCTTTTTTTTCTTGTCATATCTTTCTATGGAAGAAATAGTAAGAGTAATACTTTTGAATGGTCATCAATGGAGATAAAAATCTTTTAGATGGAGAGAAATTGTACTTAAAAAATGTGTACTGTGCACATTTTCCTCTATTGTCCTTTGCAACCGTCTGAGCAGACCGCCACACCTTTATAATATAATTGTTTTCTATGCCAGTCTATTATTGTGGTATGATGATGGCATGGCACACATAAACAAACTGTGATTGTTTGCTTTACATGTAGGTCAAAGAGTTTCTTCCTGACTAAGCAAGCAGGCACAGAATAGCCAAAACCCCTAGGGTGGCTCAACCTACCCTCACCATATGGCTGCAGTACCATAGCAGCTATGCAGGGGGTAGTGTTGTGTTTATTTATGCTCTGACTGGGGATTAGAAATGAGGATTGAGCTTTATTCATCACAAATGCATAGATAAATGGATAATACTCAGCCATTGAAGATTGGTATTAAAATGGGAGCATGCAATGTTTGTGAGTTGTGCATCAGCATCATTTTATGAAAACAGAACATAAAATCAGTCTAAAATTAAACGATTAAAGCATTAAAGGGCTATTTAAAAAATAGAGATATATTTCCTGTACAAAGCAGGGTGAAGCTGAGAAGGAACAAGTTTCCATTTCTTCTTTCAGACAGCTTTCTTCAGTTTGTCAGCTTTAATAACATATTCTGCAATAATCATACTCATATCACACTGATTAGCAAATCAGTGCACAATGGAACTTCACTGCTGCTTTCTTGTGCCCATTGTTCTGTTTTGGTTAAGCAACACATGTTCATTACTTTGTATCCATGAAACTAATTGTATCTGTAAAAGAAAACACAAGGAACATGTTTGATCAAAGGGAATTATTGTCTTTGCAAGCTTGATTAAAATGCCAATCTGACATGTTATATTACTCCACGCATGTTTAGGTGCATTAGCTCTGAACGTCGATTGGCAAAAAAAAAAAAAAAGGTTCTAATAATTCCAGCCACAGATTTATTAAAATTTGCAAGATCTTGCTCTTTAAAGCTTTCAAATAAAGTCCGAGACCTCGACTGGCATTAGTTCCTCTCTGCTTAAGGTGCACAATGGTGTATTGATTTGGATAATTCCAGCCATTGTGAGGGGAAAGCTGGCCTCGCTGCACAGGAGTGTGTGGTCCTTTCACAACACACTCCTTGCTCCTCCTCAGGTGAACAAACCTGCGATCTGTCCACACAGGTGTCCACTGTGGAAAGGTCAGGGGAACCCAAGAGAAAGGTCTCGCACTTGGGATATTACACGTCATGCCCAGTCAATTAAATGCAATTTTTGCATGCATGTACTGTTTTTGTGGGTTGCAAAACATGTAAAACAGGTGCAGATTAGTTGAATGTTTATCATCAGATACTAAGGGCCTGTTTCCGCTTTTACACCATACAACTGCTTCTGAAGCTGCAGAGGCGCAGACTGTATTTATTTACTGTAAATACAAATAGAAATCGTATAAAAATTACTATTTATTTGCACAGAAAGGCTGCAGCCTATAAGGCATACATTGATAGAGAAATAATGTTATGAATTTGTGACCATAAAACATAAATAAATGACAAACTATTAAATTACTATGCACACAAATACATTGAAATGTGTCAAAATATGAAATATAAACATTTGAGTTAAAATGATTAATTGAAAACAGCGAGTAGCCTATACATGGAAAAAATAATACATAATTAACAAACAAGTATTCATTAGTTTAATGAGCTCATTGTTTCTGCCTTAAATTATTAGGCCTGCATTGTTTAAATTAATACATGTTTAGCTAACTGTGATTAGTATATGTACATTCTAAAATACATATCTTGTAACCTCTGATAACAGATCACTCTAAAGTATAATGTGGACTCATGCATTTTCTGTAAAGCTGCTTTGAAACAATGTTGTGAAAAGCGCTATACAAATAAATGTGAATCGAATTGAATGTTAACTATTAAACAGTTTCTGTGTTATTTTGCTTACTGTTTGAAATCACAGTCTTACTCAGTGTACGCAAAAGAGAGCTATAGTGTACTTTAGAAAGTTTTTGCCCATTGATGGATTATGTTTTAGCCAAATCAAGTTGGTTTAAGAGGGGTGTGGGGCTGTGTGGAGCCCGTAAGTTGATGTGCATGCCCTTAAGGGAAGTGTCATTTTCTGGATCTGAACAATAGTGGTATAACATTGCATTGTAACATTAGTGAGAGGATGTGCCTGCGGCATACACTGTAAACCTATACACCCCAAACTCTTCCAGTAAATTACAGAGGACTCATTTTAGTTCTATGTGTGAGAGTATACCGCTATACAAAATCATTTGATTTAACGTTTCAGTTGTGGCATAATGTGACACTGATAACAAATCACTTCACTTGCATGTTGTATGTATGCATGAATAAATGACATTATTAATATATATATATATATATATATATATATATATAGATGTATATATACAGTAGGTCTATTGTAGTGTTTATTGGATTTTCTTGTCTCACCAAAGCTTGTGTGTTATTAGACCACAACCACCACAAACATGCTCCCCCACATTGCTGGTGGTCGAATAACGCACAAGATTTGGTGAGACAAGACACAGAGAAAATGTGTGAGAATGGAATGCGTGTTTTAAAAGCAGCAGACCCTTTGATTGTGTTAAACACACAAACTAACACAACTATGAGCCATGAGTCGAGCCATGCAAATGTAATTTGCATTAAAAACCCCGTTAGGTTAAAAAAGGAAAATGAGACGAAAAAAAGATCCGCAGAGAACATTTTCATAAAATATATAGGCCTAAAGAAAGTAGAATGTTTAGATAGAAAGATGTCGGAAATTGTCCTGTTCACACAACAGCATACAGTATTCGAGTCACTGTATATAGCCAATGTCAATCCCCTTTCATTTATTGCAAATTATACATGCATATATAATTATTTAAGTATTTTGAGAGCATAGGAGACTGATTCTATTATTTAATTTGCAGGGCTTCATCTGATTGGTGCGATTTATTTGCGGAATCATGTAGTATTTTACCAAACAAATACACTGTAAAATGTGATTTGTTTTTTAAATATGTTGCAATAATATGGACTGATGGTTTCAACATTGGTTCACAATCTCATAGCACTCAAAAGCTCTTTCTTCAAAGATTTATAGGTTAGGCTATGAAGTGAAAATTAATTTCCAGATGCAGAAAATGAATAGGATTTTCACATCTGGAACCTGCTGTTCATCTATTAATTATCAGTAGCATTTGAGTAACGCGCAGACCATAAAGCTTACAAAAACTGTACTTGAAAACATGCCAGAAAATGTATTTAAGAGTCATTTACAGCAGTGAGTTTGTTTTTGGAATGCGTTTGCAACATATTAAACACTCAAACACAGGACTTTTTAGTTTTTACTTTTTATTTGTTGCTTTTTTGATGCTCATTTACATTACTCAAATAAAAACTGACAACCGTATTCTGCTGCTGGGTTAAAAAAGCCTTGAGGAAACTCAGTGAGATTGACTTGACACTTACAAACCAGCAATACAGACTCACATGCGTACACGCACCGCCCCAAACACAGTGTCAAATCCTACCATTTGTCCATTCGGAATTGCACGGGTTTAGAGTGTCAATATCAACCCAACCCTCCATTAACACATCATCATTAGCACACATTTATATCAGCACAAGCCTAACAACCTTGTTTAGACTTACAGACTTCAAACATGCACGCACACAGACATGCATTGCATGCAGACCTAATCTTACACACAAAGCTCTTTACACTCAGTCTACACTGTCAGACTCCAAAAACAGGCCCCTGCGGGTGATTTATATGCCTCCATGACCAAGTTCAACGGAGCCAATTTGTGGGGCTTTGCAAATGCTGCTGGTATTTGAATTAGGAGTTAGAGTGTCACTGCGGAAAGGTCAGATGGCACGAGATGCATCATGTACAGGTTTCCCCAAAAGCCTCTCTCTGCTTATTCCTCAAATTGCTCTCATAACTTCATGGTTAAATGTGTTGACCCCTGTTTAGCATGGGGAAAGCGGCTTGCGAGCAGGACAGCTGCCTTAGAACAGGTCAGATGACCCAGTCAACTGGACTGATTCCTGTCGCTGAGTTCCAAGATCTGTTTTCAGTCTCTGGCAAGCAGAAGACGAGTATGTTTTCCACATTGTAGCAAGTGTATGGTTTCACTGGCACGGTAGACGGTTACAAAATATTTACAGAACACTCTTCATAATACCAGAACAAGCAGAAGCTCTTTGAGGGTTACAGTCCCAAACAACAACAGATATCACACAGGGAGGCTTCGGTCACTTTAAACAGGTTATCTTTGAGTTTGGATTGGTCATTAATGGTCCAATGGTGATCAAGAACAGAACAGAGAGTGACGTCAATCACTAGTACTTCCATTCCATCTTATTCTAATCGGGTTAGTATGTTCTCTTGACAGCTTTATTGAGAGATAGAGCGTATGGTAACAATTAGTTGATTTTGGGCTCTGACTGCTCTTTTGAAATATTAAACTTTTCATAAAACAAACTTTGTATTTGTGGTTATGAAATATGTTTCCCGTAATCACTGTATGCAAAAGATCTATTGCTTGAAAAATTTGATGAAATAGTGGAATGATGACAGCCAAGCACAGCAACTGTATTATTCTTGTTCAACGGCAAACATATTTAAAGTATTAAAAAATTCAGGCAAATAAACAAATAGCATTACCAGTTAAATAGTCCATGATAAAGAAATGGAAAATCTGTGCCAAGTTCTTAGAAATGTATACTGTTTCATGGGATTTTATGCCAAAACCTTTACTCCATTTTCAAGAAAAGTTTCAAAGTAATAACCCTAAAAATGTCATAAATTAAAAAATACACTGCCAGGCCAAATAAGTCATTGTTTGGATTTAAATTGGCAAATTTAAATTTGCCAATTTAAATTGGTTTCTATGTTATATGCATGTATGGCAATGGTTCTTCTAGTCTTCTAACACTAATTGATGGAGTGTGTAGCTTTTCATTTCTTAAACAATCATTTAAGACACATCATGGTCATATAACTGGATGACAATATCAAGCTTCATCAGGCTCAAATTGTGAAATAATGGTCGGATAGGAGCATGAAGAATCATTTTCACACGTGAATTAGCACCTGAGTCCAGATTTTAAATTCATTAAAAGTCTTTGGGATCTTGCATTGGCAATACGACATCTTGACCGAAAATAAATGTGTCAGGTGTGTGGTTGAGGAGATTAAGCGAGGACTAAATAGCAGGAAAAAATGTTTTTTTTTTTTTTAATAAGTAAAAAAATTAAAACAAATACTACGTTTTTTTCTTGACTGGCAACAACATCTAGGCAGGACACAAGAGGTACATTCAACGACGAAACAGCACAGGACTGCAAACACAGGGAGGAGGGGTAAATGAATCAAACAAAACAGGAGTGTCAGGGCTCTGTCACAAAACCAAGACATAGATTAGACAGAAGTGACAGAACCCTGACAGACTGCACCTATTGATGAAAAAAAAAAAAAAAACATCATTTGTTTTCATCAAGAAGTGGATACATATTTAGTCAAGATTCTTCTTTATTATTTGCATGTTGGTTCGACAAAATGAGTTTGATGGTCGAACCCATTTCATTTGGAATCCAAAAGCATTAAATATATCAAAGGGGTGGTACTTTCACAAGATGTAGAATAAATCTCTGATGCCCCCAGAGTGTTTATGTGAAGTTTTAGCTCAAAATACCCCACAGATATTTTTATGTAGAATGTTAAAGTTGTCACTTTTTGCAGGTTGGCAAAAACAAGGTTGTCTGACAGCCAGACAAGTTTCAATCCCTTCCCTTCAGCAACCTGTCACAAATTACTGATGGATAATTTCTGGTTCAAGAAGCCCTTTTACATTTCAAAAAATAGTTTGGTTTTGCAAAAAAAAAAAATGTATAAAAAATGTATAGACAGAAAAGAAACAGGAGATATGATGAATTCAGAACCACATACTTGTATACTCATACTACCTTTATCACGTCTTAATGGCAGAAAAAGTAATAGTAGGATGCTAGTTTGCAGTTCCAAACTTGCCAATACATTTTGTAGGACTTGATCACCAAAACGCAATTGACATTATAAGGGGAGAGAAGAAAATAAATAAAATGATAAATAAAGGATGTTATGGCGTGTCGTGTCAGTAACCCATTTGCAGAGAATTTTACAGTGACACTTGTACAGGACTCAGTTTGTTGTACACTGCAAAATGTACAATGCTCACCCTATACCACACATGTGGATGCATTCCTCAAATGTATATGAAATATTAGGGGAGTCATTTCCTGACCAGGCTATACTCATCTGCTATAATCCTACATTCCCAATAAAACACTTGGGAATGTGGAGGATCAGCTGTTAATAAGATCTGTGACAAAGTTTGATTTATATGTCACAGGTGTTTCAACACATTAGTACCATAACAACATTACTATAATTGGTATGAATTAGCAAATTATACCCGAGATTATATCTTTTGACAAAGACATTTTTTGTTCTTGGACAAAATTGCTAATAAACTTATCAAAAACTATGAAAAAGTAAGACAAATATAAGAGTGAGTAAATGAGACAGAGAGAGGGAGAATGAAAGATAGTGCTTTGATTACAGTCTGAGAAGCATGTTCCTGCCCAGACACTGGTGGTGTAACTTCCCTATGCATGAACATTTAATCCCTCTGCCTGCCAGGAGGACAGAGGGCTGAAACTTGATCACCCAGGGGGCCAACACACAAGAGGACAAGAGAAGGAGAGTGTGTGTGAGAGAGAAAGAGAACAAGCACTGACATGATTTAGCATCTTAGATAATGGCGCAATACTCTAATTATGTGTTAAAGCTTGAAATGATGCACGTGTTGGTGCAACATAGGAACTATAAAGCAAATATTGCTTCTAGCCAGTCATGATCTTCTACAAAATTGTCACTGGTAGACTACAATGAATTCTCTCTGTGTCAACCTTCATACAACACTGATGAAACTTATGGCCCTACACGTCTTCTCCTAGAGCTCTCGCTCATGAGAAAACACACACATGCGAGCACACACACACACACACACACACACACAGAACGGAGCCTCTCCCGGCGCTATCAGGTTTCGCGTCCCTCCTGAGAGGGAAGGTGAGCCAGCTTCATTAATCATTTAGAGTGTGCGCTGTGAGTGGAGGACAGTGTGATTGCCGGGTGTTGGGTGTCTCTGCCCATGGTCCCCTACACAACTGCCTTGATTTGAAAAAAGAAAAAAAGCTTAGGCCACTGCATGGTCAGCAACGGGCCTCCAGAAAAAACGAACGCTGCCCAGTCGCGTGGGCAGATTAGCAGACCTCTATCTCACTCATGGCCCATGAAACATTAGACAGGTGCAGGTGTGTGCAGAGAGCTGCTTGGATTGCTTTTTCTTCCTCTTTCGGTTTAGGTTGGGATGTGCATTTCCTTGGATGGCAAATCACAGAATAGAATGCTTTTACTGTAACTGATGCCAACAAGAGTTTTTTTTTTTTTTTTTTTTTTAAAGAAAAGTTTGAAAGTTTAAAGTATGTTTGTAAAATGAAAATTAACGCAAGATCATCAAAAGGTACATATATCAGAGAATATCAGCTGGTTTCACTAACAGATAAACATAGAGAAAACTAAAATTAAAGGTATAGTTTACCCAAAAAGGAAAATTCTGACATCATGCATTCATGTTTTTTTCCCCCAAATCTGCCTAACTTTCTTACGGAGCCCCCCCTAGTCCCACTTTTGGCTACTATCTCTTAAGATACTATCTCATGGCCTCAAGATAACTCGTGGCCTCAAGATACTAACTCGTGGCCTCAAGATACTAACTCGTGGCCTCAAGATAGTAAATCGTGGCCTCAAGATAGTAAATCGTGGCCTCAAGATACTATCTCGTGGCCTCAAGATAGTAACTCGTGGCCTCAAGATACTAACTCGTGGCCTCAAGATACTAACTCGTGGCCTCAAGATACTACCTCGTGGCCTCAAGATACTACCTCGTGGCCTCAAGATACTAACTCGTGGCCTCAAGATACTAACTCGTGGCCTCAAGATACTAACTCGTGGCCTCAAGATACTAACTCGTGGCCTCAAGATACTAACTCGTGGCCTCAAGATAGTAACTCGTGGCCTCAAGATAGTAACTCGTGGCCTCAAGATAGTAACTCGTGGCCTCAAGATAGTAACTCGTGGCCTCAAGATACTAACTCGTGGCCTCAAGATACTAACTCGTGGCCTCAAGATACTAACTCGTGGTCTCAAGATACTATCTCGTGGCCTCAAGATACTAACTCGTGGCCTCAAGATACTAACTCGTGGCCTCAAGATACTAACTCGTGGCCTCAAGATACTAACTCGTGGCCTCAAGATACTAACTCGTGGCCTCAAGATACTAACTCGTGGCCTCAAGATACTATCTCGTGGCCTCAATATAGTTACTCGTGGCCTCAAGATACTATCTTGTGGCCTCAAGATAGTAACTCGTGGCCTCAAGATAGAGTTAGTATCTTGAGTTCACGGGTTAATATCTTGAGGCCACAAGTTACTATCTTCACAAGATAGTTATAATTATTTTTTTTTATTTTTTATTTTTTTGCCAAAATGGGACTAGGGGGGCTCCGTACTTTCTATCGCAACGCATTCTCACCCCCAAGGCGTCACTTAACTGACGCCTTGGGAAGCATTTGGACATGCTTCAATATCTGACGCTTTAGGCGCCCTTTAGCGTCAGTAAGATGACGCCCTAGGATCGCGTGTACCCTACCCCCACCCCACACCTAAACCTAACCGCGTCCTCTAACAGACGCTTCCCTTTAGCGTCAGTCAGATGACGCCGTAGGATCGCGTCATGTAAGTGACGCTAAAGGGCGCCTAAAACGTCAAATATTGAAGCATGGTCAAAGGGCATATAAAAGATGATGTTTTGAGCAATGGAATACAATGGAAGTCATAGTAATCAAAATGGTTTTGGGTAACACTTTATTTTGATGGTCCCTTTTGAACATTCTGTGGACTATAAGCAACTTTACAACTACATGTCAAATACCTCTCATTAGACTATTAGTAGACTTTCTGCTTAATATCTGCCAACTCTTTATTGTGATGCTCCTCCAACAGACATTCTACTATAAGTAACTTTGCAACTAAATATCAACATATTCTATGCCTAACCCTACCAGTCAACTAATACTCTACTAACACTCTAGTGAGAGTTATTAGAGATGTAGGTCCAACATTACTTATAGTCTGCTGAATGTGTTAAAGGGACCATCCAAATAAAGTGAAACCGGTTTTGTCCATATGGGGAAATCAGTGGCATCCGTTGTTGTTTTGGACCCCATTTACTTTCCTTGTAACAGTTGAAACATTCTTCAAAGTATCTTCTTTTTTTTTGCTGACAAAAAGGATGTGTTACAGGTTCATGATAACATGAGGATGAGTAAATGATGACAAATTTTTATTTTTGACTTAATCTCTTTAAAGGGATAGTTCGCCCAAAAATGAAAATTAGCCCATGATTTTTCTCACCCTATAGTCATCCTAGGTGTATGCATCAGAAATGTCCTGGCTCTTCTAAGCTTTATAATGGCAGTCCATAAACGTGCATCTATCCTTCATAAAAGTGATCCACACAACTTCAGGGGGTTAATAAGGGGTGTCTGAAGCGAAGCGATGCGTTGGTTTGAGAAAAATATCCATATTTAAAATTTTACAGTTCACTTTGTGTATACAGACAGGAGCCATCTTGGAAAACAGTCACGACAAGTCAAACCACGAACGTTGTGCTGAGTGAGCTGAACTGTATGAAGTTCAGCGAACTTCTGACCTGTATGAACAACGGTCGGGGATCGACTTATCGAGACTATTTTTTTTAGATTTTTTAAGATTATTTATTAAGATTAACATGTATGGACCCTTACTGTGTTAGTGTGGGGCTATTTTGAGCCTTGTTAGTGGTATAAACTTTTTACTTAGTAAATGCCCCCATTACTCGCGTTATACACTAAACAGTTTTTAAAGATAAAACTCTTTACATTCGATTATCATGAAAACAAATCTCAGAGAACAAGATGTTTCATTAGACCAAAGGTTCATTTTGCCCCGGAGTAGTTCTCCTTTAAGATTGAAATTTGGACAAATGCTGCTGTTCCGAGAACTTTAGGTTTCTGTGTTAGGGGTTCTGTATCGCAGTTTTTCGGTTCGGTTTGAACATCATTACATCCCAAAAGGACGAGTAAATCATGGGCTAATTTTCATTTTTTGGGTGAACTATCCCTTTAAGTACTATGATTCACCGTTGAAGGAATAGTCCACCCCAAAATGGGAAGTTTATCTTTATGTACTCTCCTTCATGCTGTTCCAAACCTGTATGACTTTTTCTTTCAGCTGAACTCAAAAGATGATTAAGAAAAATCGGCATCCATTGTTGTTTTGGACCCCATTTACTTTATCTGTGGACAAAAACAGTTGAAACTTATGTCTTCCTTTGTGTTCTGCAGAATAAAGAAATTCATACAGGTTTGGAACGAAGTGATGGTGAGGAAGATGATAAAATAAGTTCCATCTTTAGGAAAAACTGTCAATCTGTGCACAGTAATTCGTTCATTAAACAGTAGTCCTTTAAGAGCAGGCAAACATCGTCTCCATCATCAAGGTCAGAGGCTGGAGCCCCAGACAGCAGCCAAGCTCGGCTCACTGTCTCTGACACAGGGTTTAGAATGACACAGCAAAGCTAGCGTGAAGCAGCTCCCCTGAATAAAGAATGGCTTTCAAAATGGACTTGAGCTGACTGTTTCTGCAGTGCTGTGAGCTGAAGCACTTCCTGAATGTCCTCCATCGCCCATCTCTGCTGCTGTGCCGGTCTCAGACTGGCTAAGTAACGTCTGCCCAGACACCTCCTCCCCTTCACTGGAAAATGATCCCATCCATGTATAATCAATCAGGTCCTTTTACTGAAAACTCAACCCTTTACCTCTGTGTGTACACGTGTGTGAGAATGAGCATGTGTCGGCGGGCTATTGAGATGGGTGTGGACTTTTTCTTTTTTTTCTTTTTTAACAAAAAGACAGTAAAATACGTAATACAATAGCCTGTGCCACAATGCAAACATGAAACATGCCATGCAAATTTCAAGGTAGTTTAGCCTACGTGGGGGAAATACGTGACCACTGTTCTGAATGCATGAGATATATATTGGTTACGTTTTCTGATTCTTAAAAAAAAAAAAAAAAAATCCTCTGCTTCTTTAAAGCCCTTTATTCAAACACCGATCTAAAAATGTTTTAATCTCAATAGAACAAAATGAATAAAATTGTGCTTGATATCTTTTTGTTGTTGCTGAACCTTAAAATAAACAGTGGAGAACCATTATAGCCTATTTACGCAAATTCCATTTAAAATGTAGTAATAGTTACAGTAATATGACTACTATATTTTGGAATGCAATAAAATATATCAATTCCACTGAGCAGCATATTCGATCAAAGGCCTAAAATATTTCGCTTTCATATGTAAACTAACATCAAATTATTTTCATGGTGAGAGCTGAATATATTAGCTCCCCATAAAACGAATTTGCCAAATATCTGTGTCCCTCTGGAACTAAATGCTAGAATTACAGTGTCCATATGAAAAAGTACGCTGGAGTCGCGTTACATTCCAAAATAACTCGTCAGATACACGACACCAGAGACTTCTCGTCACAAACATCAATCCAGCAAACCTCTGGTGCCAGCCATCCATTACTAATAAAATAATTAACTCGAAGAGATATTTAAGCGGTTTTCTCCGATTTACTTTGTTTCCCAAAATGTATGTTTATATTTGCAAAATTGCACAAATCTTTATCTATATTATTTATGATCCTGTAATAGTTGACGTAAATGCCGTATATGTCTTGGTTATGCATGTTCATGCATACAAGTGATGGTGAAATGAAATAGTTTATCAAAAGGGCAGTTAGTTACCCCACAAATCTGTTTGTTAATGATAACAAATGAAGGTCACTGTAGTTATAGATTGTCCCTTATTTTGTGATTATAATAGAGCGCCGCGGTGTCTGTTTTTGGAGTGTGTTGCGCGCACTCCTTCCCCTGAGGTGCATGTCATCCAAGTGCCACTCTATATCCAAGAGGCAGGGTCATTTTCTGCTACACAACTTCTCTCCACACTTGCCCGTATGATTCCCCAGGAGGATGCGCTAGCCGTCCAAACACACTATTGAGTCTGTAAGAGATAGGATGATAACCAGAGGGCGGGCTGATAGCTGAGGGCAGTCGAGGAAACAATCTATTGCGCACAACGAGAGCGCGTAAAATGATTAGCGCGTCATGATATTGAAACTAATGTGATTGAGCAATGCAACACGCTCACTCAAACTGCTAGTTTTTCTTTGGACTTATTTTTTTTTCATGGAAAATGTTCATCAAGAACTGACACTCATCAGTTGAAGGAACTTCATTGCTTGAGTTTCCAAAGTGGATATCACCTTAAAAACCAACGTTAAGAGTGGATGAGATACGCACAGGACATCAATCCCATTGCCCTCAACTATGTCTTTGCCACCAACTTTCGGATTTACCCAAGAGCAGGTAGCCTGCGTTTGCGAGGTCCTTCAGCAAGGTGGGAGTATCGAACGTCTCGGACGCTTTCTGTGGTCCTTACCTGCTTGTGAGCACCTCCACAAAAACGAGAGCGTATTGAAAGCGAAAGCCGTGGTTGCTTTCCACCGAGGCAACTTTAGGGAGCTGTACAAAGTATTAGAGAGTACCCAGTTTTCTCCGCATAACCACCCTAAACTGCAACAGCTCTGGCTAAAAGCTCACTACGTCGAAGCGGAGAAATTGCGCGGTCGTCCTCTGGGCGCAGTGGGAAAGTACCGAGTGCGCAGAAAGTTCCCGTTGCCTCGCAGCATCTGGGATGGAGAGGAGACGAGCTACTGTTTTAAGGAGAAGAGCCGGTGTGTGCTTAAAGAGTGGTACACTCACAACCCGTATCCTTCTCCGAGAGAGAAGCGAGAACTGGCCGAGGCCACGGGCCTCACCACTACGCAGGTCAGCAACTGGTTCAAGAACAGAAGGCAGAGGGATCGTGCCGCAGAAGCAAAGGAAAGGTAGGAAGAACACCATTACGCTCAATATTTTAAACTGTTATCTTCCTGATCAATGTGTACAATGGCCATATAAAATATGCAACATGTAAATAAATTACATTAATTAGTTGGTGGTAATAAATAATAGGCTAATAAAGCATACGGCAATTTGAATGTCAAAGACTAAAAAAAAAAAAACAAAAAAAAAAAACAGCTGGACTTTTAGATAACCGCATAGAACATTCTATAAAGTTTTCAGTTGTATGACATCAGTGCCCGAAATTTATACTGTTTATTCACCTGTCTTTTTAATCAATAAGTGACGCAAAAGAGATTATTTGACCACACAAAATAACTATGCCTAAAAAAAGTAAAACTAAATAGGCTACAGATAATAGCCTATATTATCATTTTTATATCCTAATTATTGAAATATAGATAAGGATACTTATTATTAGGCTATTCATCTTTTAAAATCTTGAGCATTTAAATGTGTAATTTGAAAATCTCAACTCAGTAAAAGTAAGAAACTGATCAAAATCATATAATTAATTGTTAAATATAATTCATAAATATAATTCAATAAGCCGAAATGGAGATTTTTGTTTAAAAAAAGCCTATAATGCAATGCTGGAAAATAAAAGCATCATACATTTTATTTGCTACACTTAATTATGCACAATCCAGGAGTTTGTATCATGTGCAAGCGAATTAACGAATTTGAATGATCTGCTCCAACAGAGAAAACGATGGTGCAAATCCAAGCGGCCACAACCCACTCACCTCTCACGAAAACAAATCTCTATGCGAAAGTTCGGAGGATGACAAATCTCCCGCAGCGACTCCGGATCACAGCTCCATGAGCCCAGTCATGCTCATGGGTCCCAGTTCAGGTCTGCCCCCCCTGCACAGCTTTGCTCCTCCGCCCGGCCCCAGCGTCAGCGGCTCAGACTCCCAGAGCCACCATCACTTCTCCATGCACGACGGCCTCCTCCACACCATGACGGCCAGCCTGGTGGAACTTGGATCATAAGGAATAAAGCACGACTTCTTTGACTTTTCCACCAATTACTAGCTTCGATATCATACCAAACATGTTATTAGTCAAGAGTAGAGGACATTAGCCAAACAAATTCCCAGAACTACCAGTCGATTATGGTCCTACGTCAAGAACAATGTTTCCATCAGAAATTATTGTAACATTTCAGTGTAATCAAGGGATAGTTTTTGATATGTCTACCTATAAGATTAACTAATAAAATATATATTTAATAAAGTCAAAATATGTTGTCTTCTTGCAGTTGAACAATATGTGCTCTACACTTTATTTAATATTAATAGCCTCGAGAATCTCTTTTGCTGATTCATTGACGCAATTAAATAAATGCAATCATCATAACATTAACATAGGCCTTCCTGAAATATTATGGTACAAAACAAACAAATAAAACGTTTTAACTTGGTCTTATAACGCATGCCTTTTTGGGACGTTTGGTTAAATAAACCTACCTATTTTCTTTCTTGTTTGAATTTTGCATATTAGGCCTAATATTCTTGATAAAAGGCATGACTGACCATGTTCAATTTAAAATAACTTATTTGGTAAAGTGCGGTGCTATCTCAAAAATATTGGCACCAGTCAAATCTTTATTTAGCTATAACAATTTTATTTCCGTCTCACAATAATTCTATACAATTTTATACATGGCACTTTTTACAAGTTCTTCATTCATTTTTCTTCAGTCAAAGGCAACGTGGTCGAAAAAGGTGCAATTGTAACTTTATCACAACTTTGATTTTAAAAACGAATGCAGCAAACGTGTAAGTTTCACGTTTGAGGGGGTTAAACCGTGACATCTACACGTTTTCCAAAGTGAACCAACGTGATAATTTCACGTCTTGTAGTGATACCAGGTTGGCAGCAATGAAGCCGTTTCTAATAGACAATCGGAAGCATAAAAATAGACCTTTACTTTCTATAGAGAATAAGCCAATTTGAAACGTTTTAAACAAAAATTTAAATGTTTTTTTTTTTTACTTTTCACTATTTTGTTAGGCCTATAGTTTTGTTAAAGCCGAAATTATGGACATATACTGCCCCCTATTGGTGATCTGACATTATAATCAGCCTAAACCCCAGGTTAAGTTCTATCAAGTTGAAAATTACTACTGAGATCATCGTAACCATTGTCGGACGTTTTTTATAGAAGGAAAAACTATTTCCCAAACCAGCACAACATGTGTGCCCATCATTGTCTCCTCAGCGTGAAAATAACTTGAAATAGATTTCACTCTAAAAAATGTAGTGCTGTTTCAACCCCTGTTTGGGTCATATGCACTAACCCAACTGTTGGGTTTAAATAGTTTAATAAAAAATAAACCAAGGTTTGCGTTTGTCCATTTAACCCAGACATTGGTTGAAACAGCAGTTCAAAACAATATATTAATGCTCAAATTCTGAAAGTGGTGAAAGAAAAAAGTAGGCTACAGTACATACACTGCCGATTTAAACACTGTATCCTCAACATTTAACATGTCAGGTTAGCCTATTGAAGATGTGAACCTGCCCAGAAGGGGGGAGGAATGAGAGAAAAGAAAATGCGAGGCACCTATTTACAACACTCAAATGTATTTATTCATTGTTATACGTTTGTTTGTGAAATATAATATTAAAATATCATAAGGTGACATGTTTTACTGCAAAGATACTATTATTAGCATCAAAGTAAGCATACATTATGCAGAGGTGAAAATGAGGGGGACATAGGCTATTTATATATTTTTATTTAAATAACTTCAAACTGTTCCTTAAAATATCTTAAACGGGAATAAATCATGATAAATAGTTTTATAATATATATATACAAGTAAAATAACTGTGGTGCCAAAGTTACAACAAAGTGTAAATACTATACTCAGTCAGTCACCTATATTTATCTATAGCTATATCTACAAAATAGTTTATTACTGTGTTTTGTTTACATGATTAACAAAGACTGTACTCTATATGTAGCCTACTTAATATATCTGAACCTACATTAATAGGCTATACTTAATGTACTAGCTATAGCATAGATAGGCTATTAGGCTATACTTGTATAATAATGTAGCAGCTATAGTATATATAAGGCTATTAAATTATAGCCTACACAGTAAAGTATTTATTAATCATGTAAATAAACACAGAAACTGAAAAATTCGCCAAGTAGGAATAAGATTAAAATGTATACAGCTTCCTTTAGATTGTTTTATCTAATATTCACCACATGATGGCGCCATAAGCAAACGAATGTAAAGGCTTTCTATTGGAAGAAAACTTCATGTCAAATACATGTCTATTTAGTTAGTAAAACATCTCGTTTAAACAGATAAACTCGTTAAAAACTCGTCAAATCTTCGTTCCTTTTTATGTTGCAAACAAATTCAAAGTCTAATAAATTTGTTTCATTCGACCGTTTTAATTGTTTGGATGTCTTGTGAGCCGTGTAGCAGCTGAGAATGTTATGAGCTGAGCAAACATTTACCCAATGACAAAGAATATGCATATCACTACATAAAACACATGTGCTTCATCGAGGTACATGCAAAACGGTCACAAAAAGTAGTAACATAATACTTTATCAGCATGAAAAATTTGCCGAGCAGCTGTGCTGTTATAGGCCGCGATCCCTACACAGTTTCAACTTTAAAGGGATTTGCCTACCCAAAAATGAAAATGTTGTCACCATTAATTGATTAATTGCCATTTAATCACCCTCATGTTGTTCCAAACCTGTTTGAGTTTATTTATTCTGTTGAACAGAAAATATGATATTTTACATTATGTTGGCGACTGTTGATTCCCACCACCAAAAAAAAAAAACAACAAAAAAAAAACTTGAGGGTGAGCTAGGGTTAAGTAATGACAACATTTTCATTTTGGGGAGAACTATCCATTTAAGGTTAAACATCTTATTACAGGCGTTCACCCTCATGTCAGTGTGCGAATTATAAAATGTGTTAGGCCTATTATGTTTTGTTTTTCATCCTTAATTTGTTGAGGTTCCTCAGTCAGGCGCAAACATTATTCTGTTGTCGCACCCCATGTTAGCCAACTCTCACCTAGGCTATGTTAAACAGAATATGGGCCCAAACAAACATTTCAGTTTTAGTTATTTCAAGTGTTGTGGTCTATGTAACCCTATAATAATGATAATGACAAGAGCTAAAGTTTTTTTAGACTTACCGTCTGTTAATGATCTAAACGGAAGTACTGTAGCTCGATCGGTGTTGTTGCTTCCTCAGGTTTGTCACTTCTTTTAACGCGAACTTGTGCCTTGGGTGGTGGCTGAAAGGTTGTAGACTATATATTTACACAGATGTAGCCTATTACATGTCATCGAATTACTCTTAATTGGGTGGTTGGTTGGTTCATTCATTGATTGATTTAACATATTAAATAAAATTGAATTGATTTTTTTTTTTCGTCAAATCAACTTTAGGCTAATTAAAGTGTTTCAGATAACAACTATTTACTATGTTGAGTCATGTTGATTAAACCAGTCTTCCCTGGTCATTGCCTTAACTCAAATTCTTAAGTTAAAGCAGCATTTTATTTATTTTTTTATTTATTTATTTGCAGTCAGGTAACACTGTAACAAAAGAATATTCAATTTTCACTACATTTCCTTTACTATTAACATGTTAAGTTTATACTAAATAGCCAAAGAGTAACCTTGAAATTGCACTAAATTGCACTTCTGGTGTGCTAAAGAGGTGCGTCGCGTTTATTTTATAGCGCAGTTCCATGCAGCACAATGGATACAGGTCAAGGGGAACTGCCGCGTGAATAAACACGAATAAAAAGTTGTGCTCAGTTAAGCGATCAAATCAAAGGGGAGAAGGGGAACAGAAATCCTCTCACAGTAAACGACACATTCTTTCTCTTATATGGAATGCTATTAGGAAACTACAAACAAACCATCCTCTTGTTATTTACCCTTATGGTCGTATAAGAGAGAAGACTGAAATTGAATGATGCCACTATTAGGCAGATAAATGACGTTTGAACATTGAGGTGATTACAAGTTCCTTGGAATAATGTGTAAGTAATGTGGTCTTAGTAGACTTAAAATGGCATTTGTTTTGAATACATTTGCTTTTTTTTATTATTTATTTTATTTTAAAAACAATGATAAAAATAAAGTCTCAGCTTTTTCAATTTATTTAGACTGTACACTACTATAAAACAAACCTACGTCACCAGCTAGAAGCGGGCGTAAATTAGCCAACAGAAATATGTTATGATTTAGGCTTACTATAAAATGTATTGCTCTCTACCCAAACATTTCCGACAATTATAGATTATATAAAAAAAAATTAATAATAATAATAAAAACGCACGATCACTGGCAACAAGATAAGCTCTCAGATTCAATTTACTTAAGGAAATAAAATTCATGTTATTTCAAAACCGTTTTCGCCAATGTGCAATTCTACAATAGTAATAACAACAACTACGTACGAGTGCTACTACTAACCTACTAATAATAGCAAATAATAAACTAATAGTAGGAAAAATGGGAAAACCTTTTTAAAATTAAACAAATAAAAAAAGAACCCTCATTCTTCACCTCTTTCTTTTTTGAGTGCGATTTGCATGGACTTAGCCTATGTTTTCGCCCAAGCAAAGACAAAAGATTCACACTCCTGAAATAAAAAATAAAAGTAATAAAAAAAAAAGGAACAAGGCACTAATGTACAGAACAGAATTTTTCTGTATTTTCTGACATAATGCTACAATGTCAACTCGATAAATAAACAAATAATATTCTGATAGTCGTTATATTAAATTATATTTATTTGCATAAAAGTGACCCATAACACTGTGTTTTCAGCGCCATTAACCAATTTACAGTATAAAAACGAGCAGAATGAATAGACACTTAAAATCTCCAAGCACTTAACAGACAGTTACTCACGCTTTATGGACACAACATAAAGAAATTTGCAGGGAAGAGAGTGGCGTAATTGCGATATCATACAAGCATTTCTAGACAAGCCTGGACCTAAGGAAAACTTTGAATCAGACATGGACAATTCAATATAAATCTCGAGATAAAATTAGTATAAACATCTGCTGCCGAGTAAAAGACGATGGGGAATAAAGGTGCTTTTGACTTGAACGATTGTCTGATAAACACAAAATAACAAAATTGCCTCTCCGGTTCACTCATTTCTTTGAGCATCGAGTTATACTTTCTCCGACTCCATTTCATAACTGCCTTTTAAAAATGCAAAACATTCACAAATGAACATGCAAAATGGTCGCGTAGGCCTTGGAAATGAAAGGAAAGGAAAGGGCGTCAGTCCGTTGAAGCGCTGGAAAAACAGCATGCTTTTGTCAAACACAAGGTGGCAAAATGGCCGGTCCTCATGTTGCCCACATTTTCTCACTAGTTCATTTTTCTCTGGGCCAAAATTGTTCCATATTTGTCTGACGGTGCATCATACATCGAAATCAGAGTCACTGTCTGTAACTGAGAGGATGGTCCCGCCGTCGCCTCGTTCATTCATACTGGAGACGCTGGTGGTGGGACTGGCGGCCGCGCACGGGGACTCGGCCGAGCTGTGAGGTGTGCACCCGGACTCCGACATGGAGCGCAGGCCGCTTTGACCCAGTCCGTGATGCTGAAGCCTAAAAAACACAAGTATTTAGAAACTAAAATTATTTATGCAACATAAATTTCAGTACATACATGAGCAACCCTTTTTGGGATGAGACTGTGTTAACATGAGAGACTGGAGTAGCAGCACATTCGACGTATTACACTCTCTAATAATAACAAACTCGAATTTTGATCAACGAAATGTGAGAGTAAAAATAGTCAATGATCAAGGTGGTTTGTATTTGTAAGCGTTTGTGTTTATAAAGTGGTCATTTATTTTCTTTAAAATAAATATTTTTAAATTGTGTCATTTGAGAACAAAACTGCTTATTATGAGCTCTAGACATCATTAATTATATTTTATACATGAAGTTGATTTATGAGGTTTGATTATATTTATGTTTGTATTTGGTCAATTGGTTTTGCATGAAATAAAACTATATAGCAATATACTGCCAAATATAGGCTACATGTTTCAAAAAGTGTAGCCTATGTCCTAGGCTATATTATAGGCCTATATTAAGATTTTCACTTTATATGAACTTGTATTTTACTATTTCTGTGAAATTTGTTTATTCACAAATAAGGTGAAGCAATTAAATGCGCCTGGGGAAAAATAAAAACAATCATAACGAAATGTGAAATGTTTTTGTTGCTTTATCACTGATTATTTCCTTTTTCAAAAATTAGCAAAGTGCACGTTTACTTCGTTTATTTTCAAAAACGTCAAAATAATGCGTTTTCTAAAGATTTAACAATGCAGTCTTGGTGATTGGCTTAATTTGTATGCTTAAAAAATAAGAGCAAACTGCTGTTTAATTATACCGCTTAAATGGAAAAAAAGAGATGTGCTCGATTTCTTTCAGCTAAGATCGAGCACATCATTCAGATTTGGTGACAGTTTATGCCGCCTATTTCTTTATGTCAACACAAGTATTAGTTTAATTTCCTCGATATTCCCCGATTTCAGTCGAAACCATTAAACTGACCTGTTTTTGGCAGCTGCCGCCCTGTCTCTCTGCCTCCGATTTTTAAACCAATTGCCCACTTGAGTGGGAGTCAGTCCAGTGGCTTGTGCCAGTTCCCTTTTCTTGCTGGGATTGGGGTAAGGATCCTGTAGGTACCACTCCCTCAACAAGCCGCGAGTTCGTTCCTTGAAACAGTGCGTCTTCTGTTCGCCATCCCAGATGGTCCGTGGCAAGGGGAACTTCTTGCGGACCCGGTATTTATCAACGGGTCCGAGGGGACGACCGCGCAGCTTCTCTGCCTCTTGGTAGTGCGCCTCGAGCCACATCGCTTGCAGCTTTCCATGAGAGTCTTTAGTGAACTTGTGGGTTTCCAGAATGTGATACAATTCACGAAAGCTTCCAGTGTGATATGCAACCACCGCTCGGGCTCGCTGGATGGACTCGTGCTTGTTGATGGCATCGCAGGCTCCGGGTGCCACGGGCAAGGACCAAAGGAAACGTCCGAGTCTCTCGATGTCCCCCGTTTCCTCCAGCGTCTCGCACACGCTGGCCACCTGTTCCGCCGAGAAGTTTAGGGTGGGCAGTTGAAACATCGGTAAGTCCTCCGGGGACCTCGCTCTGGGAATGCTGCCCGCTAGAAGCAGAGGGCGATCCGCGAAATTGGGCAGGAAAATATGTGAGGGATAAAGCTCTAAAGGAGACCTGAACACCATGGAGTCGCCGGGCAGACACAAACAGACGGGAAAGACGCGAAAACTGACGTGGTATTTGCGCTGCTATCGCTGCAGTGCCACCGAACGCGTAATATCTACCCTTAATCAACTTCGAGTGCAACGGTGAAACATTTTGTTTCGCTTTTCTATTGGTCTTCCCTGAGTGGTGCTGTGGTTGTCATGGCAGCCCTGCCAATCACTGTCAAGCTCGCCCGTCATTAGCCAGTGCGCGCTACCCTTCTGCACAGTGGCTTCGCGCGCAGGGTTTTATCGTCGCTCCAATCAGAAATGACCACTCACTGCGGGATGTTTTCAAGCAGGCGAATGGCGCGCCAGTTCACTCGACGGTAGGAGGATTAATAGGTGGAATATTGCTATATATATTAGTGTGCGAGTATGCTTCCGCGAATGTTGTGAAAGTTGGCGAGCTATAGTCAACAGATAAATTGGCTAACACATCGTTTAATTACTTACTAAATAATTATATAGGCCTAACGTATAGGAGTGATGTAGCCTAACTATTTAATTAAATTTGTGAAAAAAATAAATTAGTTTACATTTGCTAGTGCACGTGCAGTTTTTTTTCTTCTTCTAGACAATACATACTAATAATAGGCCTAACATAATAAATAGCTAGAGGCTAGAATTTATCCATAAAAAATGTTAAAAAAAAAAAAGATCGACTAGAAACTTTGCACAATTTGTACACTGTTTAAAATGTTTATCATGTTACAGAAGCATATGCTACGCTCTTTGTTCAATCTGTAGCCTAACTTAATTTGTTTTTTTAAAGAAATATTTATTTTAACGCGTTTTTAATAGCCTGACATAATGCGTATTCTGTGTAATTATTTGGCTATAGTTATTTTGTCTCCTTATCAATTTAAACGGCGAGATAAAATATCAGGAGGAAACAAGATCGGCTTGTTAGGCCTGAGTCAAATAACATTCTTTCACAAGGCTTTTTGTTTGCACAAAGCGTGTAATTAATGCCACAAACAAGTTAATTCATTTGGCCTAATTGTCTGTTTATCCTGGGGTTTAGCGCTTAATGGCCTTCTCTCCAGTGGGCACACCACTTACATTAAAGATGAATGTGTACAGTGAAAAGGGGAGTGTTGTTTGCAAAGTTATCATTTGTAATTAATTGACTATTAGCCAAAAAAAAAAAAAACTGGCGCTAGGCCTACTATGCGACGCGTTTTGAACGATTTTAAAAACGGCATTGCTCCAAGGCAAGATTTAAACATTATCTTCTAGGCTATAGGTGTTGGCATAATGATAACTGCAAACAAAAGCACTAATCTCGCGCCCCGTAGACAAGTAACGAGACGTCTTTGTTCATCAGGATTAGTTAATTAGTTGAATATCGTGTTCACTGCAAATATGAACCACTGTTTGCACGAACTGAGCACAAAATTGACCAAATTAAGCGCTTTAAGGGGCACGTTTTGTAAAGTCGCAAGAGACCGAGATATGTAAATTTAGGATATTTGGTCATGCAGTCCTTAGCTATAAGAGCACAATATAAACCAATATACAAACCTTTTAATGCAGAAATAATTTTAATTATTTGATGTTTTTAAGTTTCCACGTGGATTTTTTTTTAAACGTGGATAATAAACAGGCTATTGAAAGTTTTATTTGATTGATTGGTATCCAACTGCTAAACACACACTCGCACAACAAAACATTGGCCCCACAAAATATTAAAGTAGACTATAGCCGTATTTTGAAATGACATTGAAACGATACGGTCAAGGGGAAGGTCACACTCCAAAACAAACACTTGCAAACACTCATTAGGTCGACATTTAAAGCTAGCCTATTTATTGAAGTTACAGAAAA
The DNA here is from genome assembly GCF_988280905.1 of Pimephales promelas. Lineage (NCBI taxonomy): Eukaryota > Metazoa > Chordata > Actinopteri > Cypriniformes > Leuciscidae > Pimephales > Pimephales promelas. The sequence goes on along the minus strand of NC_142785.1, from coordinate 21,258,241 downwards.
CAAGATACAAAATTAATCTGCGATTACTTTTGGATTTTAGTTGGTGGAGAAGTCTTAATAATCCACGGCAAAGTTTAAGGCAGCTTATCAGTGTGGGTTGGATTAACAACACTTACAAATCTGTTGGCAGAATTACAAAATAAAAGCGAAACGTATATTTGCCTGCGGTGAACTTGGAAACGTGGAAATTAGACCAGCGTAATTATTCCCTGCTGTGCATCAATACGGCAAGGTATCAACATATAAGCAACAAGTCGGCCATCTGCAGAACAACATTAATTAACAGTTAAACAAACACCCATCCAAGGTTAAACTAGGAACAGATAGCTGGCCTTCAAACGTTTAATTGAATAAGGCTTTCGTTTCAATTGATTTTAAACGCATCTCTTTTTTTCTTCTTCTTCTTCTGGTTTGAGTCCCCCAATTAGGCTATTTGAAGTTCAGCTTCTTTTGGCAAAATGCTTACATATTTGATTCATTTAATTGAGGTATAGCTTTGTGTGCCAAAGATGTGATCAAATGAGCTGAATATTCTTTATTAGTCTGACATCTAGTGCCCCTTGAAAACATCACAAATTTGTCATGAACAAAGATGCTGTATGTAAAAAAAAATGCAAAAAATGTGCATTTACACTGAAGAGAATGAGAAGTGAGTTATAGATGGGATATCAAAATTGACAGGTTATTTGCATGGCATATTTTAGATACCCCATACATATTTAATTAAAGACTGCCTTGTGTTAATACTCTCCCACAGAGCAGATGTTGAGCCATCTGAATGTTTGGATGGGACTTGCTTTGCTGGATAAGAAGACATTACCTGGGCACTAAATTAATCATTCATATTGGACAGCTGTCTACAGCCACCAACCATATTCATCAGTTCATATTTAAAATATTTATTGCATATAATTATATCTGCCCTGTTTGTTTCACCAGCCAATCCTCTAGTCTGAAGCACACTACATGCACATATTAAACCATCAAAAAGCAAACATTTACAATATTAAATCAACAGAGTAAGACGATGCTTTTTATTTCTCAGAAATAAGACTGGAACTGAGCGGAGATAAAATACCAGTAATTCTGAGATTAATCTGCCATTGTCATTTCACACTGATCCATGTAGCATATGGCTCACACGCATGTAGTTTAGTTAGAATGAGGTAAAATGATATTGAATAAATCCTCATTTGTCAAACCTATTCTATTAATCAAAGCTATTAATCCAAACCTCTCATCAGAAGTGACTATGATAATCTTATTTTGTTTAAAAATGCTGTTCTGCCCTGCACATGGCTGGCCGGGCCATTGCAAATGTAAATTGTGGCTGCCTACTTAGAGAAACATAAGCTCATCCTGTCTGAAGTGAGATTTTCTGCAACAGTAATAATAATAATAATAATATATTTTATTTGTAAAGCACTTTTCATAGTTAAAAACAATCCCAAAGTGCTACAGAGTATAAACAAAGATAAAAACCAGGTAGAAAAATTAAAAAGTTAGCAAGAGGTAAAAAATGCTTGCTTAAAAAGCAGGGTTTTTAGTCCTTTCTTAAAAGAGTCTATGGCTTGAGGAGCCCTTAGGTTTTCTGGAAGGGAATTCCAAAGACGCGGTGCGGCTGAGCAGAAGGCACGATCCCCCATAGTACGGAGCTTAGTTCTCGGTGGTTGAAGAAGGACCTTGTTTCCAGAGCGGAGATTACGTGAAGAGTTTTGCTTTGTGAGTAGTTCCTTTAAGTAGGGGGGAGCGTTGCCGTGGATGCATTGATGTGTAAGTAGGATGATTTTATAGTTAATCCTGTATGAGACAGGAAGCCAGTGAAGAGAGTGAAGGATGGGAGTGATATGTTCAATTTTTCTTTTCCTCATTAAGATCCTTGCAGCACTGTTCTGAATGTATTGTAATTTTTGAAGGCTTTTGCCAGGAATCCCAAAGAGGAGAGAGTTGCAGTAGTCCAGCCTCGATGATACAAAAGCATGGACAAGTTTTTCAGCATCTGACAGACCAAGTGTGGGACGGAGTTTAGCAATGTTCCTGAGGTGATAGAAGGAGGTTTTACACAGATGTTTTATGTGGGCGTCAAATGTGAGTTGAGCATCAAATCTTACGCCCAGGTTTAAGACTGTTGATGATAGACGAATGTTTTGACCAGAGAAGATAATGTGGGTTATGGGTGATGACTGGACCTGATGTGGTGTACCAACTAAAATAGCTTCTGTCTTGGAGCTATTTAGTTGTAGAAAGTTTGCCTTCATCCATGCCTCAATCTCCTCAAGGCAGGAGCTCAAAGATGCCAGAGTGGCTTTAGATGGGATGAGGTTAGTTTTTATATATAGCTGAGTGTCATCGGCATAGCAATGAAATGATATTCCATGTCTGTCGATGATGTGGCCAAGGGGCAGAGTATAGATGATGAACAAAATTGGGCCGAGAACGGACCCTTGAGGAACACCGCAAGTGACTGTATGCGTCTGAGACTTTACACCTCCTAAGGAAACATACTCTGTTCTTCCAGACAGGTAGGACTGGAACCAGCTCAAGGCAGTGTCAGAGAGTCGAATAGTATGATGGAGACGCTGAAGGAGAATATTGTGATCAACCGTATCAAAAGCTGCAGAAAGATCCAGTAAGATGAGAAGCGATGGTGTGCCGGTGTCGGCCGCCATCAACAGGTCATTTGTGACCCTGATCAGGGCTGTTTCGGAGCTGTGAGCGGAACGGAAACCGGACTGAAATTTTTCAAAAAGGAAATTTGAATTTAGATGATCCTGAAGATGGGCAGCAACAACTTTTTCTAAAACTTTGGACAGGAATGGAAGGTTGGAAATAGGCCTGTAGTTAGCAAGAACTTCAGGGTCTAAAGTGGGTTTTTTTAGAAGGGGTTTGATGACAGCAGTTTTTAGAGCAGATGGAACGTGACCAGTGCATAAAGAATGGTTGATGACTTTGGTTATTAAAGGACTAAGAGAGCTGATGTGTGTTTTCACTAGGGCTGTAGGCAAAGGATCCAGCATGCAGGTGGAAGCCTTCATCCTGCTGATGATGTCCTCAACTTGTTGTTTAGAGATTTCAGGAAGACAACAGAGAGACTGGAAGGTCCAAGGCTGTGGATCGGCAGTGGGGACAGACAAAGCAGGGGTGCTGGAAAGGAGAGAGCGGATGTTCTCAACTTTTTTTCTGAAAAAGGTGATGAAGCTGTTGCATTTCTCTTCTGATGTGTCATTGTGCGAAATAGTTTGTGGCTTGGTGAGATGGTTAATGGTAGAGAAAAGCTGCTTGGAATTTCCCTTATTTTTACTAATGATATTTGAATAAAACTGTGTCCGAGCCTTTTTTAGCGACATTGAATAGGCCTTTTGATGTTCTTGATAGGCTATTTTGTGAACAGTAAGTCCCGTTTTTGAAACACGCCGCTCAAGTACACGACCAGCTGTTCTCATTTTCCGTAGTTCTGGAGTGAACCAGGGAGATGTACGTGAGAAAGTGACTATTCGTGTTTTTACAGGTGCGTGGAGGTCCAAAATACTGCTCAGGGTGCTGTTATAAAAATCCACTGATTCATTTACTGATGTAAAATTTGCCGATGGGATTTTTAGAAGGTCCAAAGCCAACGTGTCTGGGTTGATATTTTTTATGTTTCTGAAATAGATTTGACGTTTTGGTTTGATGTAATGAGAAAAGTTCACCTCCATTGAGATGACTTTGTGATCGGACACTCCAAGATCGTATACCAGCAGATTTTCAATGGGAGCAGAGTCAGTAATGACCAGATCAAGTGTATGTCCTCTGTTATGGGTTGGGACGTCAACATGCTGTTTGAGATTTAGACCGTCCAATAGCTGTAGAAAATCAGCTGCTGAATGACAGGAGGGGGTGTCAACGTGAATGTTAAAATCTCCAAGTACAACAATGTTCGCAGATGTAGCACAGAGTGAAGTGAGTAATTCATTTATCTCTGAGATAAAAGCTGGATTTTGCTTGGGAGGTCGGTAAATGAGAAGAATAGTCATAGAGCAAGGGGGTTTACATCTGAAAGCAAGGCATTCAAACGTGAGCAGGTCGGGCAGAGACAGTGGGGTGAGTTTTAAGTCACTGCGGTGTAGTACTGCTAGACCACCGCCGCGTCCGAATTGGCGGGCTTTCTCCAAGTATTGATAACCAGGAGGACATGCTTCATTTAATACAAAAAAGCCCCCTGGCTGATGCCAGGTCTCAGTAAGACACATGATATCAATATTCCGGTCCAATATATGGCTGTGTATAAGACAAGATTTATTTGTGAGAGACTGTGTGTTAAACAGTTCAATTTTGATGTTTGCTGGAGTGATGTGCTGTAAAGAACGAAGTAGACTGAAATCCACTCCACGTTTTATGTTCCGCTCCATATAGACGGGTCTTATCCAAGTAGTTTCCGTGGTTTCCTCAACGCTATTTACTCCAGGTAGAGGGGCGTTCTGATGACGTAGATGCCGTGCGACAGAGCGCTCGGCTGACCAGAGGGATGGAATCGAGTCGCCAGACTGGGAGAGAACAAACTTTCTACGGCAGCTTCTATGGATGTAGCGTGGTCGGCTTTGAAGTTTAAGTTGTTTAATGGCTGAGATATATGTTGGACTGCTGTTCTTCCTCAAGTCAAGCAGTTGTGGGATGGAATACTTTAGCCTCATGTCGCTTACAGTGTAGATCCGAAGATTGTCCAGCCGGCTAGCAAGTGGCTGATCACCAAGCCAGGGAGATGTTATGCTGATGTTGATGCTAGTGTCGGTAAGAGATATCAAGACCACAATGCAAGTGGACAATAGTAAAGAACTCTGATGCAGCGGCTCAGGTACAAGCCGATATTGTACGAAGAAGATTGCCAGCCACAATAGGTATGATACAAAAATCCATACATCCATAAATCCGTTCAGGAAAAGTAAAAAAGTTTGTAAAATGTGGATTCTAGAGCGCAAAAAGATCCACAAAGACGTTTTTCTTAAGGGAGAAGCGGCAACAGACAGTGCCAGCGTCCTCTCGCCTCCTCATGAGAAAGCTCAGTGGTCCATAAACCAGTGTTTAACAGTATTGTCATTGGGACAAGCTGCTTAATGGTACTGTGCAGTTTACCTTGATCCATGTGCCCAAGGTTCAGAGCATAATTTGTTTAATAGCGGTAATGGCCATATGACAATGGATTTCACCAACGAGATGTATTCTGTGTGCGTCAAGAGGTTCTTCCATGCTAAAATCTGTCTAATGGGTAAAGGCAATGCCATGCAATAAGGTTTTTTTTTTTTTTTTATATCTGCACCTGAAACTGAAGCTTCAGGCATGTTTATTGCTCAGTCATGAGTAAGAGCCAAAGGCCTGCCTGTCCTTGTACTGTAGTACAGCCCCCCCCCCCCCTCTCTCTCTCTCTCTCTCTCTCTCTCTCTCTCTCTCTCTCTCTCTCTCTCTCTCTCTCTCTCTCTCTTTCTCTCTCTCTCTAAATTCACTGTAAATTCACATGCATTTTGAGGTATATTATCAGCTTTCTCTTGTAACAAATAAATTAAACAATTTGCATTGCAGTAATTTTACAATAATCCGAATAATGTCCAAGAATAAAAAATTAAAGTTAAAATCAGTTACATTATTGAAAAACCTTCTGCAACACATTTTCACCTAGAGCCTCTAATGTCTCCCACTGTAAAAAAAAAAAAATATAGATTGTTGGTTTAACTTAAATTAAGTAAACTGGTTGCCTTAAAATTTTAAGTTGACTGAAATGGAAAAAGTAATTTAATACAATGAATGAGATTGATTTAATCATCAGAAGCTCAAAATAATAAGTTATCTGAACTAAATAAATAATTGAAGTTGATTTGAAAAAAAGAAAAAAAACGTTGTGATAAAAAAAATCTTGAAAATATTTTTTTTTACAGTGTACCAGGTTCAAATTTACTCTTGGTACACTGCAAACAATATCAAGTGTTTGTTCCGCCTTAAAATTTTAAGTTTAGTCTTTTTAAGTTGAAACAATACTTTTTTTACTCTGTATTTTTAACACCTTGTCTTACAAAGGCCTGTTTTTTTTGTTTTGTTTTGTAATATATACATATATATATATATATATATATATATATATATATATATATATAAAAAACATATGCTAATTGATCTATTGTTTTTTTCTGTTTTTTTTTTTCAAACCTGTTTGGCTTTTGTAAGAGTAATACAAAAGATGCACGTTTAAAAAAAAGACTTAAGCAAAGCAGAATAAAAGCATCATAAAGGGAATTCAAATGACTACACTAGTATTGTATGAAGAGCAGATTTCAGTACATTTAAAGCCAAAATTTAATCAGTTGGATTTGTGAATGAAACATTCAGTCTATTTTGTGAACCGAATCAACTGATTCCTTGAACAGATCAGATGTAACTCAAAAGAAAGATTTGTTCATAAATCAACATTGCTTCTACTTCTCATGAACTCTCAAGGTTATCACTGTGTAATGAATAATATGCTTCCCTAATACAAAGCTTGTATTGCTTCAGAAGGAGCAGGATTGACCTTCATTATACCTTTACAGTGGTATTTTTTTTTCTGTCATCTTGGAGCCCAAGTGGTCATTTGCTTTCATAATATTTTGAAATGAATAGGCAGAATATTCTATAAAATTTGCTATACGGTATAAAGTCACAAGGACCAATATTATAATAAGTTACAAAAGAAAAAAATGTATTTGGAATATTAAATATTTATATAATTAATGTGTCTATATTTACCAATCTGCTCTGATATAGTTAATTATTCCCATGATTTCTGAGAGAATAATGAATTCTTGAAGAGTGTAACCCTTTTTTTTGCATTTTTATAATGGAGATGAAACCAAGCATCTCTCAAAATGAAAAGAATGGAGAAAAAAAGATAGAGACAAAAGCTTCAGAAAGGAATAAGAACTGAATTTGTCACGGCATTCAACACAAAACTAGTGGATAATTGACATACGCAGAGGGAGTGTGAAGAATGACCTCAGAGTTCAAAAAATAACATAAATGAACAAAAAACGAGGAAACACATCAAACAGAGGTGGTACAACAGCTGGGCGAGATTTCAGGGGTGTTAATGCCAATTTATGCTGGTAGCAGATGTCGAATTGCGCAAAGCGCTAAATCCACTCACATCATAATTAAAGATGAGATGTTTACATGATGACTTTAATACTGACGATGTTTCAAAGAGCCTCCAGCTGTTTCACAAAGCAAAGCCAATGACATTCATTGCATGTACTGTCTTTCTATTAATATACAGGTACATGAATACGTCCAAGCTTCATTACGGTCGCTTTGAGTCAATATGGGCAGGGTCCATTTATCGAGGTGAACTCATAAACCACTCCACAGGTGGAAAAAACGCACATATGCTAGAGGATTGACAGAACGCACCAATCCCTGCTTTCACGACGAGCGCCACTCCACAAGAGGTCAGCCTGTAGGCTTAAACAAGGAAGTCGAAAAGGAGACTAAAGAGTCATGAGCAGAGAGTATGAAGGAAAGCTGACGAACGCAATTAATTCTCAATTCAGCTAACACCGAGAGATCAGAGCAAGGGCTGGGCTCATTAAGTGTCACATGCGAAATTAAATGCTAAACAGTCGCTAAACGGCAAAAACATTCAATTCCACCTCGACAGGCAGTCCCCCTGCGTGATTTCTTTGAAAGCTCAGCCCCCTCTTCCCTCCACTAACCGATTCCTCCCCCCTTCAATTTGTGCGTCTGCTTCTCGTAATCAAATGACACAGGCATGTTCTTTATAGTATTTAACACAAGTGGTGCTTTACCACTCGTTCAATCTATGTCGGGGCTGTAATTAACCTTAAGCAAGTTGATTAACGTCCCCTCCAGTCTCATAAATCACGATAGGTCAGAATTCAGAGATACAGTATTGTATCAGTGGCTCTTTGATTCAGACTCCCCCATTAGGACTCTGTTAAAATATGTATTTAAAGACCTGACAGACTGCTCAGCGTTCGGTCTGTGTGTATTCCTGGAGAAGCCTTGAGACGACGGCTGGCTCGGGTCAGGCAGGCCGGTGGAGTGCTGAGGGAAACCGCAGCCTGGATCTACATGGAAATGCACTCTTCAGACAAGCTGATTTTGGAGAGCTGAGGACAAATACACCCCAATACCACAGAACCTGTCCCAGGCCTTATAAAATAATGATAGGTCAAGGTCTGTCCCAATTCTAACTCAGGAGCTGACTTAAAATGATCATGTCTTTAGTGAACATGATGCACAGTACACAGTCTGTTTGAGGACCTCCTCATGGAGTCTCGTCCGATGAACAGCGGATATGGTAATCCTTCTGATTCCTCCTTGTGGGGTCTCTGAGGACCAGCAAAAGCGAGACTAAAGCCTGCCGAGTCAGGACAAAAGGGGCCTGCGATATACACAGCCTGGGGTGGAGATTGTAGGTTTTAGCCCCTCATCTTCAGATCCAGGCATGCTGTGTAGATCAATATGGGATATGGAATGCTAACATAATCATTATGTCTTTTGACGTATGCATGTCTGTGAAATTTTTTCTCTGATCTTCCTCGTTTAACATGCTTGTCAGGCTTCCACACTCGGTCCTTTGTTGAAATGCAGTGCTAAAGCCAAGGTCACCGTAATGAGAGTCACACAAGAGCTGACTTATTGTCTTGAAAAAAAAAAAAATGTAGTATATGATGCTGAGATAGTATTGGCCTAGTATTATAATGGGAACCCAATGAGTTCAAATCAGTGGTCTTCCAAAAAAAAAAGTTTTTCAAACTGGCTTTTATGTCTTTTGCACTAAGCCAAAATACTAAATTGTAAAATTATTTACTTTGTATTATGTTGATGATACGTTATAACTGTCTTTCCATTTGAGTCTGACACTGCTTTGCTACGCCTGTTTGTTTTTTTCTTATTATTGAGTCTGACACTGCTTTGCGACTCCTGTTTTACTATTTTATATGAGTCTGATTCGGTTTTAAGATTACGCTTAGCTTTGCTGCTCTTGTGTTTTATGCGTTGTTATGCAGGAGGTCTGTTAATCTGGTTGTTCTGTAAAGCACGTTTATAGCATTTTTAAATGTGCTATGAATACCATGAATTATTACCATTTAAAAAGTTTTTATTAAGTAAATACTTCTACTCAGCAATGAACATTGCTCACAAACCACAGTAAAAACATTTATAATGTTACAAAATTTTTCTATTTAAATAAATGCGGTTCTTTTGAACTTTCTATCCGTCAAAGAACACTGCAAACAAAATGTATCAGTTTCAACAAAAAATATATTAAACTGCACAACTGTTTTTAATATATTCACTATAGAAATGATTCTTGAGCACAAATTAAGCATATTAGAAGGATTTCTGAAGGATCATGTGAGTTATTTTTGAGTTATTTTAAATTGTAATAATAAATTTAAAATAATTTGTAATAAATGTAAAAATATTACTGTTTTTACTGTTTTTTGTCAAGACTGGAATTATGGCTGCTGGATATTGAATTATTTTAAATTGTAATAATAAATGTAAAAAAAATTGTAATAAATTTTAAAATATTACTGTTTTTACTGTCTTTTTTGTTGTCAAGACTGGAATTATGGCTGCTGAAAATTCAGCTTCACAGGAATAAATTACATTTAAAAGTATATTAAAATAGAAAATGTAAAAATAAAAATAAAAAAATATTAAATTGCAATAATATTTCACAATATTAGTGTTTTTGCTATGCTGCATTATTATTTATGTTTTTTCAATCAAATAATTCAAGTCTTGGATCAGAGAAAAAGAAAAGAAAAAGAAAAGACAGAAAAAAGAAAGTTTTTTTTTCCAAACTCATGAACAGTAGTGTCTCTTTTTATACAATTTTAAATTAATAGGTCACTGTGTTTCTATGGCAGGATTAATCTCATGACTTCCAATCAGTCTACTTTACATTTAGTGTATTTAAGCATGGCATTATGCACTCATTTTTAAAAGCATATGCTTTTACATTGTACTTATATTTAGAAAACACGTGCATGTAATTACAGCTGTAATTATTTTCTGCAATTACATCATACATTGTTTACCCACCCTTATTATACTACCAACACCTGTCCCAAACCGTATCCCACCTCAATAGCAGCACAGTTGTTTTGCAATACAACATGAACACAATAAGTACATTGTATAACTAACAATTATTGTTATTATTATTATTATTTTGTTTTTATTTAAGTACATAGTAGTTAAATACACCTAATATAAACCACAGAAACAACATAAAGACACTTTGCAGACACTTTAGTAGCCCCCAGTTTGAAAACACATGGTACTTGTCCTAAATTGGGTTGTAACATACCTTGGCATGGGGATGTACACAGCCAAATACACAGCCAAACACTGTTGATCATATACACAGCCAAACACGGTTGATCACAGGAGAAGATAAATTCCTGAAAAATCAAAAAAAAAAAAAAAAAAAAAAAAGAAAAATCAAAAGAACACATCACTTTTTATAATGAATAATCTAACAGGTCTGTAATATAAGAAAAGGTTAGAAAGAAACATTGCAAGTCAAAAACAATATGCATCAGCCCAAGACATGCAAAATGCTTATGCGGACATTGTTAACAAAGTGCTTATCAAGTGCTTATCTAGCCTAAGAGAACAGGGCTGCAATCTAAATACTAAAAAAGAAAATGTACCGTTTTCTTAATCAAATTGAATTGAATAAAAATGGATGATTATTTGTATATTTCTGAAGTGTTTTGGACTATTTCAACATGCAAGATTGCCTCTTCCTCTCTTCAAGGCTGATTTGTGATCAGTGGGGGAGGAAATACTGAATCTCAGTACTTTAATATAAGTACAAATAACAACATATTTACTTTAGTAAAAGTAGATGTACCACAATGACAACCTAGTAAAAAGTACCAGACTTTGATTAATAAAACAGTTCATTCTAACTCATTCAACCTAATATTCCTAATTTAAACAAATTAGTTTATGGCTAATTATTATTATTTTTTTTAATTTATGGTGTAATTCTGAACCTCTTGGCTTGCCATACTAATCCTAACCAAACGTATGTGTACAGAATGCCGAAGTTACGTCCCTTTGTAGGCCTAAACACAGAAGTGAGTTAGCATTTTAGTACTTCCGGTTCCCTCGCCCTAAAGTCTATGGGCTTTTTGTATGGGTTTTTGCTAAATCGCCTGAAATAAGGTCTGTGGTTAACACAGCCTCAAAATCGTCACTCTCACGATAAACCGATAAAACACACTACGTGCTATAGAGGCGCATTTAGTGTGACGCATTTAGGTTGATATATCTATAGCAACCAAACTGGTGAGACAAACCAAAGTCCTTTTAGGCAAATTGCTAATCAATTGCTTTCTTTCTAATACAGACACGTGACCAACAAGCGACGGTGAATTCTGTGTGATTTGTTTTTCTTTTGCTCTCACAGAGGCACACCTCAACTACAGGCGTGCGTGATCATAAAATGGCGTTGGTGAAGAGGTAGAATGTATTCCTCTATTCAGTCGGCCTCTTATTCAGAATGCATTGAATGCAGTTTCTCATACCTTTTTTCAAAGATTTTCAATCTAAGATTTTTAAAATGGATCATGACGATCACCTGTGTCCGAAATCTTATTCACTACATAGTGGACTATATAGTGAGCTCGCCGTTTTGTAGTGCTGTCCGAATGTATAGTGATGATTATTATACCCTATATAGTCCACTCAAGGTATCCCAGAATGAATTTTGAAAAGTAGTGTACAACCGATGGTCACTAACCCAACCCCCTATACCATCATGCATTGCGCTGATCGTAAAAATGGCGGACAAACGACAAGAAGAGCCGCGCGACAATACAAATTTGTCATACACATGTAAGTTGTGTTCTGTCTCGTTTAACTTATATGTTGTAGTTTTACAATTTTGTTAGACATGTATAAGTTGTTTGTAAGCACGCACGCGTTTAAATATTGTGACAGCAATGACGTAATCAACGGCGCAAGTGGTCCGAAAGTGGTGTTTCTATTATGCTGGTGAGCATAGGGGGTAGGGAGTAGTGGTTTGAGTGGAGCTCTTCTCAATCAAGCTTGTCTCTTCAGTGATTGCGCATGCTCCTTGACACCCATGACCAAATGACAAAGAGCACTCATTGGTCGATCTAGAATGATTCGCATATTTGTTCATTTATTTGTTTTTATATCATTTTTTTCCCATATCTTATCGACTTTTATTAAGGTGTAAATTAAATTTAGTTTTGTTATTTGTTAGAATTATGTTTTATTAACAAGGTTCGGGAGGAGCAGGTGCAGACAATTAACACATTCAGCACAAGTAGAAATCAATCTGGACAAGATATATAACAGCAGAACTCTCCTTTGTTCCTTGACAGTTTATCAGCATCCCACCTCCACCCCATCTTCTCACTTTTAGTTCCATCTCTAGTTCCATCTACTCTTACCAACGGGGGGAGTACTCTGGTTTCAGGCAGAAATTCCGAGCTCGGAGCCCTCAACCAGGACAGCACGCCAAGTACGCATAACCTTAACCATTATATGTAAATGTGAACTTGTGAAATTACCTTTATTTAACCTGTGTTATTCAACTCTTTCCTTGCCACTCAGGGAGGTCACAGGAAGCGGCACCAGGAGTGCTGCCGGCAGCCATAGTGATAGGCCGGGAGAAAGAAGCAGAGTCATGAAACATTCATAAGGCCTCTGTGTGGTGGGGGGAGGGCAGAACCAAGACTGGTGAGGGGGTTTAATTTGCCCAGGGAAGAGTGCTGCCATGTCCTGCGCTCCAGCACTGCTGTAATTAAAGGGACGAGGCCTGCGGAAATTGGCTCGGACCCCGCTGTAAAGCAGCGTCAACCCCGCCTGCCTGCGCTCTCGTCAGCCTATTCCAAAATCAATTATCTCCACGGAACAGCTGTAAGGCCCTCACCGCAGCCTCTTGCTCCTGAAGTGAAGGAGACATTTGAAATTCATTACCATATAAAGCAAAAGGTCCTTTACGTATTAAACAGCACTCGCCTTTTTATAAATTGTTTTCCCCCCCCTCGAACCTGATGACAATTTGACCACTTTCAGTCTCCTGGTGTGAAAGCCAAGCAGCGAGGGTTGATTGCATCATTTATAAGAAAACAAAGGGAAGGAGGGGTGCATGTCAACTTTAGACTGAAGGCTGTCATCCATTTCATACCACTTTCATGCTTTACAGTATTGTAAAAGTTTACTGACCTTGCCGTGCCAGAGAGCTCAACCTTCCCACTGCGTTCCTCTGACAGATCCTCGGATGTAGCAGGAGGCAGATTGGACATTCATAGTGAGGAACCTGAATCCACAAGAGTGTGAGCCTACAACGTAGAAAAACAAGTTGGAAAAAAAAGATGATGAAATATTAAACTGTATGGTCAGGTTCTGTCCGAAAGCTAAAATAAAATAGGAAACCATCAGATTGGTGTTCATGTCTCACACATTTTATCCTCCAACCAGGAGTGCTAGACACTTCCAACAAGAATTTTAATTACCGCCTCTTATACCAGCTTCTAGGTCACTATGTTCTGCTTGGCTAATGTAAATAATTCACCAGTAACCAACTGGGTACATTTCTGGACTGAAAAGAGCTGCCTGCCACACGTGTCTATTCTCCTAGATCATACTGGCGTTGGCTCATCGGGCCAAACACCGGGGCATGAACAACCAGCAGTCTCAGTGAGAACCTTGGCCATAGAGCGCAGTGTGAGGGAATTCATTGAGGGGTGTGCAGTGTCAGTGAGTGACTCATCTTGTCTGACTATTCCAGGACAAAGAGACGATAACAGACGACTCACCGGGAGCTGTCTTCTCCCGCTATTCACAGTCCACTGCACTCTCTGTACTCTAAAGTTGGTCAGAGGGGGTAGAGAGTTCGAGTCAGTGAATCACAATACTGATGTAAACCTTTCGAAAGTGTCACGGGGAAGGGGGGAAGGGGGGAAAAGGATGGGCGTTGAACAGGTTTGTTGACGCCAAAAGGGGCCGAGTGAAGCTTGTTGGTGGTAAGCGACGTAAATATGAGGTGAGAATTCCTCCACACTCCGGTGGGATACGGATAATGCTACAACAGATCACTGGTACTGGGACTCATGCACTTGTTCATGTGGAAGGCATGGAGTGAGGTGTACATGTGGTGCCCTTGAGACCAGGGTGAATGTGCCGTCAAGTATGTGATGTCATGAGTGTCACTGTGTCAACGATCACACACAACCTGCCTGAATTATTCAACTGCACTGAATGACATTAAATATAAAAGCAAAAATCACATTTGCTCTAGAAACTCGAGCAGAAATGCAAGACACAAAGACAATACGAGGGATAGGAATCAGAAAGAATTTAATGATTCCAGTTCATGTTCAAATTTGGGTTCCTAAACAAAACTTTTAGTACTTTTTTACGGCAAAAAAATATTTGAAATTATATTGATAAATTATGATATATGTATTAAATTAATCATAGAAATTATTTTTTAAGCAATTTTCAGGAAAGGTGTTCACATACTGTAAAAAATTTGCTGCCTTAAATTTGTAAGTACAATCAAAAATGTTTAAGTCATTTCAACTTAAATTACATTAAACTGACTTATTTTGATGTAAAAACATGTCGTCATAACTGATTAACACTTTTACAGCACAGTCTTTAAAATACATTACAATTACTGGCCTTAATTTGAAAATTTTGTTTCCAAAATGTGAAAACACTTGTTTTGTTTATATATTATAAATATGATTATCTTAAATTGTTACAGACTAAATACATAGTGTGTGTTAATGCTTGTTTCACATACAACCAGTAAGTGGCCCATGTTGCAGTTCTGTATGTGTCTGATTCATACAAACAACCAACCACAAAAAAATAAAATAAATAAATAAATAATAATAATAATAATAATAATAATAATAATTAGAATTATTTAAACCACACTGGTGGTTTTGCTGTATGTTCTTGATTCACTAAAAAGAACCTCAAGAAATAAAAAGTAAATCATAATCGGGAATTAGACAGAACAAATCCCGGTTTAAACTTTGTAGAGTAGTTTAGCATGGTCCACTTTGGTGGAAGAACAAATGCACAAGAACAGTAAATGGAAATTACCAATCTTTCTTTTTTCCCCTTTTCCCCAAAAAAATTCTAGTACCCCAGCTTCACAATACACACTGTTACTATTTGGGTTTAGTCTCTTTCAGCATGAGAGCAGTTCTTAGCCAGTTAGCGTCAACATATCAGCAGTCAACGCCCTACAGCTAAGGCAAATAAGCCCCTGAATCAATTAGTCCTGAATGAGGCTCCTTTAGTAATGTTAATGAAGCACTGATTGACCACAGTGTTATCTGTCCTGTTAGAGGGCTGGCCTGAAGCTCTTGCCTGCAGGTGCCCTCTTGCTGAAGGAGATACAAGGGCACGGATTCAAAACACCCTAAGTGTACTATTGGCTACCGCATTGTGACAAACTTTTCTCGAGTTATATCATTTCTTTATGCGTTCATTTTCTGAGCATGGGAGGAAGGTTAAAGAGTCAATTCATTGCCATTGTTTTGTGAGTCTGCGCATATGTTTGTTGGGCTCTTTTGTACAGAGAATCTTGAGAGCTCTTGAGGAAAATCCTCCACAGATGTAGCAAGAACAACTTCTCAGACAGACTGATAAAATACGTTTGTCACAGTCACAGATACTTGAGACTCACATCTTGTCAGCAAACAAGGACCATACAAGAACACTGGAGTCGGCAAGTCCTTTTGCTAACCACCATTCATTACCCAAGAATCTTTTATACAGTATATGCATCTTTGCCTTTTAACTTATACGTTTATGTATATACAGAATAAAATAAGTCCATATCAATACTCTTACATACTGTAGGTTGGACTATTGTTACAAAGAGTAAGTGATACCACACTGCGAGGGAGACAAAGGGAGACAAATGGATTTTTCCCATGAGAAATGTGCACTACATCCACTTTTATTAAGCTTCAGCCATACAAATATGAACATAATGAGCATAAAAGTACAGTACCTTTCAAAGAGTATGTCTATCTTCATGCTAGAAAGACATGTCTTGTTGGTGACATACTTTTCATGCTCCTGTGTATCGCAGGATGAATGCAGAAAAAATCTCTCCCTCTGTATCATGATAATGATAATGTTGAATTACAGCAGACAGCAGTCCTTAAAAACACATAGATGATGTGCAATATTAATCATAATGCATTAGCGAGTGATCTTTTGAGCTCCTAGTATGTAATTGAGTTTTTATGTTCTTTAATGACATTGATCAGGGAAAGTAGCCCAGGATGAGGGGAAAGGTTTAGAAAATTTGGCTGAAACTGCAACTATAAGCTATTTCATTGCTGTCTTACGAGAGGTTCAATGTGCATGGACGCAGCTCTCGCACCCCTGGAACTTCGGGCATGCGAGTTTTGAACTACTTGGATGATTGGCTGATTCTAGCTCGATCACACTCAGAGCTCACAGAACACAGCACCATATTACTCAAACATCTCGAGAATATAGGTCTCAAAGTCAATTAGGCGAAAAGTCTCCTAGTCAGAGAATATCTTTTCTGGGCACAGAATTGGACTCGCTGTCTATGACTGAACCTACGTCTATGTCGACTGTCACCAGAGGGCAGACTGAACATTCAGCGCATCACAAAATCCTTCCGCTGCGGCACTATAATCCCTCTCAAAAGGTTTCAGAAAATTCTGTGTTTTTATGGCCTAAGCATCATCAGTACTCCAGTTGGGTCTTCTTCGCATGCGCCCACTGCAGTTATGGCTAAAAGCGTGAGTACCACCGTGGGCATGGGAATCCGGTCTATTTCACCTCAAGGTCGATCAGAAATGCGTCACAGCTCTGAAACCTTGGAGAGCAATCAACAGTCAGGTGTAAACCTGGGGACTTCCTCGAGTGTGAAGGTGGTGTCCATGGACGCCTCCACCTCGGGATGGTGAGCGCTGCTCGAGGGCAGACCGTTCTTTGGCTAGTGGTCAGAATGGGAGAAGCTTCTACACATAAACTGTCTGGAAATGATGGCAGTCGACAACTCGCTTTTTTTGAGCCGTTTTTGTCCCCTGATAAAAAATCACCATGTCTTGGTCCGCTCGGACAACATATCAGTGGTGGCCTATATAAATCGCCAGGGTGGTGTCAGGTCCCGAAACCTTTACAGGCTGACAGAATGCCTCCTGGTCTGGGCTTAGCACAATCTGCGCTCATTGAGACCAGCACATGTGCCTAGTCACCTGAATTTGGGACCAGACAGACTGTCCAGAAACAATGTTCCAGCAGGAGAATGGTCTCTGCACCCGCAGATGATCCAACTGCTGTGGTAGACATTCGGCAGAGTGGTGGTAGACCTGTTTGCATCCTAAGAAAACGCTTATTGTCCAAAGTTTTTCTCAAAGAGCAGGGATGCGCTGTCCCACGTCCGGCCCTGCTGCCCACTCTATGCCTTCCCCCCCTGTCTTGCTTCTGCCTCAGCTATTGGAACGAATCAGGGAAAACGAATGCTCAGTGCTACTTGTGGCTTCGCTCTGGAAAAACTAGGCTTGGTTCCCAGTTCTGATGCAGCTGACAAGCACTGCCCCATGGCCAATACAGATGAGGAAAGTCCTCCTCTCTCAAGCCAAGGGCTCGATTTGGCATCCTCACCCGGAGCTGTGGTCATGCATGTGCCATCAACGGGTTTCCGCATGTGGGACCTTTCGACGGTTTTGGAAGCCATGAAAGGTGCCCCGTTCGAGCCAATCCATTTATCAGATATGAAACATTTGTCGTTCAAGACAGTGTTTCTTATGGCTCTTGCTTCAGTGAAGCGCAAATGGGAATTTACAAGCGCTCTTAGTAAGTGCGATGTGTATGGAATTTGGGTCAAATGACTCGAAAGTCATACTCAAACCAGGACAGGGTTTGAGTATGCCTAAATCCCTCAACACACCGTTCATGGCTCAGGTTATTTCCCTGTCTACCCTACCGAATTGCAATGAGGAAAAGGATGCAGCCTTCCTTTGCCAAGTCAGGGCATTAAGAGCTTATGTGTCTCGCTCATCTGTTTTCAGACAGACTGAGCAGCTCTTCGTTTCGTTCAGCAGAAGTTCTAGGGGACTAGCTGCATCGAAAGAGAGCCTATCCAGATGAATAGTTGATGCTATATCACTGGCCTACACTTCTAAAGGCTTGCAGTGTTCTTTGGGTGTCAGAGCGCACTCCACGTGGGCTTGGTCTGGCAGGATTACCTTGCGGCAGCCAGGCTGGGCCTCCCTCTCTACATTTTTAAGGTTTTATAACCTAGAGGTTCCCACCGTACAGGCTAAACTACTTTAGGTCTAAAGATCAGTACTATCTGCCTCCTTGCTTCGGCTCAGAATACTGAAACCGCTTGAAAATCGCTTGCTGATGGTTAAAAAACTCCATGGACAATGAGTAAGACCCATACTGTGTGGAACACTGTTGATGTGATTAGTTCCCTAGAATGCTACTTCTTGGGAATTACGCTTCTAGCCTCTCTTCTCAGACTCTGAGTCCCTGGTGTTTGACCTGCCGGGTATTTTTGTGTTGGATCCCAGCACGCATAGTGTTTTACACTGCATTCCCCTAGCGTAAGATATACGAGAGAACCTCTCATAAGAGAACGTACTCGGTTACTAACGTAACCTCGGGTCTCTCTAGAAGAGGGAACGAGTACTGCATATCTTTGCCGTGCCTGCAGCACACTCTGGTTCACTTTGGCGATAAAAAAAAACAGATTATATCAGCCCATCGAGCTGTATTTATAGGCCCAGGCCATGCCCGTCTTGGCAGGACGTGACGTAGTAGGCGCGAAGCGCCCCCATTGGATCTGAAGTCACCAAGAGCCTCTCTCGATAGGCTCCTGCAGTTGCTGCAGGATAGCCAATAGGCACGCGAGCCATCTTGCCTATGTCTGCATGCTCCTGCAACGTGTTTTACAGTCATTCAAAATTAAGGATAATTTTTGGCTTCAATATTTTGTGGAAAAGAGGTTTTCCCAGAGGCGTAAGATATTATGCAGTACTCATTCCCTTTTCTAGAGCGAACCGAGGCTACATTAGTAACCAAGTACGTTTTTCCTCTCATCAGTGGTGTATTTTTCTAGCAACATCTCTTGTTTGAACATCAACAAAAAGATTTCTCCAGCAGTGAACTCCCTCAGGGCTGGAGGTCTCACCTGGGTCTGCAGTGCAAGCAGAGCTGTCTATAAATAGGCAGGTATCCTGAGAGCTTTGACATATTCACATGAAAGTTTCATTCGCACAGAGGAGCGGAGGTGAAGGATGTTGTGGAAAGGAGAATTTTCCAGGGAGCCAAGATCAAGCTCCACGTAACACCAATATTTTATTATCTTGCTCTAAATTTGAAGTAAGTTTAACTGTTTTTACAAAACAGATGCGACGATGTGAACATCTGTTCACATTAAACGAATGTTAAAGTAAAACACTTAAAATGAAATGCAAAAATGTGTTTTTAATGCTTTTTAAGGTTAAAATTATAGTTTATTCAAAACATGCATGACTGACTCTAGTTTCTTCTGTGTTTTTTGTCCAAAAAAGAAACTTAAATAAATACATGGTTGCAAGTTAAAAAAATCGAATTTATTGATTTTGATGCGCTTTGTTCACAATGTTAATCATTTCAGAAACGTAATATCATGTAATGTAAACATTATCTGCATTTGTTGATTAAAAAAAAGTTGTTGCAATTTGATATGGCCATTGGCTTTCTAGTTCCCATGTTTTGCATACTGGATATGCAAGACGGACGTGTTAGTGTTTAATGCTGTTATATTTGACATTTAAAAGTGCTTCTGTTAATGTTTTTTAGTTGTTGCTGAAGAGTAGTGTGGTTGGGTTGATGGTGAGTACATGATGGTATTGCATTGACCATAAGAGCAATGATTTTGCTAATGCCAGTGACCAATAATATCATGCTTGTTTGAGATATGGAAAGTTAGATATTAAATTGAAGTGAAATAGATAAAATAAGTTGGGTTCAGGACCACCACTTAAGTTTGTTTATGTTCAGTTCTCCAACTCAATGTCGTTTGTTAGTTAAACATTCTGTAATTTAAGTAGAAGATGTCATAACTCAAAAAATTTAGTATTTTGTTTATTTATTTT
The DNA here is from genome assembly GCF_988280905.1 of Pimephales promelas. Classification (NCBI taxonomy): domain Eukaryota; kingdom Metazoa; phylum Chordata; class Actinopteri; order Cypriniformes; family Leuciscidae; genus Pimephales; species Pimephales promelas. The sequence goes on along the minus strand of NC_142785.1, from coordinate 21,238,064 downwards.
TGGTAACACTTTATTATACAATGTCCTTGTTACATACATTTGTTACACATATAGTTATTATATAATAACAACAAACATGCATAATTACTTCAAATACCCCCAAATTAATCCCTAAACTAAGGTGCATGTACTATTACAGTAACATTACTTAAATTTATAATTGCACTGTAACTTGCATTCATACAGACGGTTGGTCTGGGAACGCCCTGTCATGTGATGTGAATTTAGCCTGTGGGGCAAAACATTGCCTTGGCGGTTGGCGCTCATTGAAATACACGCGACAATCATGCCGAAGAGTTGTTGAGTCGTTTTCTGTACTGCCAATATATTTTTTTTGAAGTTCTACATCCTTCCTAAAAAACGCACATGGGTGCCATGTGCGTAGTATAGTGCCGTTCTGTCATATAGCGTTCTATACGATGTTAAAGGATGAGAATGCGTTGGATTTGTAATACTTCTGTGATGTTCTGTACTACCCCTATAATACTTCTATAGTTTGTCTCAAAACACTATATTATTATTACCTATATGGTTACTATAATAGTTTATCCTAAAATACTACAAGATTCCAATAGTTGTTTTTTATGAGGGATGTCTCGTTCACATTAACATTATCAGCGGAACATTGGCTTGATAGGCCAATCGCAACGTAAATTTGACACCTGTCAGCACAGTACCCTCGGCAACTTCGTACTTCGTCTTACAAAAGCATTAATAGTTTGGAATGAAGCATACTTACAATTGGTAAGTGACAAGATTTATGGAGTTATATATGCACATATGATTAAGTTATAGCTACGGCAATGTCTTACCTGGAGATTTAATCATAACAGAATATAGATACTACACCTCCGGCCATTTGGTTGGGTCATTGACACAGTTTTTGACACAATGCCTCTCAATAAGACATTTTTATTATTCAAATACACACAGTATTCGCCAACTCCACCCTCACCACGCCCCTAACTATGACAAGTTTCTAGATTTTAGAGTGTGGGGGAAAAAAAACAGCTAAAACATTCTTCAAAATTTCAAATATGAAGGAGACATTCATCCATGTCTTCTTTACTCTCGATAGGATGCTAAACGGCCTTGTGCACACAGTTATGCAGAAGCATATCTATCAAGAATAGTGAAGTGAGATGTCACTTCCAGCTACACAAAGGTAATTCCTGTACTTGCTGAAGAACAAGAAAATAATGATATTACCAATTAGCTGCACACGTCAAATGTCACCGTGCTTTGTTTGAATGGTGCTAATAATGGGAGCATCTGCTCATGGTACATTTCAACCTGGGTCTTTATCTCCTGCCAACAGCAGACTGAGAGAACCCACTCGGTCTACTCACTGCCTACATTCTATTGATTCTCCTAAAACCCCCAACAATGGTATTTGTATGTCGGTTTATTCTGTAGTAACGCAGATATGCCATGCAGAATTAAAGTGGGCCAAACAAACGCGGCGGGCACTGGCTAATTATGCTCTGAGATTGTGTGTGCGCGCGTGAGAGAAACAAATGAGAGGTTCAATTTGATATAACCCGCAGCTTTTCCGTCAGGCATCTTGCTAAGTACTTTCATGTCTTTGTGAGGAAATAATTGATTTGTGGATGTGCCTCGGGATGTGTGTGAAAAACGTATTATGATATTTGTTGAATAATAGCAAATAATCACTCGCAGGGAGGGAGGGCTGGTTAATGGATTACTGACTAATGGAGAAAAAGTGATTGACAGTTGGGTCACATTGACAAATCGTGCCTTTCTGATTACTTATTCAGCGGAGGTGAAATAAAGAAAGCTCAGTGATGCTGAATATTTATAGCCTCAGCTGGACTGAAAACTGTGTGTGTTTACTTGAGCAAAGTGCCTTTGAGAAATAAATGTTTGGTCAGATTTCCTCCAAGACTTGCATCCCTTACCCCCCACCCCCCGCAGCTCATTTCTGGAGTCATACCTACAGTAATGATGTCAGGTCTAATCTGAACAGGGAGACAGCAGAGAGGATATTGAACAGTGGAAAGGTTAATCACCACTGCCTGGTTAGCCAGGGAAGACAAGCTAATTCCTCCAAAAGGCAAATGGCACACAGCCCTATCGGAGAGCAGATAAGCAGTGTTAATACACAGGCAGAATGGGGACTCAAGGGCTGAGGCTCTGTTATCGGCCGTGCCTGAGACGGGGCGACCTGGAAAAAGCCCAGCCCCTGCCCTGAGCACAATAAATAAATAAATAAATAAAAACCTCAGACAGCCTCTCAAGCAGAACTATCACGAAACCCTGATCCCCCAAAACCATCACTCACACACAGACCACCGCAGAATCCAACCCCCAATTTTTCCCACCCAAGTGCAGACCCCCAAAACTAGCCTATTAGGTGGCATAGCTAATTGGAAGATCAGGCGAAGGCATTAAAAGATAAGATACTCTGGCAGCTCGCCTGAAGTGTGGATCAGCACACCAATAGGAAACTATCAAGCTTTTTTTTAAAGAGAGCTGTGTGAATGCAGCCCTGAAATTGTGTGGTTAACATGAGCAAATACATTAAGATGCGATAATGCTGAATTCAAGGCATAAAATTAGCCACAATCTCTGATTTCCCCTCTCGCTCTCTTGAGAGCACACAAATACGCACATCGGAAACTCATCAGCAATTGTCTCTTAATGTGGTATGAAATCCCATTTTCTGGTCTATGCAAATTGCTAACCTGCCACAGGATAAGCCTGGTTTTACACGTAGCTCTTTCATTCAGCACGTTACGGTGTCACTGTGGAGGCATAAGCCCTTCACCCCACCATCCAGTATCTGCTGTAAGACGCAAGCCTTTTTCGTACAAAGTAGGTTTATAAATGCCGTTTCATTATCAAGCAGCTACTTTCAACAAAATGGAACTTTCTGCAGGATATCTCCATTTAAAAAGGCTTTATTTGCAGTGGAAACTGAGAGATGAAGAAGGTCAAATAGCTGGCAGTGGGAGAGTTCAACAATAAGGAGGTTGAGGATTTTGTGAATAATGGATTAAGATACAATGAGCTGCTAATTAGCATTATTTAGAAAATCTCAGTGAATGCTCTGAAGGCCAGATGTGTCAAAAGACAGATTTATCCACCTTAACAGCTGCAACTATGAATATCCTTGCAGATGTATATCGACCACGTCTAAGCATAAAAAGAACTAATAATAATAATAATTATAATAATACAAAAAGTTATTTATTATTATTTTGAATCAGATCTTTTCTATAGATCATTTGGTCCAGTTCACGATTCATTCATGAATCATATGAATTTCAATTAAATTAAATTCACATTTATTTGTATAGCACTTTTCACAATTGTCACAGTCTGTTTCCCAGCATCTCTCATGTTTTCGCACCTGCCTGTCATCATCGTTGTCACCTGTGTCTTGCTAATTATCATCTGTGTCACCTGTGTTTGTATTTAGTTCCTTCAGTTCAGTCAGTCCTTTGTCTGTAGGTAGTCGTGTTTAGGCCCCAATATTTCCCTGCGGATTGGCCTCTCGTTTGCACGAAAACCCCGTTTTCATCACAGAAAATGATTATTTCGAAAAACTCCGGCCAAAGTGGAGATGTATGAAAACTCCGGTTATGTGTTGTCGTGTGAACTGGGAGAAACGGCGTTTTAGGTTCTCTCTTGTCGATTGTGAGGATTCTGATTGGCTTGCATGGCTTTATCCTTCTCCCTACACTGCCGCCCATAGGTTTGTCATAGTTATGATGGTGTGTGAACGATGTTATTTTTGAAAACGGAGAGGGGGAAAATATACGTTTTGCTAAATACCCGGCTTTGTGTAAACGTGGCCTTAGTTAGTGTCTGCTCTCCTGCCTGTCTGTACCTGCCTGAAGTTTCTTTGTAAGTAAAAGTAATTGCATTGGAGCTCTTGCTTTTTCGTCTTCTGCCTTCACCACGCTGTGACAACTTTACATGAAATATCCGTATTATACTTTAGAGTGATCTGTTATCAGAGGTAACTGTCTCTAAGATATGTATTTCAGAAATGTACATTAGATAAATCTTTAGATTAAATGTACTAATATACGGTTAGCTAAAAATGTATTCAATTTAACCTTGTAATTTAAGGCAGAAATAATGAGCTCATTAAACTAATGAATACTTGTTTGTTAAAGGGATACTCCACTTTTTTTGGAAATAGGCTCATTTTACAACTCCCCCAGAGTTAAACAGTTTGGTTTTTACCGTTTTCAAATCAATTCAGCCGATTTTCTGATATTTAGAAGAATATCAGTATACAGACAGTTTCTGGTCTCATTGACTTCCATAGTATATTTTTTTCCTACTATGGAAGTCAATGAGACCAGAAACTGTCTGGTTACTGATATTCTTCTAAATATCAGAAAATCAGCTGAATTGATTCAAAAACGGTAAAACCCAACTGTTTAACTCTGGGGGAGTTGTAAAATGAGCCTATTTCCAAAAAAAGTGGAGTATCCCTTTAACAAAGGATTCTGACAGAAAATTGCTGCATAGGTGCATGTTGAATGTAGTTATAGAACTTTTGAGTCTGGTATTGAGTCTGGTATAATGATTTAAATTTTATTCTGTTCCTCACACAAAGCTATCATTTGACTTCAGAAAACTCAGAGTTTATGCACCATACAAGCATTTTATTGTGCTTAATCATATTTAAAAAAATATATATTTGGACAGTAATTTAGAAAATATTAATTAGTAAATCATTTTTATTAATTTAAGTAAATATATTTCCAAATCTGTATTCGCAATATATTTTGGGATTTTTTTTTTGTATATTTTTAAAACATTCAATATATTTAAAATGTAAGAAATTTTAAGGAAATTCATATTTTTATTTTAAGAATGCATTAAATTGATCGAAAGTGGACAGTAAAGACATTTATATCGGTACAAAATATATTTTAAATACATGCTGTTCTTTCGAAATTTCTATTAATCAAATAATTTTGAAAACACACAAAAAAAAAACACAATTTGCACAATTGCACAAATAATCAGCACCATTGTTTTCAACATTAATAATAAGAAATGGAACGAAACAGCATATTAGAATGATTTCTGAGGGATCATGTGACTGATGACTAATAATGCTGAAAATTCAGCTTTGCCATCACAGGAATAAAATCCATTTTAAAACACATTCATATAGAAACATTAATAAGGGTAAGATTGAGTTTTGAGTCACTTTAAGAGTACTACCATAAACATTTGTGCCAGGATCTGTGTTGACATGACAGTGCCCTCCTAAACAGCTTCAATCTGTTCTCTCCTTAATTGGGGGAAGTAACTCCGGTATGTCATTGGCAGAGCTGTGCCGGGGTGAGGGAGGGGAGGCGTGGGACGTTTTCGCACAATCGCAGGGTCAATGAAGTTGTACTTCTCCCCTCTGAGCACTGCTAATTTGCTGGAGGAAGTGCTGACAGGACCTTTCTTTGCCATGTTTTCCTTTCACAGCTCCACCTCTCTTTTTCTAGCAGACCTCCCGTTACAGATCTGGAGTGGTGGGAATCCAAAGGGGCCAGAGCGTAGAGAGAGAAGGCCATTGGTAATGATCCACTTCACATGGGCGTTTATGAGCCGAGGATAAAAAAAGGGAAGGAGGGAGAGCTAGAGAGAAAGGGAGAGAGCTGATTTTGGGACCCTGAGAAAGACTTGCTCGACAAAGCCTGCTGGTAGAGAGCCGTATTTAAGGGCATTCTCCTGCAGCGCGCCGGCCCCTCGCTGCAATGGGCCACTTAACACAAGAGCACCCCTCTCACCTGCCAGGCAAACACTGCAGCCTTACTGTTTACCACCACCAACCCTCAAGCCCACTCTGGACTCATCTGCCCCAATTTAGGCAGACTGAGGTGCTGCTAAATATTTGGCTCGCTCAAACAAAAGGGTGACAAATACAAGGGGCACAAAGGAGGTATGAGTAATCCGCAAATGGCACGGCCGCATGACGTTTTCAACGTGAATTCATAACAAGAAATACCAAGTCGGAAGTAAAATAAGCAATGGAATGAAAATGTGGAAAAAGAAGACTCACAACAGGTCCATGTGTGGTCAGAGGAAGCAACTAATACAAAGCAAACAAGAGCGCTCTGATACACCCAGAATACAAACAAAGACAAAAAGAAGCCATCTCTTTAAGATATTAAGAAATGCCTACTCCACCCTTCAGCCTCGTCTCCAACCCAGCTCTTTTTACCATTTGGACAATGACTTCCTGCTTCCAAATTAACCACCATTCTGACCCAAGAGGCCCCTGTCTCTATTGAGTGGCCCTCTAAGCCCCCGAAAAGTTACCCCAATTTCCGCTTTGCTTTTGTGCTGTGTTTGGTCAGACTGAAAAGCTCAGTTAGGGCATTGTTGCAGTGTGGGACAGAAGGAGAGAGGGACATTGTATAACATGATCTCCTTTAAGGTGGTTCTGATTGTCGGGAGCAGCATGGGTCTGAACCCTGAGGACAGAGCCCAGGACATGACCCATAACTTTCCAGGAGAGAGGGCTGCAAGGTAATGAGTACTTTTTTTTTTACACAGGAAGTGGTTAAAACGCACATCTCTGGCTCTCCGTTCGCCCCTTCCCATCCCTGTTTAAGGAATCTGAAATCAAGTGCCTTTGTGTAAATCATAACACAATCAGTGACAATTCAATTGTGGAAGGTGTCACGCATACAATAATAAAGTTGGACTGATTGACTGATGGGGAATTTTACAGTTCATTATCCAATCAGACGCCAGCGTCATGATGGGTGCTTGTCACTCGGGGAACTCTCCTGGCGGGGGCAGATGTCACTCTGATGCTGTTAAGATGACAAGCGCCAGAGGACAGTGCGGAGAGACTGACATTTTCTCTTCCCTCCCTCCGATGAATGGAGCGACGAAAGAAAGGGGGAAAGCGAGCGGAACAAGAGGACGCTGCCGCGTGACAAGCTCCATTCTGGCATTTGAATTAAACCTCAGACGGAGGAAAATAAGACAAAGAAAATAACACGGTCTGACAGCATTATCATCGTGTTTATACTCCCCTAGTTAGATATACGCGGAGTGGTGGCAGAATGAAAGCGTTACAGGTTTACATTATTCCCCCTATTGAAACCTTCTTATCTCTGTTCTGTTACGAGAATACGAGAGCGAAATGAACTTGGCAGAATAAGTAGAAGTGCCAGGTGAAAAACAAGTAGGACAATGCAGCGGGAACGAGTTCAATCTTACCTGAAAAGCGCGGGGGAAAAAAGACAAACAAACAGGTAAAACGAGAAAAGCAGGAAAAGCAGATCTCTATCTACTCAGAGTGAGGGCCCCATTAACTTGACCACATGCCCTTTGCACACAAAGGCTGCAGCCCTCAACTCCTCCCATCCAATTATGTGTGATTAGGCTGAGTGTGCTGTGTCAAGATGGAGGGTAACAATAAAGACATGTCACCCTCTCTTTCGGGTCACTATACTGTTCTATTCACGCGCTCCAGCTCAAAATGCACATGTCCGTGCAACTGTGGTCACAACATCAACTGCCACACCTTCCAGGGCGCAGTGGTCATCGCTTTTTTGCGGTTACCATGGGTGCGCGCTGTTTAACGGAGAGGGCCCTTGTGTTGATTCATTGGTGACACAAACTGCAGAGCTGAATGATGTTTTCAGAGGCGGCGAAGGAGGGGAGTGCGCTCAATTAGCAGCCTCGTTAGAGGTAGTGATTAGCGAGGTCTCGGCTCTGAGAGAGGCCCCCCTGGGGCACGAGCGGGGCCACTGCCACTTCAGCGCCGTCGCCGCAGGAACCCCCAGCGCGTCCCACAAACCCCAGATGATAACAGACAACTTTTGTTGTGCAACTGTTTCTGGTAATTATCAAGGCAAGGGCTGAAATGATACGCTAGCATTAGCGATGGAGAAAACACAGCCATCGCAAGTTACTATAGGGAAGAACGATTAGCAAAACCAGGAAATTAGAGCCTAGAAAATCGCAGATGAAAAATCCATTCATCGCAAACGAGAGTTTAAAAGAGTTTGCGACGGCGAGAAAATGTGAGATTTCGAACCGCCGTATAACTATGCTGAGGAAAAACGGGAGAGGGGGGCTGAAGGGGAGGGGGGGGTGATATTAAAATTCATGACTCTCGCCAGCATTTGTATAAGAAAAAGATTAAGAGGGGCCCGGGTGGAGAAAGAAGCAGCATTATCAGCTTCTCTCCTGCACTGAGCAGCCCGTCTTCTCTGTGCTAAAACTCGGGGGTTAAGAGGATAACTGCCCTTCTGCTGGACACCACAGCTGCCTCGGCACTCATATCCTGCTCCAGACACATCACATCATTCCCTAAGGATATATTTACTCAGGAAATATGCATTCACACAAAACTGACAAAAAAGAGAAGGGGGTAAAAACAAACAAACAGCAACAACACTACTACTAACATTAAATTAGGGTCGTGAATGTGGCCTGATGAGCAGTGCACATAGTTTGAAAACAACAAAAACAAAACAAAAATGGAACTAAATGGAACAAAACAAAACAAACCGAAATGAAACAAAAAACGGAACAAGACAAAACAAAATGGAACAAAACGGAACAAAAAAACACGAATACAGGTGAACTAAAAATGGTACATATGAATGAAGTAGATTAGTTATATACAATTTACATAAGAATTTGCTTTAAAAGAAAGCCGGTCAGCTCAAGAATCCATTAGTTTTTATTTTGTTTAATTATTATTATTATTATTATTATTTTATATTAAACTTTAATAAAACACTACAAAGTCAGAAGTGAGTCAATGTTGTATATACTAATTATAATTCAGTGAACAGTTAGGGGCTGGGTGAAGTATTGTTAATATATGAGAATATATATATATATATAAACAGTTCAAGCAGAGTGAGCGGTCTCAAGGTCTGGTATTAGCGACCTCTGCAAAATGGAGCTGTTAGGCAATTCTCCGGAGACTGGTGAGAGGTGCTGCTCCATTATGTGTGCATGTATTCCCAAGGCAAACAAAATCAGCTCCCATCTTAACAGGCTCAGTATTGCCGCCTGCTCTGTCTGACAGCAGATAAGAGGAACGATTCAATCAGGGGCTAATCCTCACCTGCCCGTCCCAGACCGCATGGGTTCATCTGCATACTTCACCTCAGCATCCTGGCCATGAGAGTCAAGTTTCCACTGTTTGTACATGAATGGGTGGAATGAGTGAATAAATTAAGTAGGTGTGAGAAAGGTGAGAGGGAAAAAAAGAAAGAATGAAAGAAACAAATAAAACAAACCCACAAAAACAAATAGACAAAAAAATTAGAAACAAACTAAAATAAAGAAATCAACCTAACATCAAACATGCAAACAAGCAAAAAGCAGAAGAAATTGAAAGAGACAAACAAAAACAAAGGGCAAGGGAAAGGGAACAGAAACAAACAAAACAAAGGTGTGACAATATGACTACAAGCTGACCGTGGTATAACCTCTCCGCCGTTACTCAAATCTGGAAAGAGGTGCAGGTAACCTTACCAGGTACTTAATCCCAGGCTCCAATTGGAGTGAAACTCTACCTGTCTCCCTGATCCTGGGCTCAAATTGGAGGGTAACTCCACCTGACTTATTAATCCTGTATTCTAATTGGCTGGTAACCCTAGCTGGTGAACTAATGTGAATTTCTAAGTGGCACACATTGTGCCATGTGTCTCAAAAATATCTATCAGTGCACTGACTGATGGTATTTTATGTCGCTTTATTCAAAGGTGCTGATTTTCCACAGTCTCTCACACCTTTACAAGTTCATACCTGCACTATAAACTCTTTATCACGCTGAGTCGATAGTGTTAGATTTGTAATGTGTTTTAACAATTGACAACAAACTGACTTCAAAATGCATTGTCTTTATATAAAACTATCATCTGGATCCATTCTTTTTATTCAGCTTCAATGCATAAAGTGTCCATCTATATTTTTTTCACTTTAAGTAAAGAGAATTTAAATAGTTCAGCTTTTTATCTGCAGCATATGCACTGCTGGAGCGATTTGAGGCAAGAGTTCATAGATGAACAGGTGATATTCAAGTGTTGGAGAGTGCTGTTGTTTCTCAGCAGAGATATTGACAGATAGAGAGACGAACAATTTTAAATCAAAAACATAGAATGATGAAAGAGCAAAGAATTCCCCCAGGCCGGTCAACCCCCAGTTACAACAAACATAACAAAATAATAATAATAATGCAATATATTACTTTCATAATCGTCAGCCCACCAGCTATTCATATATCGTTAAATACTCATTACCAACACATTACCTTCATTTAAAATCATCATATAAAACAAAAGTGACTAAATATAATAGAAATTAGGGCTGTCAAACGATCATTCGCGATTAATCGTGATTAATCGCATCCAAAATAAAAGTTTGTGTTTTACATAATATATGTGGGTGCACTTGTGTATAATTTTTTTATATATAAAACACTCACATGCTTGTATATATTTAAGAAATATTTTCATGTATATACTGCATATATTTATACATAATTTATATTATATATAAATATAAATATTTTATATATAAATAATATTTTTTCTTAAATATACATGCATGTGTGTGTATTTATATATATACAAAATAATTATACACAGTGCACACTCATATATTATGTAAACACAAACTTTTATTTTGAATTAATTAATCCTTTGACAGCCCTAATAATTAATGAATACATTTTATATATTAAACATATGTTTTGTATTAAAATATGAAGGTCATGGGTCTGTTTTTAATATTACTTATCAAATGAGATAAAACAGATTTTTGATGTTTTTCTTCTTGTACGCTCCATTTAGATTAAAGAGTCAATCCTGCACTGATACATGCTGATTTTCTGTCTTTAAGAGGATTGGGCAAATGTCTAACATTTCAGGTTATTAAATAATTATTTTGTTAAAAAAAAAAAAACAACAACTGTACATTCCCTATGATATTTCACTGATGTTATTGTGGTTGTTTTTAATTAGAGGGGAGCTTAAGATTGATAAACAAATATCCAAAAACAAAAACAGCTGTCCGGTGTGCCACACACAGCTGTTTCCTTACCAAGGAGATTAGCGTCTTCACCACACACACAGACACACACAATCATTCGATACATGATAAACTGTACCATAAACCTCAGCAATCAAAAAACAATTATTTTATGCCAGCCAAATTCATACGACACGATAACAGATTGCTCCTCCAAATTTCCATGTGAACATACAGTCAAAAACACAACGGATGAAATCATTGGCGGTGAGGGGGGGGGGGGGGAAGTATGCTCATACAGATTCAATTTGTGATCTTGCTTTTCAAGTGCAAAAATAAAAATTGAGTGAGGTAAATGTGAGCACTGTCTCTCCCTCTTCCTCTTTTTCCCGCCTGCGTGCGCGTGTGGGCTACCTCTAAAAAGGGTTACAAATGAGAGTCAGCCCCCAGAGAGTATTCAATTTGCTCCTTATTTTCTCAGACAAATGTGTCTCTTTATCAAAGTGAATAGTCCAACCCAGGAAAGATAAACAACAATCTCATTCAGCGCTTAATGTTTTCCCCTTGCACTGCACCCAACTCAGCCCTCTCTTATCTCACTGCCTGGGTGCCAAGGGTCTCGGCGTAGATTAGCCAAAGGCATCAGGCAGATAAGGACCATAAATCCAAATTGCATATGAAAAATATTAAAGCATTATGATGTATTAATCTAGTCATTGCATTATTTATCTTAATCGTCGAGTGGCAGTGTGCAAGCTACTCGGGACAATGAGAGAGGACACCTCATCTTGTGATGGGTTTGAGAGGAATTACATCACCCGTATCAAGAGCGCCTGTGCTATTAGCGCCCCCCGCGCCACATGCAGCTGCCACGGTCTTTTAGCATTTCCAAACGCATTTAAACTACTGTACATTGCATGGAAGGGATGACAAGTTGAAGAACACATCATTAAATGCATCTGTCCGTCTGAACCCCCTCCTGACCTCCACGGTTTCGCACCGAGCGATCGTACCCCTTGTCTCAGCAGGGTAAGGGAGGAACTGTCAGGTCATCTCTGATGTCTGCCACGCTGGCCGCACATCTCCCCATAATCTGCCTTAATCTCTCGCCTGCTCACCTAATCAGAGCAATGAAACCTGAGTGATCAGCCGGAACAATGGGAGAGAAGAGCATTTGCTAAATTACTCAGCTAAAATCATATGGTGCTGCACACTTATTCCAGTCAGTTATGTTACCAGTTGATGTTATAACCGATTAGGTGTTTATGGGTATGTGTGCTCTTGTGGAACTAATGGGGTTTTGTTTTCATTCACTTTCACTGAATAGATTATAATCATGTGATCTGCATTTCTGGTGCACTCTGTTTGCATATTAACCATGACTAATGTATTGTTATTATTTTTTTATTCCTTTCTCAAGCATATCGATTACTATGAATCTGATGATTCAAATAATTCAAATAATTCAGTGAGCTACTTACAATGGACGTGAATGTTCAAGTTCAAGTTCAAGTTCCGTTTATTTATAGAGCACATTTACTACCGGCTGGTAACCGACCAAAGTGCTGTACAAAAATTACAATAAAACACAATAAAATAAACAGTGATCACTTAGGATCAGTGAGTACAAGTCAATTACATGTTAAAAGCTGCATCAAATAGATGAGTTTTCAGAGCAGATTTAAACTCAGATAAGGAAGAAGCCATTTTAATTTGAGTTGGGAGTTTGTTCCACAATGTGGGGCCCGCTACTTCGAACGCTCTATTTCCCCTGTTTTTCAATCGGGTTCTGGGAATCTGAAGGAGGCATTTATTTACAGATCTAAGCCCTCGTTTAGGGGTATACAAGTGAAGTAGTTCCGCTAAGTAAAGTGGTGCAAGATTATTAAGTGATTTGTAGACAAGCAGTAGAATTTTGTATTCAATTCTGAACTGAACCGGTAACCAATGTAGGGATTTCAGGAGGGGTGTAACATGCTCAAACTTTTTACATCCCTTCAGGAATCTCGCTGCTGCGTTTTGAACGACTTGTAGACGTGTAATTTGAGTCTTAGCCACACCATAATATAGAGAGTTGCAGTAGTCCAGCCTCGATGTTATAAAGGCATGGACAGCAACCTCTAAAGAGGCAGTAGAGAGAAAAGATTTAATTTTAGAGAGAGAGCATGTAAAGCTTATTTTACAAAAGCACTCACATTCAGTTTATTATTTGTAATATTTTACAACTTAATTGTAAACAAATGTTAAGGTCATTTGATAGCATTGTGTTAAACTTAAATGGCAGTGAAGTTGTAAAATTAAATATACCTTTACACAGAAAAGGATAGTCACAGTATGTTTGTTAATGAAACAATCACAATAACACATATGTTTTATGTCTTATGGATGCACGTTTTTTTTTTTTACTTTTGTTTATGGATTGGCCTCATTCACTTGCATTGTAAGGGCTTATAACCATTTATTTATTTAGTGCTGATGATAGAGCTTAACTTCTATTGAACCCTGAATATTTTCTTCAAGGAATTTCCTCCAAAAAAAAAAAAAAAAAAAACTGCTTGCATTTACTACAGGGCTCATATGTCTAAAATTTCCAAGTTTCCAATTTTCACATGAATTTGGAGCACAATAGGTATACAGGAAACTCAAGACTGTGTAGTTATGTTGAGTGGAGTGTCCTTCGCATTAAAGAAATAGATCATAGAAACCCTTGAACAGATGAAAAGATATTTATAAAAACTATTTCTTTTCCCCTACTCACTATCAATGCTTCACTCTCTTTCATTTGCGGCTCTGTGTGTTTTCCTAAATCGCTTATTCCCTGACAAGTGATGCATGAAGATGTTTAAAGCAATGAAATAATGCTGTCATATCAGACCAGAGGGGAAATGACATGAAGCAATATTCTTTGTTACATGGACCATCTGATAAGTGTCATTCTTGGGCATTACAAGTGGGGGGTGCCGGATGCCCCCGGGCTCAGGCGGGGTGGCAAGAGTGCGCCTTAGTGGCCTTTGGCCAGTGTCACCACATGTGCCACACAATCAGAGCGTCACAGCATCAAAACCGACAGTAAGACCTTTTTGACGCACAAACATTCACAGGCCGCCTGTCAATTATTCTGCTTCTCATTCCAGCCTGCTCTCATTCTACTCCTTGCTTACTCTAAACCATCATGGTTCCTCACTGAGTAAAGGGAATTTGAACACCAACCCTGAGCTCTCGGAGAGGAAGCTGTGATCACACTGTCGGGCTCTGATTAATAATCACTCGTTATTCACACTCACTACACTAAAATTACGCCTGGGGGAAAGACTATTTCTGCCCACGGCAGGGTGCCCGGACCAGCCCCCCTTCAGCCAATCACGCCAGCAAACTTACGGCCCCCTCAAACCCCATGCTCCGACGGTGCTCCTAATCTGCAAAGACAACAATGGAGACTAATTACACGTTTACGTCTTCAATCTCTCCTCTGAGTGTAAATACATGACAAGGAGGGAGTGGAGGAAGAGGAGGAGCGCCGTTGAACAGTTCAAAGTCAAAAGCTCTCTGAAGGACACAATGAAACACTTAAACGCAGATCCTCAAGTCCAACGTATTTTTTTTTTCTCTCGCCCTCAGTATCTGGCTCACTCAAATTCAGCTCTGTGCAGCAGGACATATTCAGATGCTCCGATAGGATTGTTCGTCTGGCTTGAACTGTATCTGTGTCGGTGAGGAAAAACGGTGGCAAATCCTGACAATCTGTCAGTGCTTTTCTGTCCTTATGTTCTTTTTTTCTTACATTCTAATCATTAAGTCACATCAGTCAATAGCTTTATTATCTGCTTGCCTGCGAGCCTCTATCTTGCTATCGCCCTGTAGAGTAATTGCATTGTGACAGGGGATGATGGGGACTGAAGAGCCTTTCATTTGCAGGTTAGCGTTTATCAGGTAGAGCCATCGCACGGGGCTGTCACTCTGCCATCGGCTTGCTCGGCCTGCCTGATGTCCTTCATGTAACTTTGCACGCCAGCAATTTTTTTTTTTTTTAATTTTGGCCTCTTTATTCTTGTGTTTATCGAGGTGTGTGTCAGTGTGTGTGGGCAGGGGACGGATTTCAGGAAGGATCCAGGATTAATATCAAACACATTTTAGAACACCTGTGCTCATTTTTTACTCTATATAGCAAAATACCAACGTGTCCATGTCACTAAAATGGGGGGAAATGTTAATTATGAACAGCTAAAAGATAAAATGTGTGACAATTGTATCATATTGCAAATACAACAGGTTTATAGGGCTGTCAAGCGATTAATCGCGATTAATCAAATCCAAAATAAAAGTTTGTGTTTACATAATATGTGGGTGCACTGTGTATAATTATTTTGTGTGTATATATATATTTAATGTATATTTAAGAAAAAAAAAATATATAAAATATTTATATTTATAGAAATTTATATATAATATAAATTATATATAAATCCATACACATTATACAGTCCATGCAAATATTTCTTAAATATATACAAGCATGTGTGTGTATTTATATATATAAAATAATTATACACAGTGCACCCACATATATTATGTAAACACAAACTTTTATTTTGGATGCGATTAATCGTGATTAATCATTTGACAGCCCTAGTTTTAAAAGTCTGAGACCATTACAGATGCATTTTTTTTTTATTACAAATAAAATGATAAGCATTTTAATTTCAATAAAAAGTTAATACATTTTAATATAAGACAAAAAATGAGACACTCTTCAAAAAATAAAGGTTCTTTACTGGAATATATGGTTCCATTAAGAAACTTTAACATCCAAGGGGTTCTTTACAGTAGAAAAAGTTTCTATGGATTATTAAAATGGTCGGAATACAAAATGGTTATTTATGAACTGTTCATTGAAATGTTATTGAAAATGGTTCTTCAAAAACCCTTATTTTTAAGAGAGTAGAAAATGACATGATTTTCATAATGTGGATGTATTCCATAAGTTTGTGTAAAAGCTATATTGATCATGTTCTCCAGCATGATTTGTGAATGATGCAAAGAGCATTTTGCAAGAGCAACTTAAAAATAGTGCAGAATCTTAAACAATTCTTAATTTTTACATCATAATTTGATTTTTAGAAACAAACAAAAAAAAAATCTCACACTAATGACCAAGTTGAAGTGATTTTTTGTGCTTTCACAGTTTTTGACCCCACTGCACTGCAACCTTCTTGCCTTTATAAAGCAAAATGAAAACAACAGTCACTCACCTGGAATGGCCTGAATGATTTTATGTGTACTGACACTCATGAACACTGAAATATTAAAACGAAATTGTGCCAATCAATAGCTCTGGCGCAATCGGTGTCACAATTCCAGACAGCCCTTCTCAGCAAAACCTTGATATGAGTGCCTCTGAATAGAAATCATTGATTTCTGGTCTTCTATCAATGTGTCCCTCTTCCCCTAGTAAATCCTCTCTACATTCCACTCTCTCCTTTGTATTCCTGCCCTTTAACGGTGCCCAGGTTCAAAAGAATTAACCTTGATTGGGATAATTGAGCCCAGGCCAAAGTGGATTGATTGTGTTTTATGAACCTGCTCTCTTCCTAGTCTAGTCAGTCCACCCACCCCCCTCCCTTCACTCACAATATACCTCACCCCTTTCTAGCTGTCATCATCACAGCCCAGATTTAATCTTTGTCCTTTTCATGTTCTTTTACTATACGATTTGAACAATTCAATGCCAAAGCAGCCACTGTATGACATTGTGAGATTGCCTATAGCAGGCCTTTGGGTTGTACAAGACATTCAGGACAAAAGCTGAGTGGCAGCTATCTATTTGTCCTCACTCGCTGTGAAGGAATAGCCACGTTTTATAAAAGCACAACATCACAACAGGAGAACTTTTCACCACGGTTCATCAGAACAAATTGCATTATCAGAGCATAAATGTGACCTTCAGCTGGTAGGGATGGGAATAGTAAAGAAATCGATGATTCGGGTTCTTTAACGGCTCCATCAGTGCTTCTTTAAGTACTTTGTAAATAGTATTTGAAAAAAGAAATGCAATTCCATTGACAAATGAAGAAAGGGAGGGGAAAAAAGTGTTATTCATTATTGCAAAAGATGTGTTCACACAGCCTTAATTACTTTCTTTTTTTCTTAAAGGTCTGCAATCCAATAACTGCCCTCAACCTTTAATAAAACAACGCTAAACTAATGGAAATAATTCCTTAGCTAATACTTATAAAATCCTGCTGCAAAAAGCATAATGTTAACTAAATGCTGTCTTTTCAAAAACCAGTAAGCCTAAAGTCTCAAAGTAAGTTGTAGCCTGATTTAAGCCTGATTTAAGTCTCAAAGTAAGTTGTAAGCCATATGATTCACCAAAAGCTTGTTCATACAGTAGGATTTATTCTTTCGGGAATCACTAAAAAGAATCAATAAGAGTCATTCTTTCAGGAATAGTAAAAAAGTAAAAAAAACAACAACAACTGAACAACTGAACGTAATTTGTTCAGAATTCAGACTAAACTAGTTGCATAATATGGGTTTGATTCACTAAAAGTCATTTGTTTGGGAATCAGACTGTTTTTTTTTTTATGGGTTTGAATTCATATGAATTGTTGGTAACACTTTATTCTAGGGTCCAATGGGCTCTATGCACGGCGGTATTTCCGGTGAAGGATTAAGGATGCTCGATAACTTCCGCCGATCGTACAGTCCAGTGCAATACCGAGAATTTATATTGAATTTTATACTCCATGGTTATACTAAAGAAACGTTAGTCACAAAAACAGATAAAACAGACACCCCTCGTTGTGTTTATGCTTCTTTTTAAAATCATATTAAATAAACATAACTATATATAAAATTACATCTAAACGTATGTACGTTTCGTTTCAAAGACGGAAGGACAGTAAATTTTGAAGACTCTGTCATAATCCCGTTTTCCTCGGTTCTCCTCCGCTTAAATCTCCACAACCGGAAATGGACGAGCATCCTTGCGTCAAATGCGGAACTTATGCGTGCATATAGCCCATTCTCACTAACTTGCTTATTAGCTGTAATGTTGTATAGCCATTTAAATAAACAGCTAATTAATTAATATGAATTCATTATTCTGCATGACCTTATTCTACATTCCTAATCCTACACAATACCGAAATGTAACAACTTCTATTAATAGTAGTAGTTTATTGAGAAATAAACCATAGTTCATAATTTGTTTATAGTGAGAATTGAACCCTAATTTAAGTGTCATTTCTTTGGGAGTCAGACATCTTGGGAGTTATAGATTAAGAGTATATTTGCAGCATTGTTGAATAAGTAATGTGCCATTCATTCATTTCATGTGCTTTTATTATTATTTTTACTGGAATCGATTCTGAATAAGAAGCCACTCTCGATTACTTATCTTAATCAATGCCTAATGCAGTCCAAAAAAGCAACATTCTCACACCTTTCTCAACTTTCATCCAGTTCGAGTCATGAGGGACAAAATAAGAGTTTCCTCATGACGACACATGGCAGACTGTGTGAGTTTGTGTATATCCATAAGTGGCTGGGCCACACTGAAAAGGAAAGGAAGCAGGCAGTCAATATCATAAGCGGCTTACAAGCAAGCGTCCACTGCCTCTCACAACAGATAGAGAGAGTCTTGTATAGCAGCCCTCTCTGTCAGCTCAAGATTAGTGGCAGCGAGAGGGATTTCATCACCTTTATTCAGAGCGGAAAAAGGAAGGGAAGATTGCTACTCTGGAAATGTGCATGCACAAACTACTGTAACCCCCCCCCCAACCCCACTCTCCCCTTTTCTGAAAAATTGCTCTATCCGTTCTCCACAGAGGCCCATGATTGCTCCACACTTCACTGGACTTGAGGGGCAAAGCTGGAAGGACAATAAGCCACGACAGATACATTAAAGGCCCTCTAACACTGTCCAGGTTACTGACGGATGAGTTTCTGATAGCAGAGAGAGGGAACAGGTGAGGAGCTTCGCTCTGAATGTGTGCGATTACAGAACCTCATGAACCTGCACAGCCTCACACAAAGCTCAGAGAGGTCTGTAGCGTCCCTGATTATGGAGGAGGCAATATACAGTATCTCCAGTACGCTGTATTCAAATGAGGGGGTTTAATAGAGCAAAAAAAAAAAAAAACCAACAACCCAACAACAAATGGGTGGGAAGCGGTTGAGAAATAAATAAGTGATGCAGGTGTTGGGAATGTAAATGCAAAGAGGAAAAAGTAAGCTGAGCTTCAGCCAGACTGCTTGGCGAAGCACATCCTTACATAGAGGTTAAGGCTAAAATCACTTCAGCTTCAATAAACTAAACTTCCCTGTCGCACACGCGCGCTCTCAGAGGAGCCGAAGGCGAAGGGAGATCGTTCACATCAGCTTGGGTTAAGGTTTTTAAAGCTGCGTGGAGTGTCAGAGACCTCAGGGGCTCGATCCAGGGACATATCCCTGAGACGGACGGCACTTCCTGTAGAGTCAAAGTGGACTTCACTTAACATCATTTTACTAGTTGACCAACCAACCCCTCAAGGTCTGGATCAGAACATCTCCGAGCACTCGTTTAACAGGGCCAATCTTCTTAAAAGGTCACACAAAGAATCGTTTCTCAAACTGTTTTGAGATGACCTACTCATATTCACTGACTACCTGAAGGAACGCACTAAAGCAAATCAGCCGAAAGTGCAGGTGTACTCACCTCTTCAAGCATCAGAGTAAACAGAAATTTTCATCCCTTTTCTGACTTGACCTAGTCCAGATATTTCTGAGCGCCGATGACTGCAAGCGGTCTTTTTGTATGACAAAGCCGGCCTTTGGCTGACAGGGGAGGCAAAGATCAGAATACTGAAAAGAAAATGCGTTACTCTAGTTGGACTCATCATGCATTGTCTCTGCTATTCTCTTGATCTTTTACATTCTCTACTGTTTCTTTCAGGTTAATTGCCTGTTAACCCTCCACTTACAGTAATTACTGGCCCCAATTACCATTTGACAGAAGCGCAGGGCAACTGGGAGAGAATATTACTCTTCTTTTCCCCACTTATTTTTGACCATTTTTGTCTAATTTCTCTAGTTTGTACAGCCATTTACTTCAAGAATTGCATGAAAAATTTGAGGGAATGAAAGCTAATCTATTTCTTACCAAAATGAGAAATAACTTTTGAGATGACAAAACTTATTAGCCCAAATGTAATAATGGATCTTAACAACAATATTCTTAAAAAGATTTTTTTTGTTTTTTTTTCGTTTTCATTAAAAACCTTGAAGACTTTAACCATTGGACAAATGGTTTTTAAAATAAAAATAAAGGTTTTAGTGTAAAATAACAGGATTTCTCAACACAAACTGCAGCAGGAGGCTGCAAAAAACTAAAATGTTTTTTTAGCCTTGATCCATAAAGTGTTGTTAAACTGTACATAAGTGCAGGTAACCAAACAAGAGAGCTATCAATATATTTTTATTTCACCTGTTAAAATGGAAAGTGAACAAAGCGGCTACAAAAACACAACGAAAGTCGGAGATAAACCCAAGTGCTTGGTTTGACATTAAATAGAACTTACAGAGGACATGATGTTTTAAATGAAAACATAACTGCTTTTTTGAATATTTTATCTGCAGAAATGATTTTGTGAGAGTGCTGAAATGGCTCCCAGGGACCCTTGAGCACTTTGCATTTTCCTGCCTTTTCTTTCCAGCTATTCCCCACAGACGCTTCTTCATCACTGCCTGGCAGATCCAACATTCACAATTTTCCACCTCCGTACACCCCTAATTACAGGAGACACAATTGGCACAGAAACTTGCATGACTGTAAGTGTAGCTAACTTGTAGCGTAACAGTTGTCATTGATGCAAAAAAAGATGTCTTTAAACAATCCCATTGTTTGGTTATTAATTTTTTTTTTTACAGGATTTAATGTAGTTTAATGTTCATTTATTTATACACTTATTTTTCATTGTATTTAATGTTCATTATGTTGAGATGTAGGCTATATGTATAAATTAACATTAATGTTTATATTGTAAATTCACAAATGCATTAGGAGTGATCTTTACTGTTTGTTTGTTAAAAATCATGAACAATTAATGCAAAAAAAAGAGAAATACATTAAACCTAATTTCAATTTACTTTTTTTTCAAAGCAAGAGTTAAATTAGTTAGCAAATACACTTTTAGAATAAAATAAATGTTTAATGTGTCCAGCATAAGGTTTACTTCCAAATAGCCAGAAGGCATACACAGTAGAGAAGTCTAAACCTGCTTTCCCAGGATTCATGCCTCTTTTGGCATCAGCATGTCAAAACTGGACTCTTACTATTTCAAGATGAGTAAAGGAAACAGGACAGGATTCCTTAGAATACTACAAATGATTAGACTTAAATCAAGGTCCTGAGCACTGACATGCAGAAATACCTCCGCAACCCAAAATAGGATCTTATAAAACGTTTGCACACCTGGTTCTTTCCCAATCCGTGGGTGATCGAACAATATAAGAATGCCATTTTTAGACCCTTTCCCAAAGATTTCACAGCTCTATATTCACTCCTATTATCTCTCTTACAACTTTGATTTGGCTTCCTAACCAGAAAGCTCAGAGAACGGTCATATGTTCACTCAAGGTTAATGGATCTGCTGCCGTACAGGTAATCTACGGAGAGAAAGATGACCCCTTGTATTATGAAAGGTTTATTGCTTTGCGAGATCTGACGTTGCCTATTTGGTTCAGTCTATACTGGCATTCACCTTTTGGCCTATTGTGACATGCAGCTTCATGAAAGGACAGTGTCTTTCTTCATGCACTGTTCAGTCCATTGCAATCAAAAGCCTGTTATCAAATGCTTTACATGGATATTCTTTTACCCTCTTTGCTGAATATTTCCGATTTCAATCTCTTTTGCACAAAAGATCCTTCTACTACATATTCAGATTTTTATGCATGCAGTGCAAAAGTCCACACGATTTTCTGTACGGTTGTGTTGAGGGAGAGCATCTAAGTGGATGCGTTGAAAAGAAACATAGAAAACACACACACACAGAGAATTTCTGCAATCAGCATCCAACTGTTCTGCATTCCCTCCCGCCCTGTTAAAATGGCAATTTCTCATGGAGTGGTGAATATGAAAAACAAACACACACGTAAATCACTTCCAACAGTAAATTACCTGAGTCCCGATTGCATCTGACCCTTCACCCTGCTGTCAGTAGCCAATTACAACCCCTCTCTGCGAACGCGGTGCAACCTTGGGATTGGGATGTCAAGAGCAACTTCTTGAATTTAGATAAAGCTACAAAAAAACCTGTTTGCGCGGTTCACTTGTCATTTCTCTCATCTCACAAACTGGGGAATTGTTTGCTATTGGGTATGTGCTGACTACTAGTGAATTTTATGACAATGAGCCTTTCACAGTCATGCATTCACGAAATGCGGCTGCTGTGCGTTATATATCTTATCTTCCAGTAAAAAAAACAAAAAATGGAACCGGTCGTAAAGTTGTAGTTTCGTTTTTTGTTCACATGGACTACTTTGATGATGTCTTTATTTCCTTTCTGGACCAGGACAGTATACCGTATATACATTTTCAAAAGAGGGACAGAAAGCTCTCGGACTAAATCTAAAATAGATGAATGGAGGTCTTACGAGGTTGGAATGACTTGAGGGCGAGTCATTAATGACTTAATGACATCATTTTCATTTTTGGGTGAACTAACCCTTTAAATCTTATCTTACACAATTGACTTTTCAAGTAAAATGATCATGTTTTAAATGTTTTTAAAAGCGTTTACTGGAACAAGACATGGCAAATCTATCATCTCAGAATTCATGTGGTCATAATCGTTAAAACAAAACAATTATAATTCTTAATATCCCTATTCTTTCTCACCGTTCATCTCTCTGTCTTTTTTTACACATTCTCTCTCTCTCTACTCTGCAGCGCTAAAGTGCTGCATTAATCATCTTAAGTCTCTGGTCAATATGCAGGCGAAGAGCAAAGCGGCTCAGCTCTCTGCTTATTTAACGGCTCAGTGCTTTTCCACCTCTGTGGATTAGAGAAGAACGACCTGCATTTACACATTTATTCACTCCACAGAGACCTGCTCATCCTCCACTCTTCACTATCAGAGAGAGAGAGAGAGTGACCTCACCGGCCATCAACATACTGTAAAAAATACTGTGTTCTCCTGCTTCGCTGCCTGTGTGCAAACGTGTGTTTACTTCCAGTGATACCGCTGGAGAAGTCGATGGATTGAAACCACACAGTGGATTAAATTGCGCCGTTATGAAATTGCCATAAAACTGATAAGATGAACAGACACAAGGGGAACAGCCTTTAAACATAATGGCAGCTTGACAGACAGCGCGGCACTTAAATTTTAAGAGGCACTTAAGAGCAATAATTGAGTAATGTCTTCACGTGTCGTCTTTTTGAAGGGATGCAACAGGCACGTCGTGGCTTTGACAGAGCGCACAACTTTAAAAAAAAAAGTGACAGTCATTGTTTTACGCGCTTTTATTAGCACATTCTTGAGATTAGCTCAAGAAAGCGCTCTTAAGATTCAAAGTAACTCTGAAAACTTGAGATTTCAGAGGGCAAGGGTTCAGGTGTTCTTACTCCACACTGGTGCAAATTAGGGGCATATGCCAAGCCCACATTTGACCCAGATGGTCCTGTGCAATTCTAGCCATCAGAAATGGGGCACCAAGAATGCCTGTTAGACGGCATGCTGGGCACAGCAGAGAGCGCCGGTCTGAATGGCGGGGTCAACGGCTGGGCCTGTTTCTTTATGAAGGCCTGCTGAGGAGGGAGGAATGAATGGAGAGCAATGGAGGAAAGAGTGACGCACAGGGCAAAAAAGGCCCAATAACTGGTGCGTGGTGACAGGGGGTCTCGTCAAAGGCCATTTCAGTTAACGGCCTCCCAAACTCACAATGCCCCGCGCTTTCACAATCCACGCGGAAAAAGTGAATGGGACTGACCAGCTGATAGGAGGTCACGCTGTAATTACGATTCAATTTTTACCTGCAGGGCTTTTCATCCTCAGGTGGAACTCGGCTGCGATCGCTATGTAAAATGCCCTGTTGAATAATGAACAATGCTGCCGATCTCCAAAATTAAAACCCCATTACATGCATGTAATATTCAGAGGCTCTAATTCATGCTTTTAGAGGTGGCGGTGGATGCTCGCAGGATGCCCCGCAGCAAGTTCAATCTGTGCAGTAAGAACACCTGGTCGATACGGTCCCCGAGTCTCTGAACGCATCAACCGGGGACTTGTTGTGCATGCAGTGACGAGAGGAACCAACTCTATCTGGGTTTAATCTTAAACGCCATTCACATCAAAAACACCAATTATAAAGAGAACTATTAGCATCTACATTAAATCTATTAACATAGTTTATTGTAAGCTTGCACAAGCTCTTTAATCATGTGATTGGCTGTTAATTGTTTTTACAGTTAATGATTATTCAAACTTTATAGTCATAGTTATCATTCTTGTAGTGGATGGGCTTTTACCCCAATTTGGGCTGTTTTGTTCCACCTCTGAGAGATAAATGAAATACAATAACCTAATGGGCGCTCATTTACTACGATGGCCTATATTAACATCGCCGTGAGATGCTGTGACAGAGCTCTTCCTGTAATGAGAAGCTTTCGAGTTTTGGGGAGAGCTTTGCTAAATCCCCTCCCATTACAATATGAAATTAATCATAAAAAGAGAGCAATTATATCAATATGGTCTTTTGTCATTAGAGAGGCCACACCTGCCACAAGCCGTCAGGGTGACCTGGGTAATGGCGCACGGAAACACACCAGTCCTCCATCACCGAAATTACGCGGGCTTGACCCCTCACAATGGGCAGTGACAATGCGAGCGTAATCTTATAATCCGCAATCCTGATTGGGAACACCTTTCAGTTATGATTGCATTATGATGGACAGCCAGCCATTAAGCTCGTGGATACGGAGAGAGTGTGCTAAGACATCGGAATACAAGGGAGCGGGGGAGTCATTCTCCTTATCCGTCTATCCCAACCAAGCTCCCTGGACCAATCAGAAATGATTAGAGAATTATATTGACATCCTTCCACCAACCAGGTCCCGTATCAGTGCTCTGAGCCCTACTCGACTGTCATATCCCTGAGCCAAAATCACTGTCTGGAGCCAAGCACACCTTCCACTCCAATTAAGACCTGCATCCGATCATCAGAGCTCCATCCTTAATCTCATAATACCACACTCACACAGCAGAGGCGCAGATAAGACTGCCACAGGTGTATCTGAGGGAAGAGGAGAGCGGAAAAAGAAGGGGAGATGGAGATTTTGAGGTGACAAAGTTCAGGGATTAAAGCTAGAAAGAGAAGCATTTTGTCCGTGGAAGAGAGAGTAAGGTAGCAGGTTGAACGGTGATGGGGGGACTGCGAGAGGATGCGAGGAGTTATAAATCCCCTCTTGAGTGCTGTGTGAACAGGTCTGAGAGTAGAGGGCTTTAGAAGTACTTTCATATGCATTAACTAACCCTCAGTCATCTGTTTATTCAGCCTGCCACTCTTCACCACATGACACAAGAAACTTAATCACCCAAAA
This sequence comes from Pimephales promelas, assembly GCF_988280905.1. Classification (NCBI taxonomy): domain Eukaryota; kingdom Metazoa; phylum Chordata; class Actinopteri; order Cypriniformes; family Leuciscidae; genus Pimephales; species Pimephales promelas. Next base: position 21,212,488 of record NC_142785.1, on the reverse strand, counting down.
ACGAAAATCATTTACTCACTCACATGTTGTTCCAAACCTGCATGATTTCATCTCTTCTGAGGAACATAAAAGCACAAATGTAACATTTTAATTGTAAATAAATGTCAGTAATATACAGCTAAGACAATATAGCTTACGTGGGTAATAAACCTCAATTAAACAGATATAATAAACAATTACTGATTATTTTGGGAGTTTTGTATGTCGATCCAAAGCTGCATTCATCTAAAATATTTGCATACAACGTGTAAATAAATGTTTAAAATGTTGTTTTAAACATTTTAAACACTTAAAAAAATGTTTCAACTGATTTTTCCCCATACAATGAAAAACAACGGAGTCCAAAGTTGTTTTGGACCCCATTGGCTCTTCAAAATATACATTCTTCAAAATATATTACATATTCTGCAGAAAACGACACGAGGCTGAGTAAATGACTGGATTAAACTGTCCCTTAAATCAGAAGCACACATAGCCTACATACTCACGTGAACACTCCCTTGGTAATTTGAAAAGTGTGTTTTGCGCCCCACAGTCTTAAAGTAAACTTTCTCCTGACGAGATTGCTTTTTCTCTGAGGCAGACTGCAAATGAGCTCGCAGCTAAAAGCCTAAATTAGAAGCTCTGAATGTTACATGTTTACAGGACACTAAATGAGAGGAGCTGTCAGGTCCTCAAACTCAAAGACCACCAGAATAAGCACCCCATGCAAAAAAAAGTGGAGACTGCTGCCACCCACTGGCGGCACACGGTGAGGCAGCAGATCTGCGATCTGTAGGCTACTTCTGTCAGAATTGCTTCTGTTATTGGATTAAAACATTCCACACTGAACAGTAAAGCAGGATAAAACACTCAAAGCCACAGATCCGTAAATGTCCCGATCATTGGGAAGCGTCACTAATATGATTCAGGTCGATAATCCCCATGACGCCCACAGGTTCTGGTAAGTGCAATTAACGCTTGTGGCCAATCCAATTGTGTAAATACACATATGACCAGAAAGAGGCCAAAGTGACGGTGTAGTACTGCTGTTCACATATATGACTAGATTCAAGTTATGTTACACTTAACTTGTGGGGTTGGTTGTACATGGTTCTAAAGGCAATAGATTTTTTGCTCGTCTAAAAGTGGGGAGGGTGGACCGTGGAGATAGTTTTAACATGGGGCGAGTTGTAATAGCCTACCAACCGTTTAAATGAGGTACAGGGTTTCCACCATACTTATTTTTTATTTTTATTTTTTTATTTTTTTGGTGATCATGTTAAAAAAAAAATAATTTACCATCATTACTTGTACCTCAAATTGTTAAACATGTTGGCTAATAATTTCTTTCTTCTGCTGAACACAAAAGATGATATTTCGAAGAGTATGGATATTTCTTTGAGTATCCCTTTAACAAATGTTATAAATATAAATTAAAGTTAAATAATGAACATTTTATTAAAGGTGCACTTTGTATATTGGCGCTAGGCAAAAGCATGCATTGACATAATGTCGTGCTTGTGCGTCGGCTCTGCATGGTTGTAAGGATTAATATGGTTATATCCTACTACTCATAAAACATTTATGATAGGCTTAAGAGATATAACCAGTTTAGATGGAAAAGATCTCAAGCTGACTACCTGACAACATTACTGTAATTAAACCCATTAATAGACATGGTACTTCCTTGAAAATAAATTCCAGCACATCACTATAACAACCAAAATTCACAATAGCCTTCACAACAGATAATGCTTTACAGTAAACTCTGTAAGAGAGCTACATATGGCAATTTATCTGTTCAACAATAGGTTGTAACTTACTCTCCTGTTGAGTAATAAAACACCATCTGTGCGTCACTTTTACAACATTTCAAATCCCTCAGCTCTCGCCATCTCCGAAAAGCCCCGCCAATGTTTATTCTTGTTTTATTACGAGCTCTGTCACTTTCTCTTTATGCAAGCAAGATTTTCTGTTCTATGTTTTTTTATTATTTATTTCTTTATTTTGTTCTTTAAACAGGTGATTCCCCAGAGGTTTGAGATTTAGCAGTTCCATGTCAATCTTTCTGGCCCGTTTACTCCCATATGCATCAAAGTAGTCGAAGTTTTCTACATTCTCACAAGAAATGCAGGTACGCAATCACACGAAAAGCAACGCATTCTTTACACCTTTGACCATGCTTCAATATTTGACGCGAAAAGCATCCCGCCCGGTCTAAAGTACAAACACTTATAACAGACTTACCATATAAATCAGACAACATGGTAAGACAAACACGTTTTGGAAGGATTGATGGTGTATTGACTCAAAATTTAAATGTGAAAAAATTGCATAGTGCACTTTTAACCGATAAACGCGTAGAAATTTTAAATTGGCGTCTAACTCACTAAAGTAATAGGTTGTTGTAGCTAACTTGATGTGAATTTATACAGTTTAGGAATAAGTTGCAGATTTAAACAAACTGTAATTGATAACAAATAAGCATGGGAAGATTAAATCCAATTTTGAGGGAAGCAGCACCAAAAACATCGAGTTACAAACTGTAAAAAAAAAAAGAAAAGAAAAAGTGTTACAACCATCCCTACTCAGCAATTCTTTGGCATCTTTAACTTATGCTGCGGAAACAGTTCACAGTCATTCTCTTTGCTTCCACATCACAGTCTCTCAATATGACACCCATGTCCTGCTGCTACCTTTCCCTCCACCCCATAAATAAGATATATGGCCATGTCTCTACGCTCAGCTGTCATCGTCTAAATTCATACGGCTCATGGGAGACACTCAGCATTGTGTTTCACAATGACCGCCCAAAGGAGCGCACATTGCGTCCAGATAATGCACATACACAATTGGGCAATGTGCATTATAGAAGTGGATTAAGAGCATTCACGGAAGTGGCCCGAGGGCACACCCAGAATTAAACGCTTCAGTTGATCTGAATCAAAACTATTTTTATCTCTCTGACCTTGTGGTTCTTCTCCTTCGTTGGCTGGAGGACACAAGGTCAAACGACTAACAGGTTGGTGGACAAATCAAACACGATGAAAGTTGATTGCGAGCCTTTGATTGGCTAAATAAATGTGCGATGAAAAAAACAACTTAAAAAGTGATGTAGACCAGGCCTAAGCGTCTCTAAACACAAAGTAAAGTGTGTGTGCATTTGTTGGGCCGGCCTCCACGGTGATCTAGTGATAATCCACTCCTCTCAGCCACAAATGAGGTACAAAGAGCGAAAGAGAGAGTGAACCGGAGAGAGGGTGGCCTCAAGCAGTGATTACTCTATTTAATTCAACATGGCTTCTGAGGCATGAAACATGCTCAGCCCATAAATGACTTCCTCCTCTACTTTACTGTTTTCCTCAGAGCCTGGTCTAGCCCGCAGACCAAAGCTCTCGCACCTGATCGTATCGGCCTCTCTCTCCTCACTTACAAAAGAGAAACTATAATATGGAGACAGATATTAAGAGCACATTGGTCTGGTATCCCAGGCTAGAGCACATCTGTGAAGGAGAGTATAAATACATTTTACACAATAGCAAGCATGTTCACTGATACTAAAGGAGCACGCCTTTTCAAACTTTTTGAAAGCAAGGATCCTCAAATAACCTCTTCCTAAAAAAGCAGCTATGAATTTTCAAGTAGACCATTTCGTACATGATAATAAACATCAAGCCTAGTATTAAAAAGCAAATTTGTTTATTGAATTAATTAACCTTTAAATGGTCTTCGTTTTCTGTTTACACTCCTGGGGTTTGGGGTCTATACGACCCCAACAATTGATTGAGTAATTGTACAAAAAATATACATTTTTAATCATAGAAATAATATATATATATTTTGTTTTGTTTACTTCTCATCTATTCATTAATGCTGTGTTTTTGGAGATATAAGTACTTTTGTACTTATTTTTGTACTTTGTAAAATATATTTAGTTTTTTTTTTTTTTTCTTCACATTTCCCATTCATTTCAATGTGGGGTCATATCGACCCCAAAGACCAGTAGTGTAAAATTTTTTTTACATACCTTCAGAACAACCGAATGAAGCCCAGTTTTTTTTGTGTGTATAGAAAGATAATGTATAAAAAATCACAAAATCTTATCCCACTGAGATGAAGGGAACCTTTTTTTTTTATTAAGTAAAAGTCGATTGGGGTCGTATAGACCATGATCCGATTGAGGGCTACAAGCTTGATTAGCTGTTATTTGTCGGTGTACTGAAGCCAAAATGTGTAATTGAAAGACGTCTTACAGTTATAATTACATACTTCATAATAAATATTGTTCTAAACTTTTACAGAGTAAAACATATAGTGCCATAAATTATATATATGTATATAAGAAAAAAACATATATATTTGTCTAGGCTGACATATATTAACATAATTCATCATATATATATGAAGAGTTCAGATGCAAAAGCCTCTAAATGCCATTTGAAATTTTCTTCTTTAATGATGATTTTTATCAATCTTGTATATTTAAGTTCAGTAATTTCACTTAAATAACAATTAATAGGTAATTATCATCGCCATTTAAGTGAAATCACTGAACTTAAATATACAAGATTGATAAAAATCATCATTAAAGAAGAAAATTTCAAATGACATTTAGAGGCTTTTGCATCTGAACTCTTCATATATATATATACAGTATATATATGAAGAGTTCAGATTCAAAAGCCTCTAAGTACCATTTGAAATTTTCTTCTAAAATTATCATTTTTATCAAGCTTGTGTATTTAAGTTCAGTAATTTCACTTAAATGGCAATTCATAGGTAATCTTCATTGTCATTTAAGTGAAATTACTGAACTTAAATACACAAGCTTGATAAAAATGGTCATTCTAGAACAAAATTTCAAATGGCACTTAGAGGCTTTTGCATCTGAACTCTTCATATATATATACATTAATTTATAGATACATATATAAATACAAATACATATATACACACATACATTATACATAATATTTACTAAAATAAATGTATATACAGTATATATAAACATAATATACATATCTTTTTTTTTACTCCAGATTTTCTATAGACCCCATAGTGGTTCCCTGGGCCCCAATTTGAAAATCCCTAGACTACAGTACTACAGAGACTATTAAAAAGAAGTCCTGGGGTGTCTAATATACTGTCTATACAGTTTAATGTACTGCAGGGCGCTTACACAACATACAGTCTGTCTTTTACTCTGCAGACGCTGTTACAGCATATTGATTCTCACGCCCTATTAATTGCAAAAAATTGCTGACAAACCAGACGAGCCGAGCAGAGATGCATGTGAATGGGCAGGCCTGTAATTGGAGCCTGGTGTGAGTGAGCGGCTTATCCTACCCTTACAAACACACGGTCCTGCCCTGACCTCGCAGGGGCTCCGAGGTGTCATGTTCTGATCCGCTCTCACCGGCATTCCTGCTCTTTTCACTTGACTTGACAGTGTTTTGTGGTGAATCGCATAATTAACACAGGGATCTACAGAATTCAGTGACTAAACATAATTACTTCTCCCCTCCGATCCTTTCTTAATTCCTTCCTGCGGCCAGGGGTTTCGGCCTGGCTGGACAAACACAATGGGCTGTCATGTCGGGACAGCGCCGGCTGGTGGGCCGGTGGCTGAGAGGGAGGGCGCATTCAGCTCCAATGGACGCTTCATGCTGAGACTCAGGGATATCCACTGACACAGAGGTGACAGCTCAGAGAGGGAGAAACAGAGAAAGACATAGCAGGGGAGAGTCCTAATTAATGTCACTTGACAAATACGAAGTCAGATGAGAGTGAGGAAAAAGTTAGTCACACAAATACATTAGCCGTACGATTTTTGACGGTGACCTGCGGAACGAGACGAAGTAAACGTGCCTCAATCCCAACGTCCCGGGTTCTACTCCCAAACAATGACGTCTGAGAATGTACAGGGCAACAGTATGTCTCAACAGGAACAAATCCTGCAGGAATGAAGAAAAGGTGGGGAAGAAGAATGCATGCAGGTTGGTGAATGTGGTTAATTAGAGCTGAATTACCTGGCTCTCGGTCCCCTGCTCTGTCCTCTCATTTCCTCTGTAATCCCACCAATCGGGCGGCGGTTAAGCTTTGGCCCCCAGGACGTACAGTTGTTTCTGCCCTGGATGCATTCTTTCAACAGCTCATTTACTTCTGCAATGTAACTAGGCTTTGGAAAAGAGGGTAATCCCTATCACCCACCCCACCACGCCCCCCACGCCCACCCTCCTGATCAACCACTCAGACCCCCACTGCTAACTCCATATACACAAGGCAAGGTATTTTAGCAGGCCGCTACAAACGATGATGCCGGCTTTATGTTTGAAAGAGCACAAGCAACCAATGCAGAGGTGAGCTGAACAATTAAAGGACTTTTTAGTTACACGTTGAGGCACTTTGTTTGCTAAACAGCTAAAACATCTGCTACGCCGGTTATCTGTTTGTTTCTCTAGCGTGAATCTTCTCAAATGAGATTTGCGACTGGAACAGAGCTGCTGGGTGTTTGTTTTACACTTAAGTGTTTCATGCCGTGTTAAAGGGTTAGTTCACCCAAAAATGAAAATATTAAATATTCCGTGTGACAACTATAAGTTTATCAAGCGACGAGAATACTTTTTGTGCGAAAAAACAAACAAAAATAGCGACTTTATTCAACTACAGTTCCTTGTAGGCCTTAAACGAGACTTCAAGAGATTTCCACGACGCAAATAGTCGAATAAAGTCGTTATTTTTGTTCGTTTTTTCGCACAAAAAGTATTCTCGTCGCTTGATAAACTTATAGTTGAGCCACTGTTGTCACACGGAATATTTAAACATTTTCTTCATTGACTTTCTGGGCCGTCAAGTTTCAATCCTTTAGGGAGCCTATGTAGCAGTGATCCACCTCTCAAATTTAATCAAAAATATCTTCATTTGTGTTCCGAAGACGAACGTAAGGTCTTACGGGGTTGGTACAGCATGGGGGTGAGTAATTAATGACTTAATTTTCATTTTTGGGTGAACTAACCCTTTAAAGACCGTTCACACACACAACCGTTTTTCCATTTCGCTACTTTTCCGTTCTTTTTTTTTTTTTTTTTTGATGAAAACATCCTAAAACGTGCAACTTACAACTGAACTTTAAAAAAATGCATTTCTGGACTGTTATTTTTAAATTCCACTGCTAATGTTTTTAACTGTAAAAACTCGCTGAGCGAACTGGGGGCCATTCAGACAGAATGTGTTTTTGCATTCCATTATGCTGATTTTCCATTGTTTGTGCAAACAAAAACATGATATTTTGAATGTCAACTTTTTTTGCCCATATGACGGAAATCAATGGGGTCCAAAACACCATTGGTCCTCATTGACTTTCATTGTACAGAAAAAAATAAAATAAAATAAAAAAATCTATAGCTCAGGTATTTACTGCTTTGCTCCAATTGTTCTCACACAGTTAAAATGATCTCCCTTTCAGTCAACAGGTGTTTTGACAAAACTATCTTCCCTATACCCGGTTTCAGACCATTTAACCATCATCTAACCTTCCTTAATCTTCCAATCCACAAACCTGAGAGGTTCTGCGCAATCTAGTCAAGTTCCCCACCGCTTCAGCCTGAAGAGTGTGGATTACCTTAATCCACGCGTTTGGCATCCTGATCCATGGGAAACAATACTGTGTAACCATGCAGGGGCACTTTTCAGATGGGGTGGGTCTATACTAGATCATTAAGAGGATTTAGGCTTTGCAGTGGGAGACATTGTAATGAGCTACAGATGTTAAAAAAAGAAAAGAAAGGCCAGTTCAGGATGTCTCTGCTCAGCAGAATGGGTGAGAGGTGATGACCCAACAGTCAGGTGAATATGTGCAGTCAGCTGCGGTGCAATGCATACTGTTCCTCATCTTTTTTCATGTCATTCACACAGACCACAGGGCTAAAGTGACATACATCCTCTTAATGAAACTGAATCTTTTCAGCTTCAAAAAGACAATTGTTTTTCACCAAGAGGAAATACACTGCTGCCTCTCTAAACCTAAACCAGTCTTTTGTTCTATAATTAAGTCAACTTTAATCATCAATATTTTTTTATAGCTTTGTCGCAAAGACTAAAACGTCAAGAAACTAGATTCGGTGAAAGAAACTCATTGGATCACAGCATGCTTTCTCATTCAGCACTCCAATTTACTTTGTGAAAGTTTGACTTCAACTCAGTTATCACGCCCTCTTGTGTCAATCCACTGATATAACCATTCACACCTAAAAACAAAGCATTGAACATATCAGAAGTTCAATTAAGCTTATTATTTACTGGAATGTTCCAGTGTTTCCACTTCCAGTTATTTTAGCGTTTCAAAAACACTGTTATGCTGCTTGATATTACAAACTATTTGTGATATTATATTAAATCATTAATGCAAACAAACACACTGGTTTGTAGTGCAAATAGCTAACTGCACTTCATTCTTTTAGTTAGAGCGCAGCAGGTGGGTTCCAAAAGTAAAATGGCATTAATTCGATCGGGGAAGTCATTTATAATGATTACTTATAAACCTCTAAAGACAGACCTATGAGCTATAGGGTTGCTATTTGATGGTAAAAAAAAAAAAAAAAAAAAAAAAAAAAAAAAAACATGGCCAAGACCAAAATGGCTAAACATGGTAATGGCTTACCATGATGTTGATGGTGTTTAATGTTTGTGTGAATGACACTCTGGAGCTTCTTTATATAAATAGCTATTAACCTTCTTATGGAAGACTAGTTTTGATGAGCTTTGATTGATCATGTGACTCATCACTGCTGCACAAATGGTTAGTAAATCAACATTTCATCAGATAATGAAAAAAAAACTGTTTATTACTGTAAAGTTTAAGTTAAATCTATAAAAACATTAACGTATAAAAAATCCTACCGCATTTTTAACCGTAAAGTTATGGCGACCACAGCTGCCAGTTTTTTTACCGTAAAAATTACGGTTTTATTTTTTACAGTGTATTAGCTAGCTTGTGGTTGACATTTTCTATTTTATCTAATGTTTGCTTGGTCAACAAAATAAAAGTTGCAATATAAAGTATATATTGTCTCTGTTGGGCATAAACCTTGTACCTCCAATTTGTTTTTGTGGTCATAAATCAATGCTTTCGGTCACATAAGTCATCGTGTGGTGGTGTTCTGGTGCACTATGGCTGCTGTCGTATCATCCGGGTGGATGCTGCACATTTGTGGTGGGGAGATCCCCCTACACTGGCACTACACTCCAGTTCAATTTCAGTGTGTGACAAATAAACATATTTCAGTGTTACAGTAAATGTGTTAATCTAAATAACTGTGACATTGGTTATTTTAACAAAAAGTTTTCTTTATTCTTGTGTGTAAACTTGATGTATTAACACAAAACCTAAAAAAAAATATTTTAAATGTTCAAAAATCATGAAATTTATAGATCATGAAATATTAAACGCTCATATAAAGTGATTTCAAAAGGTGAAAAAAAAAGCCAAGCCATCCATGAAATAACATAGGAAATGAAAACGGGTCTTTTTAGACCCATGTTGTGCATTAGGAGGAGTATTGCATTTGCACCAAAGGGTTAAAAAAAAAAAAAACACTAAATATTTTGCCAGTTTTGGCTTGGCCTCCTTTTTACACCCAGGAGTATATGCATTTGTTGAAGCCACCAGCCTGTATCCTTCCAATTTTTTTTTAAAAATTATGTTCAACAGCACAATTCCATGTGAAAAACATTCATTATTCTGCAAAGAATCAAATAATTCTCTACCAATCAGAGAATCACAACAAACTAATAATGATAAAAGACCTCTTTAGCACTCTCTACACTCTCAGCCAGCTCCTTGTTTCCTGTCTGCCATTATTGGACAAATTGATTAATTCAGGTGTGCCTGATTATTGTTGCCGTGACTACTGAGGTCAGACACCTGAATTAATCAATTTGTCCAATAATGGCAGACAGGAAACAAGGAGCTGGCTGAAGTTCAGGAAGTAGTGCAGCTGGGCATAAAGCCAATTGTAGCTCTCTCTCATTCAAGCCACAAAGCACTTTTACCTTTAGTCAGATTTTTAAATACTTTTTTGTTTCAAGTTTATGAATCACCTGGTAGCTGGTTGGTTTGGCTGATGCCTGATAGCTTAACTCTTTAACAAAGACTTTTCAAATGTCCCAATGGGAAAATTCTTCAGAAACCGAGGCCGCAGAAAATGTATTACACTGTAGCACTCAATGACAGTTAACGAATCGGAAGTCTTGCGCTTTCATAGACAACAGCTTCTGAGTTGAAAATAAGGTGGCTAAAGGTTTCCTGAGAGGAGAAAAACCCCCAGTAAATTCACTTCATGGTGTGAATCCTTCATTCCCCTCCTGGAATATAGCGAGATAACATTTCAAACACAAGCACGTCATTGTGTTAACATCAAACTTTAGCAATCCTTTATTGAGGAGAACAGATCATATTCACTGTTTGCTACTGAAACATCACAACATCATACTGGGGACGTTCATTACATGGGCTTGTCGGGTGGTTAGAAAGAATCAGAGAGAAATAGAGGAGCAAGAGAATTTGATCACACTCTCAAATACAAAGGACAGTAGTTTCCCCCTCCGGTGAAAACCCTCACTTCTCAAGCCAACAGACTTGGAATAAATAAAATACTTTGTTTCAATTCTAATTCTTCAACAATAACTGTTGATATACACAATGCAAATGAATGTCCTTGAGCACTCACGGCACAAAATATATCTCTTTACCATCTCAAACTGGAAAAAGAATCAATCTATTCATCTTAAAATTAAGCTTTCCAGCATATGGCTACAAATGATGTGTACCAGAAGAGGGGAAAACTGCAAAAATATATATACATACATAAACAATCATCTCATAAAATTCATTTACACACTCATTTTAAAGCTACACACCAGAGCAGGTGAAGTCAATGAATAAAAAAAAAACAAAAAAGGGAGGAAGAAAAGAAGGCCTCCAAAGCATGTCTGTCTGTGTGCAGAAAAAAAAACAAAAAACGTACGTGAAGTAAATGGAGTAAGAACGTGAACGTATACGATGAAGCTGATCAAACGATAAATGTACATATGAAAGTGTTATGCTTGAGCATGTACACGTGTATCAGTGTGAATAAGGGGTACATTCATCCATAGCCGACTGTCCTGTAAGTACACCCTTACAGCATGATTCACCTTTTACAGGCACGGTTCAAAAACAATCCTACATAAAGGATTAGCAAAAAAAAATTATTTTAAAAATCAGAACCACTCATAATGAATATTCAAGTACCTATCAGCCAGTCTGAGGAGAGAGCATCCCCTCCCACTCTTTCACTCTGCTGTTAAAGGAGAAAAAAAAATATATAGCTATATACACATACATATTTCTGCAGTTTCACTTTAGAAATACTCTACCTTCTCATAGTTTCTCTTTCATATAGTTTAGTATTTTTTTGTTTTTCGTAAGCAAACGTGAGTGCAATCAAACAAACACCAATTACGCCATATAATCTGTAATAAAAAGAAAAAATTAAAAAAATGCCGAGTCAAAGTGATAGAGGGGGTAACTATTCTAAATTCAAGAATTTTGTTAGAGAAAACCACAAACCAGAACTCAAGCTGATGGGAGAAACTCAGTGGGGAGAGAGCTGGGGATGAAGAGTACGGAGCAGAAGACGACGAGGTCAGTTTTTATGTACTGTCTCTGGGGCGACTGAAAGGAAGTCACCATGAAAAGCTCCTCCAAATAAAGTTCTCTCCAATCGGGCTCTTCCATTATCTCCTGCCGTCAAAATGAGTGTCCTTTTATTTTATTTTTTTGTACGTTTTCTTGTTAAACAGCAAGCACCAAAATGAATGACACAAGAAGAAATTCGCCTCTGCCCCAAAAAGAGAAAAAGAAAAATCCACAACAGATACATTATATTTTCAGTGGCTGCTGTCCAGCTGGTCGGGTAAGAGTCGCAGGGTAAAATTAGAGGGCGGCAGAGATCATGCCTCCAAAAAAAGCTGCACATGCGCGGTGTGAAGGGGTTAAAAGTCAGCCTTCTGAACGAGGGTCCCTGTCCCTCTCAGAGCTCGCTGGCCCCGTCCTCCTCCAGCTGAGTTCATGCCTCCAAATAAGCATCCAGCAACTTTTGCTCCGGCAGTCTCGTCACTGCTCGTCATCGACACGGATTTCAAGAGGGGGGGATGGGGAGGGGAGTAAAAATAAATCTCTCTACCATACAATGCAGTTTAAAAAAAAAGAAAAATATCATCTTAACATTTTTGTAGTTTTCTCATCTTTAAAAACAAGCGTTATGTATTCCCAGACTCGTCGTTTAACATTTCCTATGACGCTCTCCGAATCGAAACCAAAAAAAGTGTGTGAGCAAGGGTTTTCTTGTGTGAACTGAGGACATTCTCATGTGGATTCAGAAGCCGTCGGCTGCTTCGGCTACCAGGGGTCGTCCAGGTCACCTCCGCTCTGAAACGGATGAAAACAAGAAAGGGAAAGAAATGAGCAAACAGAGTAAAATTAAAAGGGTAGAGCACTCGCTAGTGAGAATCGGGAAAGTAAAAAAAAAAAAAAACAGAATGAAATGTGTGAGGATGTGAAAGACAAAAACAGGAGAGAAAGGAAGATTTATCAATGTTTGACTACCCACCAAGTAGTTTTACATACTTCTGATAGAAAATACACTACTGTTCAAAAGTTTCAGGTCAGTAATTATTATTATTATTTTTTTTAATAAAAGTTTTATTATTACAAGGATGCATTAAACTGGTCAAAAGTGACCGTAAAGACATTTATAAATGTTAAAATTAATCAATTTCAAAATAATGCTGTTCTTTGGACATTTATATTAATCAAAAACACTAAAACAATAACCTGTAAATTGATAGCAACAAATCAGCATATTATAATGATTTCTGAAGGATCATAAAAACTGAACCAATGGACTTTGCCATCAAAGGAATAAAATTACATTTTAAACTAACAATTTCACAGTATTATTTGTTTGATCAAATAAATGCATCCTACGTTACATTAATAATCAATTCATTAACAAATACAGACCTCAAACTTTTCAACAGTATGTGTAGGTGCCTTACAGGTGACTCCAATGTAGGCAGAGGACAAAAAACACAAACACCCAACATAAAAACTGCATAAAACCAAAATAGGTGTCGTAGATTTCAATCATAAAAAGGGAGAAAAAAAGATGAAACAAAACTCAAACATAATAATGATAAAAGCTAATGAAAATATAAAACAATCACAAACAAATGGGCGGAAAAAGACCTGCAAGACACAGCCAGCATTTATTTATGGATTTAAAGATGCATTTTCATTTCCATCTGAAAAGAAATCATATGTTCCCCAGCCTAAAGACTGATTTATGCACATTTGAAGCTCACTTACCTCAAGCCTCAAACTTCCACTGAGCTCATAAGAACATTAGCCTTATAGGAGTACATATGGAAATATCGAAGTGTGAATGATAGTTATTAGCGCACAAGTTCTTACAAGAGCCATACAAAGCATTAATGTGATTGTATCTGCATTCTGTGTCACAGAATGAGAAATTATGACATGTAATAAATGGCAGCCAAGACATACATCAATAGTTATAGAATATGATTTATTTTGTTCAAAAGAACTTCAGAGTGAAACAAAACAAATATAAACCTTTGCCCTGGAAATACTGCTTAAGGGACAATTAAGTAAAGCTCTTTGATACTGCTGAGGGGGTATATTAGTAACATGAGTTGAATATAACAATGGCAGCATTATGCATGCACTCACTCTAACTGTTAAGAAGATTACACAGTTTGTATTATGCATTAACTTCCAAATCAGCAAAGTAATCAGCTTCAAATGGCTTGATAAATCAGCCAAAGAAAACACATCACAAAAGCAGTTTGGAACAGATTTCTTGCGATATGACACACAATCCATGTGGACAGAAACTTGCTTTCCAAAAACCTGGGTCATAAAAATAAGATAAGTGCAAAAAGAAGCACTGTGCAAATACTGCAGAGTACAGACATTCATGATCATGTAGCAGCGTTGCCTAACTTGAAGATTGCACTCCTATATGTAATGCAGTCCACTTTTATATTGCAAATGTAATATGCACAACAGGACAAATGAGAGTTCGCAAGAACGTGATTGTGTAAGCTTCTGTTAGGTCTCATATGGTCCATGCTTATAAACCAGTGCATTTCCATTTTGTGCTTTTTCCTCAAGGACACACTCGGATAACTGTGAACACTCAAAGAGCAGACACAGGACAATCATATTCAAGAGGTCAGCTCAAGTTATAAACCGATATGAATGAGATATGGAGAGAGCAGATAAACACACACACAGCTTTAGAGTTCCATTTGAAATGGTGAAAGAATTGCTTTTGATCAGTTAATCATTTTGCATAATAGTATTTCAAACATTTGATTCACACACACACACACACACAAGATCAAGAGCACAATTAAAGCTGTAACTGATCTTTAACTACAGTACGTTAATATCCTATAACTATGATCAACCACGAGACAACCCAGGAAAAAGGAGTACACATGCATTGCATGGCACGAGAGCAAACAGTTGTGTGTATTCTTGGCACAACCCAGATTGTCCCCTCTTACAACTACTTGCATAAGTAAACTCTTTGGGTTTGAAACAGTGATGGTCAAATCATTCAGTTTTCAAATTTCCTTAAAGGGACAGTGCACCCAAAAATGTTAACTTTTTTTCTGCAGAACACAAAAAATATATATTTTTTTTAAAGAATAGTTTTACTCTATGCAATGAAAGACAAAACGATGTCAAAAACATGACTTTCATTATGTGGACAAAACAAAACCACACACAACAAAACTAGACAAAACTAAAAAATGAAAACATTTTCCAAATTTTTTATTTTGTGTTACATAGAAGTCATTTGGAATGACATTGAGAGTGAGTAAATGACAATTTTGACATTAGGATGAATTATCCCCCTTCAACAGATTACTCATCCGGGTCTAATTTTAAAAACACTAGGCTAAGTGCAGAGATACGAGAAAGTGCTTACTGCAGACAGAGCTGGGATATGCCAAGGTCAACCTCACTTGCAGTTGCAGAGCAGGTTTTTAGTGATAAGAATTTTGCGCAAAACTTCCTCTGTAAGCGACTTTTACCGTGAACAAACTAAACAAAAACACCCAAGGTGCCATTTCAAATCCATAAAGACAACCAAAAACCTGCTCTGAAACTGATCAGTTTGGGGAACATTGCCAAAAGCAACCTAGCAATCTGGGGAAAAGGGTTTGATAGCAGGGCTGGGTTTAGTGGATCCTAATCAGGGTCATGCAGTGGGGGCGTCAGAGAGCTTGTCCAGAGATGGTGACGTGGAGGCTTCGTCCTGCCCCTCCTCAGAGCCGAGGGGTTCAGTGGCCGGGGACGGTGGGGGAGAGCGAGGTTCCTCCTGAGGGTCGGTCCGTGTCGTGGCACCTGTCCCGCAGGACAGTCGGTAACTGGAGAGCGCCTGCTCCAGCACGTGGCGGTATTCGCCTCGGTGGCTGAGCCGGAACTGTCGTAGCGCATCCAGCAGTTGGGCGGTAGCAGAGCCACCTTCTTCCTCCTCACCGCCGGCTGCTCCCCCCTGGCTGTCCTGGTGCAAGACGCCAGTGTCAGTGGACAGAGCAGGTTAAGAGACCCCGCTTAGAGCGGGCCACCTGCCCATGACCTTACACTGCCCTTTCATTTAGAAAGAAGCACACTTGAGGAGCGACAAAATAAGTGGTGGCCAATGCGTGTTCGTTTGTGTGTGAGTGTACAAAAGATGCAGGAGCTTGCCAACACGGGTCTTTTCTCACAAGTCTTAGAGGCAATAAACTTGCTGAAGTAGCATTACCAAGATGCGACCACACAAATACAAACGGTTACAGAGTGGCACAGGCACAGACGGACAAACAAAGCCAAGGCCTGCAAAAGAGCCTTGCATTTACATCTTAAATGCAGAGGCAGTGCTCTTAAAGATAGTGGTGTTTGGATGTTTAACCTGCCCTATATATATATAAAGCTATCGCTGAGTACCAGTTACACTTGCCTAAGTAGGACGTTTGCTAAGCACTTACTAAATGTATCATTTCTTAAAATGATCGAGGGAGTAAATGTATGCACAAAAAAAGATAGCATCAGCTAGAACTACATTAAAGTCAAAATATTTGCTGGTGTGTGCATTAAGATGATGAGTAAATGAATGGACTTAAGTCTAAGCAAGAAGACTCAAGTGACCTTTTGTTTTGAATTCTTATGAGAACAAAAAAGTAAGGGAAAAAAACACTCACCCCATCTTCTTCTCTGTGTGGGTTTAGCCTGTTGTAAACAGCTTCAATTACACTACGTCTGGAAGAGAAGAGACAGATTAGACAGAACTCTAAAACCCTAAGGAAGACTATTATTTGGTTTACAGCAAAACCTCAATGTTTAAATTTAGAATAAATCACTATCTGTAAAGACATTACGCATTGCAATATTTTTACTTGACTCCGATATATTGATATTTTATTTACAGCTGTATTCTCACACCAATAATCAATATCTTAAGTTAATTTCCACATTAAAATAATTTGGTATGCTATGTTATATTATATAACAGCAACATTATAAAATATTTTCAAATTTAAAGTTTAATTAATATAAAATTGTGAATGATAACATTAGGCCAATAATTACTTTCATGGTATGGACAACAATGGGCTCTATGCACGGCGTTATTTCCGGTGAAGGATTAAGGATGCTCGATAACTTCCGCCGATCATAGAGTCCAATGCAATACCGAGAATTTATATTGAATTTTTATACTCCATGGTTATACTAAAGAAACGTTAGTCACAAAAACAGATAAAACAGACACGCCTCGTTGTGTTTATGCTTCTTTTTAAAATTATATTAAATAAACATAACTATATATAAAATTACATCTAAACGCATGTACGTTTCGTTTCAAAGACGGGAGGACAGTAAATATTGAAGACTCTGCCATAATCCCGTTTTCTCCGGTTTTCCTCCGCTTTAATCTACACAACCGGAAATGGACGAGCATCCTTACGTCAAATGCGGAACTTATGCGTGCATATAGCCCATTGCTAGATGGTTCAAATTTTATCATTTTGAATGATGCAAGTGAATGTAAGTATCACAATACCATATGTCTAACATGTTTACAATAAGAATGGAAAATGGATAATCATTTAGACATTTGCACGAGATTAAGGATTAAAATATTAATCTAAAATGTAAAAACAGAAAGATCTTGGATCTTGGGCCAAAATGCCTCAATATTGCATCACCTAATAGAAAAGTAGGCCAAATACAAAACGGCTCTGATCAGCAGAAATGGACAAACGTTACTTAAATTTGGATCCGTACTTGCTAGCGAGACCACCTCCTGGTGGCAGGTTGGGGATGCTCTCAGGGCGAAGGTTATGCATGATGTGGCTTAGATCTGGGATGCCTTCCTCCCCAGACTTCTCCATGATTTCTGCAGAGAAAGACAATTACATTACAAATGTGGGATAATGGAAGAGTGTGATAATGGAAGCCTGGAGCATTTCTTCCATCATGACTACTGCTGAGAAAATGGTTATAGGCACGGGATCAGCCATCCCACTTATAGACAGAGTGTGAGAAAAATAACATCCAGCTGGAGAAAGAACGCCAAACAGGTTCCATCACAGCTGTCCTGACTACATCTCTAATGGAAAATACAAGAATTCTTTCAGAATTAATATATTCCCCATCCAGAAAAGTCCCTACGAGCCTCCAGATGGTTCAAAACAGGCCAGGATGTTGACGGAGAAGAAACAGAGGGAGAAGAGAGAGAGCAATCTAAACAGAACATTTTCAAACCACTGACACAAAGGTCTTGGCATTAGGACTTTTTGAATTACAAGATGGCCATTTCCACAACACTCGATGGACAACGCACAAAACTGGCTGACAAATGAACAGGTGCCACCTCTTACCTTCCACACGAGCCTCCAGGAATTTGTCCAACTCAGCTTCTCTTTTGACAGCCTCCTCTGATACTTTCGGGGCATTGGGAAAACATACTAGAACAACACTCATGTTGTCTCGGCTTCCCTGGTTAGAAAAAAATAAGAATAGATAGTAGGTTAAAGAAAAGGCAGTTCCCTTGACAAGTCCAACCTGTTGAGCAAGTGTTTATAACACCACCAGCTTCTATGGTTAACCACTATATCTAGACCGCTTCCAATTTTGCAAATATTTTCCTCGGATGGAAATTTGTAATCTATTCATACTTAGACACTAAGCAGACCATTTTAGAGAAAAATCATTCAAGTGGAGTGGGGGGAGCTTAGTTTCCAATGATACATGCCATACATCATAAAAAGGTATGAAGAAGGTTACAGCCCTGACATCATCTTGAGCAAATCCATGCCAGATCCAGAGCTGTGACCTCACTCACAAGGTCCCTGGCTCTGTTTGATCATCTGGAGAGCTGGTGTCAACAAGCAGAAGGCTCAAGTGTTTTTCGAAAAGGGAATTGGAGGGGTTTTGGATTATTGAATGCCATGAGACAAAAAAAAAAGTATATGCAAATGTATATGCTTAAATGCAGCATGGAAAAGGGAAGTGGGGATTGTTCATAAAATCATGAGTTACACACAGCTGGTTTGTCTAATGAGACTAGCGGGACTAATGTTTACGTAAAGACTCAATGATTCAACTTCATAAAGCTGTACATCTAATGAAAAACAGAACAAAGACAAAAAAGGTATGAAATTAGGGTAAACAGGTTAAGAAAAAAAAAAAAAAAAACACCCGAAAATGCCATTTACTCTATTTGACACAAAGCAAACAGTGCAAACCATGATGAAATTCAAGGACAGCTTCTCCCCCAGAGCCATAACCATCATGAACTCCTCCATCACACCGCCACAGACTTGAGCAGCAAAGAAGCTCTGGCCACCCTGTCAAGGATGCTTGTCAAAAAGTACTGGGAAGCTTGTTGACGCTTTGAACACTCTTGACATTGCAGGGAGAAGAGAAGCGTCACAACATGAAATGTAAAAAACAGAAAAACCAAGCAAAATATTGAAGAAAACATTTATAATGACAGCCTTTTTATAACCAATTTGTTCGGGAAAAAAAGAACTAACTATTATTATTATTAGTATTATTATTTGCATCAGTGCAATTGGTCAAATCGGTGTCACGAGCGTTAAACGAGCATTTCAAGATTTCAAATAAAAGTTGCGTTCATTCTCAGATGGATCATTATGTATGAACACGAAGTTGTTGTGTTCGGTGCTGCTTTATTGTATTTGCGAAGACGACGTTGGTTTTTGGGTTCATGACTTTCATGTCCAGGAGTTTTAACTAAATGCAAACAACGTCATTATAAATGATAGGAAACCCAGTAACAGTGATGATTAGCTTCTCCTCCTTTTCTCTGAACTAATGTTTTGGTAGGAACAAAAGTTTACATTGTATGTTTCTCCAGAATCAGCAAGCACGAAGGACGCCTATATATTCCAATTGGTTGCTGGCGTTTTTCCGCTGCATGTTGCTGAACTGAATCATAGCTCATTACCATAAAGTTGAGCTGCTTTAAACTTTCTAGTTGACGCTTAAAATGCGACGCCGATGGATATGAAGCTCCTTGCAGCTGAGAGAAGCCAGCTTCCATTGAAAATGAATGACTTCCGGCCGCTTTGGAAGCTCAAGTAGGCGGCAGTGTGAACTTAAGAGTTATATGCACTGATCCCTCTCTGCTACATACATACAAACATACAGTCTCAGGGTGCTATTTTTTTCCAGTTTTCACTTTGCAAAAAAAAGATAAGAAAATGGTTTAGAGCAATATATTCTGTTTGTATTCTGTAAATATTAGTGCAATATTTAAATTTGACTACTATTTTTGTGATATACGTTTAATATTTGTCGTATGAAATAGTTTTTGTTGGTTGTATCATTTTTCTGGCAGCAACGGAAGCACTTACTAACTTATTTGTATGAGAGTATGATGGCAATAAAGGCTTTCTATTCTATGGCCAATATTTAAACAAATGACAGATTGTCAACAGTTTTATTAGGTCAGTCAACAAAAAAAGATTCAAATAACAGAAGTTTGAATAGCGGCGCTAAATGATGTCCGATTAGAGAGAGAGAAAAAAAACTACTTGTCTGAACAGTTAAAAAGATGCAAATGCAAAATAGTCAGTGCATTATTCAGAGCCACAACTGACCAATTAGAAATTAAATGAACGTTACCATGAGACTTACAAATAATGTAATTGCTGACTGGCTGGTCATTTGATAATGTGTCATTAAAAACATACATAACATTGTTTTGTGGTAAAAAAATTTTTTTTTTTTTTTTTAATTAATTAACACCTACTCATGGATGGATTAACCTGCTTATACCATGTTCACATTGCCAGCAATGGCAAAGAGACCTTGTGTAAATTACCTACATCTGTGCAGCGTTTCTCTACTAACAATGAAGCTGTGAGTTTAATTACTTTAAAAACAGCAATCTTACCACCTTGTTGCTGAAATAATATTTAGTTATTCAGTAGCGAAACTACTTTAGTCGTGAAACAGTATTGACAAACAATTATTTGTGCTCCTAAATGTTTTTTGTGTGTGCGCAAGTGCAATTAAGGTTAATGCATGCTTACCAGCCAAAAAAAAAAAAAAAAACACATTCAGATTATGGTATGAAATTAAATATTTCATTAAAAAATATTGTTGTAATTTTAAATTGAAACATGGTGTTATATTCTTCTAGGGGTGTAACGGTACACAAAAAATCACGGTTCGGTACGTACCTCGGTTTTAAAGTCACGGTTCGGTACGTTTTCGATACAGCAAAAAGAAAGAAATGCCAGAGAAATTTCCTATTTGTTTAAAGAAAAAATATTTTTAAATAAGTGAGTTTTCCTAGATCTTGAAACTTTCAGGTTTATAAATGGGGGTCATCTTTGAAGGATGAACAAATAATGTTTTGGTCATCACATTAAAAATAACTTTTAAATATATATTTATTTATATAATGTTTGAAAAAGATGTGTGAAGTACTTGAAAGCATTTCACCATTCCAGCCAAACTGGTTCCAGTTAGTGTTACTATATTAAATCCATGGTGAATGTTGCTGGTCTGTGGACGAAAGTATTACTAGTTCATTCACGGCACAATGTTTCTCCTGGTTTCCACGTCAGCGCTGTTTGATCTAATAGAGATCTACGGTTAATAACGGAGAAATGTGAATGCTTCACTAGATCTCGCAGCGATGTTATTACCTCAGTGGCGAATTCAAATGTTTTCTTTACCGGATCTCTTAGCGCAGTGAAGTGACAGTGTTGCTTGATGGAGATCGGGGTTTGCCCAATTCGGATGTTGCTGGTCCGAACTGATAAACGATCCATGAAGCACATAACGAGTAGCGCAGTTTCGTTCTGCTTTCATTACGCTTGCCATTTGGATGTTGCGCAACGTTGTGTTGGCCGCGTCAGCACGAATTTTGCCGGCAGGAAAAATGGTCCAAGCAATCGTTCGGTTTGTATGCGTACCGAACCGGAAGCCTCGAACCGAAACGGTTCAATACGAATACATGTACCGTTACACCCCTATATTCTTCTAAAACAGTCATATTGTTATGTCTCAACATCTGTTGTGATTCTCACCTTATGTAAACAGGTGTCCACCACAGAGTTGCAGATCTTCTCCAAATCATCCCACACCTCCAGCCGAGACCGTACAAAATCACACAGCTCCTCATTAGTCATCACATCCCAGATACCATCGCAGGCGAGCACCACAAATTCATCCTCATCTGGAACGCGTGGGATTTCGTACACCTCTGGTTCCGGAGATACCAGCTGCTCAGTGGGGCCCTTTCCATCCACACACTTGTAGTCATAGTCCCCCAGTGCGCGAGACACTGCCAGAGAACCATTCACCCTTTGGATCATCACAGAACCTCCTGCGTTCTGAATGCGCTCTTTCTCACGTGGATTGCACGGCTTGTGGTCTTGTGTGGAGAACCGGACCTGTCCGGCACGACTTAGCACGGCACGCGAGTCTCCGCAGTTGATGAAATAGAGGTGCTCAGGGGACACCAGCACGCCAACCGCCGTGGAGCCACTACGGTCCATGCCGTTACGTAGATCCGAGAAGTTGCGCATGTACTCGTCGATCTTCAGGAAGCCAGAACGAATGCCGACTTTAACACCCTCCACAGAGTCGGGGCCAGAACGGAAGTCCTCGCTGCTGGTTATGATGTGCTCCAGCAGGTGTTTGGAGCAATAGTTGGCCACGCGGGAGCCAGCGTGACCGTCGTACACCGCGAAGAAGGACCAGTCGTCCAGGCCGTGAGGCAGACCCACTGCGGCCGTGTGTGCATCCTCCATCTCTACCCGCCAGCCCTGCATGCTACTCAGGCCAAAGAGCAGGCCGTTGCCCGCCCCATGAGCATTGTGTTTCTCGGTCTTCGGTTTGTCCAAGAAGGCCCCCATGGCTCAGGACACCGTCTACAAAAGAAAAAATAATGCGTAGTTGCTTTGCATGTCAAAAAGCATTGTATGATGCTGAAGTGTTACAACAACAAAGAGCATTTTGAGAGGTTAAATGCATAGTTACCAAAAAATGAAAATAGGCACTGTTCGCCTCATGTGAGGCACTACTTCGCCTCATGTCATTCCATTAAAACTTTGGTTAATCGTCAAAAAAAGAACGGTTTATTTAAAAACATATCTTAATCAGTGTTTTAAAAGATGCCGTAAGATGAGTAAATAATGCTAAAATTTAAATTTTTTGGGTGAACTAGTCGAATCCTTAAACAATATCATGCTATTTTATACTAAATATGTTACTGGCAATTTAATCTACAAACACTAAATGGGCTCTTTTAGGACATCAGCCAAACAAACACTTGAGCACACCAGCAAAGCCGTTGCACTGACGACAATGGTCTTTAGTATTACACAGTCATCAACGTATGAAACTGACAACTGCCTACAGAGTTAATGACAGATCTTGATGTGATCTAAAGTCTACTGTAAAAGCAGATATGAAGATAATAAACTGCCAAAAGCTCATCAAAAGCAAATATACATTTCAAACAAGCCTCAGCAATTATGTTATTCAAGAACAATTTAATACAATGAGCTTACAAGCATATATAACTAAATAAGTCAATTCACTTAGTAGGCAGAAAATTAAATAGTGTACATTTAAAACATTTAGCATGACGTTCAATGAAAAATTATTTGTAGAATTGACTTTCATCATTGGTTAACTAGACCCATATAATCATTACCCATCATGAAAGGCACTATGCAATGCAGAAATGGAGAAAAGTTGGTTTTTTTTTATAAGTCTTCTGCTCACCAATGCTGCATTATGTGATAAAAATACACTAAAACTGTATTATTGTGAAAAAAAAAAAATACAAAATGTGTTTCTAAAATAGTTATGAGCACGACTGTATGATTTCAGTGCAGGGGCAGCTCAGAGAAATAGCATAAATTAAAGTTCCCTGTAAAAAGATGGATCTAACCCTTCACAGTATTATAAGGGAAGCATTGCCTAAATGAAAGCATAAGGATGTTAAAAAAAGGCTTCTGGACACATAATCTACACAGACAGATGGGGTGTGTCCGGACGGTAACTCAAGCTCCTGCATCACATTTCATCTTGAGTTTCATCTCTACCATGAACCACGCTTGGAAAAAACAAAACAAAAAAAAAAACAAACTGGCTTTGGCTATCTTAACCTCATCCTCAAGACAAGCAAGCACACAGACATCAAATGCATTTGTGTACAGTACAAATGGCACATGCATGCAAAACGCACTTTAAAAGGAGCTTAACAGAACTTACAAAATGTATTATTGATTACAAACAACAACCAAGACAAAAAGTATTTTTCATAAGTCTGATTACCCATCTGAATGCAGGATTAGAAAGTGTGGAGAAGCTTTAAAGCCGCTTTGGGCAAACCCCAGCCGTAAGACCATTACATGACTCCAGGAATAGCCACTGAAATGTATTACAAGCCCAAATAAGCCATTAGACAAATGGAAAGAGAGCTGCCTCGTAAGCTATGCGATCACAACTTGGGACCTTGACCTAGCAAACCCAAAAAAGCGAGTAGGCTAGTACTAACTAGAAACAAGTCAAGGTTTGCCAATATACATTACAAGCAGGGTCAGGGGAGAGGTTAAATTACAGTTTCTCTCATTCTCTTGAAGCGTCCCTCTTCACAGGTCTGTTTATTCATGGGGAGAAAGAGAACTGGCAGTGGTCAGCACAGGGCCGGGATTCAGTGAAAGTTCCAGCATTCAGAGGATCACGGGCTCGTCCAAACCTGACCATCGGGGACTAAACTAGACTTACCCAGAAGGGTGATGGTGCTCAGGGCCAGATATTTGCTCACTACTCCACACATGACAGGCATGGAAGGCATGTGACCAAAAAAGGTGGTTGGGAGCCAGAGTGTGGGTTTGTGTGTATGTGGTTGGGTGAGGGCACACAGGTTGTTGTGCAGTGTCATGGCTCGGCTGGCCAGGCTGTCGTTTTGGCAGGTCCTCCCCCTCTGAGCATGGCTCTATTTATATCCCTTCAAACTCAGATTGGGTTACTTGCATCTGAAAGTGGGCAGGGGATAAGTGGTGCATCCTTATGGGTGTTATTCATGGGAGAGGGGGGCGGGGGGGTGACGGGGGTTGCTTCTTCCCAACATTCATGTTTAGACGTCCTTGTCAGATCCTCTTCATTCTCAGGCCTTGAGGCTGGCATGATCTCTGTCAGCAGTAAAATGGTTGATCCATCATGCAGCGCTCGCTTTGATCAAACCCTGCCATTAGCATGGCAGATACACTCAAGAGGAAGCTTTGTTAATGCTCAGGCTTCAAAACAAGAGCACAAGACCAGGTGCAGTAAACGCACAGATTTATCAGATCAAACATTAATAAACAGGCACAACAGCAGGAAATGAGGAGGGTTTGTAAAGGTGGCTGGATGTGGATCGGAGGAAGGGATGGTTGAAACCGGACAATTTACTTTCATCTCCACACCAGACACTAAAATCAAGATTGCACATGAACGTCTGGCACAACTAAATGAAAGAAATTATTTTACTGCAGATGTTATGTATAGACACTGATACACTATTAATCCTGGCTGGAAGAGCTATGGATTCAGTTACTGGTTATATTACTGGGGATACTGTATTTGATACATGGCCGCCAAGGCCATGTCCACACTAATACGTTTTCGTTTGAAAACATATATTTTTCTCTCCGTTTTGGCCTTCCGTCCACACTGAGACGCCGTTTTAAGTCAATGAAAACGTATCTTTTGGAAAACGCTCTCCAAAGTGGGTAAATTTGAAAACGCCGTTTTTGCGTTGTAGTGTGGACATTGAAACCGGAGGTAGGCTATTTCAAAACGATGACGTAAGTTTAGTCATGTGATCCATGTAGTACCAATAGAAGATATTCATGTTTATCAGTATTGTGCCTGTTATGTGTTATTCATTTTTAAACTGTTGCTAAAATATGTTACATTCTATGTTACTTAATATGTGCTATTCTTCATAGCACAGTACTGCAAAGATGACAGATAATGTAGCCTACTCACATTAAAAACAGGAGAGCAGTTGCGTTTTAGACCAAACATATGGTGACTGAATACGACCTGTATGCATCAGTGATGGTGAGATATTTTGCTAAATAAAACTATCCTGTTAGAAGAATTGCGCGATAATTTTGTGTTGTTACAAAACAAATGCATTACAACAGAATTATGCAGGAAATGCTACAGCACACAATAAGGATTCATAAGTATCTGCTGCTATAGCAACTATGCAATAAAGAGCTTAAAAGAGAAGTACAGAACATGATTTACTGCTGTAGCAAACATTTGAGAAGAACTGAAATGTTTAAAATAATGATATTCTAATGCTAAGGGGGGTACTATTTTGTCTTAGTCTGATTAGACCTAGTGTACAAGTACATGGACATTTTTAAAAAAGGTTCAAATTGATGTCATAACATCCTCCCACCCTCATCTTGTTGAGGAACAATTATGACTTCTCCCCCCATTTTCTATACAAGACTCCATTCTAAAAATAAAGTAAACACTGTAGCGTCACCAAGCAACTCCAGTGCCGCACTGTAAACAGGGGGCTTAGCTACATTCAGTGACCTAGCTGCAAGCTCTGCATCTTCTTGGGACAAGAGATGACCCCCACACGTTTCCGCATTAGCTCTGCATGAAAACAGCCAGCTACTGATAGTGATTCTACCTAAATCACTTAACTTTCTGTTTTGACATGATGAACAATGAGCAAGTTGACAGTATTTGCCAGGCCACTGCTGGTGTTCTGAGAGCCTGAAAGCCACACTAATGCTTATAAAACTGTACAGTTGGCAGTTATGACGATATATCGTGGTGATGAAATAAACTGTCTATTGTTAGAGATGGTATGCAAATATGTACACGTAAAAGATACAATTCAAGTTTATTTGGACATTTTGACAATTTTTCGGCATACGTGTGTCCGCTCAGGCACAAATTGACGAGAAACAGAACTGAGTTTGGTGCTTGCGTGGTGTCTGCTTTGAGTGCACAGAAAACAGAGCAGGTGTTCCCAACTGATTTCTCTTTTGCATCATCTTGAGCTTAAATACTTTAAACTTGCTTTAACGTTTTAACGGACAGGACTTGAAAACATAAAAGGTCACATTTACATACTGTTTGTTCAAAAACAATTTGCAGGTGAAATCCAGTCACTGTAATAGGAATCCACGTAATCGGGAATTTCGCATGAGGGTATAAGATCAAATCTATCACAACACAACAGGATCAAGTAAGTTGATAACATGGATTTGCTATTTTGACCAAAAGAAAGCTGCTTGCAGGGTTCCCACACCTAGGTTAACTTAAATTTAAGGACGTTCCAGGTCCAATACACTCAAATTCAAGGACTTCATGTGAGAACACAATTGTTGTGTCATACAATAAACACTGTGGGTTCCATCGTAGTTGTTTTGTATGCACATGAACGTCATGGTAACATTGGCAACTCCCGCAGAAAGACTTAAAGGGTTAGTTCACCCAAAAATGAAAATTAAGTCATTAATTACTCACCCCCATGCTGTACCAACCCCGTAAGACCTTCGTTCGTCTTCGGAACACAAATGAAGATATTTTTGATTAAATTTGAGAGCTGTATAACTACCACATTGGCTCCTAAGGGACTGCCTCTTGACGGCCCAGAAAGTCAATGAAGAAAATGTTTAAATATCCCAAGTGACTACCGTGGCTCAACTATATGTTTATCAAGCGACGCGAATACTTTTTGTGCGAAAAAACAAACAAAAATAACGAGTTTATTCGACTATTTCTTTTCTTCCTTGTAGGCCAGAAATGAGACTTCCTTAGATTTCCACGACGCATGCGCGAGAAGTAGTGTAAGCAGATCGCAAATCTCGCGCATGCGTCGTGGAAATCTAAGGAAGTCTCGTTTCTGGCCTACAAGGAAGAAAAGAAATAGTCGAATAAACTCGTTATTTTTGTTTGTTTTTTTGCACAAAAAGTATTCGCGTCGCTTGATAAACATATAGTTGAGCCACGGTAGTCACTTGGGATATTTAAACATTTTCTTCATTGACTTTCTGGGCCGTCAAGAGGCAGTCCCTTAGGCAGCCAATGTGGTAGTTATACAGCTCTCAAATTTAATCAAAAATATCTTCATTTGTGTTCCGAAGACGAACGAAGGTCTTACGGGGTTGGTACTACATGGGGGTGAGTAATTAATGACTTAATTTTCATTTTTGGGTGAACTAACCCTTTAACGTAACCTGTATCTATTATGTTCATTTTCAAAACCTTTTTTTTTTTCAGATTCACAAACTTAAGGATTTCAAGGACCAGTGGGAACCAGTGATTTCAGTGAGGTGTGTTTTATACATTGCTACACCATTGAAAATAGTCAATGGATCTTT
This sequence comes from Pimephales promelas, assembly GCF_988280905.1. Lineage (NCBI taxonomy): Eukaryota > Metazoa > Chordata > Actinopteri > Cypriniformes > Leuciscidae > Pimephales > Pimephales promelas. The sequence goes on along the minus strand of NC_142785.1, from coordinate 21,184,492 downwards.
TTTGCTTGGAAAATTTTGTTAATGTAACCACAAATTTAGACTGGTTGGACTGACACAAAACTAGACCAATACCCTTAAAATGAATGACTGGAAACATCCAATGCAGTCCTGTATCTTGTTTATCTGCCGTACAAGGTCTATGGGTGCATATCATTCATTTGTCAAAATGAAATGTTGAATAGTCAATAATCATTTTCTGTTAGGCCAGCCCACAATATTATCTTACAATGCAAGGTTGTAAAATTTGCTATAGTAAGAACTGCACATTTGTGGAGTTGAATTTGAAAATGCAGAGGCAAATGTCAATCAGCTGATACTTTAAAAAGCCTATTTTGGAAACCCCAATTTTACTGCTGCAAAAACCCAAGGCTAGCAACAAACCCTGGCGATTCCTTTAACTTGAGTTCATCTAATTTTTTTTAACAGAAATATCTATCACTACCACTAAATATTCAGGGGTTCACCTTTGGTCTGAAATTTAAATAACTAAAACGTGTTTTAATTTTAATTTCAGTTACAACTACCATTTTATTTTGATAAAAAAAAAAGCAAATTAAATATTTTAGGTAAATGTTACCTAAATCATTTGTTCAACTTGAGAAAAATATATAAGTGTAGAAGTTTCACAAACAAATCTATAAAAAAACAAATCTAAATGTTTTAAATGTGTCATCTATTTATGTGTAATTTAAAATATATATATTGTAAAAAGAACAATAAACGTTATGTATAGTATATACACAAACTATGCAGATTACGTTCTTATAAGGTGCACACTTAGGATGTTTGGACCACATGTAGCCTACTATTTTTAAATCATTCCTAAAACACTTTTTTTTTGTCTCTATAGTTGTGCAGTAAAATTCACTTCATTTTTATTCACGGATGAATGATAAAGGAGAAGAGAAACACTTGTTAGCTCACTTGCCATTGCCACTTCCTAATGTAGTTATTTTCACATTTTGCTTTTAGATTTATTATAAAATAGCTAAAATGTCAAATTATTTATGCTAATATGTAAATGCAAATACTTTCAAATATTTTTAGATTTAATTAAAAGCAATCAAATGGGCCTATTTAAACATTGCCGTTTAAAAAAAAGAGTGCTAAATATCTTTAAACACAGTCTTGTTTTCTTATACTTATGTTACTGCAGGTCTATTAGTCTTTACACTAACACACTAAATGCATAGAACTAATTTGACATATGTTTTGTTACGTCTGTTGCTACTAGTGTTGTCACGGTACCAAAATTTCAGTATTCGGTACCGATACCAGTTAAAATTCACGGTTCTCGGTACCAATTTCGGTACCAAAGCTTAGTTTAAATTTACATATATTTAAGTGTTTATCACGGTTACAAGTATGGAAACTGTACATTTGTATTATAAACACTTTAGAAAAAGATTAGATAAAATTACCTAAAATAAACAATAGTATACACTAACACATTTTTAAAGTTGTTTGTAAAGTTTTAATCCATTATTTATTTAATGCACAATGAATTAAGTGAACAAACATGAACAATCAGGTGTTTGTAATAAATAACATTTTCAAACATTAATTAATGTTGTAAAAATATATTGTTCACTAAATGTGTTGATAACTAAGTAATGTTTATGAATGGTATCTTTGTAGCATTACCATAAAACATGTTTTATTTGACTTGACTGTCCTTTTATTAATCTAAAACTGCATTCATATTTAATTTTAAAAAGGCTTTTTAAACCTGCTGAGTTATAAAGGCAAGAATACGCCTAGAACTGGCATTGACATTAAATGACAATACTAATGGGCTCTATGCACGGCGTTATTTCCGGTGAAGCATTAGGGATGCTCGATAACTTCCGCCGATCATAGAGTCCAATGCAATACCGAGAATTTATATTGAATTTTATACTCCATGGTTATACTAATGAAACGTTAGTCACAAAAACAGATAAAACAGACAACCCTCGTTGTGTTTATGCTTCTTTTTAAAATTATTTTAAATAAACATAACTATATATAAAATTACATCTAAACGTATGTACGTTTCGTTTCAAAGACGGGAGGAGAGTAAATATTGAAGACTCTGCCATAATCCCGTTTTCTCCGGTTTTCCTCCGCTTTAATCTACACAACCGGAAATGGACGAGCATCCTTACGTCAAATGCGGAACTTATGCGTGCATATAGCCCATACCATAGTACTCTGGTGTCGGGTAGATACTACTGTGCTCATGTACTCGTAAAACTACCCCGAAAGCACTTTAGAGGCCGTTCACATGTCGCGCGTGTTTTTTAATTATATTTTTGCGCGTGCTTATTCTTTCCAAAGCGCTTGCTCTCACGCGGCGTCTGTCGTTGCTATGCAACGCCAACGAGTTTTTATTAGGAGCGCGCTTGAATCACGCCTATATTTGAAATTGCGAATTTGCATGTAATCGGCCTCTTATGGCAACGTGACATTAGCCTAATCCAAAATATTTCCATATGTGGCTCTTTCCTCCTTTCGTTTCAACAAGTGGATTCAGAGAGAGAGAGCCATATCAGCGTTATGAAGAGGACGCAACTGTGCACGTTTCAGACATCGCGTCTAGAACAGAACTGGATTAACCTGGTACTCGGTACCTAGAAAAGCTGGTACCGTAACATTTTTTTTTTTTAGTACCGACTTGGTACCGAAGTACCGAGTTTTTTGACAACACTAGTTGCTACGGTTGGTTGATGATGGTCACTGATGATCATAGAAATTTCAGGAGCTACTCGCAGAACAATGTAGCGGATTTACTCTTTATATTTCATCAGATACGCTTTGCCAACCATGTTTTATAAAGGCCCACCCACCCGCTAGACTAGCTTAGCACAAAGACTGGATGTAAATGGCTCCGGCTAGCATACTAATCCCAATAAGTGACAAAATATTGAAACCATCAGATAAATTCAGATAGAGTTACAGCACGCACAGAGATGAAAAAGGTGTGTACGAACTCTGGGAGATAAGGTGAATAAGCTAAAGTCCTAAAAGGTCAGCATGTTCCTTCGCCCCTGCTCTGTATGCAGCGCTGTACAGTGGTTCCAGCTACTTTATGTTCCCTGTCCAACCAAAATAACATTTCATATTCAAATTGTGAAAGGTTTATAAACAGACTATGATGCATGATGTGTATTTATAGGCAGGTTATGTAGTAAGAAAGGCAGTTACATCATTGTTTGGTGATCAAGTCAGTGGCTAGTGAGACATGGGCCAGTTCTGACAGTGTTTCAAAGATAGCACACAAGAACCGTTACAAAAAGGTGTTTATAGAGTGCAACAAAGAACCCAGATCATACGGTTTCAGGGCACTCCCTCAGCTAAAGGAAGATGTGTTGCATTACAAGGGCCCAAAACAAAAGAAGTCCAACAAGGCCCTGTATGGAGAGAGCTATATCTGTTCAGCTAGCCTCAGCTGAGTAAACACAGAGTTTAGAGAACGACAACCTACCCCTCTTTTATCACTCATACCATATGTGGCCTCTGCTCTACTGCAGGCAGGATGAAAGATGCGACGTCGGGTTCCTCTCCCCATGCACACATGTAAAGCACAGAAGAGCTCTCACATCTACTGTACGAATTATCCGCCCCCTCACAGACAGACTGTAACTCCCACACCGCCCTATCACAGTTTGAACCGCAAACTTACGCCATCTTTCCCCTCGAAACTGTTGTCACTGGCCAGTCATTTATATCAAAACCACACAGTGAAACCTAAAGCACAGGCCTGTACTGCAAAAGCACTGCCAAAATACATTGTATCGGCGTACAAGGGAAGTGGATTTTGGCAGGCTTACACAACGATCGAGGGTGTGAGCTGACAGTCTGCTCGCCTAAAGGTCCGTGCAATAAGAGAATAAGAGACAACCGAGAAGGTAAAGTTCCAAATGAATGACAATTAACTACTTAAAAATCATTTGTACAAGGCACTGCATACCTGGAGGCTCAGCAAAACCTGGTCTCACTGGATCACAGCATTTGAACAAAAAGGTATTGAGAGGTACATAAAGTTCAATGCAAACTGTGAACCAAAGATTCAAAAAACATTCAAGAAGTGGCACATTTTGTTGCAAAACTGTATATTCACCACACATACTTCTCATTTTTATGGTTTTCACTGAATTCAGTGCTGTTAGTACCACGTAAAAATATTTCCAACTAACGACTTACAATCAATCCAGAAATTGGACAAAAGCCCATCAAGATTGGTAGCGATGAGCTCTTGCCATGTTTATATGCAATAGGCTATGCATCAGACGATATGAGGGCATGTCGCCGGAGGGTTAGATACAGTAAGATCAAATACAGATACCTAGCACCAGTTATAGAGATTAACACAGCTTTAACCACAGCTTAGACTTACTCCACAAACAGTGTGTTCACACTTGGCATGTTTAGTTTGATTAAAACAAACCCTGGTGCGATTGCGCTGTTAGTGCAGTTCATTTGATTAAGTGTGAACGCTCCCACCCAAACCTTGGTGGTGGGCACCAAACAAGCTGACTGAGACCGCTGAAAAGATGGGTCTCGGTCCGATTCCAAACAAACCCTGGTGCAGGTCGAATGATACAAGAACGTAACACGGACCAAAGACAATTTTGACCATCGCAGTTCGGTATAGGTCTCCTCACTGCAGATCTTAATTTGTGTGTGGGACGTTGGGATTCCTGCCACTGTTTTGATTTCTTTACACATTTTATAAGGTCTTCATGAGTTCACGGGGTCAAAATACCATAAAATGTAGCAGGTTGTGAACATATCCCTATGCCTTTAGGTTTGGTGTTAAATTGCCACTGTGAACGGCAAGCGTTTTTGGTCCGAACCAAGAGTGAACACACCCTCAAGGTTCCAGACAGCGACCATTTTTTGAGAATGTACGAGTTAAAATTTTATGTGGTCGTATACGTGCGAGTGGATGCTTGCGCAACAGAACGCCGTTGTATCAGCTGCTGCAGTCCGTAAGTTATGTTCAAAATGAACGAGTAGGCTACATCATGAATTCATTTTCCAAATCGTCTTTTTGATTTATCCTGAATCACTACGGTACACCTATAATAAGTGTTTATATTCAGGCTATTTTATCCCGGAGACGACTCTGATCCGGAGACGACTCTGATGCGGACCGTTTTAGTTGCAGTCTGGGCACACAAAACAGTAAGCAAGCTAAAGCAAGTTGGTGCTGTGGCAGTGCAAACAGGTGTCATTTGGGATACAAAAAGATTTTGCAATGTGAAACAATGCTGATTGGTCCTCTAAATAGTTTAAGTTCAAAACATGGCATTCACAAATTCCCTCAAAACTCTGCACCTTCAATCTTTCCAACACACTCGCAGCAGACGCTCATTTCCTTCTCGCCACAATGGTGGTGCTCAGGCACGCAAAGTAGTTCCTCTGTGAACCAAATGGTTTGCTGGGGAAGAAAAATACAACAGAAAAGCAGACAACTTTGTGCTGTAAGAAAGAAGAAAGTGAAACTTTGTACCAACGATGGCTTCTTCTATTATAAGCCCTGCAATGATCTGCTACTTGTAAAGGCAATCTTTCATCATAATATTGATAACAATTTCAACCACTGCCAAATAAAATGGCAAACAAAAACATTTAAAAAAGGTTTATATTGATTTAGAATCTTGGCAAAAAAAAACAGGTTACTACAGACTTCTATTGTACAGGCAAAAAATATATATTTTTAAGTTCCACAGAATAAACAAAAGTCATTCAGATTTGGAAAACACATGAGGGTGAGCAAATAATGATGAGTTTCCAGTTCTGGGTAAACCATTCATCAAAGGTGTATAAGATATACCAAGAGAGGCCAAGCGAATATGAAGAGACATCATATAAGAAGACAATGTAACTTAGTTCTGAAACAAGGTCTAATGAAAAAAGTCCATGTGTGGCATCAGTCAGTCAACCAAGCAAACATGCTGTTACCTACTTTATACAAACTAAGACAACGCAGAACTGTTTCATTCTTTAAAAGTATTATCAACTAGGATAAACACTGTAGTAGCATTGCTATGAATCAAATAATATGCATAAAAATGATTATTGATTTCAAATATGGTTAGGCTACTTAACATCCATTAGTGAATTTACCATCATTGCATATAGAAGGCAGGGAGCCTAAACTTGCTTTTTATAGCTACCCGAGCTATTTCTCCTCCAGCTATTAAACAAAGCTGGTAGGTAGATTCCATTAAAGTGTAAATTGCAGGTTAAATTTTTCACGGTGATAATGCAATGTGCTTACTAAACATAAAGATAAGAACCACCCACAGTTGTTTTTCTAACAAAATGCTGCATAAAATATGAAAAGTTGGTATGTTTTACAGCGGTTTTAAGCACGCCCCCTCCTTCCATTAGGCTGGGCATGACGTCATAAAAGGTACTCCAAGCTGTCTATGCTCCAAGCCTAGAGTTATGCCCGCTTCACACATACGGTGCGTATCCGGTACAGGAGCATCACGCGCTAAAGTGCTTTCACATATGCTGCGTTTGCAGTGTGTAACTGATCCCCGGCTGTACCACAAACACATACTCACTATTTTTATTTCAAATTCAGAAGTTATGTAGCAACTTTTATTAAAGTAAAAGTTTTGTCTGCATTGCGATTCTCTTTGTACACTTTTACAAACTTGAATGCATGTTTAAACAATTTAAACAACGTAGGCCTATAATTCCAGGCTCAAGCAAGTGGTCAAATATTTAAATATGCATTTATATTAAAATCGCAAACGTTTTAAATTAAAACTTTAAATTGACAAAAACAGCCAACTGTCATGCCTTTTCTTTTGCATTTAGATTTTAATACAATATCTCTTGCTTGTCATAAAGAACTTGTTTTTCCACCTCCACAAGTGAGTTCAAGTAAAAAGATGAAAAGTTTTTTGAAAATTTAAATACATTTATGGTGAGATTACTACATTTTATTGAATTAAATGCATTTATGGTAAAACTACTACATTTTCAGGTCAATCGGTGTTAATTTTGACCATGAAGCGTGCGCTGTCACTAGACTCGGTGCGGAAACAATCTCTGCACCGCACCTGGAACGGCCTGACGGACTGCATCCGCGTGCAGTGTGAAAGCTCTAACCTGTTAACATGGGTACGGACAAAAAAAAAAAAACGCACTGCAAACAGTATGTGCGAAACGGCCATTACCATTGGTCTAAACCATAGACAGTATAAGAAGTGGACAGAGCCATCTCATTGGAACTCCATTGAGACAAGTGAAACCCATTTTTAGCAATTTTTTAGGACTTCCGACTCAAACCGACTCAAACAGAGCTTGACGACGTAGATCAACCTGTCTGTCTTCTAGTGGCTGTGGCATGAGAAATCTGAATCAGTCCCTTCCCAAACTTGCTGAGGCGGAGAGTGTGAGTAGGAGCTGTCCATGAGCTAGGAGCAGGAGAAAGGTATAGGTATTCTGATGAATTATTTTGTCATTTTGGCTCCACGTTTCCCCGATTGCCCGCGAGCTTCTCCTCCTGTCCATACAGTAATCTCTCTACTGTGCGACAAAGAGTCGCGTGGTTATGATTAGGGTTGGGAACCGAGAACCGGTTCTTTTCCAGAACCGGTTGTGTTTTTGAAAAAATACCGGAACCGTGCAAAATTCCTAAGTTTCGGTTCCGAAAACGGTTCTGATGCCGATGCGATATCATCATGTGGGCGAAGTGCTGGGAGTAGAAGACGCCGTCTTATTCCTAAATGACAAAAACTTCACCACTGAAGTTGCGATTTGCTCTCACACGCGCTGCATTTGTCACACACAGACACAGGCACGCTGCGCGCGCCGACCGCCGAGTCACTCTCTAGCCTACATTCAAATCTGTTTGCGCTGAGAGAGAGAGAGCAGTTGTCGATATGAAACTGCTTTACAATCACAGTCTATAAATATTTATTTGTTTCACATATTCAAATGATTTCCGTTACAGAATTAGTGAGATTATAGTTTGAGTAAACATTGACGGTAGTGGTCAAAACAGATGCAGTCCGTATATTTTTTGTGTTCAGAATTTACAAAATATATACAATGAGCGAGTGCATCATAATGGTTTTTTTTTTCAAACCGTGTTTTTGTCTTATCTTGAATCACTACGTAAAGCCTGTAATAAGCGTTAATACTCGGACTTCTTGTTTAGACTGGCCGGCGGATCGCAGCTGCTGCGGAGTAGCCCAATGCCTGGGTGACTCGTCATGGACATAAACAGAGAAAAGTAGCTCCGGCAACAATGTTCTTCCGCAAGACGCATGCAGTTCTGTTTATTAACTGCTAGAGCAACGATTTATCCAGTAATGAAATAAGTAAAGTCTTAATGAATCAATCATTCAAACCGTTTTAAAAAATAATCTGTTCTACACACATATGTGTGTTAAAGCATATTCTACTCCTTCTGAGAGGGTATTCTTCACTGTTGGAGATACAATAAAGGAGAGGTCTAAATTATTATAGAGAATGCAGAATTTTTTTATTTCCTTTATATATATATATATATATATATATATACACAATTTTTTTTTTGCAAAGATTGCTTAATAATATTTTGAGTTTGTTTACATTACCAGTCTGTTAAACTAATTTGTCAAGTACTATAAGAAATAAACACAAAAAGGATTGTGGATTTTTCTCTTACTAATATTTTTAATTGAATGGGAACCGGAACCGAAATCGTTTGGCGGAACCGGAATCGGAACCGGAACCGGAAAATTTCTCACGATTCCCAACCCTAGTTATGATGCAATCGTTTGCCTATACTTTTACAAAAAACTGCTTCTACAGGGCAATAACATAGGCTACAAGGTAATGGAGCATTTTATACATTGTCGTGTTTCTTTAGAAATAAATAATGGACAAATGGAGTCTTCAAATGCCTCGGATGTAAAGTTATTCAAAGTGACGCCAAAATGAATGGGAGTCAATGGATATGCTAACTCAAGTGAAGTTCTGCTACAAGATGGCGGCACCCGGCCAGCTTCAACTTCCAGTTGATGGATTACCCCCTTGGTCTAAACGGCAAGTAAGCTTGCAGTTATATTGGAGACCTAGCTAGCAAAAATGGTTAACTATTGTGTTTGTACGGGATGTACGAATACTTCAAAACTGGGGGAGAGGCTACACAAGTTGATTCGTGCCTGTAAGTGTTAGCATCAATACAGTAATATTAAATTATGAACATTTAATTATTATTAACATTTAGATAACTTTTGTACTTTTTTACATTTTAAAATGTATAATTTATTCCAGTGATGCAAAGCTGAATTTCAAAAGAAAATAACTTTTTTGAAATATAAATCTTTTGTAACAAATAATATAAATGTCTTTACTGTCAGTTGATCAATTTAGTGCATCCTTGCTAAAAGACAAAAATTTAATGCATTTTTTTAGGCTAGTCCTAACTAAAGTTTCTCTTTACGTCAGACGTCCAGCGCAAACACTTGTGCACGCCTCTCACACACCCACAGGGACGAGATGAGGAAAGAGTTAATCCTGAGTCATTCTGAACACCACCCTGCCAAGCCCATAAAACATACAAATACTCTCAAAACATAAGAAACATCTTGCATGTATTCACACTGTAGTCCTCACACACCACCTATTCGGGCCTCTTGACATTAATCCCCTGACATCAGACTGTGAGCTGGAGAGATGGTTCAGCAGTGACAGTACGATGACAGCAATAAGAGGGTGATCCAAACGACCTTATTGTGACCCTTACACATATTAAGAGCATGCCAAGAAAATTAAAAGTGCTACCTGTGACTGTCATTATGATGATGCATATTTAAACATGATACCAGTCTCAATCCAATCGTAAACATAATGAGGACACCAACTGAAAGGTGTAGAATCATTCTTAACTTTTTTTTCACCACTTCTGTCAACTGCCATGTAATGACACCAACCATTATGACTCCATGAACACATCAGCCACAGCAGAAGGATGGTCAAAAGTACCGGTACTTCAGTACTAGAGCTATTGACAAAATTCACGACTCGATTCAGACCGATATCAATTAATTTGTATTTATATCAGGTACAGTATTCTCTAGGCCTGTCACGATAACAAATTTTGCTGGGCGATAAATTGTCCAAAAAATTATTGCGATAAGCGATAATATTGTCGTTCTGAGACCATTTACATCTAAAATAATGATAATGGCATATTGATGCAGGTCCACCTTTTCAGATCAATAAACTTTTTTTTCTAAAGACTATTTAACACTGAAAATGGAAAACATTTTAAATATTCACAAATGAACAAAACAACCAAAAACAAAAGCAATGGACTCTGACACTTGAACAAATACCAAAAACTATAAATAAAATGGATGTAAACAAAACCCAACCCTACCCTATGATAAATTATTTGTTATTAATGCATGCATTAACACACAAACCACTGTTAAATTAACGTAAAAGCAAGCAGGTTCCTGCATCCATGGTTTGGCATGACTGAATGCGCGCAAAGTGCAAGGATTTGCCAGCATACGGAATTCAGCACTGAACAGAAAGTCCATTTTGAGTGGTGATGGGAGTCTATCTTAAATGCTTCTGATTGGCCATTGAATTAAAAAAAAAAAAAATCAACATAAGTCTGTGATTGGCTACATCGCTCAACGCTGGAAACATGTCATGAATAGAAACTCTGGGCTGTAAATTTTTTCTATTTTGTTTTCGTTATTATTGTTACTTTTCTGCAACAGATGATGTTTTCTTCATAGATATTTCTAGTTTGTGGGAGTCCCGCGAAACCTTTTTTTTCACCAAGGGCCCGTCCCGAGGGTAGTGACGGGAAATATCGGCCCGGGTCAAGTTTGGGCTCGGGCCAAGTTCGGGCTAAGCAAGTTCACTCTTCCTACGCTAAGGAACTGAGAGTTGTCAAGTCTCTTTGGTAGAAATTATCGCAGCCGGAAAAAATAGAGCAATTAATTGATTTATTGACTATGGTGACAGGCCTAATACTGTAAACAGGAAGTCAACTTGGTACTACATTAATATTGAAGGTTAAAATGAACTGATTTGTATTAAAACACAACTAACTTAAATCGCATTAACATGTTTTTACTAGGGGTGGGAGATAAATCGATTCTTAGATGCATCGCGATGGGGACGATAATAACGATAATAACATAATATTGACGGAACACAAAAGACGGAACTCTGGAGCGTGGAAGTGCAGTGCCCGGACCGTCTGGCATGCGCATCAGAGAAAAGATGGCGCGCAAGATTCAAACAACCTCGGTAAAAGCTGATATGTGGAAATATTTTGGCTTCTGAAGTTGAAGGGGGAAAGGAGCTGCGGGACGTAAGACCAACTAAACAACCAAATTACACTTCAAATATTTTTTTCCAAAGGTGGTTTGTGTCATTTGCTGTCGTTTTTATCATTCTAAACGACAGTCTTTAAAATACGTTTGTTTTTAGTTAGTTAGCTATAAAAATGGTGGTGTATCATCATGATTGACAGCTGTGATTGCCAGGTTTTCTGAGCCAAGTAATCACTAAAGCACCAATGGACTTTTTTTTTTCTTCGGAGGACTGAGGAGATTTATTTAGTTTATTTTAGTCTCCATACTGCAATCAATAGATATCAAAATTGGAGCAGAATGGAGGAACGGGCAGACATTGGCCACTTAAAAGAAATTCAGGGAGAGTGCATTCTGCCAGAGTGTGGGCGGAGCGTTGATTTTGCGTCTTTACTTCCTGTTCACTACCGCGCAGGTCTGGTCCCGAGACCGCTACCGCGCAGGTCTGGTCCCGAGACCGCTACCGCGCAGGTCTGGTCCCGAGACCGCTACCGCGCAGGTCTGGTCCCGAGACCGCTACCGCGCAGGTCTGGTCCCGAGACCGCTACCGCGCAGGTCTGGTCCCGAGACCGCTACCGCGCAGGTCTGGTCCCGAGACCGCTACCACGCAGGTCTGGTCCCGAGACCGCTACTGCGCAGGTCCCGAGATTGCTACTGCGCACACTCAAGTCCCAAGATGTCAGCGCCATATCGGGACACTGGCGGCTTCAGTTCTCACCAACGGAAAAGAGCAAAGGGCGTCGTCCATCTTTTTTTTACAGTCTATGAATCAAACCCGTCTCAAATGCGTTTTGGAGGGCTTTTACACTTAGTCTTTTTACGATCGGATAGCTATCGGATCACAGAAAACACATGAAGTGGCCAGGTGTAAACTGCACATATGGCGAAACCTCTACCTGTGAGTTGCTGGGGAAAGTGTTATTTGCCTTCTAAAGGTTACATGGTTGTTGATGGGCCCAGGTTTAGTGTTTCTCATGACATTTTCATTTTACTTTTTTATTTTTATTGTTTCTAAGTCTAACATGTCTTGTTCTGTAGACTTGCTCTTTATTTATTGTTTTTTATACTGTAGCGTACATACAACATCTCCTGTTCTATAGACATGCTCTTTTATTTATTTATTTATTTATTTTACACGGTACAACCAGTAAAACATGTCTTGTTCTGTAGACATGGTTATTTATTTATTCATGTTTTACTAGTCCAAATATGACAGTCAGTTGAAATAAACTTTGTGTTGTAAGTAAACTTGTTTTATTTGTTATGAATCTATTTTGATGCGTTCCCATGACTTTTGTAATTTTACATGTTTAAAAATATCGAAATTAATATCGATATCGCAACATTTGTTATCGATATCGCTAAATCAGATTTTTTCAATATTGTGCACCCCTAAACAGCAGTAACCCAGAAAAGAAAATTCTGTGACCATATCGCCTACTCACCCTCATGGTGTTCCAAACTTGTATGACTTTGTTTTGTTTTCAATTGTGGAATGAAAGAAGATGATATTTTGAAGAACTGTTATTATCTTTAGAAGAAATTCAATCATACCGGTTTGTAACATCACAAAGGGACAGTAAATAATGACATTGTTCATTTTCACAAAAACAACCCCAATCCCATACACACAAAGTGATAAAGGAGGGAGTATTTTCCCACAGAGCTCGCCATTCTATCTCCATCACAAGAGTGTAGATGTACATGGTAGACTTGTGCTTCGGTTCCTGCCAATACTGGACGGACTTTAAAGAAGCCACTGAGCAAAGAAAGGGGTCCACCCATCTGTCCTCACACTGTCCTCCACACTTGTGCAGATCCATCATTTAGCAATCAGCATTAGAAGAACAACTGCAAACTCAGCACTCTCTCTGAACAGCAGGCTTGGTCAAAGTTTCACACAGTGTTCAATCATGATAAAGAAAGCATTAACTGCTGTCGTCATGTCATCAGTCCACAGTTATACCGATCGAGTTAACAAGTGGTGACCCAAAGCCCTTTATCTACAGTTATAATCAGACCTTTAATCTCTGCTGATGAGACACTGTTACAAGTGTGTTTCAGTTACTCTAACATTATAAATGGCTACACTGTTAATTTTAATCAATTTAATGCAACCTTACTAAATAAAAGTATGCTATTTAAAAAAAAAAAATCATACTGACCCTAAACTTTGGAAGTGTAGTATCAAAAAACACATTCTGAAACTTAACTCATAGTTAGTCAGTCAAGCAAAAGATTACAAATCCAAGTCACCCCACATGAGATATGAAACGGCACTTACAAAAGGCCACTAAACTACATTAAGCATGTACTAAGTCAAGTTATGTATGAAGTCAAGTTACTACTATGAAATTAAGATTTTAAAGATGTATAATCAGAAAAAAATATGCTATGCACCACAAAACAGAGGAAATAGAACAGAAGAAGACAGTCACTCAAAGTTTTTTCCACCATTCCACTTTAAGTCATATATCATGTAAAAGTGTTGTTAGTCGTCATGAAAGTCTCCAAATGTATTAACATTCGAGCCTTTGCTAATTGCTACTCCTGATATCAGTTAAGAGACATATTACCAACACTTTATCTTAAGTATGAATCACATTATATTGTATTACAGGAAAACTAGCTGTGAAAATAATATTAATAGCCTAAATATTATAAATTACGAGGCCTTGCATGAGCTAAACTGCAAAGATTTCAGCATAAATCAGGCCGTCCTTGTAAACACCCAGTAAGGCGAAAGCAACCAACTATGGTAAGCACGAAATCAAGGTGAAATGTAAGCAAACACATTGTAGGTTTAAGGACAAATGAAACGTCACGTTTGAGTGAGAAAAGCTTCATACATGTCAGAGAAACAGAAGGAAAGCTGACAGGAGCCGAGTTGATTACATAATGCACTGAATTCTTACTAACAGTGAGCACGAGCCGATGGGATTATTTCTGACGCGCGCTTGTTTATCTGTCGCAGCTACAGGACAAACAAAAGCAATAAAACTCGGAACCTACACACAATAACAACAACAGTGGTTCTTTGTTCTATCCAAACGGAAAGTGGGCGGTAATGTCAGTCTAATTTCGTTATAGCTGCGCTTGTGTGTGAACTCGCTCGTTACACAACAAGCCTCATACTTAGCAATGAAATCACGCGCAGGCTTGCGCTGGTTAGCTTAGCACGAGCTCTCGTCGAACAAACCCCAGGCCCACACGCGTCCCCATACTTACATTTCCAGATATTTTGTGGATGTCAGCGTTCGTTCCCACTTCTGTCTCTTGGTTGCGGATATTTTCGGAGTCGATATGCTTGTCGCTTCCTTTAAAAACAAACAATCAGGGTGACTTCACGTGAGAAACGCTCATTCCGTTTACGGTGATTCTCTGCTTTGATGGCGTGAATTTTTGCGCATGTTTGACGCCAACGCAGATGTCCCTGAACAAATCTATCCACTTGTTGTCTAAATCTTTCTAAGTTTCGTTTCAATATGGGATCATGATGTGGGATAAATCATTACATAGATCCGAGCTTCAGTAGGGAGGCCAAGATATCCTTTGGTTCAGAGTCTTGTGCGTCTTGATGGAGGGGAGGGATAGTTTCTTCAAGTGGCTCGATGATTGGCCAAAACCCTACAAGGCGTGTTTGCTAATTGGATTATTTTGCTGACAGCAAAGACTACAGATGGCCAATCCCACAATTTGATTGGCTTTCGTCTTGTCATTTACCGTCCTGCCGCTTGAACAGTAGTTTACATTACGCACAAAACGCAGACCTTAGTTTGTCATGCTGAGCGTTTCCATCCATCTCGAGGTCACAGTTGGGGCGATGTGCTTTATTTGCAGTATTAAGCCAATAGTACGTATAGGTTAGTAATTTATTATAGGCCTATACATTATTATTAATTATACACTCTCGTTCAATGTTTTTTTATGTCTCTTATTGCATCAAAAGTACAGTAATAAACAGCAATGTTGAGAAATATTATTACAAATTAAAATAAGTGTTTTTGTTTTAAACATCTTTTCGAATGTAATTTATTACTGTGTTGGCAAATAAGCCACACAGCCATTCAGTCACTTCAGTCACATGATCTTTCAAAAAGTTATTCTAATATGCCGATTTGCTACTCAGCTTATGGTCTGAAATTATACCTTATTTCTATACAAAATAAATCCATGCAAACTCAAAGTGTCTTCAGGTTTCATTATAATGATACTGTTATATGTTGGAAGCAGTTAACAGCAGACAAGACAAGTAGCCTACCTGTGTGGATCCTCATGTGATTTAAACGTTCCTTATTGTCAATATAATATATTTTATTTTTTATTAACGCTGACAGTAAAATGTTGCCAGATATTGCTACTAAAAACAAGCAAAACAAAACAAAATAATAATAATCCGAAATTAGTTCATAGCTTGTGTTTTGGAAATAAGATTAGTATATCACTAACCCTAACATGCAACTTTCCACTTTAATAACTTCCTAAAGTGTCACATTAAATCAGAAAAACAGGTCCAGGAGATTACTGCACCTTTCCATTAGGTGGATCTGGCAACACGGAGGCTGCACTCGCACCCTCATTCACAACGCGCTCTCAAGCCCCATTCACTGCGCTAGCTTCTCAGCAACATGAATTGCAAACACTCATGTGAGGTGGTTTAAACATGCATAATTGATCATTCGAAGACCATGAAATTGTATTTTTGAATGAATAGAGAGTCTCCGCAACTGCGATAGATTGAAGAGTGTGTCCGAGTGAGGACTGCGCGCACGCCACCACAAGATACACTGTATCCATGACAATGATAGCAGCGGACACGAGCGCTCGGCTTGAGGTCAAAAACACATTTTCGCGCTAGATCTCTTATTTAATGCAAAAAAATGCACATTATGCAAGATATAACAGCTTCAAAGGGGTATCAGGCTGAGAAGCCCTGTGTGAGTGGTATTTACGACAGTAACATTAAATACAAGTACTCCATAGCAACTCTAGGGGTCGCTGTTTGACAAAAACAGAATTCCTGCATAGTTTGCCTTTAAAATACAGTACATTTACATTTACAGCGCACTTTAAGAAACCCTCCACATTCCTCAGATCGACCTGCAAAGACAACGCTATCTCACAACCAATTTGTATAAATTTGTACGAGCAAGTAAACGGTGGCTAATTCGTAGCCTACGACTTCACTCGTACGACTTGTCTAAACCCCATTGATGGGTAGGTTTAGGGGCAGGGTCAGGGGGTCATTTGTATTTCAATCATTCGTTACAAAGAAGTTTAAACAATGACTTCAATACATGAAGTCAAATGTGTAAATTAAATGTAGCATTAAATTATCATTATAAAACGTAGAGAACAATGGATGCATTGTATTTTTTCAATTAATCTTTATTTGTTTTAAACAGGAAACACTAAGATCATCATGCAGACTTAAATTAGATTAAATCAAAACAAACAAACCATCCTCAAATAGCACATCAGATCAGATAAACTGCCAGGAAACAAAAGGAGACCAAGTATGTGGTACAGTACTGGTATATACATTTCCTTTTAAGTGAAGCACTAAATCTCTCAAATGGAAGCATTTTGAAGACCTTCTCAAAAGAATTCCATAGAGAGTTTATTCTTGATCCAACTAAGTAAAATGCATTTTTGGTGAACAAATAGCAGCTTTTGATAGTGTCAGATGGCTGTGTCAATAAAGAACCATGACCAAATAGAGCCTAAATTCCCAATGATCTTGCTCCAAAACAAATGTATTCTCTTACAACCTTCGTGAAACACTTGTTCTGCCTTAGTGCTTCTTGTAGATGCAGTAGCTGATGTCCACTGCGTGCGCATCATGCTGTGGTTAGCCGTCCAGAGACTCAAATACCTTCATGTCTTGAGAGCTGAATGTGCTCACCTTCTGCTGTTTTATGAATCTTTTATGTTCTGATAGTACAGACCACCATTGGCTGCTTGACAGCACCATCAAGTGGTCACCGGCCGCCGTTCTTTTTCACTGAAAAACAAAAAAGAGAAAGTTTTTCTTTTTCTTCTGTATTTCCTTTTTTTTTTTTTTTTTTTTAAATAAACTTAATTTAAAATGAAAACAGGTTTATTTTTTCTTACCCCATTGGCAGACATTTTTGTTTTAGGCTAAGTGTGAAGTTCCTACTTTTTAATAACGGCTTTTTCAGAAAACAACTTTTGTTTCCCAATTAACATTTTGATGTAAAAAAGTTTACTGAAAAAAGAAAAAAGAAAAACAAGACAAAAACATAGAGGATGAAAATTATTTTTTGGAATGTTAGAACACACAGGCCTATGTCTTTATAAGTTGTTAACTGCAAATGATTAAACAAACAATTAAACAGATCAAGTAGCGCAGTTCGATTACTATAAGAGTTATAAAAGCCGAGTGAACATTCGTCTGAGGGAAGTGCTGCTCTGACTGAGGCAGAGTTAGATCATTATTACTGGTGACATCATGCAGCTGTTGCTGACTGGACAGTTTTGCCTAGAAGCAACATCATGTTTAAATATTTGTGAATGTCTGCATTAATGCATCTAGTATGCATGGTTAATTATGTATTACGTGTGCGTATAGGAGGCGGTGTGATAGGCTACATATGGGCAATCAAACCACTTTCTGGCTTAATATATTTCAAGATACCTTGTACTCAATTTGATCACTCTTTCTTCATAGGGTTACCGTGATTTTGCCAGACGATTCTGGATCAACTTTCCTGTCACAAAATGAATTCCTACCTCAAAACCTAGCCCTATCCATAGATGAATAACTATGATGTTTAAGATGTTGATCCAGGAACATGGGCTTGGCGAAATCACCTACTTTATAGATAAAGTCTGATTTAATTCTTTGTGAAATTTGAACGCTTTGAGGGGATTCACTTCACATTAAGCACGCCGTCCACACAGCATTAAATATTGAGCGAGCGTGTCATTTTGTTTTTATAATTTCTCTTGCCACAGGTGCTGTTGGCAGCACCAGCTTGGAGACCTCGAGAAGAAACTGCATTTTGATGAGCCGTCAAATGAGTGAACAAAGCAGGCTGGAGGCCTTAGACAGGCAGGCTAGTTTATTTCATCGCTTGTGACACAGAGCATGCACGCGGATAGTCAACACTTCCCAGACTACCTTTGTTTCTATCCTGTGCTTGTGAAAGTCTCTTTCTCATTCACCTTGCACCAATATGTTCCCTAAGTCACAATTAAAATCAAAATGAACAATTTTTATTTTTATAGAATATTGTTGTATTTATTATAAATTAGTTATCAGTGGACATCATTATTAAAATAATAATAATGTGCCCTACTCTCAGAAAAAAGGTAGAAAAGCTGTCACTGGGGCTGTACAAAATGCGGCAGCTACTTCTGACGGGTGCAAAAAAACGGAATTATCACTCCAATTTTAAGATCCCTACACTGGTTGCCAGTGCGTTATAGAGTGGAGTATAAACTTTTAATTTTTGTGTATAAATCTATGAATAGTCTGGCTCCACCATATCTGTCTGCTCTATTGGCATCGTCCGTCCAGATCACTACGGTCATCAAATCAGATCTATCCCCAAGTCAAAACTAAAGTCCTGGGGGGACCGTGCCTTTTCTGGCCCCAGACTATGGAATGACTTGCCCACTTCTATTAGAATGGCCTCTTCGCTTTCTGTCTTTAAATCCAAGCTAAAAACACTATATTGGACAAGGCATTTAACACATGATAAAACATTATTAGGCCTACACTGTATCTCATTTTTTTTATTTTATTTTTTAAACTGGTGAAGAACTTACCTTGCAGTAGTCTATTTAAATGTACACCTGTACGTTTGTTGTTGTTTTGCTGTCAGTCTTTTATAATATTTATTAATATTGTAAAGCACATTGGACACTGTAAATTATATTCAATTGTGCTATATAAATAAACTACCATAAACTGTACCTTTTCAAAAGGTAAACATTTTGTCCATTTTAGGTGCTAATAAGGACATTTTAGGTGCTATGTACATGCAAATTTTTAGTGTTAATATGTATATTTTAGGTGCTAATAAGTACATTTTAGGTGTTAATCTATACATTTTAGGTGTTAATATGTACATTTTTGGTGTTAATATGTACATTGCAGGAGCTAATATGTCCATTTTAGGTCCTAATATGCACATTTTCCTAATATGTACATTTTAGGTGTTAATATGTACAGTTTTGGTGCCAATATGTACCACTAAGGTATATGCAGCCTTTGGGTACAAAAGTGTACCTTTTGAAAAGGTACAGCCCCAGTGACAGCTTTTGTACCTTTTTTTCTGAGAGTGATAATCTTTAATCTCATTCTTGCAATGGAGATCTGATGAAGTGTTTACAGGTGTCGAGGGACAAACTCAAACTGTCACTTACATGACATGTCATCACAGCAACAGCAAACAACAATTAACCAATCAAATTCTGATAGAAATTAAAAGTCTATTGCAACTTCCGTTTCAGGTTAAAAGGTTCCGTTCTTTAAGTTTACCCCAAAATTTCTCATAATTTACTCACCCTGATTTACTCGCATGTTTTTCCAAGCCTGTATGAGTTTCTTCTGTTGAACACAAAAGAAGATATTTATTTATTTATAAGAAACTCAGGTTTGGAACAACACGAGGGTGAGTTTGATGACAACAATACATTTTTGGGTGATATTCACTAAGTCATTTTCTTGTCACATAATGTATCTTAATTTAGACATTCATACTGCAAAACAAGTAAAAAAAAAAATACTTGTTTAAATAGTATTTTTCTTAGAGTGCACTGTGCCAACCAAGAAGGAAATGCTGGGTTGTGGAGTGGTAAAAAGAAATCAACATTTTGATTCTGGAGTGTAAAGGTCCAGGTCAGTCTGCTTTCATATTTTGTTGGTTAACGTGTGAATGAATGGATGGCAGTCCATTGAGATATGGAAGGGGCATGTTGTGTATAACTGCTAGTTCTCAATACACATATACTTTCCAGATCCCCTTTCCCCCCAAACATTTTAGCGGCACCATAGAGTATAAAAGCAAATTCATCTTTTATTCACCGCAGGCTGAATATTCAGACTGCGAGATGTTAAAACAGCGGAGGTCAGTGTTTAGCAGGCTTCTCTTTCTCTGAAGTGCTGAAACAGAGTATGCACTTGCTTGAACCAAGATTCATGGAAGCACATTAAAATGTTTTGCATTTTGAACAAGAAGTGTGCCGAAGCCATAGCCTACCCCGCTGCATATGCATGAGGTTCTGTGCTAAAAAGGCTAGGGGCGCTTATTCACCACCCTATGGATTGTCTTCAGGCGAGGGCCTCGATGTGAAGGCCTTGATCTCGGGTGTGCTAGGGGGGCCCAGACGCACTTAATGGTGTGAATCAGTGGACCAGTGATGTGATGAGTTGTATGGTTGATCTCACTTCTTACCCTTTGGCATCTCCAGTCTCCGTGAGGAGTGTTGAATAAACTTTACACTTATTCAGTTCAAAGATAATCAATACAAAACATCAAATGCTCTGGAATAAAGAGAGATACGAACCCGACATTAGGAAATAGATGCGACTCGGCGACTCTCAGCATTCAGTGGGGAGTGGGAAGTGGGATGTGAGGGCCTATTTGGTTTCATGAGTGTTTTTTTGTTCACTTCTGCCCCCTGCAGGAGTATGCCTGAATAGGAATCATTATTGTGAAGGAAGAGACTCATCTGTGGATTTCACCTTACAGGAGCACATAGTATTTCTTATATTATTTATTTATATAAAAAAAAAAACAATGTATTCATAATCAGCGAATCATAATCAAATGGATATTCCACCACCAAATAAAAATTTTATCATCATTGATTTACTCACCTTGATTTACTGTTGCTCCAAACCTGTATGATCTTTATAGTGTGTCACAGAAGAAAGAAAGTCATACAGTTTTGGAAAGACAAGAGGGTGAGTAAATGACCGAATTTTCTTTTTTTGGTAGACTATCCCTTTAAATAGGCCTAAAAGTTATAGCACATGTCATTCCAACCCGATCTCACGACCAAGTCGTACGAATTCGACGAATGATTAAAAAGTGGGTAATTCGTAACAATTCGTAACCTCACTCGTACGAATTAATACGATTTTGCTAAATCGTACATATTTTACGAATTGGCCAATTCGTATGAATTCGTACAAATGACCTACCCCTTACCCCGACCCTAAACCTAACCATCACGTGGGTGGGTTTAGACAAATCGTACGAATTAGTACGAGTGAGGTCGTACGAATTGTTACGAATTAGACACTTTTTAATCCTGCGTCGAATTCGTACGAATTGGTCGTGAGATAGTGTTGGTCATACACAATGGTAATTCAAAGTGCTTTACATAGAAGGAATTAAAATCATTAAAATAAATAAGAATAAGTAAAACAGTTTAGAATAAAAAATAAAATAATCAGAGCAGTATTAAAGCAATCAAAGCAGGACAGTAAAAACAGTCGGACGAACAGTGGCACAGTGCTCATTCAGTAAATGCACAGCAAAACAGATGTGTTTCATTGCTTATTTTCGAATATTTTTCGAGTCACATTAAATAAGCTGTTCCATAACGAAAAGCATTAAATAGCAGATAAATGAACATACAGGCCTACTCTGCTAATCCCTCCTGTTCCTGCCTGCTGTATGAAAGGCCAACAGGACCAAAACGTGTGTCTTTTGCAACGTTAGTTTTGGCCCTTTTGGCCTTCCATAGCCGTACTCCTTCTGCACGGCCGTCTTAACACTTCTGTGTGACTGCGACTTAGATGGTAATTGGAGAATGTTTTGAACATTTCACACACTTCAAGTCCACATAGATCCAAAGCGTTGCATTCTCAGGAGGCGTAGCCATTAGGCTGCAGACCAGCAGACCTGTCACCCTTGTTTAATGTGCCTCACTGCGCGTGTGTGTGTGTGTGGGGGAGTTAGTACGCAGACACAGAGATGGGCATTTCTGAGGAGTTCGGGCGATGCGGCTTTGCAAACCCACAGGCTGAGGGTTAATAGCATCTGCGCCTATTCTGCCACCTCCAGACGACAGGAACACATCGTCACCCTCTCAGCTCAGAGGGGTCGAGTACAGAACACTCGATGCCGCTCTTTGACAATGTCAGGACCGATTTAAATGAATTTCTGCATGTGCTAATTGAGTGATCTCTAACCATCCACTCAACCACCTGGGCAGAGCTCCAGCGGTCCGTTCATCTTCCTCGGCGGCGGAGCTCCGGCATGTCCTACTTTACTGTTTAATGACCCTCTGATAGATCAAGACCGTGCCAAAAAGCAAACAAAAGCGGGAGCTTTAAAACCCAGCATGACCCAGATGATGCCCCCCTCTGTGCCCGTTCTCATTGTTCTGACAGGAGAAAGAAGCGGTGCTCCATTTGCATAATAAATGGGAATGCAACAGCAAGAGAGTGTGCCGCTCCTCACCGTAAAACAGTGCCTGTTACAACATGCAAATGATCTCCTTCATAATCCCATCATCATTCAAGGATTCGCTTGAGTTGATGGGAACTACATGTACACTTAAATGGTATGAGAAATGATCCTTATGTTCAGTATCAGCTATACTGTATCAGCTATAATGACGAATTACCTTCCATAAATATAGCTACATGTCTAACATTTTCCATTTTGTTTTTGTGTAACCCTTCTTCTTTATGGCTCTCTCCTTTCTAATTTAACCCAAAAATGGATATCTGCACCGGAGCTTTTTTTTTTTGTCATGTCTTTGTCAGCTGCACAATTTCCGGTGCAAGATGGCAAGGTTAAAACGTCTCATCAGTTGTATTTGGTTGCCATGCGGTTAAAAACATTCCCGACAACAGCCATTTAGAAGTAGGCCTACCCCGGATATTACAGGGCTCGTGACGAGATGTTTTGTCAGATTGCAGTCTATTACGCCCCAAGTCTAGGGGAAATCGGAAAACCTTTAAGAGGCATAATAAATAATCTTGGGAACGGTATGGAATCCCTGTAAAGAATCACAGTGGTCGATAATCAAATTAATGTTGTTAGACATACAGAAGATAGGTTCAGATGTTACACCCTGGATGCACTTAAACAAATTTGATATCACTGAATTTGATCATCGGCAAGAGGAGGGATTCTGGAGCTCTCAACCTGAGTACGACCGATCCAACAATGAGCTCCTCGATGAGTGCCAGCACTGTCCTTATAAAGACCACGCCCTGACTGGACAACCAACGGCGTTCGTACACCCCATCACTGGGCAACCTAATAGAAATCAGACAAACAAAACAAAAAGAGAGAAGAGGAAGACAGAAGCAATAGAGAAAACAATCTACATAAACACAGGTCGTAACAGGGCCTTTTATTTGATGTTTAAATCATATTTGCCTTCCAGGCCTAACATGTTGTCAGATGGGCCGGTTCAAGAGAGAACATTCCTTTCATTCGTCTGGGGACTAAAAGTTTGGTATTTTACACTTAAAGGAGTAGTTCACTTTAAAAAAAAATTTTTTATTGATAATTTACTCACCCTCATGTCATCCAAGATGCCCATGTCTTTCTTTCTTCGGTCGAAAATAAATTAAGTCCATATAATGGACTTCATTGGGAACCAAACGGTTCAAGGTCCAAATGAGAGTTTCAGTGCAGCTTCAAAGGGCTTTAAACGACACCACAATCGCACATTTAAAAAATAAATAAAAAAGTTGAAGTTTTATAAGCACAAATGCTCACCTTGCTCTGTTCTGATAAGCGTTCGTGACTCTCCTGTTCGAACTTGTTCATCAAAATGAACGAATCTTTTTTCGAGTCATGACTCGAAGGGTCCTAGATAAGACCCTTATTCATCGTCTGGTGTCGTTTAAAGCCCTTTGAAGCTTCACTGAAACTCTGATTTGGACCTTGAACCGTTTGGTTCCCATTGAAGTCCATTATACTGTCTGATGTATAATAAAACAATATAAACACACACTCTTTGGATGTGATTGCATTGTTCAGCTTTGTGATGTTAAAGAACAGCATTCCACTGTGAGTAAAGAGAGCATGTTCTGCAGAAGTGAGACTTAAGTCACCACAACCCTGCCCTGAGACACCCGTGATAGCTTATCAGCAAAAGTAAACTACTCCTTTAAAGCCCTGTTTCTGATGAAATTGAACGGTTAAGAAATTTTGACACATGCTGCTGTCCTGAGAGTTTTCTGTTTCTGTGGTATGCAGCCATTGTGGAGGAGGGGGGGTGCAAGAAACTGAAAATTCTCGGGACAGCAGCGTGTGTCCAATTTTTAATCTTAAACGTTCTATTTCATCACAAACGATCTTAAAACAGGGCTTTAAGTGTAAAACACCGAACGTGTCCTTTAAGGATACAGCACACTATTTATTTTGAAACCAATATTTTTAATGGAAACACATATTTGAATGGCACTTACACACTTTTTTTTTCTCATTAGCAGAGTTTAATTGTTGCACAGCATTTAGATGGTTTTGTGTGCATGTGTGGGCTTTTGATCCTTACAGACAATGTGCTAGAGCTGGGATTACATTCGTGTCACGCCAAGATTATTCTCCTTGCCTTATCCTTGCAGAAATATGATTATTATTGTCATTGTCGTTTTGTGTTATTCCTGTTTATAGTGCGATTAAGTCAGGTCTTAATAATGAAAAACTCATCGGATGTCAGCTCCTGCTCATGCAGGATAAGAAAATGTTTATGAGACAGAGGCCAAAGCTGGGAAAGGTCCCTGAGAGATTTGCAACGTTTAAATACATGCCAGGCCTGAATAATTCTGTCTGCATGGATCAGAGATTCAAGTTTACAAGATAAGCTATCACGGGTGTCTCAGGGCAGGGTTGTGGTGACTGAAGTCTAACTTCTGCAGAACATGCTCTCTTTACTCACAGTGGAATGCTGTTCTTTAACATCACAAAGCTGAACAATGCAATCACATCCAAAGAGTGTGTGTTTATATTGTTTTATTATACATCAGACAATGAGAAGTATAATATATATCTTATTATATATGTGTGTATATATATATATATATATATATATATATATACACACACACAATTATGTGTGTATATAGTATAAGTATAATAAATATATCATAATTATATAAAATGTAATGTTAACGCTAAACAAAGTTTTATAATTTTGTATTTATATATACTGCATATAATTCTGACAAATTTATATAACTTCATATATAGTTATTATTTATTAACATTTAATTTTATATAATTATATATAATTAAATTAAATATTAAAAATGTTTATTATATTTTTATAATGTTATATACATTATATTAAAATAATTCATTTTTGCAATATACTTGTATTATTCAAAATGTTTTGGATTTGTTTTTATATATATATATATATATATATATACATTTATCCAGATTTTTATACAATTTATTTATGTTGAATATGTATTAAATATTATAAATGTTTTTACATTTTTATAATGGTATGTATTAAATGTTATTTTAAAATAAAAAATGTTATATATAAAAAGTATTATATTACATATTATACTATTATTATACGTTTTTGGGCATTAATTCATTCTTAAATTTAAAACATAAATTAAATTCATGCAATTTGTAATGTATCTGTGTGTGTGTGTGTGTGTGTGTGTGTGTGTGCGCGCGCGCGCCTCAAACCGGTGTAATGTTGTTTTTGCTACAGATTTAAAGTTTCATTTGAGCAACAAGAGCATTGTTGCAGGATTCCTAATTTGAACCAGTTTAATTTGTAATGTGCCAGTGATTCCCATGATCCTCTTCTCTAGTGGTTCTCATCTCTGATTGCTCAAACCCTGATTTGGCTTCTTCTTATAAGAATTTCAGACCCTATAAAAAGACAGTGGAGGCATTATCTACTTATAAAACGGATTCAGAAACAAATTAAAAATTGTCATGTCTAATCTTCTTTGACCAAAAGTACCAAGTGCAAGTGGTACATGTTCTTAAATCTGTGGCCTGATCCAAGTTGTTTACAGTGCTAAGCCTCAGAAGGGATCTGGTTGCTCATAAATCTGGGGCTCTGATTATGTCACAGCGGAGAAGAGACACAAAGCCAAACTCTCATTTTCACTTCCTCCTGACAGAAGACATACATTTAGGTCAGATATTTAGCATGTCTGTCCGTGCACATATGCATCTGCTGTCTAATCCACACACTGTCCAAACAGAATAAAAACTGCAGGGAACTATTTGAATTGTGTGCGTGAAAATGTGTTGGTTTAATCTATAGACGAGTTATTTTTCTTTACAAAATGACCACCAAATATTGGCCTGGCAGGCAGCATAATGCAGTGTTTTTAGTCGTTTTCATGGATCCGTGGGACAATTGTGACGCCATATGCAAAAAATGGAAAAAACTTACATCGTTAAACGTACATCGTTGTCATGTAAACGCACCAATTACACGACAATGGCATTTTGGGATTCAGAGATTGTCCACACTTTCTTGAATCGTCTGAATGGGTGAGCTTATGTCTGCAAATAGTCTGAAAGCGAACACAGGGTCTCCATTTTGCCCTGATCCTTAAAGTTAAAAAAAAAAACTTTTGCTGATATTTTACTCACCCCCATGTCATTCAAGATGTCCTTGTCTTTCTTTCTTCAGTCGAAAAGAAATGAAGGTTTTTGATGAAAACATTCCATACATTCCATATATTTCTCCATATAATTGACTTCAATGGGAACCAAATGGTTCAAGGCCTGATTGAGAGATTCAGTGCAGCTTCAAAGGGCTTTAAACGACACCAGACGATGAATAAGGGTCTTATCTAGCGAGACGATCGCTCATTTAATAAATAAAAAGACTCTCCTGTTCGAACTCGTTCATCAAAATGAACAAATCTTTTTTTCGAGTCATGACTTGAAGGGTCATATAAGACTCTTGGTTCCCAATGAAGTCCATTATATGGAGAAAATCCTGGAATGTTTTCATCAAGAACCTTAATTTCTTTTTGACTAAAGAAAGACATGGACATCTTGGATGACATGGGGGTGAGTAAATTAGTAGCAAAAGTTTTTTTTAAAGGTGCCATATGTAATAATTGAGGTAAAAATATCCAAAAAATGAGCTACACGCATCAAAAGAATGAGAAGAAATAAGTGCAATGATGTAATTAAAAAACTGACAAGTTATAGTCCTGCCGAGATATAAACGTAAATTAGCATGCTAAATTACTAGCCCCGGCCCGGCGGGTGTCGTAATACCAGTTCCGGCCATGGGAGGAGGTATGCGGCCGGGCAACGTTACCACCAGCCAAACTGCAGTACACGAGTGAGTCGCGCTCGCGCCGGCTTGTGTGTGTACTTGAACCTGATGTCAGTCGTGTGGAAATACAGCCCACTACTACATTTCAGTTCAGGGAAGAGTTCAAAAAATGATTGGTCGACATTATGCATGAGGAATACATTTTGGTAAGTTGTAGCATACTGTATCTTTCAACAGTGTTCGGGTTCTTTTTCCATTAGCTAGTAGAGATGATCGGTTCACGTGCGCCAGGGATCTGTGGTGTAACATGTACAAGCGCAAAAACTGTATTTATTGTTTGAATTGCGTAATAAAATTGACAGAATCTGAGAGCTTAACTAACTTGCTTGCTAAGTGTTAATTGCATGTGTCTCACGGTGAATTCGTGAGAGTTGGCAGCTCTGAATTTCGCTAGGTTGATCAACATCAGCGAAAGCTGTCTGTCAAATTAATTCAAACTAACAATAAAAGTGTAATATGAACAAAACGAATACCGTAAACTTAAAATAATAGCCTGCAGGCTTTTATTTTCCCATATCGTCGAAATGCAACAGCTTGTTTTTGAGACAGGCGTCTATGAGTCGGTCTTCATCATTTAGTGTTGAGATGTTGTTCATTTAGTCTCTGATCTCTAAAAATCTCCAAATGCTCCACGTGAAACTGCGGTCTTCCGACCTTTTACTAACGTGTCAAATGATTTGAATAATATGCGGAGAAAGAGAGCAAAACAGCGCTCGTTTGTGCTGTTTGAAGACGTGAGTGCGTGCGGCAGCGGCACAACACATTTTCTGGAGGTATACTGCCCCCATCTGTTATGGAATATGGAATATTTTTTGATTTTTAGTTCCAGATGGCACCTTTAAAAAAGTGAACTACTCCTTTAAATTTGTTTTGAATTAAGAAAGCACAAGCAAAACATAAACAAGCATAAATAATATGAAATATTTTAAATTATATTTCAAAACGACAACAACAATATTTCATAAACAAAATAAATATCACATTGTATTAAAAAATATTACATTACAAAAGTAAAAGTATTGTCTTTTAATAAATGCAAATAAAGGAGAAGATAATCTTCTTTATATTTTCTTTGACATGGTTTGTTTTGACATGGGAACAGGCTCGTCTTAATGGATGAGTTTAATTCTTCGAATGGTTTTGAAATGGTGTCGATAATTAATTTTGGTGATCATGCATCCACATGTGTGTATGTTTGCATGTCTAGCCCCGTCAAGTGACCCCATTTTAATTACTGGACAGGATAAACATGTTTGACACTCAGTGCACCCTGCAGCTCTGCTCTTTTTTTGGCCAGTGCCATCCAGAGCCCACTGGAACACATGAGTCAAGTGGCCTGGCAGCAGGATGAGATTTTTTCTTGGGATTGTGTGGAATTATACTGAGTATTAATTCAGGTCCCAGCAGGATTCCCTGGGAGGCGACGGCTGGCCAGTCATTACGGCAATGATAAGGATAAGGAGCAGCTGCTGATGCTCAGTTCAGCAACCCGATTAATCCGCTGAGACTCTGTATTAAAATAAGGCACAGAGCAAGTTTGATTGAGACTTAAGCTCAGGGAAAAATGAAGGGATCTGGATGCTGCATGTTTGGGGGTGGGGGGGTGAATACAGAGCACTGGATATATCTCTAGTTTCATCATAAAAAACACTCTCTAATCTATATTTGAGATGTACTGGATCTTTACTTGGGAAAGATTATTCTTCCCATGATATTTAAGTTAAATAACACATTGTATATGGTTTTGTAGCATTTCCTAAGCAGCTTGGCAATGGCTTAGCTGAAGAATGTGTTGGAGCATATTTAGAGCACGGCAAATGGCATAATGAGAATGAATATTGCAGTGGGGGAATTTATTTTGTGTCAAATTAAATCATGTTTGTCTATGTTTGCAAGACTTCAGAATCTCTGTGAATTAAAAAAACATTATGGGTTCAATACAACTTAAACTGTCAATTGACAGCATTTGTGGCATAATGTTGAATGCAACAGACATACAAGACTCTCTTTCTCGTTTTATTAAAAAACTGGACAGTTACTGCGTGACACAGTGGAAGCAAATAGGGCAGATTTGTAAAGAAAAAATTATATACCATTTTAAAATGCATGATATATCGGCCACAATATCAGTAGTGGCTGATATATGTTAATTTTTGTTGTCGTTATCGACCCAATAAGAAAATTAGGCCC
This sequence comes from Pimephales promelas, assembly GCF_988280905.1. Classification (NCBI taxonomy): domain Eukaryota; kingdom Metazoa; phylum Chordata; class Actinopteri; order Cypriniformes; family Leuciscidae; genus Pimephales; species Pimephales promelas. The sequence continues at coordinate 21,154,691 of NC_142785.1, read as the reverse complement.
AATATAAAGCCAATAAATAATATAGGCACATCAGTTGTGCACTGTTTCTAATTTTGTTTTTGAACTGCTTAAAATATTATTGAAATCACTGCAAAAAATGAAAAGCGCAACATGCTGTCATATAGGCTTTCATATACATTAAAATTATAAAGAGAACATTACAATTGTGTGCTTAGGATATGGCTTGTAATGGTGAGACGTTTGGTTTTGTAAAAATCAGGCTCTCAAAAATGAAAAAAAAAATTGGATTTCGATTTATCGGCCAATTTTCATATAAACATTCTAAAAAAAAAAAGACTCAACTTTAAAGAATCATTTTTTTTTACATATTACTTTCATGTTAAATAGTTTTTATTTTATTTTACTATTAAGCTAAATCTGGCCAAACTTTTCTAATGTATACAGCCATGACTTTAGTGTAAAAAATGAACAAAAAATTGCTAACATTGTCTGTGCTAATTTTCAATGCAGTGGGCTGTAATTTTACAACCTGGTCACCATGACAATGCATAGCCATAAACCTAAAACACCTGGAAAAATTATTTCAACATATTTACAGCTTAAACAATGCTATACTGAATAGCTTTTAAATTCCCCTATGCCATAAAGCTTTTTTAAATAAGAAATTATTTCTTTTTGGTAATCAGCATTATATATATATATATATAATGCTGATTACCAATAATTAAATAATTTAAATAAATATTATACTATTTCTTTAAACTGGGTTAGGTGCCCATGGCTTTGAAGGAAAAAGCCCTGGCACTGTGCAAACCCCCTTATCCACCAAACATAAATACTAATATAGACCACACACACGCATAAACGCATCACTACCCTCCATCACTGCTTTCAGAGCACCCCATCCCCTCTCGTAGCTATGAATATTGAAGCGAAACACTAATAACAACATGTTTGCATTGTTGCGACTGCTCGGTCTGAATTATTTACTGGTGGACTCTTAATGTGACCACGTTGGGCTACAGACCAGCGCACAGACCTTCCCTCAGTCAGCTCTGCTCTTCCATGTCACCTTGACCGTGTCACTACAGCTTAGGCGCAGACGGGGGTCAGAGTTCACTCTGCCAGGTTGCATGGGTTTGTGAGGAGGTGAGGTCCAATCAAGCATGAGACAGCTTTTCACTTCCAGTGTCCGTTAGAACCAGCTCCCTCGCCCTGCGCATTAATCCACTCAGCAGCATTAATGTGTCGAATGAAAGTTTTATGTGCCGAATAGTCAGCAAATAGTCACTGCTTTTAAGGCACACATAAAGCCAGGGCAAGCAGTTGTGTGAAAATTGTTTGCTTTGGTTTATTACTTGTTTTTAATTGTTTATGTTATAGCTCACACCAAGTTGAGATGTTTCTTCAAACTCATGTATGACCAGCGCACCAAAAAATGCTGACATGCAAATTTGAATTTGGGATTTTTAACTTACATCTGGTAATAAACTGGGAATTTTAGCATTTTGAATTTAAAAAAAAAAAGAATATTATTATTGTAAATAATATTTATTCAGATTCGGCATTATGTTAATAGCGGTAATAAATTGAAAATTGTAATATTGAAAATAAAAAATAAAAAATAAAACAAAGAACATTAATAGTATTATGGTAAATAGTATTTCTTTATATTATTAAACCTTTAAAAAATAATTATTATTTAAAAATCTGCACTATTTAGGTAATAGCGATACTAAATCAATTATTTTACGTTTGTGAAAAATGTAAAACAAAGAGCATTATTATATTATTATTGTAAATAACATTCATTAACATGATTATATGTGCATTATTTATTTATTTTTTAATAAATATTTCAGATTATTAACAATATATACTGAACAAAATGATAAATGCCACACTTTTGTTTTTGCCCCCATTTTTCATGAGCTGAACTCAAAGATCTAAGACTTGTTCTATGTACACAAAAGGTCTCTCAAATATTGTCCACTAAACTGTCTAAATCTGTGTTAGTGAGCACTTCTCCTTTTCCGAGAGCAAAGCCTATTCGTAGCATAAGAGCAATAACAGAACAAACAGAAAAGCTTTTCCTGTTTAAGTGAGATTCACCATTTCTAAAGAACAATATTCACCCCCCTCAGCGCCACCATCACACACCTAATTAATTTATCGATAAAGGAATACATTTTTCCAACTTTGTTAATGCATGTAAAAATGCAGTGTTAGTTCCGATTCCGCAGGGGAACCTACTGATGTAGTTAAATATAGACCCATTATATACCACACTGTAAAAAAATATTGTTGGTTTAACTTAAAAAAAAAGTAAGTAACCTGGTTGCCTTAAAATTTTAAGTTCATTCAACTGGAAAAAGTGAGTTAATACAATGAAGGAGAATGATTTAATCTTCAGAAACTCAAAATTATATGTTATCTGAACTAAATAAATTATTTAAGTTGATTTGACAAAAGAAAAAAATGTTGTGATTACTACACTGTAAAAAATATTGTTGGTTTAACTTAAAAAAGTAAGTAACCTGGGTTGCCTTAAAATTTTAAGTTGATTGAACTGGAAAAAGTGAGTTAATACAATGAAGGAGATTAATTTAATCATCAGAAACTCAAAATTATAAGTTATCTCAACTAAATAAATTATTATAAAGTTGATTTGACAAAAGAAAATATGTTGTGATAACAAATCTTGAAAATATATATATTTTTTTTTTACAGTGCAGAGGTTTAGCCGTTGGTGTTTCATTGAAAACAATGAAGTTTGAAGTCACCATTATGGAGATCATTGATCAAGATCACTCTTGACTTTCTAACTCTAGATTTTCCCTGGCTGCTTTGTATTTATAAAGCACATTTGTTGTGGCATGAAAATCAGAGAGAAAATGTGATCACGTCTTATTGGCTATTTATTGTTCATGACATAATCGTCATATAGAGGCCTGATTCACTGATCTCATGCAAATTCTTATATTTAATTGTATGATGAATGTTCAATACTAATATATTTCATGTTTTTGAGTACAACTCTGTGAACCATACCATATGCGAACCAGCATGACAAACAGATAATCTCAAGAACTTTAAAAAACACATGAGGTACAAAAAAGGTTTTGAACTACTGTCCGATTTTGACCAACACTGACATCAAGAAATGTTACTGTCATCGAGATTCATTTGCGGATATCTTAATGCCTGAAAGATACAGTAGTTCAAACCTTTATTGTGCACAATATTTTAAAAATTCTTCAGATTATCACAACTCTAATGGGTCACATGCTGTAAAATCACAGCTCCTGATTTATTTTCTCTCTGATTTTCTTGCCATTAATGTGTCTTGAGTTACAGCAGCCATAAATGTTAGAAAGTCAAGGGTCAAGAGCTCAACTAAAGCAGTCACTGATCACCATCATGGTAAATTCATAAAATAAAACATTAAAACATCAACATCTAAACCTCTGTTAATTTTCAAACAGAACTGTAGATGTATGACAAAAATACAGTCAATGTTTTTTTGTTTTTTTTACAGTTTAGGTAACCTAACAACTATAGGAAACATAAGTAACTTAGTGACCGTCAACTCCTTTGTACAGATGCTCAGATGTTCTTCCATTGATGCACAATATTATATGCTCACCATGGATGCTCACATGATCATGCTGAGTAACATGATCATCTTCAAGCAGCTCCAACGCAGCACAATGATATAAAAGTGCCATACTGCCCTCTGGTGACCGGTATAATATTGGCATGCAGGTAAAACAGAATCAAAGATGTAATATTTTGCTAAAAACGATTAATAAATTCCAACTCCACCTGCCACATTGACCGTAATTTTTAAAATTTTGACAAAACTAAAGTCAATTGTTAGCTATGGGCACACTTTATATCTTTCATTATGCAACTTTAATTCTTCCTATTATTATAAGGTAATACCACAAAGCTGAAATAGCTGACATAGTCTCACTCATTACAGTATGAATGTATGACCTTTTTAACAAAGTAGGCCACATATGGAATGTGAAAGGGAGGAAATGCCTTGCAAGCTTTATTTTATCAGCAGAGGGCGATGTAGTTCCAGCCATGTCAGGGTTCCACTCGTTCTAGAAAACCTTGAAAAGCTGGATCATTGATGACTAACTTTCTAGTCATGGAAAACATATGGAAAATTAGAGAAAGTGTAAAATGTCCAGGAAAATGATTTTTTAAAAAGTTATTTGTTTTTTTATTTAGGCGGTTTATTTTATAATGAGAAGCGAGAAGCTGGGCACACTCTGGGGTGTGGTGATGGTGTCTTCGATGGGGATGTCCAAGGCACCTCCTTTGGCTAGTGTAATGAAAGGCCGCCTGGCTGTGGTGAGGCCAATAGGGCACACTGAAACCCAGAATACTAGCTCTGTGGCATGACCAGGAGGGAGGAACAGCACCAGTTTAGGAGAGACTCCCAAAATGTAATCTGGATACATTAGTAGAAAAGTGTACATTTCACAAAAATCGATAGAATTCTAAAGTGTTTAATGAGTTAAAAATGACAAAATATACATATTTTAATGTTTTTTGCTCCTTTTAATATTCTTTGTTAAATATTTTTTTTCATATCCACCATAAAATTGAAATGAAATTCGTCTATTTGATCAGTTCGATAAAATGCTAATAGAAAGTTGTCTTATGAGTGAAAATGACAGCCAAAAGGACCTAAATTATTTAATATAAAAAATTATTAAATTATCATAGAAAATTATTTTATTAAGTGCAAAAATTAATGAAAATTTGTATTTTTTTTAACAATGTGTTTTCCTCCTTTTTAAGATTCTTTGTTAATTTTTTTTCTTATTTAGTATTTCAATAATTGTATATTAAGCATAAATTTGACCTGACATCTGGCTATAAACAAAATTCAATAAAATACTGATAGAAAATTGCTTTATAATGCGTTCCTCTTTTTTATTATTTTTTGTTAAATATTTCCTTTTTTAGTATTTACGTTTCATGGGTTAATAAACATCTTGATGCTTCCCTTATCTAAGCGGCATATTTGACACAGTCTGCTATAAAATACTGATCTCTCTGTTTTCAGATATTGGCATCCTTGATTCGTTCCTGGTTTATTTCTTACATCAACGACAGAAAGTACTATATCAACATACAATAGATCAGCCACTGCTTCACTTACAAAGGGTGTTCCTCAAGGTTCAGTTCTTGGCCCACTATTGTTTATCATATATATTCTGTATATATATATACAGTATATATATATATATATATATATATCCACTTGGTGACATCCTGCAAAGGCATGAACTTCAATTCCATTGCTATGCTGATGACATTAAAATGTATCTTACCACCAGCTTCGCATCATGTCAGGGACTCGCTCATGTCAGGGACGTCAAGCATTGTATGTCCCTGAATTCCCTCAAATTGAATAATAAAAACTGAGATATTAGTGATTGGCTCTGCTGCCTCAGTCAAAAGGATGGACCTGTCCTTTGATATTAATGTAGTTCATGTTAAGCCTTATTCATCTATTCGTAACCTTGGAGTCTTAATCAACTCTTGGCTCTCATATTTCTTCTCTTGTTAAAAACTCTTTTTTCCATCTTCGTAATATTGCACGTCTTTGATCTTCTCTCACTTTGGCTGATGCGGAAATGTATACATTGATCACATCACGTCTGGATTATTGCAATGCTCTATTTCTTGGTCATTTGGTGGAAGGTCATTTAGTGTTAATGCTCCTAAATTATGGAATTCACTACCCCTTACACTTCATAATATCTCATCTGTGGCTACATTCAAGACTCAGCTAAAAACATATCTATTTAACATGTACTTTGTATAAGTGACTATTGAGCTATGGAAAGGAGCAAATTTGTTTTTCGTCTTCTTTTAAATAATTTCCTATTTACCATAAAATCGACATGAAATCCAGCTAAAAAGTACCTTAAATGAACCTTAAGGTCAATGAAAATAGGGTAAAAAAAAAAAAAAAAACTGGCTAAAAAAGAATATTGCCACAAAGGAGACGCCTCTGACGATAATAACACATAGGAGCAAGTCGTGCTTAGTAGTAAGCAAGCGGCACAGACCGACCCAAACCGGTCTCATCTCCGTGCAGGGCCCTGGGTGCTGCAACAGATGGAAGCCGGGGTTAAATTCAGCTCTGGGTGTAACCGTACATAAACAAGCCGAGCAGACCTCAAACATGGCTTCTGGATGCACTATACGGCCTGTAGGGAAGTTCCTGGGTCACAAAACAAGGGCCCCAATCTGAGAGATCAATGGACAATATTCAGCAAATACAATACGGTATGAGGGGCATCTTCAAACGACAGCGGTCCAGTCAGTGTGACTCGACACAGCAACAGTACAGTCAGAGAAAGAATGTTCAGCATTACCATGTGTATCATGGAAGACAAGAAACGTTCCCTCATGGGCCGTCCTCTCTGGGGTCGCCTTGGATACTCATTGTGGACATCACAAAGAAGTCAGTGTACAGTCCTGAGCAGACGCCTTGGCAGCCGCTCTGGCCATAGTAGCGATGTTCCCTCTCTGTGCAATGATGTAATGTTTTGGAATGATCGGAGTCAGAGTAATGGATGAGTGGTTTCTGTGGACAGAGTTTTGTTTGAGAGTTTTCTTCCTCTTTTTATTTTTTGATGGGTTGATTCAGTTGTCCGTGGACCACGGCTGATCTAAGGCTTGCACTTTGCGTGTAATTTAAAGCTTTAAATTGAGGGTTTGTAGCTAAGAGCTGTATCGACTATGATTAGAGTTCTGCCACTTTCCTATCCACTATGAGCAGTTCGTCTTTAGTTTTATATATGAATCACACAAAATGAGACGGTGTAACGCATGAAACATATTACATAATATATGGGTCTAATCATATATGGAAAGCCACTGTGGTGAGGAGTGCTAAGAGAAACTGCCTCTTTAAAAAATGATGGGAATTTCACATGGGCTGAACTTAAATAGCCACTGAACTCTCCACAAACAGAGCTGTACTAGGCCGCTCTCCTTTGAGTCATTGCGTTCAGTGTGGAAACAAATCATTTTGCACTTCATTAAATAAAGCATAAATTTAGCAGTTATGAATATAACAGTATGTTATTGTGTTCACTAGTCAAACTGGTGTCGATCAGTCAGCATTTAAGAATCATTTCTGAAGGATCATGTGACACTTAAGACTGAAATAATGATGCAGAAAATTCAGTGTATTTTTTATGTCTTTGAAAGAAGTCTCTTCTGTTCGTCAAGTCTGCATTTATTTGGTTAAAATAACAGAAGAAAAACTGTAATATTGTGTATATTATTACAATTTAAAATAATGTTTTTCTATTTTAATATATTGTAAAATATCATTAATAACATTTCTGTGATACAAATTTCCAGTCTTCAGTTCAGTGTCACATGATCATTCATGCTGATTTATCACCAATGGTGGGAAAAGTTGTTCTGCTTATTTTTAATTTTTTTTTTTTCAGGATTTTTGATGATTAATAAGTTGTTGTTGTTGTTGTTTTTTTTTTTTTTTTTTTTTAAAGAACAGCATTTATTTACAATAAAAATATTTTGTCTCAATATATATTGGTGCATTTACGGGCTATGGTAATTATGGTAAATGCCAAAATCTGACGTGAAAAATGCACATGAACACCCCCTCATGGGTTTTTTTCCACTAGGCAACTCGTAGAATATCTTGACCTATGACCTTTTCAAAATGGCGGAGAGCAACTTTTACTGTCTATGGTCGTGAATGGTAAAAATATGTACTATTCATGATCTTGAAAATATAAAGCATATTATTTACTGTTTGAATTTTGATTAATCATTTCTTGCTGTTAAAGTCTAAAATAGTTTTAGCTGAAAAACAGGTCTGGATCTCCATCTTTTTACCATATTATGTCAACAAAAGCACTTGAACGCAACACACTGGTAAATACCAGTTCACAAGTGGTAAAATATGACATTTTCCATTTCCACATAATATGTTAAAAAGTTCGATCAGTAATTTTTTTCTTTCTAATTTCTTCTTTCTTTTCTTATTTTTTAAAATAAATTAATACTTTTCTCCAGCAAGGATGTTAAATTGTTAAAAATAGTTGCAAAGATTTATATTTTTAGAAACATTTATATTTTGAATAAATGCTTTTCTTTTTACATTTTTATTCATCAAAGAACCCTGAAACAAATATCAGTTTAAAAATATTATGATTTGTCATCATGTGATGATCACAGAAATAAGTTATTTTTTAAAGTATATTCAAAAAAGAAAAACATTATTTTAAAGTGTAATACTATTTTACAATATTACTGTTTTTTGTTCTGTATGTTTGCAGGCTTGATGTGCATATAAGATAAAAATATTAAAAACAGTAATGTTTCCAAAGTTTTTTGGAGAGAGGGACAGAGATTTTAAAATTAGGTTATTATTATTGTTGTTGATATTATTTTCAAATTGTAATAATATTTCATAATAATAGTTCACAAAATGATTTTATCTTTTTAGTTTGTAGTTTTGATTAAATAAAATCAGCCTTCTTTCAATGTTTTTTTAATCTTACCTTGATCTTTTGAAATAGAGTAGCCTAAATATATTGTATCTGACACAAAGGATTATTCTTGATCTAAAACTGCACAGCAGATGTTGTACTGTATTACATATCAGCATCGTAATTCTTGTCTGTTATATTGCATATAAAAGAGTTAATAATCAGTTTAAAAAAATCCAGGCCCATCGCCGAGCATTGCCAAACTTATTGTAATGGAACGTTACATTTCAACATATAGGGGGCACTGTAGAGGTCGAAAGACCTGAAATGTGTCAAATAAGGGAGACATCCAAAATGTTTAGTTCCTTGCCTGGGGCCATCCATAACCAGGATTAAGAACTACACTCTTAGAAAAAATGGTTCATTGGGGCTCTATATATGAAGCATAGGGTTCTTTACTCAACTCAAAATAACTTTTTATGCTAAAAAGGTTCTACAACAAGAAAGAACCCTTTTGGCACAAAGATTATATAGGCTATTATTCATTCAAATATGACATTACTCTGCAACATTTTGTAGTTGTAATTAAATTATTGCTTATTAAACTGTTGTAGTAACTTAATATTTAATCATGCTGATTTTTGGAGGAGAAAAACTGAAATGGCACTTCGTGTGATATTAATTAACTACATAAAATGATATAAACATAGCCTATACATTTTATAACCCCCAGATCTTGAATTTTGTGATCATCCACATGCATTCATAAATACATTTTAGGGTGTTGCTTGTCAATAATATGAAATATTTAATCCGGAAAGGACAAAACAAATGAAAGCAAAATATAACCTTTTCCAAAAACGTGGAGCTGATAGAACCTTTTAAGGTTCTATGTAGAACCTTTTCTTCTAAGAGTGTAGGCTAATATTATGCTCAATAACTACACGAGGAGGAGAGGAGAATAAGATTTCATTCACCTGAGTTCAATTTCTGCTGTGTTGAATTGTCTCGTCTTGAGGCACGCAGTGCTCACTAGGGCACTAGAGGGGGAGTTACCAAAACCACGTGTCAGGAATGGCGGGGCTTCGGGCAGCGCACTGTTGAAACTTTTTCAAGCTCCGCCTTTTAACAGCTGCAACGCATTTATACACATGTGCAAACTTTGCCCATGAACGACACTCCCCAAAACCAGTACGGCTCAACTCCAAAGAACTCCAGCGACCTTTACCAACTCCGTTTGAAGACGCAAGCCCCGTTCAGCCGTGGATTTCTTTGAGAGCACAAGGATCCTTCTCGGTCCGAAAAGTTTTTCCCCCTCTGAGCTGGAACTCACTATAGAAAATGTCTGCTTCGGTGCTGTCTTCCATATATGACTTCGACAGGGTAAGAGTTAATATTGTAAAACGAGTACTAGAAGTAGTTTTAAGTTCACTTCTGTTTGTTTTCTCAACTTATTTTGATATTTTGTTTATCTTGGGTTGTTTAGCTATTCAATTTCAAAACTTGTAACGCGAGAGCTCCATGTTTACTAAATGTTACCACTCACTTGGCTTTTGTGGCACATAACGCGCTCGAGTAACGAGTTTTGTTTTTTTAATTCCTTTTTTGCCCTGCTTTGAGTCTCATAATTTTTTACATAATTTGTATTCAACAAAGTAAGGTAGTTTTTGGAAATCTATTGCTTAGACATTATTTGTAAATTTAATGGCAAGACAAACTGATTCAGATCTTTTTTCTTTTTTCATTATAACATAGCCTTCACATTTTACTACTCTCATGTGTTTTTGGTCTTGTCAATCTTTAATATTTATTTAAACTTGCGTGATGTCTTATAACTTCTGTCACCTCAGGCGAGTTTTGGACATGTCCATTAGTGATTTCACTCCTGCAGTTCTTTTCTAATGTGTTTAAACATGTACCCACTAAAACTATAGTTTTAAAACTAAAACTACTGTTTGGTTTCTTTCAGGAAAAAGTCCCGAATTCAAATGCAATCTTTCTGCAAAATATGCTGGAAAAGAGGAATGTTGGGGTCCCATTTGCTGCTTCCAATACCAATACTAATACCAACAGCAACAGGTCTTTTGGTTATTTCAGGAGTAACTCAACTAACCACATGGACTTCAACATGAGCAACAGGCTTCAGATTGGTTTTGAGAGCTCAACACCTGCCTTCATGAATAAAGAAAACAAGTACAGAGACCGCGCGTTCAGTGACTCAAGTGAACGCAGTCAACAACTTCAGGAAATCCTTCAGCAAAAGCCCGGCTCTCAGATCAACTCGACCCGCTACAAAACTGAACTTTGCAGACCTTTTGAGGAAAATGGCTCATGCAAGTATGGAGAAAAGTGTCAGTTTGCTCACGGCTACCACGAATTGAGAAACCTGTCCCGCCACCCGAAGTACAAGACTGAGCCCTGTCGCACATTCCACACTATCGGTTTCTGCCCGTACGGCCCCCGCTGCCACTTCATTCACAATGCAGATGAGCGCAGAGCTGCAACGAATAACACTCAAGCGAGGCTCGGTGGTGTGCTGGGAGAGACGGAGTCATCAAACCCATTCCTGAGACAGCGGGAAAGACCGAAGCTGCATCACAGCCTGAGCTTTTCCGGCTTCTCCTGCATCAACGAGTCCGTGTTGATTGACAACCCGACGTCCCGCACGCCCCCACCGCCCACCTGCGCCCTCACTCCCAGTTCACCCTGTCTGAACGCGTTCACTTTCCCAGATCAGGATCTTAAGGCTTTTCTTGCCCCCATCATCCCTCAGACCCAACGCGCTTTTACCCATCAGACCAGCGGCGGCTTGTACGGTAACATTCAGACCAACGCTTGCCCCCCGTCGCCACCTTTCAAAATGAGCCACTTGCCCTCCATGCATCCACTCTCCGAGTCTCCAGTGTTCGATTCTCCACCAAGCCCGCCGGATTCCCTCTCAGATCCTGAGGGGTACCTGAGCGGCTCTTGCTCTTCCTCCGGCACAATCAGTGGCTCGGAGTCGCCCAGTATGGACGCCAATAAACGTTTGCCAATCTTCAGCAGGCTGTCGATTTCAGACGATTGACTTGCTATTATTGTTATAGCCTTTTACGAAAAGTAGTGCCAACATGAGTTTCAGGTCAAATATCAGTCTCAGCTGTTGGTTTTCTCATGATTTTGTCGTGATGCATTTCTTTTCTCGTTTTTTTTCCTTACAATGACATTTCCTTACAACGGTCTAAAACAGGAAAAAAGGCCTATTTAGAAGCAAGTCTTGGGAAAACATTCCATACGTTTGAAAGTGGTGTGAGCGCACAAGAACTGGGACTCATAGTTGGCCATGGAATGTCACTGCAGATTTTTGTTTTTTAAACTGTGTGTGGTATCATTGCATTTTTTTGCATCATGCTTCGAAATCTATTTAACTTATTTATTGTCATTTGAAAGTATAGCCTTCAAGGATAAATTGAGTCCGTATGGTATTTATCAAATCTAAAGCAATACACTTATATTCCTGTTTAAATTGTGATCGCCAATATTAATCTGGAAACGGTTGGGTTTGTCTCACAATAATATATTTTTGTTAACTTGTCTATTTTACTGTAAATAGGTAAATAATTTAAGATTGTATGCTATTTATTTCGATTTTTGTTTACTGTGTGTATCTATATTAAAAAGTGGGAGCGTCTGATGAGGTCACGCTGTGATTTCTTGGGAGGGAGGGGAGCATCAGAGGATCTATGGGCATTCGTAGAATGTAGCCTGATGTCTTTGGCCGTAAAGAACTAACTGACTTCACATCTACAAGTATGACTGTTTCCCTTTTCTTTCTTTTTTCTTTATCAATGGTAATTATAACGACAACCAAAAAAAAAAAAAGTATCCATTTGCACACGGTTGCATGACGATTGCTGTCTAGTGCCAGAGAATGTAGCACTTTCCTATCTAGAGGTTAATAACTAGCTAATATGTCTCTGCTGGGGTTGAGGATCCCACATACTGTAGCTTAACCTAATAAAGCAGTTGCTTTGGTGTATATCTAAAGCCAATCGAATTGAATGTAGCTCATAGATCAAGATGCCTTTTTATGGTGAATGAGATGCTATTTCATTGCTTATTTTTCTACAATTAGATCATTGGATCACACCATTCCTAATAAAAGAATCTCTGCCTTTCAACTGTTCTTCTCTACACATGCTGACTGGGGATATTAAGGTTTGTAGTTGCTTAATAACGATTACTTTAACATTTTTGGAAGAAGTAACGCAACACTGAATGTAATAAGTGAACGTCAGCTGGAGTTGGACTGTGTATAGAAAGTGTGCAGAGTAAATTTGTACTGTACTTGTTTTATATATAGAACTTCTAATAAAGGCATTTTTGAACAAGATAATGATGTTTTGAGGAGTTTTTATTCAGTTAACTGTGGGATATGCGAGTTCTTTATTGCTCAAGACGGCATGCTGTGTCCTGTAAATGATTGTCTACTTTCTGTTCTAGTCTGTTTTCCCGCCCTCCTGCTTTTCTTTCAGGAAAAATGGCTATTACAATGTCCTGGAGTTTGGTCTCCCCTGGCAGAATGTTCAATAGAGGCCTGCTTTGTGTGAATGACAGAAAGTGAAGTATGAGGGAGGTGGAGTGGCCTTGCACAGCAATCTGTGGGAGGTAGTTTATAGACGGTTAGAAATGCTACGATTTTCAGTGTTTCCTCACTATAAATGACCATTGGTTTATGCAGATGAGTTAAAGTATAATGATATAAAACTAGCAGGCCAATGTATGAACCTCTCTGTGCTGGTAAGAAATGGAATTAGGATAACACATGCAGACGTGTTCCAGCGTTAAGGGTCTGCTCGTGAAGATAAGGCGCTGTGCAAATATTTACATACAAGAACTTCTTAGGCAAAGTTGTTTAAGTTAGAGAATGTGTAATTTATGGCCTCTCACAAGCATATGTATGATAAAGTTGATTAAGCGTTAGCTTATATGCGAACATTTATGTCTGGATCCAATGTGCTTGTGTGTAGAGTATAGTGGGGGTCTTTTGCGTGTCAGTGTGCATGTGTAAAAGAAAGGTTGTCAGCCATTAATGAACCACATCTCACAAAAGCAGGAAACCTCTCTGTTCGCTGATTAGGGACTCTTGGGAGCAAAGCTATTCCTCTTGGATATTTTCCACTACCCCTCTTTTGTGATTTATATGGAGTAGGCTTGAGGCACAAAAACAGTTTTCAGAAATGAATACATACATTCTGTCAAAATTTTGAGTTACTATAAAAGAATATTATTATTAGAATATTATTATTTTATTATAATTTATTGAGGTTTATTATAATCCATGTTCATAGTTCTCTAGATTCATCACACATATACATATATATACAGTATATATATATATATATATATATATATATATATATATATATATATATATATATATATACTGTATATATATGTATATATATATATATATATATATATATATATATATATATATATATATATATACACACACACATATACATGTGTATATATACAAGTTTGACAATGATTTGATTTGTATATATTTGTCTATATACAAGACCACTTTTATATTTTGAGGAACAGAGTTGTTGCATTGAAGGATGGAGGACAGGCTCCACTTTGGCTCAGGCTTATCTTCAGCAACTGAGCACCTGTGACAAACAAACCAACTGGTCTGTGCCTTTCCTGTTTTGTTGTCAGAAATGTGTGCTTGGTGCTAGTTTCAGTGCCTCCATGCACAAGGCAAGGAAGTCCCACCCTCCTCCTCTTCCTCAAGTGCTGGAGTCTAAAAAGCACTAAGTGAACACTTCCTTCCTTGAGCAAACAGTCCTATACTCATAACCCCATGTGTTCTGCCTCTGCGGCAGCCGTATTGTCTTAAGCGTTATCTGAGAGCAACCAGGGGAAAGCCAACACAATATAGTTCAGTGAGTCATAAGAAAAGTTACAGCACATCACATCCATAAACACAGATTCTGAGGGGTGTGGTGGGCTAAGAGTTTACTGGCCTGATATCGCCCTCCTTGATTTAGTTTCCTCCAAGATGGGCTAGATTCCAATGGAGCAATAGTGATGCTTGGATTGACACAAAGCCTACCATATGGACACAAGGGACAGGAAATCTCTACAGTGAATGGATTCACGAGCATAATAGAATCAGGGACACAGAAATAAAACATCGAGCATGATGAATCTGCCTTGTCACACAGTACCCTCAGTGCAAAACAATGAATTCAAAGACCCCATAAAGAGCAACGCACTCAGTAGGGGTCTAAACTAAAGGAAATGAGAGGCCCATCTGGGATTTGAATCAAAATACTAGCACAGAACAATGGCACAACCTGTTCACTCCACAGAATTCATGTCTTGTGGTTGATGTTTGCCTGCTATGGAAGCATGTTTCCACATAAACAAATAAAAAATAATGAAAAAAACACGGTTACACTTAAGGTGTCATTCTTACAGTGAAATTATATATTTAAAGGAGTAGTTCACTTTAAAAAAAAAAAAAACTTTCGCTGATAATTTACTCACCCCCATGTCATCCAAGAGGTCCACGTCTTTCTTTCTTCAGTTGAAAAGAAATTAAGGTTTTTGATGAAAACATTCCAGGACTTAATTGGGAACCAAACGGTTCAAAGTCCAAATGAGAGTTTCAGTGCAGCTTCAAAGGGCTTTAAACGACACCAGACGATGAATAAGGGTCTTATCTAGGACCCTTTGAGTCATGACTAGAAAAAAGTTTTGTTCATTTTGATGAACGAGTTTGAACAGGAGAGTCACGAACGCTCAGAACAGAACCGAGAAAGGTGAGCATTTGTGCTTAGAAAACTTAAACCTTTTTATTTATTTTTTGAAATGACCAATCATTTCGCTAGATAAGACCCTTATTCATCGTCTGATGTCGTTTAAAACCCTGCGAAGCTGCACTGAAATTTGGACCTTGAACCGTTTGGTGCCCAATGAAGTCATCAAAAACCTTAATTTCTTTTTGACTGAAGAAAGAAAGACATGGACATCTTGGATGACATGGGGGTGAGTAAATTATCAGCAAAAGTTGTTTTTTTTTTTTTAAAGTGAACTACTGAGTAATATTAAGCAACATGTAGCTACTTAAGGTGCATAATATGCATAATTATGCATAATATTACTATGGGAAGTACATGTAACATATGTAACAAGGACACTGTAAAATAAATTGTTACCAAAAACTACAAGAATTGACTGTCACAATTTGGCTATTTCACATTTTAGCTTCAATAAAGTGGAGATTAACTTCCATAACTTGCAGATGGAGTGGCTTAATATTTAGAGAATCAATAAATTTCACTGTTAGACAAAGCTTGATTTAAAGCCCTGCTCAGATTGGTGTTTTCCCAGATGCTTTTTTTCTCACTACGTCAGTTTAAATGTACTTATATTTAATGGAGCTCTCCCAGCCTCCTGCCTGAGGTTTATGATGTTGACTCATACAGGAGTAAGTCACCTTTCTGATATCCTGGCTGCTAAATAGGTCAAGCACACACACATTAACATACAGTTTGCTGTGCTAGAGTCTACACTGACGTCAGTATGAAGCGTACACGAAACTGACCTTGAGCGCAAGGCTGATGAGAGAGAATAGCCTTTCTGTTTCTCCTGACTGGAAATGGGATGTTCACATGTAATCATTACCTTCCTCCTTCTGTGGGGTAAAGAAAGACGCCTGGATGTGTAGTTTGCAGACAAACACCAATAATTCAAATTTATATTAAACGAACGACTAACTGCTTTTGTTGTTGAACATAAAACAGTCTGCATTTGAATACATTATTGCCATGAACGTGCTTTCCAAAAGGTATACACCATGTATTTTTCAGGTTGACATGTAGGCAAAATATTCTTTATAATGCTTACAAAAGCTAAGAGTAAAAAAAAACAAAAAAAAAAACATCCAAGATGGAAGACAAGATAATAAGGCAAAACAATAATCTGTTTATTCTGGCTAAAATTAATTTACGTGCTATATAGATGTAAACAGTGCAATTTAAGGAAATATATTTTTCATAATATAATACAAAACACATTTTAATATATTTCGGAGCAATATATAAAAAATATATAGAAAACTACCATATATATTTAGTTTTCTATATATTTTTATATATTGCTTCAAAATATATTAAAATGTGTTTTGTATATTTGTATGTATATATATATACATATATATATATATATATATATACAGTGTAAAAAAATATTGTTGGTTTAACTTAAAAAAATAAGTAACCTGGTTGCCTTAAAATTTTAAGTTCATTGAAATGGAAAAAATTGAGTTAATACAATGAAGGAGATTAATTTAATCACCAGAAACTCAAAATATTATGTTATCTGAACTACATAAATTATCTAAGTTAATTTGACAAAAGAAAAAATGTTTTAATTACATATCATGAAAACATTTTTTTACAGTTATACTATTGTGAAATTATATTAATGATTTTTATGAGAATCGTGTTGTTCCCCTCATGTTTCCTCTGTTAGCATCAATCATTTGTTTCACGTCACAGTCATCATCTGCACCATTCTGTCTTCGTCTTCACTACACTTCCCAGAATCCTTCTTGTCTCCACACCTGAACTCACTCCCTCAATAGAGAGCCTAAATCCCTCCCCATGCGATCGACCACCATGGAATAAAAAGATAAGTTGCCTCTCGCCATTGACTACCACACATATTTTTTCCGAAATATGGTCCCATGACCCAGAAGCGGAGGGGCGGGACTTAGGCTCTCTATCACACTTGTTCTTCGTCATCATCATCCGTGTCTCCATACCTCATTATTGTTCATTGGTATCTGTATTTTCCTTCTGTTCTGTTAGTCTTGGATGGTTCTTGTTTATGTAAGGTGTCTGTGTTAGTTATTTTCACCAGAGTGTTTGTTTTCTGCCTGTTTGTACCCTGTGACTATATTATTGTAAGTAAAGTTTACTGTTATTGGAAATTCGACTCTGCACACACACGTATAGTTTGATATTTGTATATTTTGTATTAGGTACTCACTAAGATTTGAAACAGCTAAAGTTGTAGGCAGGATTGGTTGGACTCAGCTATTACTAATTATTATTTTTCAGGTAACTGACAAGGTGAAAATACTTGCTTGACAGTCATTCTAGGCATGAGTGATGGACATATTCTGAATTTCATAAGATGTTCTACATACCTCGCTCTTCTGAATAAAGCTCTTGTACACCCAGGCATCTGTCAACAGATAATTCACACATGAGAAAATGTTATTGAAAGAGTAGACATACTCTTTCTCAACTTTTAAACCATAAGGAACAGTCTCTATCTGAAGGCCACAGTGCTGGCCGCAGCCTTTTGCAACAGTTCAGTGGTAAAAGCCATCAGGGAGAGAGCCAAAGACACTGAGTCTGGACCACTCCACCGATGTTTATTTGAATCCACATTCAGGCTTCATTCAGAAACTTCTTCCATCCTTTCTGTGTTTCATGTTTACACAACTCGGGCTGTTTGGATGTTCTTCTGGACTTGTGCTGCATATGCTCTTCATTTTTCGCATACTCCAGGGACTGGAAAGAAACCTAACACCACACAGTCATCTCACTGTGATTTGGCCCTCACAAATCAACAGACATGGGACGGCTAGAGGACGATTGAGCTCAGAGCGAATATCAGTGCATATAAACAATTTCCTGTCTGACTCACAATCTAGGACTTTGGTCCTCGAAGAGAGCAGGATAAAACACATTTACAGCTCTTTGAGTTGATTGCATATACAAGATAAAGTCAAGTAGATAAGACTATCCTAAAAAAAAATCACTTCTATGCAATAACACACTGTGATTAATTTATAGATGCTTTGATCTATGGAAACTTTTAAGATTTCATATAAAGGTTACCATTTGAGGTTCCTCTGTAATACTGCTAGCCAGCTCAACAGTTCCCACATTTATCCCATAATAAAGATTCCGGTTTGGTTGCGTATAGTATACACTGATGAGCCAAAACATTATGACAATAGCATGGGTGATGTGAATATTGTTGATCATCTCCTAACAGTCTGGGTGGATTAGATGGAAAGCAAAGAATCAGTTCTTGTAGTCAATGTGTTGGATGCAGGAGAAATGGGCAGAAAGAAAGATCAAGAGTTTGATAAGGGGTCTGGGTCTCTCTGAAAATATGACACTCCCGGTCAGCAGTGGTGAAATTTTACCAGCAGTGATCCAAGGTAAGAAAAACCAATGGTCCATTTTAACCATTTGGTCAAAACCAACAGAAGATCTACTGTGACACAAGTCACTCAAAATTACAATGATGGTTATTCGAGGAATGTGTCACAACACACATTGTAAGCGTAGATGCAGACCAATCAGAGTGCCTATGATGACCCCTATATCCATCGTATGTTGTTGGTTCGGACCTCCAGGGCAATCAAGGCACTCACCCAAGCCAGAGAGGGTGCACTCTGGCTGGGGAAGCGAATTCAGCCTCGGCTGTGGTGGAGCTCTGAAAAACACCAAACCTCCAGGAAAAGACGGCCCGATTTTTCCGAAAAGTGCATCTCAGGCAGGGTGCGGGTCTCCTGGGCACGAATAAAGCCCAATGCCCACCTTGAAATGGAGCCTGGGCTCGACTCTGAAGCCCAGATCTCGAAAAACGACAGAGTACAAAAAAGGTGTGATGGGTCCAAACCTCCATGCCCTCAGACCTCCCTGGCCTATAAAGCGTTACAATGGCCATGCAAGCTTTGGAACTGGACCTAGGAGCAGTTGAAGAAGGTCGTGGTCCGATGAGTTCCGTTTTCTTTTACATCACGTTGACAGCTGTGTACGTGTGCACTATTTAGGGCCAATCCCAATTCTACCCCTTACCCCTTCACTTTCCCCTAGCCCTACCCCTTCGCCTTCCCCTTGACCCTTGAAACAGAGTGGCAATGCGTAGGGGTGAAAATATTCCCCTAAGAAATGGGACACCACTACGCCTCCGGTAAACGTCATTATAAGTCGTCGCTAGCGCCTACGTCACAGGAGATGCGCTGATGTTTATCACAACTTCCAAGATGCCGTCGACAGCTGCAGTTATCTCAGTCGCGTGGGTTACAGCTATTTTCTTGCATTTATCTTGTGAAGTTCGCAAGAAACAACGGAGACGACGAAAATATGTTGTGGGACTATCGTTAGCAAACTACAGTAATTTTAGCGATTTTTTTTTTTACAAACGTTTCTGTGAAGAAACTGACCGTAAATATGAACACAATATTGAATGTAACATAAAGCAAATCATTATTTGTCGTTGCAATACTTATAAAAGCCACAAATACTTAAATTTATGGGTCTCCTTTGTCGCTTGGGCAGCCAGCCTGGGTTAGCAGTGACACTTCGCATACCCCTTCGTTTGAAGTGTGCTCCCGAAAAATCTTCGTTTGAAGGGCTATCTGGCCCTTCCCGCTAGCCCTCCCCCTCCAACCAAAAGAGAATTGAGACAACCCTACCCCTTCACGTGGACGCGCAAAACGGAGGGGAAGGGGAAAGTGAAGGGGTAAGGGGTAGAATTGGGATTGGCCCTTACACTGTTTGTGGAAGTGATGGAACCAGCACTATGGGATGACAGCAAGCCAGTATAGGGAGTGTGATGCTCTGGGCAATGTTCTGCTGGGAAACCAATGGGTCCAGTCGTTCTTGTGAACCTAATTTTGACACATTCCACCTATTGTTGCAGACCAGGTACACCCCTTCAGGACTATGGTGTTCCAGCAGGATAATGCACCCTTCCACACTGCATATATTGTTCAGGAATGGTTTGAGGAACATGATGAAAAGTTCAAGGTGCTGCCCCTGGCCTCCAAATTTCCCAGATCTATTCCAATTGAGCATCTGCTGGAGCAACAAGTTTGATCCAAGGTGGCAGCACCTCACAACCTATAGAACTTGAAGGATCTGCTGCCAACATTTTGGTAACAGATAGCACAGGACACCTTCATATCAGAACACGGAGGACCAACAGCATATTAGGTATTAGGTTTTGGCTCATTTGTGTATACGTAAACATTGGAATGTCTGAGGAAAGTAAGTCTCTTTTGCTCACCATAGCTACATTTATTTGTACTGAATTGTGAAATATAATTGCACTTGCAAAATTGTGGCCAAAACTGGTACTGCAATCACTTTCAAATTACTGTGGAGCGGTGTAAAAAAACGCCACGCTGATATTGATGCGCATTTTAGTTCTCCGTGTTTGTCCCAAAGTCTGCTTGCCATGATCTATGTTTGAAAGAAACAAGAACTGCGTGCCGCTAAATGCTACGCACTACGCTGTCGCCATGTTTAGTATGAATGGAAACCGAATGGAAATATTGCGTCATTGACAGGCGACATTTTTTTGCGGGACGGCCACTTATTTAAAATTGGAATTTCTCTAAAATAAAAAAATCTTTGGAGACTTTTGGGATATTATAAGTACTCAACTGCAGGAAATATATCACACTGTGCAAGTGTTTTTTGGAAATTTTATCATACCTTTAATATATATTTTTAAATGCTATTTATTCCTGTGATGGCAAAGCTAAATTTTCAGCAGCCATTACTCCAGTCTTCAGTGTCACACGATCACATCATTCAATATGCTTTACATTAAAAGCATTTTGGTGCCCAAGAAAACAATCTTGGTGTTAAAAAAATTCGTGCTGCTTAATATTTTTTTGTGGAAAGTTCCAAAGAGCAGTGTCTTGTAACAATGTAAGTTACTGGGTTCACAAGGTATTTAAGTCAATATGTGTGAACTACAGTTCTGCCTTCACTAAATAACATGTTTTGCATTTAAATTAGCAAACCCCTCAGGGGTTCCAGGCTGTATTAGTCAGTCAGACAGCTCACTTGAGCAGCAGGTAGAACATGTACACACCGCACCTCAGCCCTGAAGGAGAAGAGATGGGAAGATGAGTCTAATCTACAGTTACAGCTAAAGCTAAACACCTCATCTGTCTTTACTTTGAATAATTCTGGACTAGACTGAAGCTTTATATTTGCTTTTGGGGAGTCTTGTTCTGTACTGGATGTGTCTCAAACCACACATCTGATGTAATGGTAAAGAAATGAAAACACGTTGAAGTGTTTATAGGCTAAACCGCAAGGTCTTTACAACTTTCAGGAGAGAACTTGAAAGAACTGACGCTACATAAGCTGGCTGTGTGGAAGTGTATACATGCATGTGTATACATGCATACAACACATTAAGAGAAATCAGAATCTATAGGCACTATAATAATTACTTTGATATATATTTCATTGTTTTATCAATGTACAAAACGTAATGAAAAAAACATGAAAAAAATTATGATAAAACAAAAATAAAATTATTAAATTATAATTTTTTTTTACAACAAACAATTTTGGGCCTAATAAAGTTTCAAAATAAGTTGATGAAAACATAAGTTAGTTCAGTTTTTCAGGCAACTGACAAGGTGAAAATACTTGTTTGACAGTCAAATACCGACTCAAGGCATGCATATGATTATTTTCTGTGTTTATTGTTCCTCCTTTGCAATTAAGCTGTAATTTGTCAAATCATGCACAAAGTGCAAAACTATTATTTAATTTAGAGTATTTAGGTTACATATAAAATGTTACCATAATAGGACTAATGAGTTGACATTGTAAAACATTTTGGTATAGAATGGTCATAAGTATAACCACCATCATCTTTCCCATCACAGAATGTTAATAAAAACAGAACATCTTTTATTTGAAATAATATAGTGTAAACGTCCAAGATTTCTATTACCTAATTTTATCTGGAAATTATATTTATAAAGCAAATTTGAATTTTGTAGCCATGCTGCATCTACGGTGTTGTCTGAATTCTGGGTTGTGTTTTGCTGCCGCTTCACTTGTTTTTACAGGCCCATCTCATATCTCCCTCACCTGATAAGCACCGTGAGGCTAGACTGACAAACTTTTGCTCTGCCGTCATTGCAGGACCATAAAATGGCGAAACAGCTGGGTTAAGTGAATTAGTGCACTCAGGGAATTAGAGCACCAGAACTGTACAAAGATTAGCATGAATTACTGTCAAGCGCATGTCTTACCTGTGACATTTAAGTGTTTTTAAAAGACTTGCGTTGCAGGACAGAGTGTTGGTTTTTCAGGTATGCCAGGTAGTTTAACCCTTGTAACCTTATTCCCTTGTGTACACCCATGATTAATGGTTGACCATGAGATAATGGAATTGTAAACCTTTGCAGGTCAACAGCTCAATTGTGGCTGTAATTCTGTGAACAATTCTTTCCAGACAGTCCACGTGCTTTTCTTTTGTTTGTGTATGTACATGATGTGAGGATGTCTGAGCAATTCAAACTATTGTTAGTAACGAAAAAATACTCACATTTTCTCTTCAATTTCTCTGATCATTTAATTCCTTTCGCACCTTTACACCAGAGTTTTTAATACGATCCCGATTCTTTTTGACGTCAGAGTTCAGTTTGTTTGATTGATGTGCAGATGGTTTCTCAACATTGGCTGTGTGCCAATGAGCCACACCTGAGACCGTTTGAAAAGGCTGTCTGAAGCATGGTTCATATAAACTCTGAAACAGTTCACAGTTGGTATGAATGCAATGTGGTGAACAACTAATATTATGTGCATCTCTGCATTCTCCCCATCAGATTTATTAAAGTCGGATTAATTTCACATTGTTAGCGTGCAAGCTATCACTTGCATACTTCACTCTTGCAATGCCTCAATGGGGTGGGGGGGAGGAGCATAGAATCAAGTTTGGGTTCAGACCAAGAGTAAAACCAGTTTTGAAGAAGGTATACAAAAAACAAAACAAAACAAAAAAACATACTGAGCAAAAATAACAGTTTTGACTATAAAGGTCATACAGTGTTACTGTAATAATCTCTTTCAAGGAAGAACATTACACATTTTGGTGGATTTAATCCTGGTATAATGTCAACAAAGATCTGCCTCATAGATCAAGCCTTAGGTTTATTTTAAGCTTTGATATGGTAGCAAAACTTTCCATGCATTAAACCCTTTCCATGGGTCTAATTAGAAATGAGGGACAGAATGCAGTATTGTACTGTAAATCAAATTTGAATGTTTGGAGATAGAATTAAAGTAAATTGATTTAGAAATTCATTTGATTTTAATTTAAAGTGTTTCAGGAGTTATGTTGTTTTGAGAAAGCTTTGTTTGAAGAATCTGAAAAAGTTTCAAAAGCCTTGAAGTTTGAAGGTTTATAGGAATTATGAACAGATAAACAAAATAGGAACATCAGAACAGACAGAACATGATAAACTGTAAAATGAAATAAATCAATCAGTTATGAAAACATACGTTTTTACATTGAACTGAGTAATCTAAATGTGCACTTCGTAGCTTTTTTTGGGGTTCAAAATTATCCAAAATACATAACCAGCCAGTGTTCAAAACTATCCTTGTTTTCGCATGTGTCTGCTAATCACGCAATGTTGACATTGTTAACATTAACAATTTGAGAACAAAAGTATAATTTGCACGGTTTTGCCTGATATTATAACTTTAAGCGATTGTTAGATTTAATCAGCGTGATTTACAGCAATGTCAGAACCAGAACAATAGTGGATGTTTCTTAGTTCAGATGACATTTTCCAGTGAAAATTATTCATAGTTCCAAAAAAAAAAATCTGTGATTCTGAATGCCAGTATCCACACCGGCAGTGACTGACAGCCTCAGTCTCCTCAAACATTGTGTTCATGCCATTCACAGTTCGCGCAGTGCTGTGTTGAGGGTGTTGAAGTACAACTCACGTAAAGTTGATAAATCTGCAAATAACTCCAATTGCAGATTTCGAACAGAGATGGCAACAAATAAAAAAACTGCGGACTGCAGCTTTAAGCACAAGTTAAGCAGTTTTCAAATTTTTATGTTATACAAGATTTAACTCATTTAAAAAAAAAATCAGTTAAATGTAAATTAAGTTGAAATGACTTAAACATCCAAGTTGATTGTACTTAAACGTTTCAGGCAACAACTTATTTTTACAGACAGATAGATTGATAGATAGATAGATGAGTGACTTGTTTGGGGTGTCGTTTCATGACCTTGCGAGCCCTCAGCTTGTGTACATTTCTTGTTCTATTTTTACATCTAAAGCCCTGTGTGTCTGTCCACACTTGTTCTGATATTCTTTTTTTATCTCTCTGCACCAGTGTCTCTTGTCGCTCTTCAGTGGGATAAAATGAGAGGTCAACCCACAGACTAAATGACCATGATTATTGTTTGTAGCACATGGCACATGCAGAAGCAACGACCCTTGTGATCAGAGTGATGATAAGGCATGAAAGAATCATCCAGATAACCACTAATCAGAAAAAGCATACCATCAGAACCTGGTCTGCAGACTCACCACTGATGAATGGAGAGGAAGTGTAAACTCCCTTGAGAATCTGTGTTGTGGTTTGATGAAAATATTTGCGTTTCATGACCCTTGGGGCAGGGGCTCCTTCCTTCAGCTCTAAATTGATGTAGTGGAACTAGGGCTGGGCGATATGGCCAAAAAATCATATCTCGATATTTTTTGGTCAAATGGCGATATACGATATATATCTCGGTACTTTTTACGTTTTCTATTTAGATAAAGAAAATCTTTATATTAAAAATATATATATATATATAATATATATATACATATATATATATATATATATATATATATATATATATATACAGTATATTCACATTCGGCCCAATGATATCCTACAAACAATGTTGATATTGAAGGATATGGAAACAAATATAATATAGGCTATGCAATATATTATGTGCAAAAAGCTTTTGTTTTTATATTGACTAAAAGCTAAACTAAAAATGAAAATAAAAACAAAAACAAAAGCACAAACTATATTAGCCTGCATTTGATTACCCCATTATAATCACTTTCACTTTCATTAAAAATATATACTTGTAGGTTTAAAATTCCACATATGGCACATTTATTTTCTCCAACAACAAATATTTTAGCAATATGTTTATTTTAGTCAGAATTATTGCGTACTACGTAGTACTATTCACGCGCATGCGCGCGCAGGCGCTCGTTCAAGGAGGAAGCATGAATTTTAGCGGAGATTCACTTGCAGAAGCTCGTCCTCTTCTGACATGGACATATTTGTTGTGAAATGGACATATTTGCTTTACTTTCTAACATTTACAGATGGAGAATATGTGAAATGTAAGTTGAGCACTGAGGAAAGCACCACATCTCAAACGCATTAAACAGCGCAAATCTGTCAGTCAGCAACAGTGTCTGTCAGAGCATTTGCGGGGCGGCAAGCTGCCTTAAACTTGTTAACTATATCAAAGTGATTTTGACGCAATTAATATAAGCTTGTGTCATGTTTAGGACAAATTGTACTACGTAGCCTAGCTACTTTCACTGCAGCAGCTCACACTGCAACCTCCGCTATTTTTCAGATGTGCTCATCAAACTACTGTATCGATATAAACGGTATTGCCTCATTCCATATCGTTTCAAAAAATATAACGATACATCGTACATATTCGATATATCGCCCAGCCCTAAGTGGAACAATACCGTTCCCTTCCAAGAGGTGCCTTGCCATCTGGACTTCTGCAGGAAGCTGCCATTACTCACCTTGCCTGCGAAATTTCAGGGACTGTGAAATTACTGTGGTGAACCACTTAAGGCCACCATCCCTAGGGGCTTTGCGGTTAGAATGCCACCACATCATCCCTCACACCACTAATTTGACACACATCCATGGAGAGATTCAAGCACAGGAGAACTGATTAAAAAAAATGTTTCTTCAAGTATGTCCCTGTGGCAGGGTTTCTGTTGTATGAATAATTACCGGACATTGGCCGGGAAAGAAATGTCTGACAAATTTAAATCTGTCTGGTCAAAATTGCGTAACCTAATAATCCCGCCCCCCTAACACAATAAAGAGTGCGTTGTAGACGAAATGTCAAAAGTGGGCGATGGCGAATCAGAAACATCTCATTTAGATCAGTGTTTCTAATCCGCGCACTCATAGGTTACAGTTTTTTTTTTCTCTCATCAAAATTGAATAGCTTACAGCCTATATCAAGCAGGGACACGTTTGTGTGCATTTCACCGGAATGAATAGGGAGTCTCCACAACGGCGATAGATTGAAGATTGCGCAACTCACGCAGCGCGTCGTCCATGCACATAGCAGCGGACACGAGCATGCAGCTTGATTTCAAAAACAACCGATTTTAACGCTAGATCTCTTATTTAACTCTTTCCCCGCCAGCGTTTTTAAAAAAAGTTGCCAGCCACCGCCAGGGTTTTTGACGATTTTCGCTAAATTTGAATGCCCCCGCTGAATATTTTCTTCCATGAATATATGAAGATGATATATATAAAAATAAAGATCTGAGCCTCTGCTTTTAGGCAAAAAAAACGTTTTTATTTTATCTTCATCTGTTCTTTTTTTATTGCCTCTTGAACAGAGGTAGGTTTTGTCAAAAACAACATTTTGGACAAAAAACTGAGAAAAAGGTGTTTTTATCAAACAAGTGCATTTAAAAGCAGAATACATTCAGATGTTGTTTCCTTCATATATAAAACTTTCCAAAATAAATTAAAAACATAAAATAAATGTAAAATATATCAAATTTCCCAGGATGTAAGGGAAATGTAACTTTTGCAATAAAACTTCTGCCTCTGCCTCTCTGTGTTCTACCTGTGAATAATGAATAATTGGAATTACAATAAACAGGCCTAGACACACACACACACACACACACACACACGCACACACACACACACACACACACACACACACACACACACAAATACATATTACAATGTGGTAAATGTGCACAAAGAGAGAAATAATTTGACAATTACACCTTCATATTTAGACAGCCACACATAAATGCCTGCACACACACATACATATTATAGTGTCATAATATTATACGATCTATCTGCGGCACGTCCATGGCTAGCATGAACATGTGCATCTCTCTCACTGACTACTTCGTCCCGATCAGATTCAGAATTATCAAATAAAGAGTGATCGGACTCCGAGTCCATTAACCTCCAGTACTTCAGCCATATACCTCTGCATTGTCTGTCTGATACATTCTCACTACTCCACTGTTTGAGACGATTGCAATCTGTTTCTCTAAACAAAGAGTTGCGCAATCATTCAGGACATGCGCGCGGGTCTTCCTTACCGTATACCACCTAAAACACGGATACCCGGAAAATTCCGTGTTTGGCGCAGATGCGTTTTTTCATTAAACACGGAAAATTCCGTGTTTGGCGGGGAAAGAGTTAATCGCGAACCAAATGAATTATCTGCTAGTTAACTGGAGATGTTTTATTATATTAGGTACATCCATGCCTCGATGTTTCAAAAGGTGACTGTGTGTGAAACCATAGTAAAAAACAATCGGATGTTTATTTTTTTTCAGTCTATTTGAAAGGTAGGCTAATAATAACATGTTGCATTCTATACGGCCTGATTATGCAATTTTTGAAGTTACATAGCTACATTCCAGATTTTCTCAAGAGGCAATATTTGACCGGATATAATAATATTTGGGAATATTTGCTCAATAGTTTCGCTATTTTAGCTCGAAGTAAATGAGCTACTTCAGTTTTTACCGTGGTTTCGATCCGTGCCATGTAAACCTGAAGGTCCGTGTACCTGAAGGTCGTTTCCCTGATGACTCGTGGGTAGAGGAGGGGAGGTCCACAGAGCTCACCCAATCCTCACTGTCCGACGCCAGGATAAAGCACCATTCAATCTAACGTCACCAAGGGCTTCTCTCAGGCTGCTGCAGTTGCCGCAGTATAGCCAAGGCACATGTGCTGTCTTGCCTATGTCTGCATACTGCCGCAACACGTTTTACATTAACACAGAATTAAGGATAATTTTTGGCTTCAATATCTTGTGGAAAAGAGGTTTTCCCTTTTCGATATTACGCAGTACGAGAGATCCTCTTGTAAGAGAACCTCTGCCGGTCATTTTGACCGGCACCATTTTTTTTCTAGCGGAAAATAAATTATACAAAATATTGAAATGGTTTATGTCTATTTAATTCTTTAGATTAATTTTAAACATGTAATAGCCTGTCATTTTTATGATGGTTCTTCATATTGTAAGATTAAAAAGTTTCGCTCTGGGGAAAATAGTAAAACAATAAAAACTACACATATAAAGTATTTGAAAAATAACAAAAATAAAAGGGGAAGCAATGATAAAATGTTTCAAATTCAGTTTTAACATGACGTGAAAATGTCAGATCTGTTTTAATAAAATGCAATTTGCGCAACCAAACAGAATTGCTTAAATAGTGTACTGTTGTTGTTGTGTTTTCTACAAGTTTCTAACAGACAAACTGCAGTTCTGTTTCATGCCACTAGTTGTGCAAAAATTACACATTTTTAGATTAGTCACTTTTACCTTTCTAGCTTTTAATCTGTCATGCCAACATGGGCTATGTAGTGTGTGTGAAAGTAGGGGAAAGGTTAACTGGGATCTGCTTTCTCAACCCTCTATCTTACACTGTCAACACTTGACGTGCCATACACACGGACTTGAGTACCGCTCAAAAACACGCTGGAACAAGAGGGCTGAGTAGACTAGTTTGTGGTTTCAATGTAATGTTAGTTTATAGCAAAGTACAAATAAATGTAATGTATATTATCTCGGCAGACAAGGATTAAACAACATATTTTGGATTGAGGGACCAAAAGTAATTATTTAGAAGAAACCACAGAAAAAAGCCATATCGGTCTACCACTATTCTGAGTATTGGGAACGTGTCCCTCTCGATCTCTATGGTGCTTATGGTCAGCATACTAAGCTACAGGGTTAAAATCCTATGTTGTGTTCAGCTTTGGGGATTTTCAAGGGTAACTCTTTTAGAAAAGTGTCTGGTCCTCCTGCGCTCTTGTGATAGAATGAGTAAAGAACAGTACTGTATGGAGCTTTTCTCCTGGGTGGAGGAGAGGAGGGGGGCACACTTTCAAAGACTCCAATACAGACATCTGCAATCTGTCGCTTCAAGCAAACTTACCCCCTCGACCTTCTTTTCAAGCAGGAACTACTGCCAATGAGGAGGAAGAAAACCCAATCATGAATTCCCAGCGCTTGGCAGCCACCACATTCAGCATCTCCCTGTGTCTTTTGTGCTTGGTCTCAAAAAGGTTTCTTTTTTTCCTTCCCTCTTTCAAGCTTAAAGCCCTTCCCTCTCTTTTCTGTCCATCTGAGCGAGGGCCTAGAAGAGTCATGGGTGCAGTAATGAACTGCATGACAAAACTGTCATTAACATTTCCAGTGAATGCGCTCCCTGACTGAATTAAGATCGCAAGTCGCGAATCTCCACGTCCATTCTCCCTGCCTGGGATATAGTGGGATGCAAAAGCTATAATGTGCAGGTTTTTTGGACACAGTGTCTAGATACATTTAAATATGAACATTCAGTCAGCATGACCCCCATGTTGACCCAAACCAGTATGACAGTCTTTCTTCTATGGAGGGGAAACACAGGAGGGGAAATCCCGATAAAATGACAAAAAAGCTCCAAATCCACATGATTCGTGGACTTTACCAGCCCTGTGTCCGAATCTAAGGTAAAAAAAACAGCATGTTAAATATGTCCGAATTCATAGTCTTTATAAAACAGTAAGTGATAGCCTGATGACCTTCTACTTCTGCTGAGATTCTGAAGTGCACATCTGATGGACACTTTACTATCCCATGAGGCAACGGGAGAGGATGGCAGTAAAGTGACACAATTGATGCCTTAATTGCACATGGTGGATGCAGTGTGTTCAGATTTCATTTATACTGCACAAATTCATACTATACATACGCTCAAAAAAAGTTCTTCATCAATTGTAGTACCTACTTAGACAGTATGCAATTTTGGATGCAGCTTAAAGGGTTCGTTCAACCAAAAATGAAAATTAAGTCACTAAATGATTTACTCACCCCCATGCTGTACCTACCCTGTAAGACCTTCGTTCATCTTCGGAACACAAATGAAGATATGTTTGATTAAATTTGAGAGGTGGATCACTGCTACATAGGCACCCTGAGGGACTCAAACTTGACGATCCAGAAAGTCATTAAAGAAAATGTTTAAATATTCCATGTGCCTACAGTGGCTCAACTAGAAGTTTATCAAGCAACGAGAATACTTTTTGTGCAGAAATAAAACAAAAATAACGACTTTATTCGACTATTCCTTTTCTTCCTTCTGGGCCTGATACGAGAGTTCAAGAGATTTCCACGACACATGCGCGAGAATTGCGATCTCCTTGCGCAATTCTCGCGCATGCGTCGTGGAAATCTCTTTATGTGAAGAACAGACCAAAAGTCAATATTCACTGAAAATCTTGTCATTCTTCCCACCATTCATGAGAATTCATCAGCGATAGTGTTTGTGAATTTGCATTTCAGACTAGATTATCATAACAATAAACAAAATTATAGCATGAATTCGGAAGTCTTCACCACTTTTATGATAGCTACTTTTATGGTTGAAAGCTTCAGTCCCTTAATCATTCATCAAAATACATTTTGTGTTCAACAGAAGAAAGCAAATCATACAGGTTTGGTGTGATGTGCATGCAGGAGTAAATGATCTAAAAACACATTTTCATTTTTGTACTTTTTGTACATATGCTCAAGTCCATGTCCAAGTTAAAAAAAAGTAAGTAAGACAGCCACTCAACTGATTAAAATTATCCTCACTCAAAGGCTCAAAGAAGCGGGCACTCTAGCAGTCCACAATGCCAATGTGCACCAGGCCTTGGCAATGAAGCCTCATGGGATCGTCCTTGAATGTCCCACAGGCTGTCATGGAGACAGACATGCGGGTATTTACAGCTCGCTTTCTCTTGCCTCCTGTGCCATCTCCTGCTGTCCGGTCTGGGGTGGGGGTGGACAGTCAAGGCCTTTGTGGTCTGCATTCTGGGTTTATTTTCCCCTCATTGTGAATCTCATTTGGGGGTTTATGGAGATCAACCAGGCAGGAGGTTTGCGGGTTTGTTGGGCTCTTTACAAGGCCCATCTGGACAGGTCTGCTGCTGCCCAATAAAGCATCAAAAGCAGCCTGTTGTAAATCCACCACGAGGTCCCTTGGTCTGGGGCAGGTGTATGGCTGACATGCCACTACTCGAAGCAAACATGAAAGTCCACCAATGGACACAACCAAACTTAAAATTACACACACAGTTAGACATGCAAGATGGAATTACTTCTGATCTGTCACAATCATTTTCTGTAAGCATGATGCTTGCTTACAACTAGTCAAATGTGAGTTTTAGCACTCCAGAGTGCCAAGATAAATGAACAGGTATGAACAGGCATACTTTGAACTATCCCAACTCTCTAAAAAAAAGGCATGAGTTTTGTTTTTCCCAGGTGGTGTCAAGAAGTCACAATAATAAAGATGTAAAACCTAACAGTAAAACAGGTTCACCCAAGATCAACATGTCTAAACATGCAATCTGTGTCAATCAGTTCAGACGAAAGGAACAGCCATCATTTGACACATTCAAAAAAAGTCATGTTGAGGAGTATTACGCATATGAAGACAGCATACTCTACCTTTTCAGCAGTGTAAGCAGATTTACTTGCTTTTCATTTTTGTCATTTATTGAGAATCCAGAAAGGACATTAAAAATATAAAAGACTGTTAGACCTAAGATGTAAAATGTGTGTCTATCAGTGCAGTCTATCAGTGATGGCCAGGAGAATGTTCTGTCTTAACATTAAACTCTCAGAGGGGAACTATAAACTCAGTAAAACTTGGCAACTAAGAGCACTGGAGTTTACAGGAAGAAACTTCACTGAGGAAAGCAGAGCAAAGAGGGTCATCCATTTTACCCCTGGCAACTTCCCGCATCATCTCCACCACAATAGTGAACAATTACCACAGCTTTGACGGTACCTCTGGCTCTACGTGACGTTCCTGCAGCAAACAATCACAGGATTCTGAAGATCGAAGGGCTTGATCTTCTGAGCAGCCCTGCAACAGCTGAGATTGGCTGGAATTGGAATGATATGCATTACGTAGGAAGAGATCTAACTGATCCTAAACCAACCGGCATGCCCACACCTGTTTTTAACAGTCACACCACTCCAACCAGCTGAGACTTGCCCCCCACAAGCAGACACAAATAAAAATCTCTGTGTTGACAGACATGAGATGTTGTAACTTCTGTGATGGTGAAAGAAAAAAAAAATTGTGTAATTGCTTCATGACTGTGAACAGTAACACAAACCGGTTAAACAGGAAGATATTATATAGTGTGTGTTTGTCTATGACAGCTGCTTTATTGTGAAATCCGTGTTCACTGTGTGAAGCCTGAATTGTGATCTCATTAATAATTGTTTATATTTGTAAGTGAAGTGTGCTTCATAGATTTTTAATTTCATGAAGAATGAAATTAACAACTTTAGATATGTACAAGATGTTTGCAAATCCTTTCAGTTTCAGATTATTGTTATTGTATTTAATCAATAATATTAATAAAATATATTCACTCAAATTACGTTTATTCAACCCACATAACTAATTTGGCATTATAGCAGTTTCATGATGTCTTGTGTGATTTCTAGTATTCAACTCATTTTGACTAAATCTATGTAATATGTAATAAGCATCTATGTAATAGTAAATAACAAAAATTATTTTCATTATAGATTTAACTATTATGTTCTTAATAATTCTGAGATGTGGATAGGGGCTCAAAATATCTATGTAATGGTAAAATGTCACTATAGACATATTTTTACACTTAAGATTGTTAAATATAGGCCAATGATTAAGTAAAATTAAAGGTGCCATATGTAATAATTGAGGTAAAAATATCCAAAAAATTAGCTACACGCATCAAAAGAATGAGAAGAAATAAGTGCAATGATGTCATTAAAAAACTGACAAGTTATAGTGCTGCCGAGATATAAACCTAAATTAGCATGCTAAATTGCTAGCCCCGACCCGGTAAGTGTCGTAATACCAGTTTCGGCCATGGGAGGCGGTATGCGGGCGGGCAACATAACCAACTGCAATAGACGAGAAACTCGCGCGGCTTGTGTGTACTTGAACCTGATGTCAGTCGTGTGGATACAGCCCACTACTACATTTCAGTTCAGGGAAGAGTTCAAAAAATGATTGGTCGACATTGTGCATGAGGAATACATTTTGGTAAGTAGTAGCATACTATCTTTCAACAGTGTTCATGTTCTTTTTCCATTAGCTAGATGATCGGTTCACGTGCGCTAGGGATCTGTGGTGTAACTTGTACAAGGGGCAAAACTGTATTTATTGTTTGAATTGCGTAATAAAATTGACAGAATCTGAGAGCTTAACAAACTTGCTTGCTAAGTGTCAATTGCGTGTGTCTCATGGTGAATTCGTGAGAGTTGGCAGCTCTGAATGGCGCTATCTTGATCAACATCAGCAAATGCTGTCTGTCAAATTAATTCAAACTAACAATAAAAGTGTAATATGAACAAAACGAATACCGTAAACTTAAAAAAATAGCCCAGGCTTTTATTTTCCCATATCGTCGAAATGCACCAGCTTGTTTTTGAGACAGGCGTCTATGAGAGGGTCTTCATCATTTAGTGTTGAAATGTTGTTCATTGAGTCTCTGATCTCAAAAAATCTCCAAATGCTCCACGTGAAACTGCGGTCTTCCAACCTTTTACTAACGTGTCAAATGATTTGAATAATATGCGCGAGAAAGAGAGCAAAACAGCGCTCGCTTGTGTTCTTTGAAGACGTGAGAGTGCGCGCGGCCGCGGCACAACTCACTTTCTGGAGGTATACTGCCCCCATCTGTTATGGAATATGGAATATGATTTGATTTTATGTGCCAGAAGGCACCTTTAAAATATGTAGGCCCTACAAGAACGAAAGCATGAGATCAGGTTTTGAAAGAATGGCTAGCTGTGTTACAAATGTGATCAGTTTGGAGATGTACATTGAAAATGTACACCAAATACCAAAGCCAATGAAAAAAAAAAAAAAAACTGTAATAAAGACAGCTGCTAATTATGTCACTCCTCTGCTATACTTCACTAAGACTCACCTATAACCAATGTTACTGCTGTGAGAATGATGACTGTGGTATACCTGAATGGAAGAAAAAAGAATGAAACCAATTCTCCCACTTTTTCTTCTTCTCTCTCTCTCTCTCTCTCTCGTGTGCACACAAGCTCTTACAATATTTCTCTGAAAAGGCTTCACAGTGATTAAAACCCTCTTTCCGCTGGGTCCCCCAAGTTGAAGATAAAGATGCATTCTGGGAACAATGATCTAGTGGAATGTAGCCCCAAACCCCTGCATGCTCCACTCTCTCCTCTAATAGAGAAAAGAGCTCCCAAAGATGCTTTTGATGTCCAGCCTTATGCAGACAAACAGCTGCACAGCTCTTATGAAAGCCTTTTGCTTTCGCTAAAAGACTGCGAGGAACACTGGCGGAAAGATGAATACGGGCCTGAATCGCTTCTTAAATAAAGAGGGAAAAGAGATTGGAGCTAGCGTAGTTGCTCAGAACATGGAGAAAGCATACGGCCATTAAGAGTGTGAGAAATCAATTCGCTTTTTAAGGAGCTCTTTGTAAACAGGAACATTGTGCTCATTTTGCTACGCTGGTGGCGGCATAGACCTTTCTTTTGTAAATCGAACAGCTTTAGTATACAATAGCCGGTGGGGGGGAAAAAACGGCATGAATTCACTCCATTGATTTAAGTTTAGGCCTAATGTGTTGATGCAGCAGAATAAAACCATGTTTAGGTGTCACAGGAGCTCTGTGTTTAGTTTTCCTTCCCCCTCACTCCTACCGCTTCACTGTCGGCCCCTCCTATGACCTCCTATTCCTCTGCGTCCCTTGAGTCGGTTACATAACTTATTTCCACTGACCTGCCCTCTTCTTTTCCTGTACACACACACACAATGAGCTCTAACATATTTCTTCTGGATAATTCAGCTGGAGATTAGGAAGGCTGTGGGTCAAACCCTCCCCTGCCTGGACTGCATATGTGGGTCTTTTCAGAGGTCTGGATTTCATCTTTTTCCCCTTGGTGTCCTGCGCACACTGTGTCAAGCCTGCAAACCTCTCTGCGTCTGCCTCTATTTTAAAGCCTGTCAGTTTAATGCATTATAGTGTGAAGAATGAACTCTTGGAAAAAAAAGGCAGAGGTCTGTGCAAAAAAAAAAAAAAGGGGGGGGGGGGGCAAACAGAAAAGGATTGAAAGCTTTAGATATTTGACGTTTGGACATTGATGGGGGCCGTAAACTTTTTGGATGATGAAAGGGAAATCCAGATGGTTCTGAGCACCTTTAGATTATTTACTGAGCCTTACTTAGCAGCGTCTACAAACACTTTCCAGTATGCATCTAGATATATGTTAAGATTTGTTCTTAGGATGGATATTTCCGTAGCTCACTTTGGCCTTTCTTCCCCCCATGGTGTTCTCTGATGTCCACTGACAGATCTCAAGAGGGAAGAATGCGTCATGGGCAAGTTATTAAATACCATTTTGAAATAATATTTATGAGTGGAGCCGTTTATATGGCCTACGACATCAGAGGTAGAGGAGGGATTTGGGTCAAGAGGAGATCTTCCTGAGATGGAATACATCTGGAGAGAAGATTCTCCAGCCGTTGCATTTTTGCCACATCCTTATATGCAAACACACGCCTGTGAGCAGAAATAAATTTAGGCCTTCTTTGCTTCTGTATTTCCCTGAAGTCCACCTGATTCCATGTTTTTTTATTATTTTTTTTTTTATTATTACAGCAAATTATGAATGCATATTTTCTGATTTAATTCCAATTCACAAGCTCTTTCAATTTAATTTATTAGTTTATAGACTATTTGGATATTTCAGTTACAATTTTGCTTGTATATGAAGCGGCTCTCAGCTATTGCTGTGAATAATAAAGGTTTTTTTTTTGTTTTTGTTTTTTTACATTTTAGCATATCTATCAAATGAGTAATTTATTCATTAATCAGTTTACTCTGGTTGAGATGAATATTTTTGATTCAAACTCAAAATACACTATTACAGCCCATTCTCACCCCCAAGGCGTCACTTAACTGACGCCTTGGGAAGCATTTGGACATGCTTCAATATCTGACGCTTTAGGCGCCCTTTAGCGTCAGTTAGATGACGCCCTAGGATCGCGTGTACCCTACCCCCACCCCACACCTAAACCTAACCGCGTCCTCTAACTGACGCTTTCCTTTAGCGTCAGTTAGATGACGCCGTAGGATCGCGTCATTTAAGTGACGCCAAAGGGCGCCTAAAACGTCAAATATTGAAGCATGGTCAAAGGTGACGCCTTGGGGTGAGAATGCGTTGACTATTATGGGGGCAGCTCAATATTTTTTTTATTATTTTATAGGCATTCAATCCGAACAGCAAACTTAGGCAAAATATGACTTATTTGGTCATGCTGCTGTATTAAACCGCAGAAGTCCGTCAGAGTAAGAGATTGATCTTAAGAATCAGTATTGAGGATGTTCAAGCAATATTTTACCTACTACTGTGTTTTACACAGTATTTCATGTTTATATACATAGAGCATTATCTAACCATCCAAATGTATCTGTATCAAAGATACTGTTGAAAAATGTCTTTAACGATTCCAAACCATAACAACTCAAATTAAATCGGAAAACCATCAGCGGAATCATTCTTCACTGTAGCTGTCCATATGTCCTTCATCACTACGGCTTTGACCAAAAATAACTCTAGATTTACAAAAACTGAAAGTCAGAGAGAGATTGTCACAGATGGTACAAGTTAGCACGGTTTACAATATTCTATTACCCCCACACAACTTCTCTCCAAACAAGTCAGATTGATTTTTCATGGAGGAGATTATGAGTAACTCACTCAGTATGTGCTTTATTTATAAACCCATGGGAGCCATTTTATGGAAACTATTTTCCAAAGTGGGCTTTGCCAGATCTGTGGCTCAGGGCCTGTGCATAAAAGAGATATTCGCCTTTTTTATGTTGATCTATTATCAGGTTTGTTGTGGCTGCTATAATAGTTATGGTCCGGATTTTGATTCATAAAATTTTAAAGTTCAAATGACAATGTTTCTTGCAATAGAATTAAAGTGAGTTAAAATCAAGTCTTTTGTTGAAATCTCTTGATTCTCATATATTTCTCCAGATGTTTACAGGTTTCTTCTATGAAAAATATGCTAAGTCTCTCTGTGTGTATTTGTACGTTTTAGGAGAACTAAACTTTTAGGAAGATTTAGAATTAGGAGAAACATCTGAGATCAATTTAAAATAAATTGAAGATCATTTATCAGTAAATGTAAGACAGTGTTGTTACTTAACAAAAACCTAAAACTAAATAAAGTGTCAAACATAACCATGAGCCATGAAAGAGCTACCTTGGAGTGGTAACAACAACTCCAGGACAGTTCACATTCCACACCCACCCAATGGCTATAGCTGTGATTTTGGGCATACTTGAGATTTGAGCACAGGCGCTGTTTTCCAACTTACCCATCTGTGTCAGATTGAATGATGAGCTTAACCCTTGATATTATTTAAACAGAAGATGGGTGAGTAGGGTTACCCAAGGCTGGTGTACTCATGAGAATCAAAATCAGGTGTGACTGACAGGGTGTGGAATCACTGCAAAGAAGAAGATTTACTGGAATTTATTAAGCTTTCTGCTCATCCTGCCACTTCATGACAAATGACTCATAATTACCTGCTGAAGGCCTGCTGTTTATTGTACCAATTAAAAAACCCTTTCAATACAATGGATCAGGATTTAAATTTCAATTGTCCATTCCATAAAGAGGAAATGATTGATTAAACAATTTAAGTTGATTTAACAAATATCAATCAATAAAAATGTATGACTAAATGTCAACTCCAGCCATGTGGATGAGTATAACTTGATTACAAACATAGCAATCCAGTGCAAGAGGGGAAATCCAAGATTTTGAATATGGTCTGGGCTGACAGAGCATCTGTAAATAGAGTTCCCATCCGGCCACAAACTGTCTATCTCTGCCAAGTGCATATTCGAGAGTGACATGCAAGTTGTTAGTTTATGGCTACACAAGCCTGCGGTCTCAACAGTGGCTCATAAAACACGTTAAAGATGGAGTGACAGGACAAAAGTCTGTCTAGACCCTGCACCTATCCCAACCTTTATTTAGGCTAACTTACCACAGTCAGTGGTGAACAACTGGTTGTGTGTTTTGCTTCGTCAAAACGACCTAATCAATTCAAATTTCGAAATTTCACTCAATATGTGGATACAATAAAGTTTTGTTACACTATTTGTGTTTTTATGTATTTTCTTTCTGGATTGTGTGTATTTTTTTAATTTCATAACCAAATAGTCAAACTATCCTAGGGTAGGTTTGATTCTCTTTGCTTGAGGCACTGGCCAACACTCTGTGTGTTGCTTATGACATTGTGGTCCTAGGGCATTTTATCTAATTTTAACTCAATGGCTGTCCAGGATCTCTTTCACTATGTAGGTCAGTGCTTTCTCAATCCTCAATGGAGGCGGCGGTTCAGGATCTGTGGTAACATGGCCAGATGATGGGTGGATCGGTTTCAGGTGGGAGACATGAAAGGAAGGAGAGATTTGATAATGAGCAGGAAGCTCTATATGGTATGTTACAGGGTTAATTTCGACGTAACATTTTGAAAGGACCCTCATACCTAAGACGTGGAGACGTCTTAGCATATCCGCCTGAATCCGCTTGGCACATATGGCTCGTTGTAGCTTGACGTGTGCACTGTCCCACACCTACTAACTACACCTGATCCAGTCATCCACCCCTGGCATTGTAGAGGGTTTCACCTGACCAGGGGGACATTGGAGGTTGGAAACCCAGCAAAAACAAGAATGGAGTAAGTCCAGTTGATGAATGAGTGAGGGGGTTCTGTGCATGTTCAGCCCATGGGAGGGGGTCACCCCACTTAATGTGTTGCTCCTGACTAGATTTGGACCTGAGGTATCTGCCTGGTTTCTCCGCATATCTGTTAGCCTAAGAATGACACATTTGCAAAAGGCCTGCCAGGCTCTGAATGTAAATCGCGGTCCTCAATCGGAGACGATGTCTACTGGCAGTGAGATTGTCCTGTAAATACCTGGGTGTCCAGTGCTGAGGGAGATGTGTACACTGACTGGTTTGCTGACGTAGTGCTTGAGGCACATTGTGTTTGTTCTGTGGGCATTCTGGTGGTGCAGGGTGTGTCTAGTGTGCTCTAGATTTCTTCCATTATATACTACCTGATGGGGGCAATGATGACAGATGGTGGTAGACTAGGATCATTATGTGGCTGTGCATGAGGTGGATCATACCTTCCAGATAAAATGACGGCCTTGCTGTTTTATCTTTTCTTGCTGCCTGGCAGGTGAATTGGAAGCATGTGAAAAACAATGGCCAGCAGGCCTCGCGAGCATTGGGTCTATTGGCTCCTTTGATATATTTAAGATTCTTGTGATCAGTGATTACAGCTCCATCTAGCCAATGGTGCCACTCCTCTAAAGCTGCCTTAATGGAGAGTAACTCCTTAAGACCCACGTTGCAGTTTAATTTGGCTGCATTTAGTTTTCTTGAAAAAAAAGCAGATGGGTAAAGCTTGCCTGGATTATCATGACGTTGTGACAGGACCGCCTAGATCCCACAATCTGAAGCATCTACTTCTTCCAGGAAGGGGAGGTTGGAATCTGGATGTATAAGTATAAGGGTAGTAGTAAAACTGTTCTTACGGGACTCACTGGTTTTTCTGGCAGCAGCAGTCCATGACAACCCTGAGGATTTACCATTGAGGAGAGATGTGAGCGGGACTGTATGAGACTATAATTTCAGACAACCCAGGGGTATAAATTGGTAAAGCTCAGGGATTGTTGGAGCTCCTTGACTGTGTTAGGCTTGGGCCACTCAGACACTACTGGTGTAAAACGTACAATTCATAGCTTTCTGTCTTGACATGCTTAATGTGCTTAGATTTGCTCTGTAAGTATGTAAGGATATTGTCAATATAAGCAATGACACAAACACTGCTGGTGCATTGGCAAGACCATAGGGCATGACCTGGTTCTCCAAGTTCCCCCCTAGTGATGATCAATGCATTTGTCCACTCACCCCCTTCAAACCTCTATAGTCAATACATGGGCAGATTTCACCATCATTTTTCCATGGAAAAGAAGCTTGCTGCTGATGGTGAGGTTGAGGGCTGGATGAACTCAGATGTTAGGGCCTCTTCAGTGTAGCTCTCAATGGCTAGGGTTTCAGGACGTGAGAAAGGGTATAATTTGTTGTTGTTGTTGTTGTTGTTTTTTTTTTTTTTTTGGGGGGGGGGGGGGTAAATTTGGTAACCGTTCAATGGCTCAATGGCACAGTCCCATTGATGATAAAGGAGGTAACTAGATTGCCTTGGTTTTACTGAATACCTCAGCAAATTCTTGGTACTCACTGGGAATCTTGATTTCTTTAGAGACCTTTGGGCTCTCAATGCTATATTGAGACATGGCATGGAAACAGTGACTTGAAGTGACATTTCTGACCATTGGTAAGCTCACCTAGGTTCCAGGAGATGGATGGGTCACGAACAGCTAGTCATGGATGGCCCAGGATGATGACATTCTTGAGAGAGTCAATGACAAACAGTGAAACAGTTATGCCAGTACCAATGGCTCCATTAT
Source organism: Pimephales promelas (assembly GCF_988280905.1). Lineage (NCBI taxonomy): Eukaryota > Metazoa > Chordata > Actinopteri > Cypriniformes > Leuciscidae > Pimephales > Pimephales promelas. The sequence continues at coordinate 21,113,511 of NC_142785.1, read as the reverse complement.
TAAGAGTAGGGCTATTGATAGCAGGGATACTAGGAAAAGTAGGGATGTTGAGTTCTTTAACCAGATAGCAGCTGCTCATGAATCCACAGGCACTGTAATACATTTGGAAGCCTCATTGAAGGAGATATCAACAGACAGATAAAAACTATGGTGAATAGAAGAGGTGTAATTTGTAGTACTCGTAAACTTGATGCCCGAGTGTTCTCGTTCTCACCTGGGTACTTTGCATTCTGGTGACCGGTTTACCATAGTAGTAGCAGAGCTTTTCTTCGTGGCATTTTGTGGATTTTGGACATGACTGGGCTTGTATAGAGACTGTGGCTTGAGAGATGGGGCACACTTTGGATCTTGGTGCCAACCCTGTCCTCTTCCTTCCCTGAGTCATTAAATAGCTGAACATTACTACAAGGATCAATTCATGTTTTCAATACCATTGCAGCCCTGTTCCTAAAGAGCAAATGTCAGTTCCAAATAATGGCATGAAATTCTGTGAAACTGTCTCCTGATGACCATCAGACCATCCTAATCGCTGAGCCCTGCATGCTCAGCATGTTCTTGTACCGACTAGTCAGGTCATTCTGTTCCAGGTCATTAATAACAGTTTCAAGAGTTGGTCATCTTGGCCTCAAATATTCAAGAAATAGTCCTGCAATAGTCCTGCAGCCTGTACACACACATTCTAACTTCTGAAACACATGGATACAGATTCACCCACACACACACAGCTGAAGCATCAACACACAAAGAGAGCCTCTTAGATTGAGCGGCACGGCTTCCACAAAGTACTCAGAACAGTGCTGTGATTCATCCTCTTATCGCTATCCAGGGGCCTGTGAATGGGCTGCTTCAGAGGAGTGGGGACTCTGGGTAATCTGACTCGCCGCTGTTTATCTCTGGGGTTGGGGGGAGGGTAGGTGCAGGCACACAGTGTGGTGTGGGGCAGGCAGGATGGGGGTCAGGAGCAGGATCCGGGCACATTGGGGAAGCTGGTGTGCTGGGGTTGACAGCTGCAGATGACGCTGAGTGATGTAACCCCAGTGGGCTGCAGATGTTTAAGAACACAGGAAACTGCTCTGAGAGCAGTGTCATTGACCCTTTCCCCAGTGCCCCCTGCCCTCTCCAGGTGGACAGACCTAGACTCCTGCTGAGCAACCAGTACTGGCTTAGCCAGCAACAGTGTCACTTACCCCTCACAGGACTCATCCCTCAACGCTGGAGACATATGAAACTAGCCATGGTGTAAAACCATCATAACAGATGAAGACCAACCCCCGCTCCAGAATTTTTTACCTTAGCCTTTCAAATAGGTGACATTCATCAAGTTATGGAAAGATTTGAGAGATACAGAGGTAAGCGGAGAGCTTAGAGCTGACGAGAAGGGTCTTTCCTGTCCCTGAAGGAAATGGAAAGGGTCAGTGAGATAAGATGTCAGGAAGCAGCAAAGACTTGCGTATTTTTATGTGTTTTATTTATATATTAGCGTAGATTCATTTATCTGTCAAAACTGTTAAAAACACCATGAAATCAAAAATGACCATTCTATATTTTTTTATGGAATTTTGCAGTATTTATATAAATTTATGTGTGCTTGTATTTTTTTATGCACCGTCCCGGCCCAGTAGTTTTAAATTCTACAAGTAAATTCAGGCATGACATCCTTACAAAATGATGCAATACCAAACAATGCAATAAATTCTACAATAATACAATTTATTTTTGAATAATTGATACCGATATCTGATACAGTACTGATATCATGAATGCCTAGTTAAAGGTACAATATGTAAGAATTTTGTAATAAAAAATCCAAAAATCACAGTGTGATATATTTCCTGCAGTTGTGTACTTACAATATCCCAATAGTCTCCAAGGATTTTATATTTCAGAGAAATTCCCATTTTAAATGAGTGGCCGTCCTGGAAAAAAAAAAAGTCACCTGTCAATGACCCAATTTCCGCGCTATCCTCTGTTTCCATTCATACTGCCATAGCCATGACGTAACCATGCCGACAGACATGGGCAACTGCATGCATAGTGCGTAACGTTTAGCGGCACGCAGTTCTTGTTTCTTTCAAACATAGACCATGGCAAGCAGCAGACTTTGGGACAAACAAGGAGAACTAAAATGAGGATCAACATCAGGGTGGCGTTTCTGAGATGCCGAGAGCTCCATGCTATTAACTTGGACTTGAGCCTCACTAATCACGACTTGACAGCTTTATTAAACAGGTGAGCTAATGTACATAAAACAAATTGTTATATAAAGTTATCTCAACATGATGAAATGTTAGAATATGGTCAGCATGTTATTCTAATGTTGATCTTACTGCTAGTTTCGTATAGCAAACGAACTAACACGTACTATAACATTATAACTTTCAACACACATTTAAATGATGTGATAGTGTAACGCTAGACCTAATGAAGCAGCGCTGCGTTACCTCACAAGTTTAATTTGTCTGATAAATTGACCTGTGTGAGAAATCCAGCACTTGCAGGTAGTTCGCTAGAATTAAATGTCCTTATTCCTTTATATCCACGGGACTCGCGTGTGATATCTGTCTGTTCAGCAATCGCGACCTGATTCATTCCACTGTAATGTAAAAATAAAATGAATGTTTGCAGTCATCCATAAACATCCATCATTCAGCTCATCACTGCGTAATAAACCTACGCCTTTGTTATTGTTGGAAACTGCACCCTCTTGTGGCGAAAAAAAACCTACATATTGTGCCTTTAACGGCATGGATTTAATCAACATTTACAGCATGGATTGTTTGCAATAGGTAATGCTATCACCTGGAATGCCCTGTCTCTAGTCATAGTGAGGCAAAATATGGAGAAGAGGTTAGCTTTCATCTGAGGAAGACTGTCAAACTACCTATTTCATTGACAGGCTGTATTACGCTACATTAGGCTGAAGGTATTTGAGGGTGCTGTTATATGCCACATCAACTTCTCAACTGAGCTTCTATCACCTGCATTTTACAGCCAATAAACAGTTTCCTCTTAAGCTCTAGTGGCATCTATAACATTGATTTAACAGATGGATTCGACACATGCATTTTTGCAAGGAGCTCAAACCACGGCGTTGAACCTTAAAGGGGAAGTTCCCCAAAAATGAACATTCTGTTAACAATTACTTAACCTCATTTCGTTGAGTGTTCTGTGTGACTTAAGCTTCTTTTGTGGAACACTTGGATATTCTGAATAATGTTGGTAACAAATAGTTTTGGTGACCATTGACTTCTATTGTATGGACAAAAATACTGCAACATTTCTAAGAATACACTTGCAAGAACAATTGTTGTTTGAACAAAAAGAAAGAAAGTAGATTAACCATCTACAAATTTTAAAGGATATAATTATGAAAGCGATGTAACACATTTCTGGCTTTACAATAGAAGCCTTAGACAAAAGCAATCATTTCCAGATGTGGTGGGCTTTTTTCAAGTAGTGCTGGGCTGGCATTGCTCATACAATTAGTGTGTTTTAAGGGGACAGGCAGAGATGTTAGTCACCTCAATACAAATCAATTATGCAACTATCAATTATACTATTATAATATTAAACCATCATATTAAATCAAAAATAAACTAAATATATAAATATGTATATTTTAATCCTCTTCATCTGATCTCCTTTGCTGCCTGTATCAGCATATATTTAAGGTGCAGTAAGCGATTTCTGAGAAAAGGAACACACCCTTTTAATTGTCGCTTAATCCACAAACAGGCTATGCAACACAGGCACCACCCCCTTCATGAGTGTATACGCCCATTACTGCTGATTGCAACAAGTGTGTTTTGGTGCTCAGTCCGATCCACTTGCAATTGTATTTCTCACAAATCACTTACTGCACCTCTAAGCTAATTTGCCTATTTGCTTTAAGCTAAATCTGCTCACAAATGCGTTTTCGCAAAACTGATATAAATCTTCAATTCCTACACTGATTTAATGGAGTTCATGTCATGGCAAATTGTTATAGTTTGCACGTTGGCTTTATGAATAGATGCGCAGCTGATGTGATGCGTGTTGCAGTAGCGTTGTCACATCTTGCTATAACATTACATAGCCTATAACACACTTTCACACTTTTATTTTTTAGTGTTTTTGGGAGGAGTACAATTTAGATACGTGGTTTCAACAATCAGATGCATTTACACTTGTGCAGTTTTGTCTGGAATCTCATCTCAGATCTCCTGAAGAAGTGGTTTGAGTAGATTTAAATCATCTTGAATGTGCTTCAGATGGCATTTACACCCGGTCTTTTCACGATCAGATAGCTATTAGATCACAGAACATACTTGAGGTGGCCAGGTGTAATATCTAATCAATGAAAGGCATTTAGGAGATTATCCACACTAATTTTTCCCCGGCCTTAATTTGAGACCGCCCTGTTCGTCACGCACCCAGCCACTATCAGAGGCCCGGCGTTTATTTGAATACCGTTTTTTATTTGAGGAATTACGGTAGTATAGTATAGTATAGTATAGTATAGTATAGTATAGTATAGTATAGTATAGTCCCTGTAGCTGAATAGCTCCTGGCAACACAAAAGGTATACCGGATTCAATTCACAAGTGTAACGGACATAGGTAAGAGCTGTGTGTGAAAACTTCACTCACCTGGCCTCAAGAGATGCACTATACGCTGATTGCACACAGCTGTTTTGAAATCGAAAGCGAGGCTCCGGTGGGAAGAATCCCGGAAGTACAGATAGACTACAATGTCTTGAACTACCAACCTGAAGGTGCTGCCACGATTTACACTATTGGTGTTAATATCCAATATAGGATATATATATAGTTCGTTCCTGCTTCTTTTTTTATGTTTTAATATATATATATATATATATACATTTTTTATAAATTTATAAATTTTACTGAATATAGTAGAAATGTATGTACATTTTTAGAATAACAAATTTCTACATTAAACACAATACGCCATCGCATTCGCGACTCTCCTATGATTATTTCTCATATTTCTCATTCGCGACTCTCCTATCCTAATTCGTTGTACAGCACTTTGGTCAGTCTTTCTTGCACTGTGTGTAAATGTGCTTTATAAATTAAATTTACTTACTTTACTTACTACGATTAAAGGCGATACTTCCGGTTTTCTTCCCACTGGAGGCATTTCAAAATGGCGACTGTGTGAAATCAGCATATAGCGACTGACGCAAGAGGCTGTGGCCCTCCTCCTTCACTGAACACCGCTTGGAGTCAGTTGAGTAGGACTGGTTACACAGGGAACACATATACTGATAATACATATATATTCTAGATACACAGGTTGCTTGGATAAAAGTGCCATGCTCAAAAGTAGTATAGTTGCAGCTAATTAAACCCTCTATGCTAGTTTTGTCCAGTTTGAACTAAAAAAGGAAACTTGATAACAATGATAATATATCTAAGACATATGGAGGAATGCAACAGCTGATCCTTAATCATAAAACACAGGGAATATGTTTCTGCACTGCTCTTCCTGCCTTGGGTGAGACTCTGACCCTGCATTGGCAGAAAAGCTAGCGGTGCTGTGTTTGTCAAAGTCAGCTGGCTGTCCAGCACCACGCTCTCAGATAACACATGACTCCGGAACGTTCCACAGCAGGGCGTCTTCTTTGTTGAATTTATAGTGATTACTAAAATGATTAGAAGACCCCTGTGGGCAATGGTCACCAGCAGGAGGACCAGCCAGGCCCCCAATCTGATGTACAGACTTTGTTCTGAAGGCACAAGGCAAAAAAACAAAACAAAAAAACATGTGCTGTGTATATATGGTTAAAAAAATTGAAAATATAGATCATCAAGGTAAATGGAATAGGTATTTGTTTGCCATAAAAACAACTGCTTTCTATGCCTGTATAGGTCCTGTGACATGAGACCACCCCCTAGTGGATGCAGGTGCTGTGGCGACACACTAATGAAGGCTGCTATATCTTACAGAGGGCAGATACCACAGTTATTGTGGGTTAGTGAATAACACAATCACATTCATTTGCCTATTTCTTATTAATCCAAACTCTCGGTTCAAAAATAAATAATCCTCCAGAGCTTTTATTAGAGCAAGCTCTCCGGGCATTTTATTTGAAGTGAGAGGAGTGTTTTCACTGTGGAACTCCTTAAATATTTGGAAAGCTTACTTTACCATGGACTTGACTTAGGCCTCCTTCTTTCATTTCTCTTCAAATATTTATCTGCTGTCCAGCTGCTAGCCAGCGAGATCAGCTCTGCCTTAACTTTAACTCACAGAGGAAGCGAGTATCTGCCTCCATCTGTCATGAATCAAATATTCTCATTTTGAAATACACGTATACATAACGTACAAATTTTTGAGGTCTGTACAATTTTATGTTTGTAAAAGAAGTCTCACCAAGGCAGCATTTATTTGATCAGAAATACAGTAAAAACAGTAACATGTTATACCAAGTTTTACTACATCTGCGACTACATCTTGGATGCCCTTGAAGTAAGCTAAAGCATACCAAAAAAAATTTTCAAAGTGAACTATCTATTAAAAATATCGGAAGGGCATCAAATGTTGTCACGCAATGCTGATGCAATTTAAGCTGCAGTCCGTAGCTTTTTTGGGGGTTAAAAATGATCCAAAATACATATTTGAGAAAATACATAACCAACCAGTGTTCAAAACTATCTGATTGCCTTAGCTCGATTCAAAGCGGTAAGCTTGTAATAATGGTTTTAACTCCAATGGTACTGGTGGATTTCCGCAGGAGATTCGAACATGTCTTTGCGTCATTACGTCACATCTGTACACATAAAGAAGGAGTCTCGGCTATAGGCTACAGTGTATTGTGTCTGAGGATGCTGGAGGTGGAGATTAGGCTTTTCTCACAGCACTTGATTTAATTAAACGTATCAATTTGATGGCGGATCTAGAAAGGTTCAAACGAGTGACAAAAGATTAACCCGCTGTAAAAAGCAAAAGACTTCGTTCGGACTTCAGAGTGGCAAACAAAACATCAAAACATTGGATTCATCCGCACTGTGCTGTGCCGAGGCACAACCCACGTAAAGTTGATAATTCCGCAAATAACTGCAATTGCAGATTTCGAACAGAGATGGAGACTAAGAGGAAAAACTCTTAGTCTCCATCTCTCCATCTTTGCTTTTCTTTACAAAATATATCTTCCTGACCAACAAACATTTGAATGGTATAAACATTTTGTCACACGTGATTAGGCTCTCGTGAAATCTGCAGGAAATGAGTACCTGAATGTATGACACTTTATGCGCTCAACAGTTTCAGCTTTGCTGAACTGCAACACGAGATGAAACATCATTAGCTTGACATGGAAAATTGCAAATACTTCTGTGTAGATAAAAAAAGTCAAATGTTGATACGAGATGGCACGTTCTATATAATTAATGCATAGTTTGTATCATTTGGGACACTTCTACAATGCTTGAGCCATCTTCGCCCTGCAATTTTGTTTATTAAATATGTTGGCTTTTAGCAATCTATAAGAGTAAGAGTAGTGCTCTACATTTCACCATATTTAAGTCTCTAAATAAGTTGGTAAATTCCATCTTGGCCTGGACATCAGCTAACGCTTATACAGATGCAAATAACAGCCTTGAACCCAAAGATCCACCCTGGGATCAGCAAATCCAATCACATCTCTTCTCTAATAATTCTATGAAAACAAATTTCAAGCAAGCATTACTTGAGCCACCCCACTCCTCTCTCTTCACCTCACCTCCCTGACCCACCAGTTTATCTGCCTTTATTAGACTGCCGCTACTTTTTAAAACCAGGCCTGTTTGAACTGTTATGAGAAGTGATCGAGACAGCTGTATACTGTAGCCAGACCTTTGTGTGTGTGCACATTCAGGTGGCATTACATTAAAAAAAAAAAATCACCAAACACCAAAACTGTTGACAGATAGACTGCATTTGCGTTAAACAAGTGCTCTCAAACATCTGGATCTGGAGGGCCTCCAGACGAAACAGACAGCAATAAAATTAATTTAAAATGTGTTGACTGATAGGGAATGTTTTTTTTTTATTTTTTATTTTTCAATGCTCAGATTACTGATGTGGCCTTACAAAGGTATATGGCCAAGCTGTGCATCGGTACATCATACGACTACCGCTAACTAAAAATAGGATTGATGAAGGAACATTTCTCAATGCAGGGTCAACCCCGCTACACATGCCACAGCAGCTTCAACAGATCTCATATTTGTCCCAGAGGAAACAAATGTTATCTTGCAGAAGCAAGGGGAATTTCCAATGCAGTGATTACAATGTACCAAATAGCTGAGAGCAGTATACAATTAACTCATTTGGCTTCTGCTGCATTTTTTTCTCCAGCTGTACACTCTACAAACCTCAGTTACTTTCCTCCCTTGTTTTTTTCTTTTTGTTTTTCTCAACCTCCTTATGCCCTCTGAAGTTTTTAGTCAGTACATTTAAGAAGCCGGAGAGAAAAGCGTTTCTTTTTGTTGAAGAAAGCTAGAATTCTGCCATAATCTAAAAATAAGATAGATTGAGATAATTTGTGCAGCTCTTACAACACTACAAAACTGGTTCTGGTGATTGCGGGAAAAAATAGAGGATTATTGCAAAGTGATATATAGGTGGCATCTGGATAAACGCAAAAAGAAAACATTGCATACAGATGAATAATGAAAAGAGGTTTATAAATATTTATATAGGGTTTATAAATATAATGAATATCATATCTACAATGTAAAAAAAATATTTTCATGATTTGTAATCACAACATTTTTTCTTTTGTCAAATCAACTTAAATAATTTATGTGGTTCAGATAACATAATATTTTGAAATCAATCCCCTTCATTGTATTAACTCAATTTTTCCAGTTCAGTTAACTTGAAATTTTAAGGCAACCACATTACTTCATTTTTTAAGTTAAACCAACAATATTTTTTTAAAGTGTATGGAGAATCCACATCCTAATAGAGGTATAAATTGACAATCTTTTGGTACCTTTTTTTTGCTTTTAGTAATGTGTATTTGCTAAACGTGAAAAAAAAAAAAAGATAAAAGGCATCAATATTTCACACACATTTTTTTGCCGACATCTGCTGTCTTATGCTCGATGAATGCTTCTGATAAATTAGGTATGGTATCCAGGCCTCAGGCTTGTGTTATCAAACATACATGATACTGGGTATAATAGTAAACGTCCACACACATTTGGTTAATGGGAACATGACATTCTAACAACTAAATTATTGAAAACACTCTATGTATGTGACTTGTGGCTATCAAAGGCTGTCATTTTAAAGCCTGATGCCTCTGACACTGTATACTTGGTGTATAATTATGTTTTTGTTCGAACGTGTTATAATTGCATATGCGCACGAGAGAACTTCCTTGTGTGGTTTTACCAGACCCCTATGATCCTTGTTTATTATTTTATTCTCATTGAATTTATTTTGATTTCATTAAATTGTCTGATGTCAAAATTAACCGGTTCAATGGTTTCTTAAGCAATAATTCTATAATTTATTTAACCAAACTCTTGAATCAAGACAGTGAACTCCAGGGAACTGTGGCCTTTGGATGACTGAACACAACATAATTGGGAAAAGGATTGCAGGAAGAAACAGAGAAGAGAGAGTTGTTCATACACTCTCCCTGGAGCTCTGATCCAGGAGGAAGTGAGAAACCAGGGAAGAATGATGCTGGAAGCCAGACAATGAGCAGTGAGGAGTAAAATACATAAAGAACATTTTAATATCATAGAAAATCTTGTGATATTGTAAAAAGGATTTAAATAAAACAGCATACTGCTTTGAAAGAGTGATGTAAGGAAAACACCATATAAGGAGAAAAAGGCGGAGGAGAAAAAAACGACAAATTGGTTCTGATAGTGTGAAAGTGAAGTGAACTTCAACTTTACAAACCAACAGGGTACATAATCAAATCTCTGAATTTAACTACAATTGTTCAGCCTTGGGTTGAGCGCCAGTTACAAATCATATGGTCACAATTAAACAAACGAACAGAAAGTGAAGTGAACTACATTCGAGAATTGGGAAGTCGGTTTGCAGCCACAACGTGATGAAACATAATTCATTTTCAATAAGAATTGGCATTGCTCTTACAATTTGTTAACATATAACATCAATACATAACTTTTATTGCAATGTCTTAATCTCTTTAGACACGACTCTTGAGTGGGAAATGCCATTAAAAGTCCCAAAAAGCCTGCATATGTGAAAACGGCAAGTGACTCACCGCCAGCCGGATATAGTTGGATTAATGCAATAGAATGGAAATGCCTAAACCAGTGGCCTTCAATGATTTAATCACTACCATGAACCACAGGGTTATGGAAACAAAGAGATGATGACTGAGTCAAGTCATAATAACATAATAATTGTCTGTGGTAACACCACTGATTTCTTCTAAATATTATAATAAACAATAGCCTACCAAATTCAATAAATGCTATATCAATCTCACTGGATGTTTTACATTGTCGCACAGGCTTTATTTGAGATTCTCACGGTTGGTTCTGCTCAGCAAACCCTTGCCCCCACCGCCCATTTTCTATGCTTGCTTCATATGGAGACCATTAGTTGTGCCATCTGAACCTGGTTGTGGTGAAAAATGTTTGACGTCTATCAAGATGTGTGCTGTGATGTCATTAGTAGAGCCTAAGAGCAGAGGGAGTATCATATGGGAGGTGGGAGGAGGGAGACTGAGCTATACAAGCTGAACCAGATGATAGTACAAAAAACATTCAAACCTCAAATGAGTTCATCTTAAAAGCCTGTTGATCCCAAGACATGTTCATGGCTTTTAGGATTGACACGCAATGTAATGTACAAAGCTTTGCAGTTTGCACCATCGCATTACCATAAGTCAGTCCATGTTTCAAAACACTTTCAACGTAGTTGTTTGATGTTCTTTAAATAAATATGGCAAGAATCACTAAAGGGGTTTTGACAGTTCAAACCATGTCTTTGAGGATATAGATCCCTACAAGAAACACATGGGCTCTGTCTGAAATGTGGAAATGCTGCCTTTTTCAAAATAAGTATGCTATATACTACACACACACACTACGTGGCAAAGGTTTGGAATGATTAAATATACATGTTCATCAAGGCTATATGTTCATTTGATCAAAATACAGTTGAAAAAAATGTAAAATTTTATTTATTCCTGCTGAATTTTCAGCAGCTCAACAACTTTTGCAATTTGCTGGAACTCCAGTGTGCCTTACGCCGTCCTATTGGCACCAGACTCATCTGACACAATACAAGCCAGCAAATGAAAAACATCCCAGTGACAGGAAATGACAAAAAAGAACATCCTGCCACAGCATTGTCAAAGTGGTCTGCTTTATGCATTTTTTGCTGCTCCATTTTCTGTGGAAATAATTCCACTTCCTATAAAAATAAACAACAACCATGGGAATCTTTGTTCTTCCAAGATATTCAAAGTTGGACAACATCCCCCTTACAAATAAAAATCAGGCCTATGATAGTTTTTGTTTTCAGATGTTAAAAAGCACAAGTATATTAAGCCATTTCGTTTAATGAATAAAATTGTTAACACAAATTTATAGCCTCATTTACCTTTGGCATGTAGTGAGTGACAAAACAGTCCATTCATATTCCCTGTACGGGGAGGAGAGATGGTAGCAGAGTGTGTGTGAGAGAGAGAGAGAGAGAGAGAGAGAGAGAGAGAGAGAGAGAGAGAGAGAGAGAGAGAGAGAGAGAGAGAGAGAGAGAGAGAGAGAGAGAGAGAGAGAGAGAGAGAGAGAGAGAGAGAGAGAGAGAGAGAGAGAGAGAGAGAGAGAGAGAGAGAGAGAGAGAGAGAGAGAGAGAGAGAGAGAGAGAGAGAGAGAGAGAGAGAGAGAGAGAGAGAGAGAGAGAGAGAGAGAGAGAGAGAGAGAGAGGGAGGGAGATTCAGGCAACTGTGGTTTCTCATATGACCAACATTTATTCAGAGCTCAAAATACGAACTGTGGACATTTGACCTCTTTGCCTGTTACTCAGCGGATCTAAAATTAGTCATAATTGCAGCCTGAAGGGTGCAAAAAGGCAAGATATAATGTCTGTTGGAGCCACAGCTTGGCGGCTACTTATTCCCAAGCATTTGGAAGGACAGGAACTGCATGTCCTCCTCTGAAAACACCATGGCTCAGGGACTGCCAGTTCAGACCCTATTTCACTGGCCCCAGAAACCACATTCTCCAGGAGCATTATCCCTATTCACTTCCAAAGGAATTGACAAGAACGGCAAGCATAAATGTCTGGGAATCTTAATAACTATTTATTATATCATTTCTATGAGACATTTATCAGTTTAGCACATGCAGAAACCTGTCCAGACATTGATATGACATGGCATGATGAATGTGACAACAGTTATGTCAAAGGAACAATGAACAATGCTCAAGATGTTATCAAACAACGTGCTATCAGCTCAATCTTGACTTTAACCCTTGAACGCATACATTGCATTTTTCACAAGTTCACACTTACAGATAGAGTAAAGGATATGCGAATTTGGCATCCTGTCCGAGGGGAATTTGGTCTAGGGAATTTGGATAGGACTAGTAAGTGAGGAGATGGGGTGGTGGAGGGATGCTGAAAAATGTCATAGAACAGTGGTAAAAACTGCTATACCTCTTGATGTTAAAGGTGCATTGTGCAACATTTCATGTTTAAAATGCCCGTTTTTCTAACCCATACATGTTTAAACAATTTCCTGACTGACTGAATGAGCCCTTCTTTCATCACTGCGATTGCCTCTATAATCCTGTACATTAAAATAAATAAGAGGGATTCGGGACGGAATTTGAGACTGGGCGTGACGTCATTGTGTATTCGCCGCCATTCTCCGTATCAGCGAAGACAACTCGAGCAACAAAACTTTAGTCAACTGTCGACAAAAGTAGATGGATTCAAAGAGACCGGCTTGTAGTTCATTCCAAACCCTAACGCAAACAGACACAAACGTAAGACAAAGAAAATAAACTTTTGTCTAGTGCCAGGCATCGGAATAAGACGAGAGTCAACATCGGGAAGGCTTTCAACAAATGGAGAGATCTCCGGTCTGCTCTAGGGCTCAAACGGGATCCTATACAAAGTAATAACTTATTTTGTTCTTGAATGTGTTTCCATAATAATACAATCATAAATGGATACAGTAAGCACATAAAACAGTTCAACATGGAGATAGATGGACTCAAAAACCGAAGTTTTCTACTACCCCCTGTTTTCCCCTCACACATAAGCGTGTAATTTACTAAAATGCCTTTCCTTTCATATATTTAAAATGACTTGCAGATTTATAACTTTATTACCTCTGAAGACATTATAACAAAAGATTTGTGCGGCTGATGCTCCTTTGGTTATGAACAGTGCAAGTGTGCGCGTGTGTGTGGTCCACGAGCGTGCACACCTCTGGTTGCAGTTTCACATGTCGCCAGAGGGGGCATAGTTCTGCAAAAACTCAGAGGCTTGCACAATGTACCTTTAATTGAGTTGGATGAGCTCCTCCCATAACGACTAGATTAATTATATGAACGTGCTTCTCCCACACTTGGAGAACATAATTTAGTGACCCAGGATGTCATTTACCACTCTCCTCCTCCTTTATTTATTTTTTTTTAATTATAGACATCAACCTTCTTAGTATTCCTCAATCAAATCATTATATACAACGTAACAAGAAAAAAAGAATAAAATTATAAAATAATTAGGCTATATTTATATTTTTTAATTATCTTTATATTATATTTTCCATAATTGCTTTTGTAAAAATTGTATACTGTTGCTAACAACCCAAGGTTTGTAAGTTTATTTAAACTGCACAACAATGATGACTGAATAACTGCAGTTTGCCTTTATTACAATGTGGCAATTTTGTTACAATGATGAAGTGACGTTTCACTCATAGTTTTTGAGAATATGTTTGAGATCACAAATTTGATCCAGATGCCGAATGTCTTGGGAAATGAGCTCTGACTATGACAGTGATGATGGTATAAAACATCTGCTCAAACTGATCCCTTCCACCAAACGGTAACAAAATATGCATTTCAGGGTTAAGCATAGGAAGCAAAAGTCTTAATTTTAGAGACAGATGTACAAAACGCCCATTTGATTGGAATCCATGCGAGTCTATACTTTCAATTATGCATTTCTAACAAATCATTTGCAGCTTTGATTAAAAGTCCTCTCTGAAGCATTCCTCAGTGATATGTTTGACGCAGGTTATCTTGGCTCAAAAAAGGGTGAAAGAGAATGAGGTTCAGTCACTGAAAAAAAAAAAAACAGATAAGAAGAGAGCTTTTATGATAGTATGTCAGTTCCATCATGCATAAAGCAACGTTAGGTACATCTCAAAGTTTAATCCGGCCAGCTCGCCGTGTCGGTTTTCACTACTTTGTGTCAATATTAAATTACTTCTATAACAAGGCGCAAGGCGGTGTGGACAATGTCATGTCATGTTTTTGTGGGTTGTTTTTGTTTTGTTTTTTTTGGTTGCTTGGCCAACAATTTAGCATTTTTTGAAGGCAGAAATCCTAGACAATGTGCTTCTGTGGTCAAAAGGCTCAACTTTGAGGATTAAAGGTGAAAATGGTATGGGTTTTCTCCCAAGATTCATGACTCTGAGATAAATAAAAGGACTGCCATGGATTTAATCAGGAATTTCACTGCATATGTCTCCAAGTTATCTGTGAGTCAGACTTAAAATGAAAACCGTATGCCCCCCTATGTGGCTGAATAAAGATTTCACATGTGAAAGTGAAGAAATTGAACTCAAAAACAAGGATGTGAAAAGAAGATCACACTCTCAGGAAAAAAAGGTCCAAAAGCTGTCACTGGGGCTGTACCTTTTCAAAAGGTATGCTTTTGTCTCTAAAGGGTGCATATTGGTACCTTAATAGTACTTATTAGCACCTAAATGTCCATATTAACACCTAAAATGTCCATATTAGCACCTAAAACGTACATATTAGCAAATAAATGTCCATATTAGCACCTAAATGTAAATGTTGACACCTAAAATGTACATATTAGCACCTAAAATGTACATATTAGCAAATAAATGTCCATATTAGCACCTAAAATGTGCATATTAGGACCTAAAATGTCCATATTAGCAAATAAATGTCCATATTAGCACCTAAATGTACATTGGCACCTAAATATACATAGCACCTAAATGTACATATTAGAACCTAAATGTATATTAGCACCTAAATTTACATATTAGCATCTGTCCTAAAATGTACATATTAGCACCTAAAATGGACAAAAGTTTACCTTTTGAAAAGGTACAGCCCCAGTGACAGATTTTGTACCTTTTTTTCTGGGAGTAGAGGGTCTCGGCGGAGGAGGGGAAAGAACAGAATGTAATATGCACAAATCACCAAAGCTGCTGTTCTGCTGTAAAACAGAACCGAAATGTTCCAAGGGTCGCCTGAGGAGTAAGATTGAGTACCTGTTAATGCGTTAGTGTTCAGGTGAGTATAGTTCAAAGTCATGTTTTGAGCTGGTAAGGACAAAAAGTACAGACATTTAGGCCCAAGGATCAATTCCCTCATTTAAACCCTTATTTCTCCAGACAGGAACCCCCGCATCCTGTTGACAGGGCATTATGGGTAATGGCACATGTGTGTTTGTGTTAAGGAGCTAAAGATTTTATGCATTGTGTAAATGGCTCGTATATTATAGACATACCACTGAAGGACACATATGAGTAACAGATGCACTAAACAGGCTGAGCATCAAATCCTAAGTGAAGATTTATGACGACTGTATCATGATTCACAGATGGTCAACCAGAACAATGCGCCAAGAAGTTTCTTTAACCCTCATTGCTTTATTTTTATTCGTATTCTTTTCCCTTTTTTATGTTCGTAATGTTGTTTCTGCTTGCGGCTATTTTGAGACCCCTAAATATAATAATGGAGGACATTTGCTAGTTTAAATTTTTGTTTATAATAAATTCTGCTGAGATTTGAAAAAGTCAACATTGCACTTCATGCCACGTATGTTTTAGCTATACAAATGGCCCTAGGGTCTTTGAGACCTCAAACAGAACATGAGGGTTAACCATGGTGTTTAAGAATTCAACAAAAAAAAGAAAGATGTGGAAGGGAGCCCAATTGAATAAAGAGAAAGAGAAAGGGAGGGAGAGAGAGAGGTGCTGCAGGGAAGCTCTTGGCTCTGCTTGTCTGCACTTGCACACCAGATGCGCTCTGCCTCAGCTCTGGAATGTGTTTGTGAGAAGCAGTTTAACCACTGACCCACCCAACCATTACCACAGAAATCTGATCCAGGCAATCCTCTCAGCCTCCTTCATCTGTGTGTGTGTGTGTGTGTGTGTGTTCTTCTCTCTGTTATCCTGCTTCCTCTAGCTACTTTCTGTCTCTTAATTTTTTGGGGGCTAAACCTATAGGCAACCTATTTCAAATTTTGTTCCCAAAATTCTCCTTTCTTCAACCACTGATAACTCAATGTGTTCACTCAAACACACACTCATACACTTAACAAGCACAGGTTCACACTCATACACAGGCACTCATGCTGATTGCACTTTAATGGTAATCCATGAGCCGTGAAATGGCAATAAAATAAAACTTGAGAAGTTAAAGATGGTCATTCATTCCACACATAAAGGCATTTATTTTTCTTCCCTTTTTTCCTTGTTGAGTTCATGGCTTTCTCAAGTGCTGCATGTAAACTGAGAAGCAACGGTCCGTCATTTAAAAAAATAAATCGATACATGGTGTTTTGAATATTAAATATGTTATATGTTATAAATAATAATTAGAAATTATTATAAGAATTTCTCTCAAACTATATTTCTTGTTAAGTAGATAAATAGATAGATAGATAGATAGATAGATAGATAGATAGATAGATAGATAGATAGATAGATAGATAGATAGATAGATAGATAGATAGATAGATAGATAGATAGATAGATAGATGTGAAAAAGCATGTGAAATAGTTTATTCGAGAATTCTGCTCTGTTCGGTCTCAATCAAGAACCCACAGCAGTTGTTTTGTGGGATTTCGACATGACAGTGTTGGCAGTGGTAGAGCTAAGATGAAATCTGATCAGACCAAAAAAATGTACAAGGCCGTGCTGTTTATATGTAAATATGATGTTTACGTGTAAAATGTGTGCCAAGAACATAAATTTAAACAGAAACATATGAAACCATTGATGTGATGAGATGTTTCTGGATGACTAAAATGCCCGAGTTAGATGTGTTGCTGTTTCAATATATTTTGTTGATCCTGGAACAACTTTCCTTTCAGAAAATGTTATCCCTACCCCTAACCTTAACCCTATATCCCTAAAATCAGAGGGAAAATATGTGAATAACACTGATGTAACAAAACCACGGAACACCAAACCCTGATTAAACTAAACTTTACATAAACTGTAAATGTCCCTCAAATCTGACTGGTTGTGGTAAAGTCAGGTTCTGCGACTAAGGGTACATCATCCAACTCACACCTCACAATCACATGAAGAAAAAATAGACTTTTAAAAAGACAACCATTTAGTTAAAGTTATAAGGAAAGGTGCCAACAAAAACGCTGCATTTTCTGTTTAGATATCAATGCATTGCATTTTCACTCTGAAAAAAAAAACATACAGCTGTGTCCGGAAGTAAAACAAAACAAAGGGAGAAAATGAAAATAAATAATGAAACAAAATAAACTGTACAATTATGAATTGTATATTTAAAATGGCCATACCTGAACACACTTTATCATTCTCAGACAAACACACTTCAGAGTAAAGTTCCAGAGCGTTGTGGTTTGAACACGTGGCGAATGTCTACTAAGTCAATGCTGCCACGTAGAGGCCACGTTCCGCCATTAGCACCAAATACATTGTCGTCTAGTTTATTCACACACAATGCGCTTCCTTTGAATTGTCCACACATTTGCAGCTGAATTATATAGCAGTGAGTTTATGACATCTTTGATAAATCTGTTTCCTTTGTATGCTTAGATAAGTGATCATGTAGGATCGTGTACAAGCGTTATTATTAAGCGTTTTAGAGAGGTATAGAAACCTACCTCTTTAGTCATCGTGCAAAACTCTGCTCCAGGTGAGGCTCGAACTCACAACCTCGGCATTGCTCTGCTTTGTACTGCTGTATAAGTACCGCGCGCTAACCGATTGCGCCACTGGAGCTCTGGCGTCTCATTGCAATAACACTGTTCATGACCGATTAGGAAGCCTATTTCCAAAAATGTAGAGGCGTGGATGGGATGGGCAGTATTTCTGATCCAATTTGTATTTTAAAGCCTTTGGTAAAAATCTAATGTAATTTGTATTTAAATACATTTAATATTAAGTATTTAAGTATTTTCATAATGATTTAGTGTATCAACTAGTCTAGACAAGACACGCCCCTTCCCCCCAACCCTACCAAACGGGGTTGGATCAGCAATTTTTTTGGAATAAGGCGAGGATGTTATGATCAATTCTACTTGTTGATTAAAGTTAAAATTGTACATCATTTAGATTTGCCCTCAGTTAACATGAAATAATAAAAGAGCACAGACAAGTGGGCAAATAGCGTGAGCCAATCTGTCTTTGATCGGTTGTTGAATTTTATCAAGCTTGCAGCATTAGGTAGCTAATGAAGCATTACCGCATGTTATATCGATGATATAAAGAATCGATGGAACTTTTTCTAAATCGTTTATATAAGCATTTTTCGTGCAGCTTTTGTGCAGGAATTATTTAACGTTTGAGTGGAAAAAGAAGCATTGATGAATGAGACACCCCAAAAATCTTCAGATTTTTTTAGTTATATACTAATAATAGTATATAGTGAATAGTAAATAGTAGGCTAGCATATAAATATAGTAAACAAAAAAAAGTAGTGTCAAATGAATTTAAATGAATTCCAATTTTGAAAACTGATAGGCCGGTGAATTGTGAAACCATGATATATTTTGTTACTGTTAAGTAAAATTAAGATTTTGGTCATCGCCCATCCATTCTTTGCTAAATAAATAGCAGAAAAGCTTCCCACAGTTTTACAGTATGATTTTTTTTAAAGTGTTCAGAATAGACCACATTGTAAACTGGTTAGAAATAAGTATAGACCTATATAAATGTCTGCTATTTTGCATAGGCCTACGTTTATTTGTAATTGCCCGAAAGAAAGAAAGAAAGAAAGAAAGAAAGAAAGAAAGAAAGAAAGAAAGAAAGAAAGAAAGAAAGAAAGAAAGAAAGAAAGAAAGAAAGAAAGAAAGAAAGTCAGGCACATGCAAATTACTGTGACCGGATGGCCGCATGTTGTGTATTGTTATTTATTTTTCACATAGTATTTTGTATTTGTATTTAAATACATTTTTCCACACAGTATTTTGTATTTTTATTTCCATCTCTGCATGCCATTGGGTATTTGCCACATCACTAATGTTACTCACTTACAGAAATTAAAATACAACAGTAGTATGAGAAATAGACTTCAACACTGTGTAATAGCTTTATTACTTTATAAAAATAATTTAAATCTTTATCACTTTTCTGTCAGGGTTACATAAGCACTTTCACTGCCAAGTGTCTAAGCAGTTAATAGCAGATGATCCTATCACACAATGTTCGTATTCACTATGTGTGTGCCTACACTGGCCAGATCTTATTGAATTTGAATCATAAGCCCATTTTACCTTTTATTGTCAAACTTATAGACAAATCAAACAGAAATGTGCAAGGCTATTATTTGTTCACATACCATTGAAACTGGAGTGTGTTGTGGTTGCTTCATCTGACAGAGCTTCTTACACAGGCTTCTGGCTGCTTTATTTTAAATAAGCACCAGATGGCGCTGTTATCGACACTCGCGAAGCTTTGAATCTTTTCCCGGAACAGTCAGGGGAAAGCCTCATTGCTTCACGAGGCATAATTTCCCCATCCCTAGAGGACACAAAGAAATTGTTGATAAAACCCATTGACCGTAAAAGAAATAAAACCCCATCATAAAACCATTAACAAAATCTCGAGGGAACCTCTCTTTGACGTCATGGCTGCACGTGATCTACTGCCCTGCCCTGAAGTGACATCACATTTTCACAAAAGTTTATGATCTTTTACCAGCATGTCAAACGGTCATAATTCACCGCGTACAGAATAACATGTTAATGCGGGTTTGTGATCTGTCTGAATAAAATAATAATGACAAAAGGTAAAGATAAAGATCTTCCGTGACTCTGCACACTATATCGTTTCATCACACAGCAAATTACAAATTACAAAATTGTTCTCCTCCACAACAGCGAGAGCTCCTGATCGTGTGGTAAGTCTGGAAATCCATTAATTTACTTTGATTATATTCTTTATTCTTTAGCCAGATATAAAGACTAAGAATTAATAAAACTTTATTTGGATAACGTAATTATAAAACATTATAATTTACAATTAATTGAGCAGAACTGGACAATTGCTTTGTATTTCACATTAATTTCAAGATAGGAAGTGTGACAATATGCCCCATGTAAGGGAACAATGTAACTTTACCATAATATGACAGTTTAAAATATTATTACAACTAGCAATTCAAAAAATATACAGTGCAAACTAAATATATATTTAAAAAAATGCAATTTTTAACTTTTAGAGTTACTTTTTGCTAATTAAAATTTCTGCTGTTTTTTATTTTATTTTAAAAGGGTTAGTACACCCAAAAATGAAAATTGTGTCATTAATTACTCACCCCCTAGCTGTACCGATTATATTCCTATAATTCCAATATAGGAATTAGTAGGTAAATACATTAAGTTTGGTCATGCTAGCATATGAGGAAGGTTACAACTAGCCCTGCGTTAGGTTGTGCCCTGCTCACCCCTAAAGTTTAATAGTAAATTATAAATGTTTGACACTTTCAGGATTTTCCTGTTTTACTTGTAAACTGTCTTAACACAATATCAATGTAATTTTAGGTTACAAGTTCGCACTGCTTTTCATCATGAGTAACATCACCTCCTCCTGCATGGAATCTCAGACTCTTGTTTCCTCCATTTTAAAGCCCATTTTCATTTTGGAGTTCATCTTTGGCTTGCCTGGATTTGTGTTTGCTCTTTGGATATTGTTCTTCAAGTCTCCATGGAAAGCTTACAATGTGTATGTCTTCTGCTTGGTAATATCCGACCTCCTACTCCTCGCTGGGCTGCCTTTCCTCATAGATTATCTCTTTCGTGGTGAAGACTGGATATTTGGTGAATCCTTTTGTCGCTTCGTTCTGTATATTATATCTGTAAACAACTCAACAAGCATGGCCTTCATGTCGATTTTAGCCGTGGACCGCTTCTTCAGGATAATTCACCCACACCATCGCATTTCTCGAATGAGTGTGAGACAAGCAATTGTGTTGGTTTGCACAGTTTGGGTGGGTGTTCTACTCCTTCGCCTTCCAGCCGCCTTGAACCTGGCTCTTGCATCTCAGAAAAACTCATCGAAGCTCACATGCCACAGTTATCTGTCATGGACATGGCCGTCGGTTCAAATGAGGATATATAATTCAGTACAGCTGATGGAGGTCCTGCTAGGGTTCACACTGGTGGTCTTCAGTTTTGTGCGCGTTTTCTCTCGCGTCCACGGTCAGCAGTCTAAGGGCACACAACGCAGGGTGAAGCGGGCAGTGAGATTGCTTCTGTTTCTTGTGATCATGTTTGTTTTGTGTTTCTTACCTACAGTCACTTTTGGCATCTTACTTCAAGTGTTCCCCTGTTCTGAGTTTCTCATAGTTTGTCTTCATGCCTCTTTAGCTTTATCCTACATGAACTGTGCACTGGATACAGTCATCTACTGCCACATTAACGCTTGGTACCGTGACACCTTGAAAGGCACAACCAACTCAGTGGGGCTGACGAAATTCAAGATGAGTGTGAAGAAGAACAGAAAAAAAACTTAATCTACCTGAGAAACTGTTTGTTACATTCATTGCAATTGGGAGGGTAAAAAATAAAGTGTGTCTTAAAGAGATACTTCACCTTAAAATGAACATTCATTCATCAATTACTCACCCATCATGTTGATCCAAACCTGTATGACACTTATGGAAAACTAAAGACAATATTTTGAAGAATGTTTTAATTATTTTTGTCCATTTAAGTCTATTTAGGGCCCCATTGTGTTCATTGTATTTTTCAAAATATATATTTTTGTTATACATCAGTAGAAAGTCATGATGGAAGGAAATGGACATGAGGCAAAGAAAATTGTGACATAACTATCCCTGAACAATGACCTAATGAATTATAATTCTGCCTATAGAATGTCTATATGTTATACTGTACACTGTTATGCTTTTTGTACTATTACACAGAAAAACAATCTGTACTGCACTTTTTTATTTATCATTTTTCAGTAAATGTGACATACAATAAAATACAACAAAAATGTATGAAGCATTGAAAACAAAATAGCTTATTGTTTCACTGTCACATGCTATATACACAGCCGGGATAATGAATATTCCCTTAGCCAAATATTAATTATGACTTCTACCAGGTCAATTTGTCAATTTTAATTGGTTAAGTGCTGAAAAGTTGCCTTTATTTGTTAAGAAGCCCATAAATACATTTCTTACAAACATCTAAAGGGTATTACTGGCATCTTAAAGAGGGCAACAGAACCATAATGTCCTGAATAAATATTTTATAGAGAGTTGCAAAGGCTGTTTTGACTTCCACAAATCATTACAAAATCTCCATTTAAAAGAATTGATTGAAACATGCTCTCAGTTAAAACCACCAATTAGCCATTGACTCAACATCCAATCCAGCCTTCGCATGAATACAATATAAAAACAGCTCACAGACGTGTACTTGTCATGATACGCACAGAAGATACAGAGAAATAAAGGAAACCATTCAATGCAGAGCTAACTGAATTTACAAAGAGTACACTAACACTTCTCAAAAGAGTCTGTTGAATGGTCAGCATCAGCGTTGATCTGTACATGATACACATTTGTCGAACCTTGTACGTTTAGTTGCCACAGCCATAGATTCTCAGTGCTCAGAGCCGAAGTTGCTGCAAGGTAAAAGTGTTTAAGTTGCGCTTGTACTGAAACTTAATGAGCATTTAGTACTTAAAAAGATATTGAAACAAAAGCCGTAGGCTGCCATCCAAGGAGGTGCTGAATATACAAGTATCATTTTATTTAAATGGTTGGGTTATTAGCTAAATGCTTTATTATTGTGAGCCTTTTGTCCAGAGGTGGAAGCGAAAGTTTTAGGAGAAGAGGACGCAGATTGAATAGGCAAATGAAACTCCAAATGGTAAACTGACAGACTGGGGAGAACAATGCAGATGACTGTCAGTCATGGATGACGATTGGACCTCGCATCCGTAAACTGGGGTGAGGGGGCGCCAGTACAGGTACCTGGGCTGGCCCCTGAGGGACCCTACGCAGGCTGATCTGCTCACATGGTTGTCTACATGCTCTTCTTAACTGTGAACGGGAGAGCAGCCTCCTGGCTTTCCTGAGAGGAACAGGAAAATAAAATATAACAAATCATTGCCTTTGGTAATGTCATCAATCATGCAAAAATTACATTTAACAACACATTAGATGCTTTTTTTTTTTGGTTTGATTTATGGCTGAGCTGGATAAATGTATTGTTAGATACAGTATTAGATATAGCCTAGTATTGTTATTGTTAGATAATTTATGAAAAAATACCTTATTAATCCTTAAAGATCGTTTATATTTTTGCATTTGTTGAATAATGTTTTCAGCACTTAGATCAATTGTAATTATATTTGACAAAATTACAGTATTTTTGATCAAATAAATGCAGCCTTATCGTTCCAACGCATTCTCATCCTAGGGCGTCATATAGTGATGCTTCTGACAATGCCGCCCTTTAGCGTCAATATAACACACTTCGGTTATGGGTAGGTTTAGTTCTGGGTTAGGGTTAGACCACTAGGAGGCGCCTTCTGGCCCATACATGTGTCTCATATTGACGCTAAAGGGTGCCAAGTGCGTTGGATGTCAGCCCATTCTCACTCCCAAGGCGTCACCTAACTGACGCCATGGGAAGCATTTGGACATGCTTCAATATCTGACGCTTTAGGCGCCCTTTAGCGTCAGTTGGATGACGCCCTAGGATCGCGTGTACCCCACCCCCACCCCACACCTAAACCTAACCGCGTCCTCTAACAGACGCTTTCCTTTAGCGTCAGTTAGATGACGCCGTAGGATCGCGTCATGTAAGTGACGCTAAAGGGCGCCTAAAACGTCAAATATTGAAGCATGGTCAAAGGTGACGCCTTGGGGTGAGAATGCGTTGTGGATGTATACATTGTCAAAAGTGTCAGTATGGATAACCATAAATAGTTCTAGCAATTGTTTGGAATAGACTATAAAAGAGTAGCATTTGTGGGAGTCCATACATATTTATAACAATAACGGAATGGCACAGAGAAACAATATCGTAGTAACTTTAAAAACAGTGACAACCAATCAGAATTCTTGAGCATTTGAAGCAGCAGATGACAAAACTTAAAGGAGTAGTTCACTTTAAAAAAAAAATCTTTTCCCAAGTCAACTCATTCATTTCGTTCGTTGAATAAACCAAATGACATGAAAAAAGATTCGTTCATTTTGATAAATGAGTTCGAACAGGAAAGTCACGAACGCACATCACAGAACAAGCAAGGCGACCATTTGAGCTTATAAAACTTAAACGTTGTTATTTTTTTTTTCTAAATGAGCGATCGTTTCTCTTGATAAGACCCTTATTCATCGTCTGGAATCGTTTAAAGCCCTCTGAACAGTTTGCACTGAAACTGTCTTTTGGACCTTGAATCGTTTGGTTCCCATTGAAGTCTATTATATGGAGAAAAATGCTGGAATGTTTTCATCAAAAACCTTAACTTCTTTTCGACTGAAGAAAGAATGACATGGATATCTTGGAGGAATGAGGGTGAGTAAATTATCAGCAAAGGTTTCTTTAAAAGTGAACTAGTCCTTTAAATAAGCAAAACGACATTGTCCGCTGGTAGCTAATATTTCGTAGTTGTACATTTATCGTTCCTGGTGTGAATGGATCTTTAGTTAGCACAAGAGGCTTCTTTTAAAAAAATATTTTAAAATCTTATATCAAAAGTTAAATATAGCCTATATCAGCATTGTGATATTAAAATAAAACTTTGACTATAGAGTCACAGCAATAAATTTGAATGCTCATGAAACTATCATTGAACACCCTGTGTTGTGCAATCATTGTGCAAGCACAAGGACAGGTTGTTGAGCAAGCAGGATATTTCCCAAATTTTGTGACAGGAAAAACACAAGAACTAACATGCTTTATCATATTTAGCAAGCTTTGCAATATGAGGGGAGAATGAATGAAATTACATGTAGGCCTATAAAATATCAAGTATCACTGTTGACTACAATTGTGTTCAGCTTGGCATGTTACAGATATTAGAGCTTGTAATTATTAAGCAATATAGATCCACGGCTTAGAGGCATAAATGCTCGAGTTGTGATCAGGTCTATAACATAAAGAGAAAGGAAAGAATCTTATAGGGCTGCGTTCCAGTCCACTTTTAGACACGCACTTGTGAACTTCCCCAAGCACTTCAACTCGGGGGAATCCCTGCCGCCATTTTGAAGTGAGTTCCACTTTGTGAAGTGGACAGGACAGACCGTCGCGAGTCAACTTTACAGGTACACTTCAGGCAGCTCCAGATACCACAATGCAGCACGATTGGGACGGCAACGCATATTCCGTTTAATTTACCACCATAAACAACTCTGATATAGTAACTATTTAAAAAAAACCTCAAAAACACCTATATACATAGAGAATGCCGCATAAAAAAATAAAATAAATCAACCCCATAGTGAATTCTAAGTGATCAATCAAGGGCTTCACATGTTCAGTGCCGAAGTTACGACGTCACTTTATAGGCCAAAACGCAGAAGTGATAGCATTTTAGCACTAGCATTTTAGCACTATGAGTTAGCATTTTAGCACTAGCGGTTCCCTCGTTCTAAAGTCTATGGGATTTTTTTAATAGGTTTTTTGCTAAATCACCTGAAATAAGGCCTGTGGTGAACAAAGCCTCTAAATATTTTCACGTTTTGATGTATGAGATAGAACACAACAGTTATAACCTGCTTGCATTTTTAAAAAAACTTTATATAGGCTTCAAAATGTAGAAACTTTGCATTAACTTGTAAAGATTATCTTGAAAGACAAAACGTGTAAGGGACACAACTCTTTGTTAAACACAGATCTTATTTTTTTTTTGCGATTTTCCAAAAGTCTACGGGGAAAATGCATAGCTTTTCGATCGAGGGAACCCATGCGCCGCTAGCTTCCGAGTTGTCCTACAAAGTGACGTCATCACTTCGGCACTCTATTGCAAAGGTTCCGCCAGTAGTGGCCACTCAAGCAACGTAAGCAATGACGTACATCCGAGTGAACGAGACGGAGGGAAGATAGCTAGTGAAGGGCATGACAATTTTGGACTGGAATGCAGCCTGGGTCTAATGTTCATGCAAAATAAATGAGACCTACAGACATCCACAAGAGGACAGCCCTCAAAAAAAGAACTGTTAACTGGGTCTCGAACAAGAAATATAATGACGATCTAGAATGTACTGTGTACGTGTGCTTGCATTTATAGCATCTCTGTCTACTTCATAAATGACGCTAATTTAACAAAAAGACATAATTAACACCATACAGCCTCAATATAACTGTGATTAGGCTGCATGTTTTTGCACTGATGGATTAAATCAGTTCTTTTGCAAAGCAAATGCAAAACGCTACAAATACTATATAGTGAGAAACAGTCAAATGTAAAGGTTTCAGTTCATATTTACTAACTATATTAACATAAACTGCAACATCTGAATGTAATCTGATTGCAATTTCAGTGAAAGAGACTCCTGACAAGAGTGTGATGATGGTGTAAAACCGCAAGAGAACCAGGCTCAGCCACAGACCAGATCCCATTTGTCTCTGGGTCTCCTGCCTTGTTAAAGGCTAATCTTTCAGAGCAGAGGCGCTAAATTTAGCCAAGCATCCGCTCCAGTGCTGGAGGCCATAGGGAGCTGTGCAAGTCATGGCTCATATGGATGTGGCTGTAATGGAGAGGCATTTTTCTTCAAGCTTCAGCTCAGATCTACTTCTCAATGCCAAAGATGTTAAAACCAAACCCCCTTGCTGCTGTGGGTGAACTATTATGACTATCTGACTTCTATTTATCTGATCCACATTACGCAAAACAACACATTTTGCAGGTTGAGGTGTCAAAAGCCACCAGGATGGCGCTATATATTAAGTGTACAGGTTGATTGAGTGTCTCTTTTGGTTATACATTTCATACATTTTGCAAGACTCCACAGGTAATGTGGTTTAGCCTTTGTGTACGGTGCGTGCAATCTTACCATGGTCAGGTGTCTAACAGCTGCAGCAACAAAACGAGACAAGCAAACAGTCACTAAAAAGTAGATAAAAAAAACACTTTGATCCATGATACAACAGGGCAAATTGTGTCCAATTTCCCCTACTCCAAACAAATTATCTTTATTTGTAATTAATTAACTTTAGTTTAATTTGAATGTAACTAGACCTTCAGACACACTTCACACCTAGTCTGTACTTTAAACTCACTGCAAACAGGGATTTCAATCATTAGCATGTGAATGTGTAAAATTCATGCAGTCTTACATGTTTGGTCAAAAGTGAGCCAATAATGTCTGCAGATCTTAATCCTTTTTAATTTCATTTCAGTCGACTGAGAATTAAAAGCAAATATCAAACTAATCTTTTCTCCATATTACTGTGAACTGGATGAAGGATGGCCGTGGAGACCATCTTCAGTCTAAACAACACTGCTGATTTATTTTGTCATGCCTATACATTGTTATACGAACATAAAAAAAAAGGCAATTCACAAAAATCTGCGCATCAAGTACACCAGCAATCAAAAGTTTGGACACACTTAGCTAAACTAAAAACATAAAACCAACAAACAAAGCAAAACAAAACGATAGCAAAAAGGTAGCAAAACAATGAAATAACAAAAATGGAAGTGATTTAATTTAATGATTAGTGATTTTAAATATGTAACTTATTCATCAAATTTCAAATAAATTAATACATAAAAAATATTTAAATTTAAAGGGATAGTTCACCCAAAAATGAAAATTATGTCAGTATTTGCTCACCCTCATGTTGTTCCAACCCCCTTAGACCTTCGTTCATCAGGGATTGAAACTTGCCGGCCTCAAACAGTTATTAAAGACAGTGGCTCAATCTTAACTTTATCAAGTGAGGAGAATACTTTTTGTGAGCAAAATCAAACATAAATAACGACTTTATTTGAACTATTCATTTCCTTCTAGTCAGTTAAACTAGTGTAATACGTCACACGTAGGCTCAAATTGGCCGTCGCTGGTCGTGTGTGATGCGTGTGACGCACAACAACACTAGTAACCTGACTCGAGGCAAAGGGGGGGGGGGGGGGTTGCACACAAAAAGTATTCTCGTCGCTTGATAAACTTAAGATTGAGCCACTTTAGTCACTTGGACTGTTTTAACGATGTCTTTAATAACTTTTCGAGGCCGGCAAGTTTCAATCGCTCAAGAAGCCTATGGACTAGTATGGTGGAGTGATCCAGCTCTCAGATTTCATCAAAAATATCTTAATTCGTGTTCCGAAGATGAACAACATGAGGGTGAGTAAATACTGACGGAATTTTCATTTTTGGGTGAACTATCCCTTTAAATACAAAACTATATAAATTTCAAGAGTTTAAAGGGTTAGTTCACCCAAAAATGAAAATTCTGTCAGTATTTACTCACCCTCGTGTTGTTCCAAACCTCTATGTGTTTATTTGTTCTGCTGAACACAAAGGAAGATATTTGAAATAATGTTTTAATCAAACAGATCTCATTCCCCATTGACTACCATAGTAGGAAAAAATACATACTATGGTAGTCAATGGAGATTGAGATCTGTTTGATTAATTTAAAACATTCTTCCAAATATCTTCCTTTGTGTTCAGCAGAACAAATAAACACATAGAGGTTTGGAACAACATGAGGGTGAGTAAATACTGACAGAATTTTCATTTTTGGGTGAACTAACCCTTTAACATTTACCAAGCATAACAGGTTTTAGGCTAATGAGAATCATAGAATCAGTCTTGTGTGCTCAAACTTTTGACTGGTAGCGTATGTGTGTTTGTGAAGTGTTAAGTTACCTGTGGAGTCTCATCTGTCTGGATTAAAACTAACCTCAATCTGCATCAAAACTCAATTGTTTTTTTCAGTTGTCTCTCCATGCCACCACAGATTAATGGGATCATGGCTATTGGTAATTAAAGGATCTTTGTTATTGAAAAATTGTTCCTGACGTCTGAGATTGACTGGCCCATTTCCTACACTGACGACTCTGTCTTAGACCCGCTTTACCCGCCACTGTCACTGGGTATGACCAATGCAGTAATTACACATGTGCCAATCCTGTCACCAAGATCAGTCACTCTTAGGTGAAGGTTGAATCAAAAGGATGGAAACCTAATCAGATGTGTCGTGCCATCTCAGGGGATAATCTCTGCAGGTGCCAATCATGAAAGAACAAGGTACGGTTTCCTTTTTGACATGGAGTGTGTCTGCCCTGCTGTTTTCTATTAAATTCGTCTCTAAGATCTATGTACGGGCCAGTGTATTTCAGTGTCTCTTAGTGAACAAGGCCTCAACAAGTTTAGGTTTGAGGAGTGCGATGCCTGGGGAAATAGTGGCAAAATGGACAGCAAGGTTTGGATTGCACACCTCGTCTCTCGGGAAACCAGGAAGAAGCTGTCATCGGGGGCATCGATCCAGTTGGGTCGTCTCTTACGGAGCATCAGGCCACTGGCACGAAGGTTAGAGCCACCGGTGCTGCTTCCATTATGCTGCTAAAAAAGCAAAGGAAATCTTAAACTACGTCCAATACTTTTAAACATTGATACTCTATGTGATTCAAAAAGAGTTACTCTTTTTGCCCTCAAAGGACTTCAGTAATGATTT
The DNA here is from genome assembly GCF_988280905.1 of Pimephales promelas. Taxonomy (NCBI): domain Eukaryota; kingdom Metazoa; phylum Chordata; class Actinopteri; order Cypriniformes; family Leuciscidae; genus Pimephales; species Pimephales promelas. The sequence continues at coordinate 21,083,450 of NC_142785.1, read as the reverse complement.
TAGAGAGCATAAAACATTTGATTGATGTCTAAAAGCTCAAGAGTCTCCCTATAAAACTATAAGTTGAAAGAGCATATTAGCAATAAAAATGAATACTTAGTTTTGTGACATACATATAATTTCACATGTTGTTGAAACAAGTTGTTGATTAGTCGATTGTTTTCTGTGTTGAAATTGACTGTTTTTCATATTGAAAGCTGTAAAATATTGTAAACAATTGTATTTGTTTAATTTAAGTAGGCATAATAGGCAGAATAATGCAGGATATTATAACCCTGTTGGTGTTATTTTTCTCCTTTACTTAAAAAATGTCTGTAACCAGACAGTTGATGTTACTTAAGTGATGCATCAAATGTTTAGTTACCGACATTCTTCTAAATATCTTCTTTTGTGTTTAGCAGAAGAAAGAAATTCACACAGGGTTGAAACTTGAGGGTGAGTAAGAAATGACAGAATTTTCATTTTTAAGTGAACTATTCCTTTAAGTTTAAGTTACTCTCTCTTAACTTTGTAACTCCCCAACAAATACTAGATAAGACATAGACCTCTAGTAAACTTTAACAAAATACACAAAATAAATCCACAAACCAATTTTATTCTATTGGTGTCTTAGTTTCAAATCCGAACTGGGACCAATACGTTATTTGGTCCCACAAATAAAAATAAAAAATATCTAGAGTGATAAACAACTAGAATAATAAAGCAACTTCCAATATGTATCTTTTAGAATTGACAGGCCAATAATGAGGTGAAGATCCATCCTCTATATTTACTTTATTCATCTCACTGATGAACAGTGACTGCCATTGTGTTTATTTTGCCATCTCTCACTTCTCATTTCCATTTCACCCAGGCCATAATAATCAGTGGGAAATCTCAGAGACTGGAGATTGAAGCTGTCACCTCAACCAATTCACAGCCTCAACAATATCTGCATTTGAATATTTTACAAGATGGAATCTCTCTCTCTCAACAACACTCCCTAAAGCTAGTAAATTATTGTCTTTCAGACTGATGAAAGCACATGGCAATACCTAGAGTCCTTCCTGCTTCAGTCTGGGTAGAGAGACAAGTATCAATCAACAGTTTGGACATACCTACTCATCTTTATGATTATTTTGCAAACAAGTCTAAACTAAATTAAGCACACACACACAATAAAAACACAAAAACAAAACAAAACACCAAAACAACACAACACAACACACAAACAGTCAGCTGATGAAATAGCACTGATGGAAGTATGGGATTTATGTAATAAAAAGTTAAACAAATACATCTTATATTTTAGTTTAATAAAAAAGTTACTTTTCAACTTAATCATTTCAAATAAATAAACTAGGGCTGTCAAACGATTAATCGCATCCAAAATAAAAGTAAAAAAAAAAAATAAAAACATTTGTGTTTACATAATATATGTGGGTGCACTGTGTATAATTATTTTGTATATATATATATAAATACACATTACACACACATGCATGCATATTTAAGAAAAAAAATATATTTATATTTATATATAATATAAAAGTATATATAAATCTATAAACAGTACATGAAAATATTCCTTAAATATATACAAGCATGTGTGTGTATTTATATCTATATATAACATATTTAATATACACAGTGCACCCACATATATTATGTAAACACAAACTTTTATTTTCGATGCGATTAATCGCAATTAATCGTTTGACAGCCCTAAAATAAACAAACAAATAAAAACTAGGCGAAATGTAATGTTTTTTTTTACAAAAAAATAAAAATGTACAGTTTGTCTCATCAACACAAATGAAAAGTTATTGTTTTCCAGTCTAATGAAAGCACACGGTAATACCTAGAGTCCTTCCTGCTTTGAGACAAGTATCAACCAACCTAGTCATCTTTATAATTATTTTGCAAACAAAACTAAACAAAACAGATCACCAAAAAACAACTAAACAAACTAAAAATCTAAACAAAAGACACACCAAAGCAAAACAAGCTTATATAATAACACATATAAGTAACAAAACTTATACAAATACATCTTATATTTTGGTTTAATAAAAAAGTAACTTTTTCACCAACTTTCAAATAAACAAACAAACAAACAAATAAAAACTAGGCAAAATGTAAAGTTTTGTGATACCAGTGAATCCAGTCATTTTATATATACTTACCAGAATGGGTCCCACAATATGAGCTGGATTTTCTATCATGAAAAAAAAGAGTTGTGTGTGTATTAGCATGTTATAATGACTTCCATCTTTAATATTATACAAGCACGCATTTTAATTGTAAACCCACCTTGTCCTGGAGCACCGGCCCTCCTCTCCGCGGATTCAACCCGGCTGTGGTGATGGTAGCTCCGTTTTCCCAATATGCCAAGCGGGCCATGGCTGGGAAGAGAGGACAGCAGGCGTCGTGGGGGCTGCACCTGTAGGCCAGGGGTGCGATGAGGCCGCTGAACGTGAGTTGCTGGACGAGACTCTGAAATGACAGCAGATTCAACGTGATCCGAGAGTTACATGCCAGTGGATACAGCTCTAATGTTGTGTGGCTCACCGAGGTACTGCAAGACACTGGTCAGGGTGCTCCTCTGGGAGGATTTGGGCTTCATAGGTCGCCCTGTCATGCCCTCCGACACCCGGATCATATCTATTCATCGACGGGCGGTACAGAACAGACAAACGGAGATAGAAGCAAGTCAAAGAGCAAGAAAGAGACATTCACACTTAGATACCAATAGAAGGCAAACTGAACAGGCTGGCTTGATGGATGTTACGGTGATACAGCAACCCTGCGGTGACTTATCTTTCTGACAAGACAATCATTTTCACAGGAGCAGCAAGTAGAGTCAAATCTCATTTTCTCCACTATTCGTTCTTTAGGCCCTAGTGAACAACTTATTCCTGCTGAACTCTGGAGTATTGATCTGACCGCAATGAACCCATTACAATCACTCCAACTTTCTTCGGTTCGTTTAAAATTCATTAAAACTCCAAAAGGAGTCAGAAGTTGTTTAAAACCATTCTCTTCAGGCAGTTCTTCTTGATGTCTTGGAGAGGAACTGTCTTGAAGATGTACCGATACAACTCTCTTCAACAATATTGAATGTGAAAAAGAACCCTCCAAAATCCAACCGTTAAACTGAACGAAACCTGTGCCTTAAGGGAGGTGCTGAAAGAGTTTTGTGTTTTACACTCTCTCCGAGAGTTTTCTTCACCTTTGAATTCTCATGACTGTGAATGTTTTATTAAACTCATATTTTATTCATATTTACATTTGTAGGTCACCTTTCGATGGGGTAAACTTGATTATTCCATGGTTTTCATGCACGGTCTCTGATGGGCAGGCAAGATGTTGAACATAACCTGGTTAGCCAGCATGTTGAATGAGGTTGGAAAGAGGAAAAACAAATGTAATGTTGCATTCACAGCAGCTTCTTATGAGTGTGTGCATGTAAACAAGTCATGAAGGCACGGCAGTCCGAGATTTCACACGAGTGACGCTCTGCTCGGCCCGTCGGTGTACGTGCAACAGTGATGGACAGGTACACGAGACACATGAAACTACAAGGACTCAGATAGGATGGTTTCAGCCATGGTTTTATTTGTGTTTTGGTTACCCACAAGACATTCACACAAAGAAAAATAAAAAGAGAGAGACAAACCAAAAAGCATGCCCCCCATCCCCGGGTCCCCCGTGCTTCAGGACACAGATGTCAGAACAACTTCTTATGGCTGGGGATACATACAGACATGTCTGGGGTGGAGACAGGGGTGGAATGGAAGCATAGAATGGAGGTTTCGCATGATGGGAGGTGGGCGATGCAAAACTGAGAGGACCGTGTGATTGGCTCTCTTTCCCTGTTGATGTGAGCTCTCCCTGTAAAACTGACCTATTTACAAGTGCCTGTCAAGAGGACACAGCTGTCCTCGGAGCAAAGGCTGGCAACCATGATCTGTAAACTCATCTTTGGGCTTCTTTTCAAAGCTTGTTGCATTTTTTTTTTTAGGTTTTTAGTTTGTGATTTATTTGAAAAACATATGAGATGCATCCCAGAAAGCAATAGCCATCATCCATCTATAGACCTGATATGGTCCGGCTATTAGTAACCCACTTCTTGTCAAAATAACCTTAAATTTAGTTACATGACTTTTATGAGATATAGGATATTCCATGATGTCTGCAAAGTCAACAGTGATTACAGGGTGATTGGTTTCATTTCTTTGACATGTCCTATGCGTAGGACATATGTGTATGCCTATTTCATTCCAACTTAGTATTTCATTGATAAAAGCCAACTTGCATACGCTCTATGACAAATTTAAGGCCCTCAAAAATCGTGAATTATTGCATAAACCGCATACCATTCTCTTTGGAACTGCGGGTCTAATGCCATTTCTTCTTTCTGTGCCCATGTAACACTTCCTAAGGCACAAAGTCCTAATCAATTGACACCACTGAACCAGCTTCATCAGCATTTCAAATTGTCAGTTTGATAAATTACTAACTAGTGTGCAAAATCTTGAAGAGGACAAACTTCAAATTTTATAAATCACAAGAAGAGAAGCAAATAGACTAATGTACTGTACTGTATGTCTACACTTTTCCAATTGCATGACTCAGTGTTTTGTAAATGACTTCTTCCAACTTATTGAACATCTAATTAATTAGAGCATAAATTGCACCAATGATGAGATTGATAATCCATCATCTTTGCATTACTGAATAGCACAACAGAAGAGCTAACACTTCATCATCTCATTACATACATGCCTCTTAACAGCCTGTATACAATATAGCAATTCAATTATCATAATGAATATATATATATATATATATATATATATTATTTTACATCCACTTCTGCTTCAATAAAATAGACATTTTGCCCATAGATATTAAGATTCTCTTGGGTACAATCAGTGATGAAACTGTCTATATTCAGAGGCTGTGGAGTAGAAATGGCAAAAATTAAAGCCGAGACATTACCGCGTATACACTAACCAAGATTCCACACTGAGCAGGTACAAATCTTCATAGATTATTCTGACAGGGACTTTATTTAGACTATAAATCTTGCTACGCACCATTAAGAATTCTTGTACTTGCGTCTGTTGATGTGACAAATAATCGTAATGATTCATTTGATCTCTGTCAAAAAGTGCATTTTTTTTCCGCACTTTATAGTGGTTAAACAAATGAAAATTAAAAAGGCCAAAAGCAAAATGCAGAAACATGTATATGTTGAACGCCTGTGCTTACTATTTCTAATTGTATGGTTAGGTTTGACCATGAGGTTATGGATAAAATCTTAAAATAAACTAAACAATTATAAAAAAATAAAAAGATCCTTTGTCGACATTAGAGGGGGTTTGTTCAGTGCAAAAGCAAAGAGATCCTTCTGCTACAACAGACTGTCCTGAGAACGCCCCAACACGTTCACCAGTCTAATAGCAGTCTAATAGTGACCATTTACAAATTACACACACTAAAATCCTATACTGCGTCAATCACACTCTGCAACCGAATTTATATTACAATCCTCCCAAAAAAATAACTAGAGGCAATAAAAATATATCCCATTTCCTTCAATAGTAGTGCAGAGCATTATAAACACTAACATGAGTGTAGGGAATGATACTGAGGGGGAAAATAATGGAAAACCATAACAGCTTATCTTTCTTAAGAGGAAAAAAGGAGAAAGCACATTGTAAAAAAAAAAAAAAGTACCTATAAACAAACCAGCTCACCTAGTCATAGTCAACCTAGTGTGTGTATATATATATATATATATATATATATAGTCTTTCATTGAATCTTTTAATAAATATAAGGCTCAGACTATGATATGCATTTAATTTCAAGTATAATTACAATGGAAGGTGAAGCAAGCATAATAGAGCGTCTTGTCAGTCTTTTTGCGTGTAATGTATGCATAAACAACTCTTCTACAAACTAAGAGAAGTGCTAAAAATGTGCTTCTGTTCAATTTAAACAACATTGTAATACCCTTAAACCAAATCAATACGGTTGGTGGGGAAAAAAGTGAATTTGAACTGAAAAGATGATTGAAACGCAAAATATGGAGGACAGGCAGTCTTTATTGGAAATGGGGTGGGGAGAATACAAAAACCAAAATAAAATATAATAACAATAATTATAATAATAATAATAATAATAAAAAAACAGTACAAGACAGGAAGATGGAAGGGAGGAATGACAGCGAGATGTGGACAGGTGTGATCGGGGAACAGAGCGGGTGGGACAGTGTAAGTGGGTGTGCGTGCGTGTGTGTGAGTGTGTGTGTGTGTGTGTGTGTGTGTGTGTGTGTGTGTGTGTGTGTGTGTGCATTTGCACGCGAGGCTGAAGTTAGGAATTTAAAGAGCTCTTACACTCCGCCTTTATGGCCCCACAGTTAATGGGCACAAAGGGGCGGCGCGCGGCCCGGCGCAGCCTGATGAGATCGCGGCACATGTGACGCGCCAGCTTGGTGAGGCGCGTGGCCTGCAGGAGGAACGCCTGCTTGGTCTTCATTGAGGATTTGGGGCTGCCGCTGTTCCTCATTGGAACCATGTGGGAAGACTGACGGGCGCCGTGGCCACGAGAACGAATCTCCTATGGAGAGACAGACAAGGAAATTAAGGATTGTTGATTGTTGTTAAAAGAAAAACAATGTAAAGTGTTATGGTTAAAAATTTGGTTAATGTTCATTTCTATATTACAAATTCATTAACAATTTAAATTGCATAATTTCATATTTTATGAACAAACATGAAATAATGAACAGTAGAATAGCAGTGTAATAAACATTAACCAAGTATTTTACTCTGTTCGCTGAAATATTTGATTCTGATTTGTCAATTGCAGATAACAGTACATGACCCCTATACATACACAACTGTTCAAAAGTATGAGGTCAGTAAGATTTTTTTATGATTTTGAAAGAAGTCTTTTATTTGATCAAAAAGTACAGTAATTTTACAGTATACAGTACAGTACAGTATTTTAAAATTAAAGTTAAAATAACTTTATTTGTTTATCTATCTATCTATCTATCTATCTATCTATCTATCTATCTATCTATCTATCTATCTATCTATCTATCTATCTATCTATCTATCTTATTCCTGTGATGGCAAAGCTTTATTGTCAGCAGTCATTACTCTAGTCTTTGGTGTCACATGATCCTTCAGAAATCATTGTCATATTATGGGTTGGAAAAGAAAAAAAAAACATTCACTGATGCATCACGATTCTCTATTCAATGGTTCTGAGACCATCAGAAAAAAGAAAAGTAGTAAGTAGTTTGGCATTTAACCGCAGATGAGAGAAGGCATTATGGTGTGCTCTAGAAACAGCCATAGTCTGCTTGCTGCCAATTTCACACACACAAAAACCCTTAAAGATGACATGGGGTTATTTTATTATTGTATAAAGTTTCCTGGGTTGCCCTTATAATGTTAGTATGTTTTTAGATCAAAAATAGTCATAATTTAAAAATAAAAGGCATTTTTCATAGCCTGATTTTAACGCTCAGTTTGATGGGGTGTGTCTGCTGTGGGATTCAGTGTCACCGGCCACTGCTGTGATTGGCTGACATGCTTGCATATTTTGCATTTTATTTTGCATAGAATAAAGCTTGATTGAGCTTAGGAGTCAGGGCTGTTTTGTAACACTATTATAGTCTTATCACTTGCCTGTATTTTGTTCAATAATCATGAAGACTAACAAAATGGGATGTTAGAAAGAATATCATGGCAGTTACTTTTTCATACTGTAAATTAAAAGGTGAATGAGAAAGTCTGTCAGCTCAATTGTCATGTAAAAAATAAGACTGTAATTTTATACTTATAATAATGATTTGCAGATTAATATTTTACCATTCTTTGTGTCCTGAAGTAAAGGTCCCTTTTCTGTTTCAGTTCTAAGAAAAGCAGTGGTCCTATTAAACAATGCTTTGAGAAAATTTGTGTGTGATTTGAGTTGGACCGAAATCTGAAAACTTAAATAGTATGACCAGTTTAGTTGGCTCAAAGTTCATTAAAACATCTATTTCAAAAGCTGAACTGATTTTAATTTTATATTCAAGTAAGAATATGTATAACTCAATGTTTTAACTAATTGAAAAAGCTGAATAATTGTTCCAAACTTACTGATTAGCCAACGAAATAATCGACGACTAGTTCATTAAGTTAGATTAATCGATTATCAAAATAATCGTTTGTTGCAGCCCTACCACTAATGCTGTTTCTGTATTATCAATAAAAGGCTAACTATTTTGAAATAGATATCATGTAAAAATATCTAGTATTGTATCGTATCGAATTGTATCGCGGGAAATTCTGAAGTATCGAAAATAATCAAATCATTGGCTTGTATCGAATCATCATTAAGGCTACGATTTACACCCCTATTAAAAACACAAATCACACTTACTAACAGATGGCTGCTTTCAAGTGCGCTTTATGAAGAGCACTCATGGCATGTGGCTGTGTGTGACTGCGTGTTTAAGTGGTAACACTAACATCTGTGAGCTGCTTAAAAATTACCACCCTTACCTAATATGCAGATTTCATATGATCAATGTGAAAACCATGATTTTTAGGATTCTTTTATAAATAGAAAATTCAAAAGAACAGCATTTAATTGAACTGTAAGTCTCCTGTAATATTGTAAATGTCTTTACTGTCACTTTTGATCAATTTAATACATCCTCCTTGCTAAGTAAATATACTTTCTTTCAAAAAAAAAAAAAAAATACTTACTGACTCCAAACTTTTGAACTATATACTGTATGCACCTCAATGCAGATCCAAACTGAGAACAGTACTTACATTGGGTGCAGGGCTCGGAGGCGTTTTTTCCTCTACCCCCTCAGCTCTGCTTGGCATCTTCAGGCCACCATACTTTTTCCAGTACATCCAGCAGGACACACATAAGCGACACTGCATGTTTGGAGGACCCCAAGAGTACCACTGAGCAGACTGTGCACCTGTCAAAAGAGAAGAATGAAATGAAAGAAAGAAAAATGAGGGTCTAACTACGCCTGGTGGGTCATACTCTGTAGGAAAATGTCCTTCCCATTCAATTAATTCAGTATAACTAAGTCTGTCTAGAAGAAGACTTAACTTTAATGGAAACCTAATTGCAAACAGAAAAGAAATATAACGTGATGTCCTACAACACGATGAAAGAATTAGGTGTCGAGAGGGATGCTTTTATTCATTACTAAAAAGCAATATTGACCCAGACTAATCATTGCTGATCGCATGGATTGAGATGCGGCAGCTTTGATTGATCAGATTGGAAGATAAAAGGGTGAAAACGCAGTATCCAGCCCCATTGATTACAGGAGGCGTGACATGTCCTTCGGGAAAAGCAGTGAATTGATTGGATGGCTGTGTTGACTGTAATTAGGTGAAGAGGGTCCTTACTCACCAAAACAGCTCTCACATGCGCGTCCGCCTCCGGCTGTGTGGAAACTGCCTGTGCCTGCTGCACCGTTCACAGTTGCCAATTTGCCGTTACTGACAGAGATCTGGTTAGGGTTGGGTTTATTACTGTGAGAAGAAAAGTAAATTACATTTCACACAAGAATATAAACATGCAAAATCGAAATCTGAGCGCAAGTGATCACTAGAGATGCATTTAAGACTGATCCTAATATATCAGACGTAAAAAGGGCTATTTAAATCAGTGTACAGGTCTTTGAAAGATGTCCACACTCACTATGTGGGGATGTAGACTTGCTTCAGCTTGCTCTCTGCTTCAGCTGCCTTCAGTCGTTTCTGTACAAAGTCATAAACATTCAGCACTAAGCGAGATTGAGAACAGTCAGAGCAAACAGAGAAAGAGATTTCCAGATTATTAGTGTTTCTTCTATTAAAGTACAGCAAAACGTTTTCTAGAATTTAAGCGCTGCTCACCTGCTGAACGTATCTGTCTGTGGTTTTCCACATGTAATAATACTCAATGATGCTGGTCAGTGACTTCCAAGGAAGCTGAAATGAAACAGGTCATTTAAAATGTCAGAAAGAAGGTGCCATTCTGAAGATACAGCTAATCTGGTCTTAATTCGTTAAAATAGGTGGAATTAATGTAATATTTAGTCGGAGCGTGGTATGTCTGGAATCACATGTAGACACGCATGATTATTCATGAGCACCTGCTGAGCGCAAGGAAACGTGTATTAATCGGTCACAAAGAATTTAAGAAATCTTAATTTAAAGCTGGCCGAGCCCCCACTTTTGGCCCGCATGTATGCGAGGGTGAGCAGAGCATAAAAATGAACACAAAGGTGTTCTGTGCCGACAGCTGGTGTTATGAAGAACATTTAGATTAACATCCTGAGGTGCTGCTATGTATTTTTAGTGGCTGGTTTCTTTGAACCCAATAATAAGGATACGAATCATTAGATTACGTTTCTTCTCTATGAATCCAGGTTCTGTTATGCTGTTATGAATCTTAACTGTTATGCTTGAGTTGTGCTTTACAAAAATGACTTGAACCAAATAAAACTAAGTTTTATAAAACAACGACATTACAAATGTTGGATGAAATGTAACTTTTTTTATACATTGTCAATGTGAGACAATCACTGATAACGTTTTATCTTTAGTAAATTTCACATTCTGTAAATAAAGTGACAACATGCATTTTGCTAGGTTGTCAGTGTTACGGTAACATCATTATAATAGATTATTACTACAGTTTGACACAATTGCATGAGCCGCTTGAACTTTAATGCCATTTACCCTGTGAAACTTCTAATCCACATGTACAGAATTAATGCAGAATCAGCCAGACAAGCTCGATTAGGTATTTGAACCCTGCAGGGGTGATGATAAATGTTCAACATCATTCATTTCTATCTATTAATCACAACACGAATCAATCACTATCAATGACTGCTTTAAGACAGAAAGTGGAAGAGAAAACCTGACATTTAAACCACCCTGCCAAGTCAATCTCTAATGGCCTATTTGGTGTTTGTGAACCAGTAGTTCTTATTGTGTGCAACAAAGTGGCTCAGTAGAAGAGCAGATTCCATTTTGAGAAGTAAAGCCCCAGAGTAAAAATCCAATTTCTCAGTGCAATAGAAAACAGCTTTTTCTTGTGTTCACACCCCAATACCAAAGCTTTCACTCCACTCCCTATACAAATAAGTACTCTTGTCTCTGAATGAGCAGATCAAAATGTTCTCAGCTAGGTCAAGAAGAAACACACTTCAAATCCAATCCTTTCAGCTGCTTCAATCTTCCCATCGCTTCAGCCGAACATCATGTCTTCACCTCATCTCTGCTGCAACTCCTCCAACCTATCATTTGAAGTGACTTTCTTTCCTTTTGCTACACTAAACTATCTTTTTTCTTCTTCTACAGTGCCACATACTGTATAACAACCCTGTTTAAACTGTTCTTTTTCTCTATAGCAGTGGTTCCCAAACTGGGGTACATGATGTGACCCACAAGAAATGCTGAGTTTAGTTTTGCCATTCATTTAATTGTACCCCTCCTTAAAATAACAATAAAACTGAGCATGTATTTCCAACAGGCAAAATGCTATAAACGGTCAAATACAGCATCCAACCAAATTACCTCAAGTTTGCGGTCAAAACTGAAAAAATGTGCATATGATAGGTTGCGTGCAGACAGAGTATGCTGCCTTAGCAAATCGAGCAACATTACTGCCGTTCTAGGCTGTGTATAGAGATCAATTTGTGATTCAAGCTTTCGTTACAAAACAAACAAATCTTTTTCAGAGTCATTTGGTTCAGTCAACGAACAAAACAAACAAATTTATTAGGAAAAAGATTGGTTCATTTCGATGAACGAGTTCGAACAGGAGAGTCACGAACGTGCATTGCGCAGTACAGAGCAAGGCGACAATTTTGTTGTTATTTTTAAATGAGCGATCGTTTCGCTTGATAAGACCCTTATTCATCGTCTGGAATCATTTAAGGCCCTTTGAACAGTTTGCAGTTTGTACTGAAAGTGTCTTTTGGACCTTGAACCGTTTGGTTCCCACTGCATTATATGGAGAAAAATCCTGGAATGTTTTCATCAAAAACCTTCATTTCTTTTCGACGGAAGAAAGAATGACATGGATATCTTGGATGACATGGGGGTGAGTGAAATATTTTTACAATTTGAAATAAATGTTTTATATTTTAATTAAAGGAGAAGTTCACTTTTCTAAAAACTTTTGCTGATAATTTACATTACTTTGTTTTGTATTTCTGATCAAATAAATGTAGCCTTCGTGAGCATAAGAGACTTCTTTCAAAAACATTACTGTTATTGACCCCAAAATTTGCAACAGTAGTGTATGCAATGTGAAAATGATTTTTGGAAATAAAGGATTATTGGAGTAAAAAAAAAAAAAGTCTTTCCTCCATTTCCACAAAATGTCACTTAATTCAATGCGTCACTTGCCATTTCTTTGTAATTATTTGTCAAATAAGATTTTTTTTGGACAGATTCAGAATCATTTGAAAAAAAAAAAAAAAAGAACTGATGCATCAGTGAATGAATTCTTCCCCCCACCCCAAATTTCTGTGCATACTTACAAAATCTTGCCGGATATCGTTGAAGTCTTTGCCGTATTTCTCCAGCGCCTCCTCAAACAAGTTTGCCTCTGATGAGCTCCACTCTTCCATCTCATCCCGGCACAGCACGGGCCCTCCTTGGGGAACGAGCACGCTCAGAGCACTGGACAGGTCATAGCCATGCCGATGCAGAGTGTCCATAGCATGAAACTTAAAGAGAACCAGATAGGGAGAAAATTAATCAGGCTTAACACATCACCAGAGGATATACAGAGACAGATGGTGCTGATGGGATGGGTACCAGTGTGATGTCTCGTGAGGCTGCCGCGGCACTCATGTGTAAGCTGGGCTGTCTGACGGAGCTGCTGCAGTCCAAAGCTCGGGCAAAAGTACCAACCGCTCTGCACACAGATCACCAGATTCATTCATGCAAATTTGATTAAAAAACATGGCACACTTTCCAGTATCTTCTACAGCAGTGGTTCTCAACTGGCAGGTCACGTCACAAAAAAAAAACAGGCTGCATATAAAAACGTTCAAATTGTTTAGTTCAAATTTATCTGTAGGGCTGGGCATCAATACAGATTTTAGAAGCTCATACGCTCTCATTTCAGTTATAGTATAAATTTTGCCTCCAAAAATCGACATTGGGATCAATCAAATGAATATTGTGAGAAATGCGAATGAAATCCCTCCTCCTTTTTTTTCCAGCCCTATTATTTAAAGTTCTTTTGCAGAGGCTCGCCACATTAGGCAGAGGCCGAAAAGTTAGAACGTTTCGTCTCTTCATCCAAAGCCAAAAAAAAAAACGTGATTCAATAGATGGAAGTACATGGCTTGCATCGATCACAATGTGTTTTGTGCAAAGATTTATTGGCTTGAAACCATCAAAATTCAAAAAACACTTAGAAACCATACAAACTGTATAGACAAACCAATTGTTTTTCGTTTTGTTTTTTTATATTAGTGTTTGAAAAACAGATAAGAACCAGTGTTTGAAAGGTCACTGATTCATTGTGAGGCATAGATCAAATGTAGAAAGCATCCAAAGACATACCGAGCAACCACAAGAAACTGGTCAATCTGTTTGTTGGTCAGTGGACACTCTGGGTCCCACATCTTCATCTCCATTTTAGACTGGTCTCTGTCATCAGGTTCTCCTAAAGAGAAATATTCTTTCATCAGAGCTGGCTGTGTAAAACAAGTGGGTAAAATCTGCCGTCCACAAATCTGTCAAGACAACCCAGGCAACTTGTTCCCGTGGCAACGATGGGAATTAACACGTAAATCAAACCTGCCGTTCGGTAATGAAGGAAGACAGCCTGCTTAGCAAGATCATGAAGAATGATGATGATGACAGGTATTATCATCAGCCCACCAGCCTGTCATACGAATAAAGATCAAGGCACTTAATCCTGCGTTGTGTAAATGCTGAACTATGAATCGTTTGGATGAGAAAAAAAAAAAAAAAGTACGCAAAACGGGAAGGTCGGAATCCATGAAATCCCATTTCTTACCGTGTAACTATATCATTAAAATCTAAAACCTAGACATCTAAATCTAAAACTGAAAAGTGCTTCGCTCACACTGGCCTCTCATTAAAGATAATAGGAGCTGTCGACTGGACATTTTTGTAAGTTTGTGAGAGTGGAGCAGGGTCACAGACTTACAGTTGTGGGGTCATAGTGGAGGTCTCAGACTGACGGAAGAGCAATTTCACACTTGACTGATGGAACACGGTGATACTGTAAATGTGAGGGGGGTTTTTTTGTGATGCAGCGGTGCTCATGATCCAAACCTATTGTCACATTTAGACACTGCAAATAAGCAACACAACAACCCAACGAGACTACTATTTCCAGAGGGAACAAACAGCTCAAACACAAAATAATCCACTCCCAGTCCTCAAACAAAAGCCGCTTTTCCACTGGAGGGCTGAACGTTTCAAAGAAAGTTAAGGTACGGTTAAAGTAATGTTCCAATTTGAGCCTGGTATGGGACGGCACAATTACAAACCGTTCTCAGTCCGGAATTCTCAGTACGGTTACAGTATGGCTAATCACGGTAGAACGCGTGTAGTGATGTCGCCACTGATGACTGGTCACTTGTTTGTTGCCAGGCTACCAGTTTCTTTCCAGAAGGCTAGGCGTGTTTTTTGAGCGACATAATCCCAAATTAATAATACAATTAAAAGAAATACCCGTTTATCCTATTCCTAAATAACATGGTCGCCATTTAAATCTCATATAGTATATAAACTCTTGCATTACTAAGGCAATGGCTGACATATTTGTATTACAATAGCTCCCTTATCAGGTCCACAGTGGAACATGAAACCATTTCTGGCAGGGCCATATCGGCACAGTTAAGCAACGCGAACTATTTGGTCCAATGGTGGAAAAGCAGCTAAAGATACCTTCCAAAAAAAGAGAAAAAAAAAAACATTGAGTTTCAATGTAAATCATTCTGAAATCTATGAGTCTGATTTAAAGGCCCAGATACACCAAACTGGCATTGAACTAGTGGACTGTGGTTTTGCCTCAGGTCAACTGTGTCCAGGTTAAAAAGTTGTGCGGACTACAGAACAACATGAACATTTTGGCTTGTAAAAAAAAAAGGAAATAACTCTCCATATCAGCAGGTCGCAGTAGACTGTATTATTTTGAACCAAAATTTTGAACCAATCTCACTCACCACAGATGGTTTTCATAAAATAGATTTTTCAAATATGTCTGAAAATTGCAAATGGCACTGCTTTCTTTCGTTGTTTGCATGCTTTGTCTCATGTTTTTCTACTTGCACATTGATTTGCTGAGCTGAACAGTTCAACCTTCTGAATCGACCAAAGAGCCACCGATGGGGATCTGTGCCTCCGCAAAAACAAAACACTCAATGACAGTCCAACATTGGTCACGTGTCTCAGTATTAAGGATGACTTCACACTCCACACAATCTGATGTAACCCCTATTCCCCTGCAGGATTTATTTCACATTTTACTTTTAGGATGGATTGCTTTCATGGCAAAACTTTTTTTCCCAAGAAGCTGCATCTGCCATGGCATGTTTATTTACACAAATTGTTAAATGCTACTCAAAGTTGGCATACATGTATTTCCACAACAATTGCATAATGTTGCATAATGGAAATAGGCTACATAACATATATAAAATGACACACATAAAATCAAAATTCATAACAGAGCAGAACTGCAATATGGCTAATCATTATCAATATTACTGTTGATCATTTCTATTGATACTGTAATAATTTGTATTCATTAAAATAATACATTTATCTTTGGACACTCAAGCCCTTGCCCTTTTTTTCAAAATTAACCAAATGTGGCCCTTATCAATAATAAAACTGTGGTAAAAAAAAAAATGCATTTAAATCTTACTATGACAATGTGCGTAAAAATGTAATGAATAGTTCAAAAGTCAAGAAAAACTCCTGTTTTGTTCCAGTTTGAAATGTTTGCTGCACATTGCTACGGCAAAGAGCATTGCTTAGGACTTCCATTGGCATTCTGATGCTACGAGCTTGCTAACAAGCTTTTTTATTATTATTTTGCTTACTTTAAAAAAATAAAAAAAATTCAGCAGTTGCATATTCATAACTGTGACCACAAAAAACAGTTTACAAAACCCGAAGGATCGTGCACCTTAGCTTCCAGACCACTGCACTTGTAACTGGTGACAAACACCAGTGACTCTAAACACCTCTGATTGGCCATTACATTCAAAGGCTCAAAAGAAATGTGCATGATTGGTTATAATGCTCAACACTGCAAAAGACAATGTGCAAAAGAAAATAAATCTTTGATGCAATGTTAGCAATCAACAATTTTAATTCATTTTCACATTTTACTTTAATCTCAACAGCCATAATAGATTTTGTTCCATAGGCATTTTTTGTCCACTTATCTTGAATTTGGGTGGTATTTTTGTTCTTCTTTGTGGATTTTTTGCCCAAAGTCTATCTTAATTTCCTACCCTACAACACCTTTCCAAACAAACACAGATACCCACCAGCCAAACAAACCCCGCTCTGATTGATTGTACTTGCACCAAATGCTCTAGTCTGAGATTTATCACTGAGACAAAAACATTAAAGCTAATTAGCTATATATTCAAATTTAAAAGAAACTGACATCTATGATAATATAACTAACCTTCCTGTAGCATTTCTGGGACATCAGCCTGAAAGCGTGGACCAACACGGATCTCGCCCTTATCGGCCAATAGTGTCTTCTGCGTGGGGTCGTACACCAATGAGTAAAAAAATGTGTCCTGAGAAAGAGAGAGTGCGAAAGCAATAAAGCAATTCATTCAAATTAGACATCCAATCAATCAGAAACAAAATAGCATTTAAAGACTTTACCTCTCTCTCAAGGTAGGAGAGCACAGCTTCTGTCTCGTTCAGGAGGGCCACACTGCACTTACCCCTATTTCCACCACCCCAGAAGAAGAAAAAAAATAATACATGATCAAAACATGCAGCCCAATGTTTTATGTTCTGCATCCAGCTGTCTCCACAGCTCCTCTAAAAGGTGGGACGAAGGGGGAGACACTAGGTGCAAGATTACAGAAGAATGTGTGAGTGTGTGATGGTGACATGAGCAAAGATGAAAAGGTGAGAAAAGAGCAGATGGGTGAGAGGACTATAATAAAATTCAGGAAATTAAAGGAGAAAGGGCAGAGAGACGAAACAGATAAGAGACAGACAATGAGAAAGAGCAGAACAAAATCATTATGGAGCTTTTGGCAAGCGGATGCTAATCTCTCTGTGCTACCATGAACCACGGCCACGTCTACATCCAACCTGCACTGTATGGGAAGCTACTTTGAAAAACTGTAGCTACCCAAGCTACTAATTTAAAGGGATATTCCAAAAATTAAAATGTTTACTCATGTAAAATGTTGACTCTTTATGCTCAAACTGTCTGCTTACCAACTGTTTTTGAAATATATTATTTTGCTTTCCACAGAAAGAAAGTAAATCATACAGGTTTGCAACCATGTGATGGTGTGTAATATATATGCAAATCTGTCTGAATCTGATTGGCTGGAAGGTGTGCATTAAAAGACTGTAGAATGTGCAGGTAGTTCCAATTCAATTTAATCACCGTTCTACATTTATGCTCTGCTTTCTTTGAATTGAGCGCACTACACACGTCACTCGCACACAAAAATCAGAGATCGAGCTGCTCACACAGAAACAGGAGCAGAGAAATTATTAAGAACGGCGTTTAATTAACTTGACTGCTCAATCGCTACATTATATCAGGAAGGAGTTATTAAACTAATTCACACGTGCAATGCATCTCTCGAAAGGCTTCAAACGCGTTCAAAAATTTTTTTACCTTACCGCACTACTTTATTTCTGTGTCTGATTTAAAGCGGACTAAATTGTGGAAACTGACAAAAATAACCATCTTTTTTGTTGTTGTTTCATTTATTTTTTAAAGAGCAACTAAACCCTAAACCAACTTTTTTTAGTTAATGATCTCTAAGAATAGATCTTTATTAATACCAGTCATTGATTTGAGTAACTTTTTCAACATTTGTGTATAAAGTGTTTTATTTCTACAATATATGGTGTAAAAACGCCTTAGTGCTGCCCTCTTCAGGTTGAACTGTGGCTACTGCAGTTAAATTTTCCTATTGGATGTTCCGAACTTCGTGATGTACGCAAGTTTCAGCTCACCACGCTCTTGGTACGAGCTATGCCCTTGGCAGTATAAAAACCAGCTTGTTTTGTCAAAACCACTGTAGCGAGTCAAGAGTTGGAATTGCGAGTATTTTACAACGATCAGGATAGAGTGTTTTAGCATCCATTTCATCCCCTCTATCTCCTCTGGGGTCTACCCACTTTTTCAGCATTTTTCAAATATTACAAGTGGGTGGAGTCAGGCTCTTGGTAGTGCCAATGGCCAGTTAGAATGCTTGAACAAACCTTCCAACAAATGGTATTTTTTACAAAAATAAATTACAATAGCTATTTTCATACCAGTAACTCAAATTCAGATAATAATCATAGCATAATCATAATTAAGATTCACTCTTATATACAAAGTATTTAAGATGATACTTGAATTTATTATATTGGGCGCCTTGAGCAAATTTTCTTTTTATAAAGTTGAACTCAATCTTGACATGTCCAGTCCCTCACAAAAATACATTATACCATGAAAAGGCCAGCTAGCCTTCTACAATGGCTGCTCAATATTTATGGATCACAGAAGCCAAAAGAAGAAAGAAAAAAACAAAGATAGAAGAAAGGGAGTGACATTTCCTTTATTTGGAGGCCGATATCAATTTCAGTAAGCACAGCAGGCCTCTCCAAACCTCGGCACCACCGCTAATGTTTCTCATAGGAGGCTACCCTTTGATTAGAAGCACAACCACCCGGCTCCAGGCCGCTAGTGCATTTATCACCTGAATCCCAGCGGGTGCTACAAAAGCCCTGGGGTGCCATTGGCCAGTTAAAGAATGGATGCAGAACTGTGACTCACATCTTGGTGTGGGCTGGGGTTGTGCTGTGCAACATGGGGGCTGTTATCTTACCTCAACGGCCCCTTGAAAATTCGTACTGAGGATTATGGCACGTTTTGGTCTATCATACAGTATATTTAGAAGCATTTGAATGTGTGGGGTTTACCTGATGTGTGTGGCAGGGAGGGATTCGTACTGTCGGGAAAGGAAAAGCTCTCTGTGGCGAAGCTGATGTTTCTGTTTTTCAGAGAGGTCTGGCTCTGACGGGCTTTCCTTCTCTTCTTCCAGGTCCTCTGTACGAAGGGAATTAGAAAGGCGGGTCAAAAGGCATGGTCAGACATATATAAACGACTCAATAAAAAATTTATTTACTTTACAGAGCAATTGCATTAGCAGCCACATTAGAGACCGACCGAATCAGGCGAATGCAAATACGTTTTGCATTCACAAAGCAGATCTTAAAGATGACTGCCTTCTTTATTGTCATTTGGTGTTTACTGTGTTGGGTTGTGATCAACACAAATGAATAAAGTGTAATTTATTGCAAATTGTAGTGTTTTTGTAATCTGTATTTGATTGCATGATTGAGGGGCTGTTTACACGACACAGTTTAACTAAAATCAGAAAGCTTTATGCATTTTTGTCATTCATTTACATGCCAGTGGCGTTTTGGGGGACTGAAAAAAACAACCTTTTGAAAACAGGTTTCAAAGTGGCATTTTTTGATAACGATACCGTTATCTTCGCCGTTTATTAAATTACAAAAACACGAATTTGGGAAAACGGTGACGTCATGCGCATGCATATTACGTGTTCAGTCTATATACGAGTAGTGTTTCTTTACAAAGTGAACTACTAAAAAAAACATATCTGTTTTAGTATGTTTTTATAAACATACCCTGAAAGCAACATTTATGGCAAAACAAGTAAGTTTTGGAAAAAAATAACGATAACATTAACAATCATTAATCATAATCATAACATCCAATAACGTGATATACTTAAATGATAAAAAAAAGTAGCACCTGTTTCATTAACAAACTTAGGTTAGTCGTATATTAGAACTACCAGCTACAGAACCAATCAAAAGTTTGGGGTGAGTGGATATTTTTTTAAAGAAAGTAATACATTTATGCAGCAAGGAAAGGATGCATTAAATTTATCAAAAGTAAAAGTTAAGACATTTATAATGTCACAAACGTTTTCTACTACTTTTAAACTCACTAAGATTGTTGGGGAAAAAAAATATTAAGCAGCACAACTGTTCTCAAAATTACAAGAAATGTTATATTGGACACAAAATCAGCATATTAGAAGAATAATTACTAAAGAATCATGTGACAATGAAGACAGGAGTAATGGCTGCTAAAAAATAATCTGACATTATATTGTTTCAAAAAATAACTTTTTGCATTCTAAAAAAAATATTAAAATTGAAAACCATTAGTTTAATAATATTTCAAAATACTGTATTTTGATTAAATAATTGCACCCTTGGTATAAGAGACATAAAAAATCATTTTTTAACGAGTGCATTATTTACAAAAAAATATTCTTCTGCCAATTAATATAATTGAATAGCTTAACAGTATGGCTGTTAATATAATTGAATAGCTTAACGCTATGGCTGTTTACAGATAACAGGCAACATGTGGTTGCAGGAGGAGTGCATGGGTTACTTATTTTGAACACATATTTATTTATTTTTTTCCCATTACAATCTGTTAAAGCAGTTTTATGCCAGTAAACAATTGATTTTGGCATTTGCTGACCAAGTTCACCAACTGCAACTGGAAAGGAGGCCAGTGTTGACTAGACTGTTTTAGTTTAGAAATATACCCCTGCCATATAATCAACAGTCCCCAAACAAAACTAGGACACAGAAATTATTCAGGGCAGCTGTGTTTACTTTACTAGAAATGCTACAATTTAGTTATATCCAAGTATGAGATGACCCTTTTCCTACACTATTTCATTAAGTCTGCATTGAAACACTGAGTCAAGCAAAACTGGTCCTATACCAGTAGATAAAGACAAATCTGTTGAGGACCTCTGAAACATTGCAAAATTAGGAAGCCCTGCTGCCCAATTGCTGGCATCTGGTCCTGGTACTCCAGTGATTACAGCTCCCCTGCTGACTTACACAGGCACCAGAGCACAGGCACATATGCATACAAGAGCATTTTCAAATGACTTCTAATTATCATGCAAATGACCACTCATGCATGCCACGTCACAGACCACCCTTGGTTTCCTTGGCGATACGTTCACATTGCCCTGAAAAACACTCATGTTCACTCACTTGCGTGCTTGTCAGCCAGCTGGATGAGGCTCTGTGAGATGTCCCTTCTCCTGTAGAAACAGACCACCTTTGCCTCCACATTGCCGCTTGCCGTCTGAAAGGGGAGACAAATAAGGTCATTGTGAGGAAACTTCATGCAGTATCTGGGGACACTGAACCTAATCACCTCCATTAATTAATACAGAAAAAGCTTAAACCTGAGGTTGCAGTCTATTATGTTTAATTAGCAGTGCAATGACGAATTTATAACACCGGCTGTAGCTGCACTCCTCTGAGGAGCAATCGAAAAAACAACAAGCAGCCCAGTTAAAAAAAAAAAAAAAGGCATGTGACAATATACACCTGATAAACAAGATTTAAATGAGATCCTGAGTAAACAGGATAAGGAGATAAAAATTCAAATTATTTATTGCCGTCAATCAATTACAAATTAGAATACAATTAGTTATATAAAAAAAATAACTGAAATTAATTACATAAAACAATATTTCCTGATAAAGAAAAATTAATAATCTCGGTAGATGTAAAGCCGACACCTCTGAAATAAATTAAAATTCACCACACATCCATAAACCCTCAAAGCTTGTTTTATCCCATTGTATAAGAAAGGACTATCAATATCTATAAGAGGTTGTGGGAGAAGGATCATGCAGACAGAGCATCTCAATGGCCACAGGGAGATTATTTGTTTGGATGCTCGACAGACCTTGTGGCAAAGGCCAGAGCAAAATAAACCTGCACGCGAACTGAATTTGCCTGACAACTGAATCCTCTAATTTGACAAATATGTAAAAAGGTGCGTCACGTCACGTCACCAGTAGATTTGATGACAGGCCAACTGTGCAGTGAAGCATTCTGACAACAAAAGCATAATGAACTGATTTTGCATTATGTGAAATCAGGGCTTCTTAAAAAAAAAAAATCCCTCAGCATTTAATATTTAAAGAGCTGAATCATCTTTGATCATACAAATGATTGTACAGGACCAGGCATCACCATACATCCTACTTCACTAAAGGGACCCCTGGAAGCAGTCAATAGCTTTCCATAGATCACACAGATACAGTTTCTCAACAAACAAGTGGTGGAGATAGTCAAAATGCAACAGCCCGAAGGGAGAAGTGCACAGAAATGCAAGTAATTTGGCTACGGGTGAAGTGGCTGTGCTTTTTGTATCGATGTCGTGACAATGATGCGTCGACACCCTACCAGTAGTGGTGGTAGGGGCTCAGTGGTTCATGTAGGTTGTCTACAAACCGGAAGGTTGGTGGTTCAACCTGACCAGGTGTCCAGAGCAAGACATCTAACATTTACATTTATTCACTTAGCTGACGCTTTTATCCAAAGCAACTTACAATTGTTATACATGTCAGAGGTCGCACGCCTCTGGAGCAACTAGTTTAAGTTTCTTGCTCAGAGACACATTCGTCTCTCGCGGTGGATTCGAACCCGGGTCTCTCACACCAAAGGCATGTGTCTTATCCACTGCGCCATCACAACCCCAAGCTGCCACTAACCCCAGCTGCTCCTGACGAGCTGGATGGCGCCTTGCATACTTGCATAGCGGACACCGCCATTGGTGTATGAATGAGTGAGTGAATGTGAGGCAATATGTAAAGCGCTTTGGTGGCCATTGGGTTTGTGAAAGAAAGCACTATATAAATGCAGTCCATTTACCAGTACACCCAGCGTCCACCCACCTAGATTTCTCCCTCCCAGCCCCGAGGCCAATGTACCTTATTTAGTTCCTCTATTCGCCTGATCAGATAGGGGTTGCTTGAAGAATTCTCAAAGAAGACATAATCTGTAGAAGAAGATAAAAAGTACTGGATTATTTTGTTAGCAATATGAAAACCACACATCGGGGCTTGGATGAAATTTAAAAGCGTCACTTTGAAATTCACATTACAAAAAAACAACAACTGGAAAAGCATCTCTCCTATTTAAAATGTCACACTACATACAACTCCATATACAAAATATATGCTTTAACAGCACACCACGTTTCCTGTAAGTGCACGGTCCAAATAAACCAGGCTAGAAATACAGAAAATTCAACAATTGTGTGTATTTAGCTACAGGTAAAAAACAATATACTCGAGCCAGATACCATAGGATGATTTCTGCTATGACCTGCCGTTTAAAATAAGAAAACAAACACCAAAAAGTTGTCCACGGTCTTATTTTTATGTGAACGGTAAAATTCACAGACTGACATGATGAATAATGAATAACGTATTAATAAAGTACAAGGCATTAAAGATGATAAAACGACCATTTAATTCAAATAACACCTCAAATGCTTCCTTAGATCATGAAGAAAATTAGTAAAATTTGTACATTTTATAATGTAATGCTTGCATTGCAATGGTGTGTTTATAGAAATATCCAACAACATTTGAGATCTGACAAAATAGTAATCTGTTTAGGTTTGGTATACACATAGAAAGCTATAGGAATGAAGAATATGCAGTCCGATGCTCGTATACAAACACTTCATTTATCCAAACAACCGAATCCTGTTCATGGTCATTTGAGTCACATTCCGATACATATAACATCTTCGGCATAACCGAGCACACAAGAAACGGGTTACATTTGAACAATGCAATGTAATAATTTATCACACAGACAGTCCACTTAATTAATTGAGAAAATGCTCAAGCTGCAAAATCTGTTACAATGGCACTGAATTAACGACGCCATGAAACAATGTCAAATTCCTCGGCAGTGACTATCATGTAGCCGGCTATGCCACAAACAAACGACGCGGCGGTTTTATAGGTGTTGATGATTAGATACATGACAACAAATACACCTCAAAATAGTGCATATCCATAATGTTTCAGTGAATAAGTGGCAGAAGCTCAATATGCTTTCTCTGTGGAAAGCCGAATGAGGGGGTTGTTGTTTTATGCTAGCTCGCGTTGCTACCTTGCATGCCGAATGAGGACCCGTAACTAATGGATACGTGCCAAAAAATGAGACAAATGATCACAAAGAAAAACATCGGCGTCAAAAATAGGCATGGCCAGGTCGCTAGCATATCTGGATCTGTATCATTTATGGACAAAACCAAGAGAAATGTGCAACATTTGAGTAATCCCATGTGCTTTACATATGTGATTATTTGTTTATGATGTGGCTAGCTAGCAACATAGCCTGCTTGCTAAAATGCTAGTGCGGCTATGATAGTTTAAGAGGCCTGACCCCACAACAGAATCCAAAATATTCTCATCCACGTTATCGCTTTCTTTTGCAAGGACACTCCACGTGTTAAGAATTTAAAAGTGAGCGGCCGGTTGCAGGAATAGTGCTGAAATGAACCCCTGCCTCCCAGACAGGTCTGGCGACGGTGCCCGTGTTTTGACTTGCGTTAATTCAGAATATAGACGGACATACCTCCGACCCGGTACATGTTGGCCGCCATTTCTGCCCTCCCGGAGTGTTAAAAAACCAAACCATAAACTAAAATAAAAACAAAATAAATATGTGAATCAAAAAGACATCTACGTCCTGTGACCTGTTATAAAGCAAACTGGCTTAAGATGTTATAGGTACGGGGGATGGACCTCTGTAAGAATAGGAGATTTTTTGCAGCCCCCCTCCCGAGATTCACAGTACAATACAGTAACTCACGCGCTAGAAAAGGCTCGA
Source organism: Pimephales promelas (assembly GCF_988280905.1). Taxonomy (NCBI): domain Eukaryota; kingdom Metazoa; phylum Chordata; class Actinopteri; order Cypriniformes; family Leuciscidae; genus Pimephales; species Pimephales promelas. The sequence goes on along the minus strand of NC_142785.1, from coordinate 21,058,455 downwards.
GCGCAGCAGCTTCCTGATGATGAGAGGAGGAGAGAAAAGAGGAGGGAGGGAGGAAAGGAGGAGGGTGAATGAAATCTATAGTCTGAACCCTCAACTTGACACTCATGATTGTTTTTTTTGTTTGTTTTTTTTGTTTTGTTTTGTTTGTTTGTTTACACAGAAGATACAATCAAACTTGGTAATGTATAGCCTACTTTCATTACAAAATCCATATCAAAAATAATAAACATATATTTTTTTAATGTAGGCTAAGGCTTTTTATTTTTTTTTCTAATAATGTAAGGCTTTTTAAAATTGTTAATAAATAGATTTAACTCTGGGAAGCAAGGATGGTAGCTACTCTACATTGTAATGGTAACACTTTAATTAAATGTCTCAGTGTCTCAATGAATGTGAATGCATTATGAGCAATACATGTTTACAGCATTTATTAACCTTAGATAATCAAAGGTTTCTAAAAACCTTATTGTGAAGTGTAAACCACAGTAGCAAGATGCAGAGTCAGCTGTTCGAATCATTCAGGCTGAATCGCGAATCGATTCAGAAAGTGTTGGTAACCTGTTGGAATGATTCATTGAAAAGGACTCGTCAGTCAGTTATAAATCTAAACAGCCGAGAGGAAGCATTTATAAAAAGCAATAAGATAGTTTCACTTCTTGAACATTATCTAAATTACTAAATGAATTAATCTCACACTGCTATATGGCTCAATGTGTTATTGTAGTTTTAGGTGTGGCTGGACAGCCAATAGGGGGAAAAAACATGCATTGATTTTTAATATTGAATATTTAATTGAGTTCCCCAACGTGACATGTCCCCTAGGGTCTACTTCATCAACCGTAACAAGTTCACTTGTAAATCTCAGACATGCATCGTAAAAAAAAAAAAAAAAAAAAAAAAAAAAAAAAACCTTTTTCGTTTGGGAACGCCCGTCCTCGGAAGCTCATGATCGAGAGCGCAATAGGCTTGTCGATCTGTGACATCACTGTGTGAAACAGCCCACTGAAGGCTGGAGTTTCGATGATGCACAAAGAAACAAGTCACTTTTCCACGGTTCTCCTAAGTGACACGCGCTCAACCTGGAATAAATAAAATCCCGTTATAATCTGGCATAGCCTATACTGATTTGGATTCGCGAGTTTGGAGCTGTTCTTTTTTTCTCGTGCTTACAGAAATTTATTGGATTTTAACTATGACCGTCAACGTCATTAATCCATATTGCACGTCGTTTCTCTCTTTTTCACTCGAATCGATTAAGTCAATCTGATCCAAAAATGAAGTTTGGAAAGAATATATGCATCCTGAACGTCGGTGGCACCAAGTATGCGTTCACAAGAGAAGTTATCAAGGATTTTCCCCTCCGAAGAGTGAGCAGACTTCACAGCTGCTCCTCTGAAAAGGAGGTCTTGGAGGTATGCGATGATTATGACCGAGAGAGGAACGAGTTTTTCTTCGACAGGCACTCTGAGGCGTTTGTCTTTATTATGCTTTATGTCCGATCTGGAAAGCTAAGGTTTGTCCCGCAGATGTGCGAGCTTTCCTTTTACAACGAGATGATCTACTGGGGGTTGGAGAGCTCGCATTTGGAGTTTTGTTGCCAGAGAAGACTGGAGGAAAGGATGTCCGACACATACACGTACGTTTCAGAGGAGGACATCAAGGCAGAGGTGGAGTCCAGAAGTGAGGAGGATCAGGTCACCAGGCTCGCCCCGGAGACAGGGAACGCGCGGTGGCTGGAGAGGATGAGGAGGACTTTTGAGGAGCCTGCTTCTTCTCTCGCTGCGCAGATCCTGGCATCAGTGTCAGTGATTTTTGTCATTATGTCTATGGTCATCCTCTGTGCGAGCACTCTGCCGGACTGGGATACAGCAAAAAACAATACGGTGGAAGAACACAGGTATATGCATGAGTTCAACTTATGTGGTCTGTGGTATACGCACAAATTCATTAAAAACGAGGTGCATCTCTCACAGGACAGCTCAGTTTTATGAGCATGACCACCTTCCATAGCTAGCTCCATATATAATTTAAGGAATATGCACACATGTGATCTCAGATGTATTTTGCGAGTTCCATTCCGCATCTTTTCCCCATTAAAAATGAAAGCAGCAACACTGACATGAAAGTTAAGCTGAAATCTGAATAAGTGTGTTTTTGACAGGATGGATTTGGACTTTTAAATCATGTGACGTGATCAATCAGGACACTTTGAATAATAGGCTATAATTTAAATACAATTATATTAAAATGCAATTACCATTTTTATATATGTTTGTTGATTATTTTCCTATTTAGGCTACATGTAGGCATATTACTGGAAAAGCAATACTTTTTATTGATAACAAAAACGCCATTTAGTCGCATGTTGATGGCTGCGAAGTATTGCGATGGTGATTTGTTTTCTAATTGACGTACTTTGGCCAGTAGACGTCGCCAAAAATATCTGACGTCATTATGAGCTCTGCAGGGGAGACCGGGGACTGTTGTAACAACACATTTCGTTTCGGCGTTTGTAACTTAGTTTTTGCGTTATGTGTCTCAAACTTTGAATATACTAATCTCATATCGGTCTGCTACAAATTAAGATTAAATTAGACGAGTCTATATTCCCCATACTGTGCAAAATAATATAAGGTAGCCTACAATAGTAGGCTACAATCAATCTCACTACAGGATCGAGTAACACAGTCGAAAACATGGAGTTTTTTATTTGTCCATGCATTAAATTCTTACGTTACATAGTTGTTACATGTGTCCTAAATGAAACAAAAACAACTGTAATAGATAGTGTTTGTGAATCATTCACTCAATATGAACGCTGCCATTTTGTGTTTTCTTTGTAGTGCTACTAACCTTATTTGCTCAGCTTGCGTGGATGTTATATAGGCTATCAAATTAAACAACAGAAGTGATCATAAACACATATTTACATTTAGCATACTAACATGATTACAAACCAAATTGTAATCCAGATGAAAATTAGCCTATTTTATTACCTTAACATTGTTTTCTGACCCTTGGATCCATATCTTTAATAAAATAATTTTTTTTTTTTTTTTTTACTGTGACCTCAGGTGGGTGCTGATTTAGTTTGAACTTGAACATATATTTGAATTTGAACCCCTTACATTAATTGGTTAAACTGATGGTGTTCCAATTAAGTCTTCCCTGCATTTAGACCAGAAAGTATTACCATTAAATCTCTATTATCTATATTATGCATACATTTTATCATCATCCAATGGGAACATGATATCTTCCTGGTTCTCTCCATCAGAGATAAAAATTCCAGTCATGTTTTCATATTCGCTGAATTGGGTCATATTGTCATTTTGGGTGAATTCTCCTGTCGCCGTCTCTCTCTCTCTCTCTCTCTCTCTCTCTCTCTCTCTCTCTCTCTCTCTCTCTCTCTCTCTCTCTCTCTCTCTCTCTCTCTCTCTCTCTCTCTCTCTCTCTCTCTCTCTCTGTCTGGAAGTATTTGTGAGTAGGGCATAAGGTTTTTTCTTTATGTATCCAGTGCAGTCTTGATTCCATTTCCCACAGTGGTCCCTGTTTGTCTCAGGGTTCAGGTATGTTCTCATATGTGTGTGACGAGCTGGAAATAAACCCAGTTTGGTTTTTCATGCATGCAGTCTTACAGTATTTTCAAAAATGTGGATATCATTCCCATGCTTTGTATTCATCTTTAAATGTCCGTTCATTCATTGCCTGTAGAGGTCCAAATGTATAGTTTGTATGTTCATCATGCCTGCTGAGGAATGATTAGCATATATGCACTTGCTGTTAACTGTTAAGCATTTTCTGGGCACATGTACATTATTCCCTTATTTCTCAGTATTCTTTGCCCTGTTTACATGCATTCATGCCCAAAACAGCTGTCATCACTGTAATTCCAAGTGCATCATAGCTCTATAAATTGGCTTTGAACATTACAGTAAAACCATTCAGAGTGAAAGAGCAAATTCTTTATTTGTCTTTAAAGACTAGAAATTTAAAAAAAGAAATAAACTGTTCAAACACTTGAATCTTAAAGCAAATCACCAAGCTTTCGGTCAAAAGCTAAAGACCATCCTCAGGGCATCTATTTTTTGTTCAAATATTAAAAGGAGATTAAGTTGAATGTGCACTCACTCAAATGTTAAAAATATATATATTTATTTTATTTTATTTTTTGTGGAGGGATCGTAAGTTCAAGGAACTGAGCAAGCATAACTTCCTGACTTTCAGCTTCCATAGACACTGACACTGTCAACAAAGCACTGGAGCTGTTTACACGATCTGAATGAGAGGACATTTTCAATAGAAAGCACATTGACCGCATGGCTGCATGGAATCTGATCTAAACACTTTGCATGACTTGTTTACTTAAATAACAAAGCCAAAACTTACTTGAAGGCTACTTTTTGTGACATTTTTAGTGGTTATTATTTTCACATTCACTGATAATATTCTTGAGAGTGTTTGGTAGAGAAATATTCCAGGTTTTATAAGTTAATATGAATAAACAGCATTTGTGGCATAAGGTTGATACCTCACAAAAAATGTTTAGATTTCTTAAAAAGAAAAAAAAATCAAGGTTACAGTTTGAATCTTACAGTGGAAGTGAATGGGCCCAATTTTTTAAGGAAGACATGTGTGAACCGTAATTATGTAAAAGCACTTACATTAATTCTTCTAATTCCATTAATTTGTTGATTTAGGGTTTTACAGTTGCATTGACAAAGTTGGATAAAATTGGATAGAACGTTACACAGATAAGGTTATTTTTTTTCTACTAAATGTACTATTTTTTTTTTTTACAAATTTGTGTTAAAATGCACATTGCTTGTATTGTGGCTATCACTATTGAAACAGTGAGTATTTTAATGATAACAGATTCAGATTGGCCCCATTTACTTTTATTGTAAGTTCCATACTGTTACCTAGAATTTTACATTTTTAAATGATAATAATTATATAGCGTTTTTAAAGCAATCTTTTCAAAGCTCAGAGAAAAAGAAGAGAATGAGAAAAAGAAAACAAAAATAAACACACACTTAAGAAATGTTCATCTTCGAAACACAATTATCCCTCCATTGACAGCTACGCCATTGAAACTTTGACGCTTCAAAAAGTTCATAAAGAAATCGTAAAACAAATCCATATGAATTTATGAGTTTAGTCTAAATTTCCTGAAGAGACTCGATCACTTTAATTGAATAGATTTTAACATTGATCTGTGAACATAAACAGAAGCTCAACCGAACCTGCTTGACGCACGAGAACAAACCTCTTGCAGAAGCTCAAACGTGTTGCGTAACACGAGAATGGACCTCATTGATTCTCACACTTCAAGCAAACATGCTTGAACTCCTGTTTACCACAACTGATTTGTGAGTTGATGATGAATGTTTATATGTGAATAAAATCCTAAATGTTCATCATATAAAGCGATTGAGTCTCTTCAGAAAAGTTTGTACTAAACCTTTCAATTCATATGGATGAGTTTTACGATCTCTTTCACTTTAAAAAAAACTTTCGCTGATAATTTACTCACCCCCATGTCATCCAAGATGTCCATGTCATTCTTTCTTCAGTCAAAAAGAAATTAAGGTTTTTTATGAAAACATTCCAGCATTTTTCTCCATATAATGCACTTCAATGGGAACCAAACAGTTCAAGGTCTAAAAGACAGTTTCAGTGCAAACTGCAAACTGTTCAAAGGGCTTTAAACAATTCCAGACGATGAATAAGGGTCTTATCAAGCGAAATGATCGCTCATTTAAAAAAAATAACAAAGTTTTAAGTTTTATAAGCTCAAATGGTCGCCTTGCTCTGTTCTGTGATGCAGATTCGTGACTCTCCAGTTTGAACTTGTTCATCAAAATGAACAAATCTTTTCCCGAGTCAATTCGTTCACGACTTAAACGATGTTATTTTTTTAAATGAGCGATCGTTTCGCTTGATAAGACCCTTATTCATCGTCTGGAATCGTTTAAAGCCCTTTGAACAGTTTGCAGTTTGCACTGAAACCGTTTGGTTACCAGTAAAGTCCATTATATGGAGACTGTTTTAATCAAAAACCTTAATTTCTTTTCGACTGATCTTGAATGACATTGGAGTGAGTAAATTATTAGCAAAAGTTTTTTTTTTTTTAAAGTGAACTACTCCTTTAAGCAACAAATATTTGCACAGACTATCAATGGAGGGACAAAAATTTGTGTTCCGAAGATTTATTGAGAGTTGCAAACTTGTTTTATTGAGAAGTTGCAAAGGGGGGCTGCAAACTTAAGAGTTTTAAGAATTTTCATTTTTGGTGTACTAACCTTTTAAAAGATTATGTCAGGCACTCCATATAGAACCTTCTAGGTGTTTGCAAAAGGATTTAGTTATGGATTTGTTTTTAATTTATTTAAAAAAAAACTAAATCATGTTAAACATAAAAGTATTATGCAATAATTTTCTCTTTATATAGAACATTTTTGTTATAAAGGGTTCTTTAAAATTGAGCCAAGAACCCTATGGTTCTGTATAGAATCCCACTGAGCCTTTTATTTTATCCTAGAGTGAAGAGAGGAGTGGAAATGAATGTTTGTTTGTGGTAAAACAACATTACGCCACAAATGCTGTCACTTGAGCTTAACTAGCTCTGAACCCAGAAACAAAACAAATGTAATCATATCCCTGTCATAACCTCTTTCTCTTTGTGTTTTTCTTCCCATATCTCTCTCTCTCTCTCTCTACTCTCCCCATTTCACACAGGATTATCGAGGCGGTTTGCATCGGCTGGTTCACTGCCGAGTGCATAGTGCGTTTCATTGTCTCACGGGACAAATGTGAGTTTGTGCGCCGCCCCCTTAATATTATTGACCTGCTGGCGATCACTCCTTACTATGTGTCTGTCGCTATGACAGCGCTGACGGGAGAAAACCCTCAGCTACAGCGAGCGGGAGTCACTCTGCGTGTATTACGAATGATGCGCGTCTTTTGGCTAATCAAGTTGGCGCGTCACTTCCTCGGGCTGCAGACGCTCGGACTGACGCTGCGCAGGTGCTACCGCGAGATGGTCATGCTGCTGGTTTTTGTCTGCGTCGCAATGGCGATATTCAGCGCCCTGGCACAGCTGTTGGAGCACGGCCTTGACCTGGAGACTAGCAATGAGGACTACGCCAGCATCCCGGCAGCCTGCTGGTGGGTTATTATCTCCATGACCACCGTCGGCTATGGAGACATGTATCCCATCACCATTCCGGGGCGCGTGCTGGGTGGCGTGTGCGTTGTGAGTGGCATTGTGCTGCTGGCTCTGCCCATTACCTTTATCTACCACAGCTTTGTGCAGTGCTACCAAGAACTCAAATTCCGCTCAGCACGCTGCGTGCGAAGTCTCTCCTCCGAGTTTCTCAACTGACTGTCGCACAGTTCGTCATGAGATCCTCTGAAACCTGCTGGTCTTCAGCTTAGCAACATCACCTGCTCTTCTGTGCCTTTATTTTGTACCAAGATCGAAAATATAGCGCTATTCTGATTTGGGGGGGGGGGAGGGGGGGGAATCAGCGTTCTATTATATCCAAATAATAACACAAGTACCTCTGTACTCAAGGACACATCGGCGTTGACAATTGCAGTCATTTCTGGAACCAGTTCTGTCCGCTCTGGGACAGAACAGGACAAAAGAGACTAGTGCACAATAAAGAATTACCATCCAAAGGAAATACATAAGCCAATGTTTGTGTCGTAACCCCCCTTCCTGTGTGAACGAATACAAATTTCTCAGTGTATGAAATGGACAACTGTGGCATTTGACGACTACAGATGGCCAGGCTGCCTGGAACGGGCATCTGGCGGGACCTTGTGTCCTGTCAGTGCTCCAGCCTAGAAGGAGCTTACACAAATTCTCATGTTTCCATGGAGAGGTCCCTCTGACTTGCTAAATCATTAATTTAGCTCCCAATAAAGTGGCAAAACCAAAGTAAAAGGTTTTAGAGTGGCCACATAGAAGCAAATATACTGTGATTGTTTTGACACTGTTGAATGTGCAGTCTTAAATTAAGTTAAAGGTCTTACTCATAGAATGGTATAGTTAACATTACTAAGCCACAAAAAACAAACATCAGCTGTTCATACAGACAGCGACAAGTCTGCAACCTGTCCATAAACGACTGTGTGAATCAAGAGGCGTGAACTAAATTGATTAGCAAACACCTCACCCACACGCTCACCAGTAGGAGGGCTGTCACTCGCTTCCTTCTTCCTCTTTGAATACAAGCACAAAATCAAACCTCTTTTCCTCATTCAAGGGACTTTCTGAGTTTCTTGGAAGGAAAAAAAAATATTTGGGGTTGTAAATGTAATTAATAAGATATGAAGCACATGATATGATTTATTAACAGTCAATTTTATAAAAGTATTTCATTAAGCACCAAGAACAGTTTGGAAACATATTGACTATATGATACAGATTTTCTTCAGCTAAATTGATGATAATGTCTAAATTAAGATAGAGTGCATTGATTAATTCAGGTTATCCTATAATGACATCATTCGTCTTTAGCTTAAATCGTCATGTCAGTGTTGGGTTCTTAATGGCAGAAACATTGCTTGGTTGACGTCACACCACAATGTTTATTTTTGCATCTGTATGGAGACACGCCTTCATAGCTGTTTGATTTTGTAGCTGTATTTGTGGCTATTTTAAAGGGTCATGATGATGCAAATGAAATCTTATGTAGCTCTATTCTGTAACCTAAAATGTATTCTATTTGGTAAAGACAAGATTATTTATGTCTAGGAAGAAAATAAAGAAATGTTTACTGATTCAAGCCTGATTGTTTAACTAATTATAATACAAGAATGTAAAATGTGGCACAAATGTGAAATATGTTAAGCAAAGACAAAGTACCTCTGAATGTTTTAAATAGGATGACTGTGTCTATAGGTGCCAGTTTTTACTCCAGTGAATATTAGGGTGGCTTTATTTTTGAAAAGCAATTTCTGTACAGGCACCTGTCAGGGTTATGTGTTTAAGTTTTAGGCCGCATCCGAAATCCCACACCTAGTATGCCAATACTGTCTACTCATATAAGAGTAGGCAAAAAGTACCAAGTACCCAGGTGACCTACTACTTCCGGAGATTCTGAAGTGGACACTTTACTATCCCATCAGGCAACGGGAGAGGATTCACGAAGGGCAGTTAAGCGGCCTGGTGGCTACTGACACACTGGTAGATGATAATGACAACATGGCAGTACGTCCTAATTACATTCATATAAGACACATTCATTTATAGAATATGCTGATTTAACAGTCGTGAAGTAATTACTTATTTATAATAAGTAGGCCTACTCCCTCAAGAGAGTTTGCAATTTCGGATGCAGCCTTGGTTTTGCTCTGTTCCTTGTTCCTGCTTCTGTTACTTATTGTTTGATTAGTTATGTAGGCTATACGTTGTGTCTCATTCATTTAGTTGATTAGTGTGATCTAATGATCTCCCTGTCCCCTGTGTTCTGTTCAGTTCTTGGTCTGTTCTCGTCTTATTATGTTTGGTTGTTCTCTGCCCATGGTTCTAGACAATGATTTGAGTATTTTGTTTTGTTTAATAAAGAGAAGATTGCTGCAACTAAATCCTGTGCTTTTATTTTATCCTGGTGCAACCAGACGTGACAACACCTTTGGCTATAATAAAACATTCGTCCAGCATTATTCGCCAAGATACAGAGATCACTGAACACATGTTGACCTTTTGTGACAATAGCAGGGCATGCTATCACATTATATAGGACTATTGTGGAGACTGTTCATTCCATTGAAATCATCACAAAACAAAATGCACACAAAGATGTCCCTGCTTGATATATAGTGTAACCACTAAGGAACATTCGGTTTTAATGAGAAAAAAAACATAAACCTACACGAGTAGTGTGGATTAAAACCCGTAACCTCTGACACGCTTGGTAAAAATTCTAATCACCAGACCACTCGGCCTACTGTACACTAGCATATTCCGCGGATCTATGCATTTATTCATGTGGATATAATGGGAAAAATATAGCAGTACTCAACACTAAGGATTTTTCTAAATGATCAAAAGGATGGGTTTCAATTATACTGTAATTTTGAAAGGCTATAATTAATTTTTTCATCGTTAGTACTTGAGAAAAATCATTTTAATTAGTGGAAATATTGCTATTTGTGATACTGGCCTTCACTGATTGTAATAATAATAATAATAATAATAATAGGCTATCATCTTAATGTTGTTAACATTCATTTGAAGATTCAGTGTATAATTATGTATAAAAAATGAACTACATAATTTTTTTAATCGATTGACAGGCGCTCAAAAGATAGCCTAATAGCCTTCTAAAACACAAAACAGCCCTACCAACAAATATAAAATTTGACACAGATGATTTAACAAAATATTATAATCAATTATATTTATCAAGGAAATCAAACAAAATCCCAGGGCTTGTTTATTTCTGACTTTTAACAGGTCAGCTTAATAAAAAAAAAAAAAAAATTATTGAAAACAAATACATTCAACCAAGGCAAATGTATTCTTTCAACAGAACGTAATAATATCAAACGAAAGGCTCAACAGAGTTTAACCAAAAATAATACAAATTTGAAATCATATCTTAGATTAACAAAATCTAAAAAAAGGGTTAAAAAAATAAAAGTTAACATTTAAAATTAAGGTGCAATGTCACAGCAAATCATATGAAATCAAAAGATCAAGCAGCTTCATCTCACTCCCTCTTCTCATTTCCTCAAGGGCTCCAGAAAAACACTTTAAATCAGTTTTTGATCACTACAAATAGTGGGAGGGATTTTAAAAAAATCGACATTTGTTAATGATATATTTTGCCATTATGTCATTGTTATTAATTAAATAAAAAAAAAATAACACAGCAGTGTTTGGGAATTCCAAATAAAATAGCCTATGTTGTAAACTGTAAAGTAAAAGCAAAACCATCAACAACCACCTCATTTTCTATAAACCAGTCCTGAAATTATATCCAGAAGATTTTGGACAAATTGCATGTAAAAAAGATATGGGTAGTGTCTTCAGAATGGTTATTACAGAAATAACAAGGGAGGGACAATATCTATGTTAAATTTTAACAGGCCAGCTTCATAGCCGTGTTCAGCTTTAATGACGTCATATTCGCGCGACAAATCCTTACGCAATCGAAAAGCCGGTGTGGTGAAGAGATGGGTCCCCCTGAAGAGATGAGTCCCACCTTAGGACCCCATAGTATGCCAGTAGTATGCCTGATCAAAATATGTTCTCGCGATAACTTGATAAAAGCAGTTTGTTGCCCTCAAGTAATACGTTTATTTGTTTAGCGCTTTTCAAGTAAAACCTTTATTTGTTTAGCGCTTTTCATAGTAGGTTGCGTCAACAGCAGAGGAGAAAGTCCGCGAAATTGTATAAATATTAATAAATATTACTGTTATTTTGTCATGAAATGTAATTTTTAAAGTTTAAAAGTTGATAAAATAGTTGTTTAAAGCTCAAATCTGTGGTTAATTTATAAAGATAGCGCCTTTTTAAAACATTGTTCTGATTTAGATTTGTTCTGTAGCCTGCTGACTTGTTGACTGAATCTTAACTTGTTTTATTTCTTGACTTGTATGAGCTTATTTTACCTTTTAGGCTACTTATTAATAATGTCTATTATTGATCAATAAAACTGAAATTTAACAAAAAGTGACAGGATTGTGTCATATTATTTCATGTACCTTATATAAGAATTTTTGATAACACTTTAGAATACGGTTGGTGAATAACTACACAAGAACTAATGAGTAACACAATATTAACAATCTAGTAACTATTATTAACTAACAAGAAACTCTGATTAACGAACTAATAAGTAATAGCGCACAGACAAAAGTGGTAGTTCACTATTAAGTAATTAATAACTACAATTTTTTTAATACTTCCCAGAGAACTACTGAAAAAGTTTATTAACAATCTAGTAACTACTATTAACTAAAAGAAACTCTTATTAACGAATTAGTAAGTAATAGCTCACAGATGAAAGTGTTATTAGATACTTCTGTGGGAATTACTAATTATTTGGATTCGTATTATAAAGTGAAGATCATTGGAACTAACTAGTAATGACTCAAGTGTTACTACATGATCTAGTCATGATTTGTGCAACCGTTTGAGATTTTTGGTGAACTTTAGTAACTTTTAGAAAATGTCTTTAGTAACACTTGAGTCATTACTAGTAGAATACTGAAGAATGGGATGTCACCACTTCTTTTTCTGTCTGTTGAGAAAAATCAACACCAGTGACTGATCACATCGTCTTTTCATCAGTTAGGGTACACCAGTAACTGAACAGAAACTGTTTAGAAAAATAAGAACATGATACATGATAGAGACATGTACAGGAAAGAGCAAGACAATTATAATAATCATTAATAATATAAATATCAAATCTGTTTTCTGTATCATAGTTAGGATGGGATTCTGTGGCACTCATTTGTGTGGTTTCAGCAGTGGTGAATAAATGTAAATGTATTTTGATGATCCATTGTTTTTAATCTTTTTGTACATAGTTTATGCTATTTTATCAACTTAACGCTGTATCCTCCAATAAAGTGTTGTGTATTAAAGTATTGTAAACATGGTGTGAACGTGGTGTTCAGTTCTACAATGAATAAAATATTTTACTAGGCTCATACGAGTTTATTTCCTATAATAGACGAAAAAATCCTAGCCTATCTACTGCATTAAAAATGGAAGCAAGCACATTACTGATGTCAGAAATGTAAGACACAAGAAGATTAAATTTTGGCAAAAAAATTATCAAAGTTTGTTTTTCATGATGGACAGATATGCTGCACTTCCACAGAGGGACAGTAACACCCCTGGTTAGGATACAATTGACAGGATACTTTCTCTTGCTGTGTTTACTAAATAATGTTGGACACAATTTTCAGACACTTATGTAAAAGTGGGAAAAACTTTTTTTTTTTTTTTTTTTTTTTTTTTTTTTTAAACCATACAAGTCCGACAAAACTGAAGAGATTTCGCTGTCTGTCCTAACACACCACACAGAGACAGATGCGCACAACCGTGGATATTCCACTGTCCATGAACCCACTATTATATTTAATACAATGGAATATGTGCTACGTGGGATGTCCATAGCTCAGGTCAGGAGAGGTGTAGAGAGCCAGGACTTGTCTCATTGCCCTCATCAGAATCAGACATTTTTCTGTCGCCATCCACAATGAATAGGCTCATCACGAACGGGGGTTAGGAAACGCTTAGAAAGCGGCTAGGGCCCTCAAACTCTGGGGCCTGACTCAAGGTCCCTAGACGACGGAACTCGCCAAGTTTCGGGGTCCTGTGACCTTCCGTGTCCTTATGGCAGCTCGTTTCGTTAGTTTGACCTTTTTGACCCCTGTCAGTTTTAAAATTAGCTTTTTTTCAGCCTTTTTCAACCTTTCGACTATTGAACGAGGTCCCAGGGCCACCAAACTTTCCCACCCGCACCAGGGGTCCATGGCAAGATGAAAAATGTTGCCCCCCTAGTCGCAAGGCCATTGCTAAGCGGTGTCCACGAAACCACTATGGCAAGTACAGTCATTAAATGGGCAAGTGGGATTTTGACAGAAAGGTCCCAGGGGCCCCAAATTCAGCAAGCTGACCCTTGGGCCCTACCCAAGTGACATACCGAAAGCGCTGTGCTCTAGGGCTAAGACAACACTTTTTTACCCTTTAACCCTAATCTCAGCCCTACAGTCTCTTTGACTCATGTACCTTAAGAGCCTTTTGAGTGAAAGTTGGTTAAAAGTGGCACACTTGCTACAGGAAGGTTCTAGGTTTTCACCCTTCGCCGTGCATCGGGGACCCATGGAGGGTCCAAATCTCAAATCTCAATGTACCATGACCCTGCATCTGCGTACGGGGGCCGTCCCACGGGCCACTTATCGGCATAGCGATTTCGCAGACAAGTTTCCCTTTTTCGTTCTTTCGACCACCACCAAACGTTTCCGCCCGCACCAGGGGGGAGTGGCAGAAAAACGGTGCCCCCTAGTTGATCGGCCATTTCGAAGAGGTGCCCGCGAAACCACTATGGAAAAATACATTAATTTAATGGGCGAGTGGGATTTTTACAGAAATGTCCCAGGGGCTCCAAATTCAGCAAGCTGACCATTGGGCCCTCCCCGAGCGACATACTGAAAGCGCCAGGCTCTTGAGCGAAGTCAAAACATTGTCAGCCTCTAACCCTTACGCTAACCCTAACTCACGGCCGCTTCTTTGACCTTGTGACCCCTGAACGAGGTCCTAGGGCCACCAAACTTTTCGTCCCGAGCGACATACCGAAAGCACCGGGCTCTAGAGCCAAGGCAAATGTTTTTTAGCCTCTGTGCAAAATTTCTTGCTCAAGGATGTTTCAATCCCACCCTGAAAGAGCCTTTCAGGCTCTTAAATGATTTGATGAAGGGGGAGGGGCGATTTTTAGCAAAGGCCCTAGAGTTCCATGCTTCGGGGCCCTGCGTCAGGGGCCCCTAGAGAGTTGGAATCTGATATCCCAAGTTACCACGACCCTGCGTCTGCATACAGGGGCTGTCCCACGGGCCATTAAAAAGGCATAGCGGTTTCGCAGATGGGCTTTTTTCGGCCTTTCGGCCCCTGAACGAGGTCCCAGGGCCACCAAACTTTTCAAACAAAAAAATCCTTGTAGCCTATATCTACTGCATTAAAAATGGACGCATACACAATAAAAAAAAAATTTTGTCCATAATGAAGTATGCCAGTGTTTCCCAACCCTGTTCCTGGCGGCACACCAACACTGGCGCGTATTCTTTGTCTCCCTTATCAAACACACCTGATTCAACTCATCAGCTCATAATCAGATGGGTTAATGAGCTGATGAGTTGAATCAGGTGTGTTTGATTGAGGAGACAAAGAAAACGCGCAGTGGTGTGCCGCCAGGAACAGGGTTGGGAAACACTGAAAGTATGCACTTCAAAATGGACAATATACTGCTCTTCCACAGGGGTCCAGTAACACCCCTGGTTAGGATACAATTGACAGGATACTTTCTCTTGCTGTGTTACAGCATGTTTGTGTGTTTTTCAGAGTTCCTCAGCCTCCACGTCTCATGACCTGACTGCATCATCGAGGCCTCAAGAAAAAAAATTGACTGCACATACAATATGAATCAATTACAGATTTAACTTTACATACAGCAAAAGACACTGCATCTATTTGAGTATAATTGGTTAATCCAGGATGGACCTAAAAAAAAAAAAACACTGTCTCTCAAAATATTTAACCTTACAGTTCATTCAACATTGTTAACACAGCTATGAAGATATTTTCATTCGATCTTCACACTGTATAGCCAGAAGGATTATCACAAAAGTATTTGGGAAATGAAAGTTTCCTATAGTCTGTTTAAAGCTGTTTTGTATTGTTGTGCATTTTAAAAAGCTCTATAAATGTCCATGTAAATGTTCATTTTGCTTGTAGTTCTGTGTTAATAACAATATAATCCATTACATCTCATAATTCAGTTGAAATAATTTAGTATCGTATTGTGTAATTTAATCAGATGTCATTTTTATAGCCTGTAAGTTTTGGTTCACTAATTTTATTGCATTGAATGCTATTGTATTGTATGATGTTCTGTTTTAAGAAATAATTATGACAAATCATATGAATTAGAACACAAAATGACATGAATGTAATTTTTAAAAATGTTGTTAAATAACAAATAACTTAATGTTGCAAAACATACCTGAAAATGCTATTTATTGCATTAATCAGGATAAAAAATAAAATTATGATATAAATAAAGTTGGATAATGATTACATTATACGATTTGTGATTCAGTAATTTTTATTACACTGTCTTGTAATCAAGGGTAGACAAACAATTCATATTATATGAATTAGAACACAAAATGACATGAATGTAATTTAAAAAAAATTATTATGCCTTATTGTTTAATAACAAATAACTTAACGTTGCAAAACATACCTGAAAATGCTATTTCTTTCTTTAATCAGGATAAAAAATAAATAAAATTATGATATGAATAAAGTTTGATAATGATTAAATTACGATTTGTGATTCACAAATTTTTATTACACTGTCCTGTAATCAAGGCTAGACAAACAATTCAAATGATCAACATCGCACTGATTCTAAAGACAAAAACAGTGACAATTATAATTTCATTTCGAATACGGTAAGGCAGTATAAGCTGCGGTAAATCTCAGCTAGCACGAATCATCGGATAAATGCTATGCTACTAAGCTAACTAAAAACACTAAGAACGAGAAATGTTTAAATGTACAATCTACAGCTTCGGTTATATACTAGTATATAAAACATATAAGTTAAAATACATTAATGACTCGTTATAACGTACTTCAAACGTCTCTTTTAATAAAGTGATTTGTAACCAGGCATTAAAGCGATTACCCATAAAACTAGCTTTGAACCAATCGGATCGCTTGGGTCCTAAGGTGGGACTCATCTCTTCAGGCGGACCCATCTCTTCACCACACCGGGTTCGAGTTGCGCCATTGCATCCCGACGGTCACTCTCACCTCATCCTCGCCGGTTACCACAAATTACCAAAATGTATTACAAATTTAGTGGGTTCACACAAAGACTTACGGGAGCTTTGCCAACCTCCGCCTACAACCCCCAGGTATGTGCGCGCTATTCCGTTTCTAAAAGGTTAATACAGTGACCTTGATCTGCTGCTACTTTACTTGCTCCTTGTGAGCCATAAACAGTCGTTAGATAGCCTTCGGAAAATATTATACAGTCTCATTAATAAAGAAAGCTGATTATACACACCAAAATCTACTTGCTGAGTACAGTTAACTTAGTTGAGCAATTTGAGCTACATTTAACTATGACTTCCTAAATATGGGATTATTTTTTGTCTTTCTTTCTGACAGATGATCAATATGGTTATAGAATAGAATCCTAAACTCATTTCACAACAAAAGTCAATAGTTAGAGAGCAACATCATCGGTTCTCAACCAGGCCCACTGGATCTCAGAAAACTTTCAAGGGGGGCTAATGCTAATAATAAAAAATAATTAAAGATTTGGTAAATTCATGTAAATTAATAAAATATTCAAACAATACATTTATAAACAATATACATTTTTATAGCTCTAATATATTTTATCAAGTAGAAATTGTGAATTAAAAAAACAGGGGAGGGGTACAAATATTACTTAGTCCTAGTGGGGGAAAAAATCAACTTAACCTGTTTGTTATCTTCCTTTAGGGGTTGAGGTCAAATATACCTTCTGAATCCCCTACAATCATCTTTGCCACACCAACTAAACTGGCGTCTGAGTCGGGTACTGCAGTGGAGTATATGGGCACCAACAAGGTTCAAGACCTCCAGAGGATATTTCAGGTGTGTATGTAATGTATTAAGCTATGTAGTTGAGTTAAAGTAATCTGTCATAATTTATTCTGTCATAATTTATTTTATGACAGAAAATTCTGTCATAATTTATTCCACCTCATGTATGCCTTTCTATCTTCTAATGAACATAAAATAAGACACTTTAAAGAATGTTGGTAACCAAACACTCGCTTCCTATTGACTTCTATTGTATGGACATAAAATACAGTGGCAGTCAATGAGAAATGAAACTTCCAACATACTTCAAAAGATAATCTTTTGTCTCATTATTTAACAGAGGGGGAAAAAAGCATAATTCTTCCCTCTCCCGGTTTCTTCTTTAGGCCTCAGATGAGATTCCTGTCCATCTAAAGCGAGGTGTTCCAGACAGACTCTTGTACAGGACCACCATGGCTCTGACAGTCGGGGGAGCTCTCTACTGTCTTATGGCTCTTTATATAGCAGCACAGCCCAAAAAGTGAACTGTACCCAGCTTCTTGTTTTCATCGACTCACATCATCAGTGATGAAATAACATCTGTGATCTGTATCTTTGTTCTACTTATTAATATAAGCAATATCCCTCCAAGCATCAATCACTATGAACAAACACTCTGTTCTGAGCAAATCTTCTATTACACCATTAATGCCATTTGACTTGTGTGTCCTGTATCAGTTCCTCTTACAAATGCGATGCTGTTGGTTCTCAACCTCTGTAATTCCAAAGCGCCCGAAAATCAATATTTGATGCCAGCTCTGTGCTATTATTTGTACTTTTGCTGAAATTACCACAAAAACAAACAAGCTTGTACAACAAGCATTTACACGACAGCGATGTACTAAAAACAGAAAAGTTTTTCTTTTGCGATTTTGAAAATTGTCAGGTACAAACGAAATCGTCAAAACAATCCTTTTTCATATACGGATGTGTAAAATGACAAAAACGCTGTATTATGCTGCCAGGCCAGAAGTTGGTGATGTCACTTTGTAAAGAAACACTACATGCCTATAGACTGAACACGTAATACACATGCGCAAGACGTCACCTTTTTCACATGTTTTTTGTAGTTTACACAGAGGCTATAACGGTATTATTTTAAAAAATTTGAGCCAAAACAGAGTTAGTCATGTAAATGAGCAGTCAAAAAGTTTTCCGTTTTTAGTTGAAAATGGTGTCGTGTAAATAGCCCCTCATCTCCATTCATGCCTCATCAGCACAGGATGGTTTATATCAGATGTGTGATGGCTCACAGATTGTGATAATCATGTTTAGGTAATGATTGAAGAGGGTTGTGACTGTTGGGAAAAAGACAAGAAAGAAAAAATAGGGTGAGACCTCACACTTTTCAGTAGTGTTGATTAGTTTAATGTGTTTATTACACACTCGGGCATGTTTAGTGTCTCATGGTGAAGCCCAATTAAGAATGAGAAATCTATAGGAAGTGTTTTAACAAGATGTACAGAGTATTCCTGAAATGTGAAGCCAGACAAGAATCGGTCAAGGTGAGTGCATTTGATGAAAAGATCATTTCTGCCATTGAATGCAGAAATATAATACTGAAGGTCATATTTAAAGCATCCAAG